>NC_062563.1:31043607-31668607 GCF_022837055.1 Prionailurus viverrinus
CAGTTGAGCATCCGACTTTCGGCTCAGGTCACGATCTCGCAGTCTGTGAGTTCGAGCCCCGTGTCAGGCTCTGTGCTGACAGCTCAGAGCCTGGAATCTGTTTCAGATTCTGTGTCTCCCTCTCTCTGCCCCTCCCCTGCTCATGCTCTGTCTCTCTCTCTCTCTCTCTCTCTCTCTCTCTGTCAAAAATAAACTTAAAAAAATTTTTTTTAATTATGAACCCTTTTTAAGTTTCACTTAATTTAAATTTTAGTAGCCATGTGTGGACAGTGGCTACCACATTGGACAGCGTAGCTCCAGAGTCTTGCTTTCTCTACTAAATTGTATTTTGTTCTGCACATTCAGCTGGGTTTCTTGCGTCCACGTAAGCTGCTTGGCATGCTTGGCTGTGTTCCTCTCCCCGTGTGGGAGGGGCTCAGGTGGTGCAGGCTGTATGGAATAGTCCCTTTGGAAGCAGCTAGACTGAGAGGATAAACCTCAGCATGGAAAAATTTGGGATGAAGCATGTGGGTGCCTTGAAGGCCAAGGTGGTTGCACTCCCGGGGCGAAAGAGCAGCTGAAAGAAATATTTCTAGATTTTTGGAGTCTCTCCTCATTGGAATGTGTCCTTTACCGACAGAAAAAAAGCGTTGGCCTTTTGACTAAGGAGTGAGGAGGCGTTCGTAAGTGTGCTGTCCCTACAGCCAGAGGAGAGGATAAGGACAGATGAAAAGCAAAGGCAATCAGAGGAACTAGGCAAGGCCTTTCAAAACAGGACGGGTCAGAAACACTGTTCTCTCCCATGACTTTCTACTCTGAAAGAAGCGACCCCCCCAGCTTCAAGAGGATTCTTGTGCAATTATGCGTAATATGCTTTTGATTAAGTATCAAAACAAAACAATGGAATTGCAGAAAAACTTGGCCACTGCCTGAGGTGAATTCTACTGTTCCTGGGCCTATGTCTCCAATGAGGACATGGCCAGAAGCTCCATGGGAAGACCCTGTTGGATGGGGGGCTGTGGAGACAATTCCTGCCACTCCATAAATACCCCGGGAAGGGACACATGTAAGAATGGGAGATGAGAAGAAACTGACACATGGAGTAAAATAACAACTCTCAGATGGGTGCCTCTTGTTGTGATGGTTCCACGGTATCATCCAAAGGAGTCTAATTAGTACCTCTTCGGATGCATTTGTGTGACAGCTGGTGATGGGGGTTGGGGGTTGTGGCATGAAACCTATGGCCACAGCTATGGGGAACAGGGCTTGAGAAAGACACAGGTATGGAGAGTGTCTTACTCCTTCCTTCAGAACGGCGCTGATTTCAACATGGTCCCAAGGAGCACGCCAAACCCACCTCCGTCTCCTACCAATCTCCACCCAGTCACAAACTTCCTTAAACAGTTCAGTCTCATGTTGAGACAGATCAGTATTTTATTTCTATGCAACATCCTGAGTTCAGTGTATGATTGAGCTCTCCTTCTAAGTTTGTGAGAGGGAAAAGGAGCTGGTGACATTGGTTGTCCATTTAGAAAAGAGAGAGAAAAGTTTTGGATTCTTGCCTTATCTCCCTGAGAGAGTTTAGCCAACTGCAGAGAAGGCAGGGCAGGGGGGTAGTCTACATCAGATCACCCTCACTTTTGACAGCCACTGTGGGTGTGGGGGGCTCCCCCAAACCGTCCTCACTTTCCATCATTTGCCCGGACTCATATAACTCATGGAGAGCTATTATCTCTACGGTTACAGTTAATTCCAAGGAAAGGAAACAGATGAAAATCAGCCAAGGGAAGAAGCACATAGGTGGAATCTGGGGGCGTGTAACAAATACAGAATATTCATTGTTCTCTCCTCTGGGAGTCAGGATGCATTACTTTCCCAGTATCGATGTGTGACAATATGCATAGACTATTGCCACCCAGGGAAGCTCACTCAAGCCTTGATGTTAGAGTTTTTATTGGGGTTTCATACCATAGGCATGATTAATTGATTGATTAATCGCCCATGTAGCTAATTTCGATCTGCCAGTCATCTGATACCACATGACCCCAGAGCCCTTAGCCTAAATCGTATTGTTTGTTCTTCTGACATGGCCAGCCCTTGTTCTAAGACTGTTCGGCTTCTACCATAAATCATACAGTTAGACTATCCATCCTGACATCAGGCTCCCAGGCAAGCCAAGACACTCCTATCAAGCGTGACATTTCAAGGACTTAGGGATTACTTCCCAGAATCTGAGATTAAAGGCCAGACCCCTTGGGAAACAAGGTTAAATGCTTTACTACACACGTACACATCACAACAAATTGCAGGTGGCTTGGAGATCTAAATAAAAGACAAGTTAAAGAACCAGAATAAAATATAAGTGAAAGCTTTATAATCCTGGAGTGTAGAGGTTCTGTCTAAACATAAAATTTATGAAATAAAGACACGCCAAACAAATTAAAAGATAATCAGCTGAATTACATTATACATCCACACTATACTTAACAGTTGACAAATAAATATAAAAAGACAAATAGTACATTGGAAAAATGGGCATAATCCGTGCAGAACAGAAAAAGTAAGTGTATCCTGTAGATGAGCGTATGGATTAGTATAAACTTTTGGGGGAGACTATTCATTTAGAGTCATTAAAGTAAAATTTTTTAATGTTTATTTATTTATTTTGAGAGAGAGAGAGAGAGAGAGAGAGAGAGGGGGTACAAGCGAGGGAGGGGCAGAAAGAGAGAGAGAGAGAATCCCTGCTCTCAGCGCAGAGCCCCACGAGGGGCTTAATCTCACAAATGGTGAGATCAGAACCTGAGCTGAAATAATCAAGAGTTGGACACTTAACTGACTGAGCTCCCCAGGAGCCCCCAAAATGTAAGATTTTAAATGAGATTATACCTCTAGAAATATGGTTTATAGAAATTGCGCACAAACTCGGAAATATGTGTATGCATACATACACACATCCAACGACATATATACATATTTGCAATTAAAAGACAGGAAGATCTCACTCTCTAGCCCATATAAACAAATGCTATGCTATATAGTCAATGCAACGATGGCACGGGAAGCCAACGAAGCATTCATTGAATAGACAAGCTGCAAAAGAATATTTATAGCCTGATTCTGTTTTTTATATATATAAAAAGTCTGTAAATATGTATAATCTGTACATGTATAACAATGTATATGCATGTACATATATATCATATATACACACAGGAAAAACTAAGACTTAGAAGTAGTTACTCCTGAATGGAAATGGAGAGATATTTTTCTTTTCTTTTATATCATATGACTTTATTTCAATTTGCTTCAGCAAGCACAGGTATATGTGTGAATTTTGCAATTAAACACACACACACACACACACACACATACAACGGTCCTGTGCTTGTGTTGACCTGACTACACTGAATCTTCTTCCCAGAATCCCCTTCTCTGTGTGATTCTGGGTTAGAGTTGGCTGAAAGAGAAGTTTGCAGGAGATGTGGGGGAAAAAAATACGTCAGCAGCCTCTATTCTCTGAAATCTGTGGTCAGATATAATGACAAAGGCAAACAAGGTGGGGGCAGGTTCTACGTCGTCCTAACTCTCCCCTACCCAGCATCCAGCACTTCTCCACCCTGGTCCGGCTGACCAACAGCAGCCCTGGACATTTCCACTGGGTGCCCCCTCTGGATTCCCTCTCTTGGCTACAGTCTCAGAGGTGGTAGCTGTAAGAGGCAGTAGGCTTGTATAGACTTGCCACCTCCCCTTTGCAAGCCCACTCTGGCAGGTGGGTGTGCCTGCTAGGCTTCCCCACTTCCCCTGCAAGTTCCAACCTGTCCGCCTGCCCCAGTGTCCCAGGACGGCTGGGGAAAGACTTTTCTCTCGTTTTCCAAGGCCCCTTCCTGGACTTTTACTTCCCAAGCTCCTCCCACCTTTGTGTAGGTTTGATTCCCACATAAATCCCTTATTTCATAATACTCATAGTGGTTCTGCTTCCCTGACAGGATGCTGACAGTTGCCACATATCCATGTATTAGATGTATATGTATATGTGTACTTGTCATGTAGAACGTGAGGAAAGTTTTCTGATGGGAAAGTTGAGTTTCTGTTTTCCCCTTGGAGTCTCTCAGGCTGTCAGCCCACTGCCCCCAGCACTGGGATGCTCCCCTATCACAGCCTGGCCCACTTGGGAACAAAAGTGCCCCCCCCCCCATCCTCTCTTCATAGCTAAGAGAGCCGGAAACATGAAAAAATGCTAAATCCTAAGGGAAATCAGCAAAATACTCAACAGAATCAAAACAAGAAAATTTCCGCAAACAGCTGGTATTCCATCAGAGCTTAACTTGATTTTAGGGATTCTTGGGTTCTGTCACACATCCTGGATTTGGTGTATGTCATCTTTTAATCCCTTTCCTAGAAATTGTTCCTTCGACTTTTAGACCCATTGGAATCCCAATGGGAAGAAAGTGAAGAAGAGGGAATAAATCTTTCAGCCTTGCCCGCCATGTGTTGACTATTGAACTCGCAGACATCATCTCACTTAACTCTCACAGTGTCCTGTGAGGCAAATGTTATTCTCTGTGGTCTTAGAAAATTGTGGCTCAGAGATGTTAAGTGAAACTCCCAAAGTCAAGCTAGTCAGAAACGCAGGACTCAGTAGTTGAGCGTGGGTCTTAAAACACGTGCTCATCCACGCGATGGGCTCTTTGAGATCAACATTGACTCTGGCTGCCTTCTGAATCAGTTAGCCACTGCTGCAAAAACACACTCTAAGATCTCAGAGGTTCACGGCCACATCTGTTTCTCACTCCCGGGTAGGTGGGTTGGCTGTAGGTTGGCTGTGGGCTCAGCTGAGCGTAGATGGCCTCAAGGCTTCAGGTCTGGTCAAGGTCTTTTGTCTGTCTGCATTCTGGAACCGAAGCCAAAGGAGCCCTGAATGCTTAGGCCACGTTCTTCTTATGGCGGATGGCAGATGCTATAGAGGACAAGTGGAAACTTGCCGTGTTGCTTCTAACATGAGCTCAGAACTGGCACGATGTCACTTCCACCACTATGCCATTGATCCATAGCCAATTGGTCCACAGTGAAGGAGGGGCGGGGGAAATACCCTCCTTCCACAGTGGGCAGGAAAGGGAGCGAATATTTGCTGAACATTCCTCCCTAAAGTTCTGACTCCATATTTCAACTTCTCTTCTGAGACACATACTTGCAACTCAGGTGGAGGAGGTCTTCCCTTCAAGCAGAATCTCATTCAACCAACAACAGGGTGGCTCAGTCCTTAGATAATCAAATATCGGCATAACAAAATGACCATCACATCCATTATCTGCTACTGGGTAATAATTCACTGCACAATTTAGTGCCTTAAAGTAACAACAATCATTTATTTTGCTCGGGAATCTGTAATTTGAATAGGGCTCCTCTCTGCTTCACACGGCATCAGCTGAAGTGGCTTAAAGGTTGGGATGACTCAACAGCTGGGGGCTGTAATCATCTGAAGATTCATTTCACTCACGTTATCTGAAGTTGACATTGACTGTTGGCCGAGACATCACCCGCTGATCAGAACACCTATACGTGTCGTCTCCATGGGGATTCTTGGGCTGGTTTTAAGCATGAGTGTCCCAAGAAAACAGGCAGTAGTTCAGAGTGTTTGTGATCCACCCTTGGAAGTGACATAGCCTCACTTCTGCTGTACTGGCTGGGTGGTCACAAAAGTCCACTCAGGTTCAAGGGAAGAGAACGTGAACCCCCATCACTTAATATCATATCATAGAAGTACAGATGGGATGCGGTATATTATGGTGACCATCTTTGGAAGAGGTAATCTACTACAACCAGTAACAGCAGTTCAAGCTGGGAGGAGAACATTATTCTTCCTCCAGGTATTAAGGAATAAAGGCCATACTAATTATAGTAAGCTTTTCAGCTCTCCTTATGGAAATTGAAAACCCCTATTCACACTTACCATAGGAGCATCCATACTCACACCAAGCAGTCCTAATTGTTCCAGTTGATTGGACCAAAGCTATACACTTGACCCAAATAAGTTCTATCAGCATCTTTCCTAAATAGACTCCACTTTGGTCTAGATGCTCTCATAAACCAACATGTAAACTTGGGAGCTATCGGTAGTCACCATTTTCCACCCTGTCTCCTGCCAGAGAAAACTGGCCTGTCATGGGAAGCAACAATCAGAAGCGGGTTGCAAGGCTGACAAAAAGGCTTTCGAGCTCCCTACAGTATTCCAGCTCCTGGTCATGGCCTTGCAGAAGACCCAGCTGTCTCCCTGCCCTTGGGTTCCCTGCACACCTGTGTAGTCCTGAGGTTGAAACCCTGTTTTTTCTATATCTAGATGCAGAGACTTTCTGTTACTTGCAACCACAGGAGCCCTAAATACTACAGAAATAAAATTATTTTAAGATCTGATATAATTATATGAGTAAAAATCTATGACATTTGAGATGAAATCTTGCATACAAATTAGGGGCTTTGCTTGTTTTTTCTTTTTTTTTTAAGTTTATTTATTTATTTTGAGAGAGAGAGAGGGCACAAGCTGGGGAGGAACAGACAGAGAAGGAGAGAGAAAGAATCCCAAGCAGGCCCCAAGTTGTCAGCATGGAGCCTGATGTGGGGCTCGATCTCATGAACCGTGAGATCACGACCTGAGCCGAAATCCAGAGTTGGATGCTTAACCGACTGAGCCACCCCTTTGCTTGTTTTTTCAAAGCAGCCCAGGGAAGGGTGGCTGTGTGAGTACACATTTGCTGAACTCCACTTCCTGAAACCTATCAAAATGAACAAAAAACAACCAAAATAAGAAAAAGAAATTCCACATACAAGGGGGCTGCAGAATAGCCAGAGCACCATTCCGTGGATTCTGGGCGACTGGCAGTTGTAGGGATATCTGGGCCCCATCAAAGAGAAGTGCAGAATTCTATGTTTATTTATTTTTGAGAGAGAGAGACAGAGTACAAGCGGGGGAGGGGCAGAGAGAGAGGGAGACACAGAATCCAAAGCAGGCTCCAGGCTCTGAGCTGTCAGCACAGAGCCCGACACGGGGCTCAAAGTCATGAACAGTGAGATCATGACCTGAGCTGAAGTCAGACACTTAACCGACTGAGCCATCCAGGCGCCCTGAGAAATGCAGGATTCTAAAGCAGAATTGCCTGAATCTTGAGGAGGGTGACATATTCACGGGGAAAGGAGAGGGTGCTACCGGACCCTGTGTGTGGCACCAAGTTGGAAAAGTGGGCACTGTGATAATGGCTTGGCTTTGGGGAGCCATGGTCTTTGTTACATAGACTTGGGGACCATTCATACAAACGAAAGAGCAAGGATGTAGAGGGGATGCCGAAGGATGAATTAGATATTTATCTCCTTTAAAAAAAAAATCCTACCCCCAACCCTTTCCATCTGGTAGGAGGGGCTATTAGAGAGAAGACAGGAAGACGGAAGCTCGAGATTCAGCTTTGGATCTCTAACCAGACAGGGATGAAAAGAGCTGGCCCATGACTAAGGTCTGTTAACCACCAACTTCATGCTGCTATGACTTCCTGCCAGAGTTACCCACCTATTAAAGTGGGGGACGGTGGCTGAGATCTTAGAGGAGCCAACCCCACACACCCACACCCCAACACAGTTACAAGACATAACTTGCTCTGGGCCAGAGGACTGAATAGATTTGGTGGGTGAAGGCTTAGATACAGTATATTCACCTGCCTGCCCGTTGCCCCATAGCACCACCTCCCACAACCTTCAACTCCCCTACACCAAGGTGACATTCTAGCAAAATCTACCCTGCTAGATCCTGTTCTCAGGGGCCTGTACAAGAAGGCCCTGGGTAAACTTGGAGGCACGACAGGGTAGAACAACAGGGCCTTGGGCTGAGGACTTTGGATGGGGTTAGAAAGGTAGGGAGAAAAGTCACAGGCCTTTCTCATTGGGAATTTTGAGAGAATTCGATGCACAACTCCTAATAGCTGTTCAGGGGGAGTGTGCAGAAGGAGGACTAGTGTTTGTGAAGCCCACCAGCCAGGCACTCTGCTACATTCTTCGCATTTAATCCTTGGCTTAACCCTTCCTGGTGGGTGTGATTCCAGGTGGACATTATTATTCCCACTTTATGGATGAGGGAGAAAAGGACAGAGGGATTCCTTAACTTTCTCAAGAGCAGACCTCTAAAAAGGGGCAGGGCTAGGACATGATTTCAAAAAAAAAAAAAGGATACTGCAGCAAACTCTAATATTTTCTGATTTGGAAAACACCACTGTCACAACACAGCAGAGAAAAACAAGTCAATCTTCCATGTAAGCAGATGGTAGGGATGTGAGTTAGACAGAGAGGGGACGCTGCCACCTGCAAACAGAGCTTCTGGAGAATTCTGCTCCAATAGCAGCTTGTCAAGTGACTAGTGACCCAGCACTGTGGGTCACCACCACACCAGGTGTCACAGCAGCACATCAACCCTTCTGCAAACTGTTCCCTGATCCTGCACATGCTTGGAGGTAAGAAGAGGGAGAGCCCAAGAGAATGCCCTGCATAAAAGATGAGCCTAAATCCATCTCCTTTTCTCTAATGCCAAGATGAGAAAGGGGAAGATGAGAGGGGAAAGTTGTACAAAATCCTGATGCCCAGGCAACAATGCCCCAGATCAATTAAATCAAAATCTCCAGGGAGAAACCTAGGCATCAATATTTTTTTTTAATTTTTTTTAACGTTTATTTATTATTGAAAGACAGAGACAAAGCATGAGCAGGGGAGGGGCAGAGAGAGAGGGAGAGATAGAATCTGAAGCAGGCTCCAGGCTCTGAGCTGTCAGCACAGAGCCCGACGGCGGGCTCCGACTCACAAACCTCGAGATCATGACCTGAGCCAAAGTCGGACGCTTAACCGACTGAGCCACCCAGGCGCCCCGGCATCAGTATTTTTTAAAACTCTTCAGATGATTCCATTTGCAGCCAAGAATGATTGCCCTAGTTATAATTAGTGCTGTGGGAGCCCAGAGAAGTCCTTATCCAGCAAACGATGCAACGCATTCTTAGAAAACTTCACCTTTGCTCCCCTTCCATTGTCCTTTATGTTTTTGCCTTTCACTGGGTTTTTACCGTCAGGATGCAAAAGAAGGTCCTCGTGTCACTCTATTTTTTTTCTTTTTTTTTTTTTTACAGCACTGATATAGCGCCTGATATGACATTCTGGACTTAATCTATACTTATTGGTCTACCCTTTGTTATCTCTGTTCTCCACGAGAGGGTAAGGTCCATGAATCAGCACCGCCATATTGCTCAGCTCTGGGGGTACCATTCAGGTATAACACAAAGTGAATAGTGCTACCCAAAGTTGTAGCACAGTAGCCTCGTGTGGGGGTAGAAATTTCATCTTGTTCATGGTTGTTTCCCAAATGCCTAAAACAGTACCTGGAACATAGGAGATGCTCAACAAATCTTTTTTGAGTGAATGAATAAATGAATGTGAATGTAGAACATGATAAGGATCCTCTTTATGGGAAAACCTAGTTCTCCTGCATCCTAGGACCTGGGCTCTGACACTCATCATCTTCTTATTCGTTGTTACCACCATCATCACGGTTGTCATTGTCACCATCACCACCAGTGTTATTAGGCTTCCACATAAAATTTCCTTTGGGAACAGGATTCCATGACTAAAAATCAAAATTTGAAAACTAATGTGCTGATGAATATAATGTTGACTTTGCCCAAAACCCTGCCCATCACCTCCTCCCCCCCACCCCCTATAAATGGCTTTGGAACCAAACAAACTTGGGTTTAGATTCTGGCTTCATTACTTACTAGCAATGGGACCCAGGGTAGTTTTTCATTTTCATATGGTTATTTTAATAACTAGCTTACTGGACTACTGTCAATTAAGAGAGGTTGTATATAAAGAGCTTGTGACAAAAAATATATGAAAATGTGCCCCCCCCCCAAAAAAAACACACACACACACACACACACACAAAAAAACAAAAAACATGCCGTGATGGGGAGGGATGCTCTGTTGCATCAAGTCCTCCATGGATTCGGGCTGATACTCTCTTCTGAGTATTTCCCATTATGTGTTTTGGAGTTCCTGAGACCCTCTGCCTCCCTTCAGAGGAAAAATTATACCAGAGGTTTTAACCAGCCAGCTCATCACGTCTACTGGGTTATCTTTGACCAGAACCAGTGACATGACCTCCCCTAATGGCAAAGGCAAGAGCAGCTGGGAAATGCAGCTGTTTGCGGGCTGAGTGACTGTTTCTCAGCAACAAGTCTGGAGGATGGAACTGGAACAGGACTGGGACCCCTGGGTGACTCAGTCAATTAAGCATCCGGCTAAGGCTCAGGTCATGATCACAGGGCTCAAGGGTTCGAGCCCTGCCTCGGACTCTGTACTGACTGTGTAGATCCTGCTTTGGATTCTGTGTCTCCCCCTCTCTCTGACCCTCCCCTGCTCATGCTCGCTCTCGCTCTCTCTCAAAAATAAATAAACATTAAAAAAAAAAAAACTAAGTGTATTTAAAAAAAAAAGAACTAAAGCAGGGCTCACTATTGAACGGCTGCCTCCCTCTGCCACAGGCACCGTCAGCGTTGGTGAGAATGGGCTAAATGGGTTCTCTTGTATGCAACTGGCAGAAAAGTGAATTGGTTACAGGCCCTCAGAGGATCTTGTGGCCAAAACTTTTAAAATTCAAAACAAGGTTGTCCTGTGACCTAGCAATTCTACTTCTTGGTACCAATCCAAGAGGCCTAAAGAGGCATACACTAGAATGTTGATTACAACTCTGTTGCAGTCATGAACCCAAACTCAATTTCTACCGATAGGGGAAAGTCCAAATAAGCCATGTTTATCCATGCTATGGAATTCCAAGCAGCAGTTTTCTAAGTTTAGGTTATGAAATGGAAAAATGTCTGGAGGTACATGGACCAAAAAGAAATAATGGTCAACTCCAAGGAAAAGTAGGGGGGGGAGGGGGTTGAAGGGAGGGAGGAGGGCTTGGCAGAGACAAGAGCATGAAGCTCTTATGGCTGAGCCAGTGCAGACCCAAGCAAGAGCACCCTCTTATAAAAAGATGATGTATTAACTCCACTCCTAGGTAATTGTCCAAAAGAACTGAAACAGGAACTCAAACAAATACTTGTATGCAAATTTTAATAGCAGCATTGTTCATAGTAGCCAAAAGGTAGAGACAACCCAAGCGTCATCAACAGATGAAAGGATAAAAAAAAAAAAATGGTGGTATATCCATGCAAAAGAATATTATTCAGCCATAAAAAAAGTTCTAATACCTACTGTAACATGGATGAACCCTGAAAACATACTAAGTGAAACCAGCCAGATGCAAAAGGAAATATTGTATGATTCCACTTACATGCAATATCTAGAATGACAAATTCGTAGAGACAGAAAGCAGAATAGTGGTGACAAACTAGGGGAGGGGAAATGGGAAATTATTGCTTAGTGATTACAGTTTCTGCTTAGGATGATGAAAAATTTTGAATGGTGGAAATAGTGTTGACGGCGATTCTCATAAACGTTGACAATATGATTCATGCCAGTGAGTTATACATTTAAAAATGGCTGAAATGGCAAGTTTTGTTTATACATTTTACCAAAACAAAAACATCAAATGATCCACACTTGAACCTCAAAAAAAAAAGGCAATTTAATATATTTTTAACTTTCCTTCAGAAAGAGTCAAATCGGCTCTTTTTATTTTAATGTTTACTTATTTTTGAGAGGGAGAGAGAGGTGTGAGCAGGGTGGGGTGGGGGGGCAGAGACAGAGGGAGACAGAGGATCTGAAGCAGACTCACTGCTGTCGGCACAGAGCCTGACGAGGGGCTCAAAGTCACGACCAAAGTCGGATGCTCAACCCACTGAGCCACCCAGGCACCCCTCAAATAGGCTTTCCTTGAGTCCAGAGAAGTGGAGTGCGGATTATAAGGGCCTTTTGTAGAAACCAGATTTTCCCTCTTTGGCCCCAAGACATGGTTTCCAACATTTAGGTGTCTACTTTCGCCGTAGATTGTTAAAGATGACAGAATTCTGTGTAAGGAGAGGGAAGAAGGTAATTAAAGCTGAGGAGGAGTATGCCATTTAAATCCCTTTATAGGAAACCTGGTGAGTCTAGTCATGTACTCTGGGAAGCTGATAATAGAGGCAGAAGATGGGAGGCAAGTTGTAGGAAGTTTGCCTTTGAATCCTTGGCATAATTATTGATGCAATTCTCTATTGTGCCACGTGTGTTTTGAGGGGGTAGAGGGAGACGATTAAATGATTTATGTGTTTAATTTCCCTGGATGCTTAGAAGGCTGCGGTCCTGCACTCTGAACACAGAGAAATTGATTAAAATCACAATTGCCGAGAGCACAACCACTAGCAATCAGCACGAGGGGCTGTTTTCCTCCCTTAGAATCAGACCTGATTCCTCCCAGCTGCCAGAGGTCATCTCCTTGGCCCTTGGGGGCCAGCATGGAATTTTCAAAACTAACAAGACTTAACCTTAGCTAACAAGGTCAATAGGAAAAGTAACAAAGTCTCCAGGCTCCAAAGAGGAGAGCAAAGTTTGTCTCTTACTGGTCTCCACTTTGCTCCTGCTCTCCAGGGCCTCCAGCTCTTAAATAAATACACTTGTAATCAAATAAAAATTAACAAATATTTATTGAAAGACTGGTGGTATGTGGGAGGATATGGTTCCTGTCGGGTGGGGGTGGGGGGGCCAAGGGGACAATGTCACAGGGAATGAACGGAGGTGGGAGGGAATTTCGTTTGGAAAGTAATGTGCACGGAAGGGCACAGGTGTGAAGCAGCAGACCTTGCTGCTTAGTATCTTCTGTGACCTTGAGCGAGTGATTTATCCTCCCTGAGCCACGGCTTCCTTGTCTGCACAGCAGGGATGATGGTAATGTCTACTGCATGGGGTTGCATGCATTTAAGAGAGAGATGTATAAAGGCCTGGCACAGAGTACAGGCTTAGTAAGCCGTTGGCATTATCGGTGTTGTTGGCTGCAGATCACAAAAGTGGAGAACAGAGGTCCAAACACTCAGAAGAGGATACTTAGGGGTGAGGCAAGGGAAGGGCTTTGGGATGGACACCAAGTCAACTGAGAAGCTTAGAATAGGAAGGGAACCCACTGAATGGGTTATATATATATATATATATATATAAAATTATATTATTATATTATTATATATATAAATAATATGTTATATATAATATGTTATTTATATATATAATAATATATATATTATTGTACTTTTATTATAAAGGGTACACGTAGGACAAAGGGTGGAAGGGTCTCGGACACAGAACTTCCATGCCCAGGAAGGAAGTCATGGTATGGAGTCATGGTGCATCCGCGTTCACCAACCAGGGAGGTTCACCAAACCTCAGTATCCAGAGATTCTCTTAAGGTTTCATTACAAAGGCATGATTGATTAACTCATTGGCCACGTGATTGAACTCAAGCTCCAACAGGTCTCCCCTCCCTCGTGGTGGAGCGACTGAAAAATCCCAACCTTCTAATCATGAGTTTGGTCTTTCTGGTCACCAGCTCCCATCCTGAAACCACCCAGGGAGGCACCCGGGCGGCATTGCCTAATTGGCATAACAAAGAATCTCCTAACACTCTGGGAGTTCCAAGAGTTTTTGAAGCTTGAGACCAGATACATCCTTGATTATACCACAGATTTAGAGGTGGGAGAACTAGGACTTGAGTCTCGCTGGGTTTGACAAGGACCTGCCTTGATTTGTTTCTTTCCACCTCAGCTTCAGTATCTTCTTATGTAAATGGAAGAATGACATGGTTACTTTCAGAGGTCTGATTCAGCAAAGCAAAGCATATACATGTAGAAAAAAATACAGGAAGGACATAAATCAAAACAATGAATGTTGGTTGACTCTGGAAGATTTGTTTTTCTTCTTTGTCATTTCTGTAATATAATATCCATATCTTTCTGAACTTTAAAAATATTTGAAATGCCCCATGGTTCTACAATACACCAAAAAATCCCTCCACAAACTTAAAAAAATTAAAGTACATAATCTACAGATTTAAAATGCACAGCTGTATGCAGTTTGATGAGTTCTGACAAATGTATACACCCCTGTAACCAATACCCAAATCAAGATATAGGACACTTCCATAAAATAAATGTCATGTAATGGGATATAACATATGGCATGGTGACTATAGTTAATAATACCGTATTGCATATTTGTAAGTTGCTAAGAGAGTGGATCTTAAAACTTCTCATGACAATAAAAAACTTCTTTGTAACTATATGTGGTAATGAATATTAACTAGACATAGTGTGGGTGATCATCTCATAATATATACAAATATTGAATCCTTATGCTGTACCTCTGAAACTAGTATAGTTATATGTCAATTATACCTCAATAAAAAAAATAGAATAAAATGCAATCCCCCCCAAATTTTTTAAGGTGTAGAACACTTCTGTTACCCCAAAAGTTCCCTTGGCGCACTTCTAGTCTATCCCACCCCAGAGCCAGCTGTCCTCCGATTTTTAATCCCACCCCAGAGCCAGCTGTCCTCCGATTTTTAACACCACCCGTTGGTTTTGTCTGTTCTTGAATTCCCAAAAAATAGAATCATAGTATGGACTCTGTTGTATTGAAAGGGCGGACCTACGCGGCTGACTCCATCTTGTTCCGTGTCCTCCACCTTGACCACGCCTCCTCCCCTTGAGAACCTCCCGATCACCCATTCAAATTTCCCGATCAAAACATGCCCCTCGACCTGCATAACAGGACTCTGACCCTTCCCCAGCCAATCAGCTGAGGCCACAGCCATTACCTCACCAACTGCCCCTAGACTCCAATAAAACCTTTGTGCTTTTGAAACTTGCTCTCTCTCCCCAATATCTCACCGCTGCGTCGGTGCAGGTAGGGGATTGAGCTCGAGCTAGCTCGAATAAAGGCTCTTTGCTTTTGCATCGGGACTCGGCTCCCTGGTGGTCTTTGGGAATCACGAATTCTGGGCATAACAGTATCAGTTCTCTTCTCAGCATAATGTTTGGAGATACATCCAGGTTGTATCAGAAGTACATTATTTTTTAGTGCTGTCAATATTCCCCTGCGGTTGTCAGTTCTCCTGCTGCTGGATATTTGGGTTGTTTCCAGTTTGGGGCTATTGAGAAGAAAGCTGCTACAAACATTCTTATACAAGTGCTTTTGTGGACATCAACCTTTATTTCTCCTGGATATATACCCAGGCGTTGAGTTCCTGGATCCTAAGTGTATGTTGACTTGTTTCTGAAACTGCCAGATAACCTCCAAAGTGGCTGTACCATCTAACGTTCCCACCAGCAACGTATGGGAGGTCCAGCTGCTCTGTGTCCTCACCACGGCCAGGTATTATCAGTCCTTGATTTTAGATATTCTAATGAGCATGATGTGGCATTTTTGCTATCAATTTGCATTTTCCTGATAACTTGTCAAGTTGTGCATCTTTGATTTGCATTCTGGGCACTCCTATTTTCTTTTGAGAAAGATCTGTTCAAGTCATTTGCCCCCTTTTTTAAAAAAACTGGAAAATGCTTCACCTTTTCAGGTGTTTTCACATCAGTTCTCTCATTATATCCTCCCCAAAAGCCTGAGAGGTGGGTGGGACAGCAATAATCCCTTGTAGATGAAGACGCTGACATTTACAGAATGTGTCACAGCCAGATGATGGAGTGGCTGGGACTAGAAGCAGGGATTTTCTCCTTCTCTTCTTACGTAGATCATGCTTTTCTTCCCCATGAAAGGCTGGGAGGCTGTGATGCTTGTAAGACATCTGGAAAAGGGGTCTAAGTAATATACTCAAAGCTGCTACCTGTGTGAACGAGCATGGGAAGGGAACAGCTTTGTTTCTCTACTCAGACCCCGATGGCTGCCTTTTACCAACCAACATGGTAGACCCACTAAGACCCCAGTGGGATTTATGGGTGCCTCCAGACAGAGTACTCTTCAGTAGCTTGTTGGCCGTGTCTCACATGAAATGGTGGGTAAACGTCGCTTCCCAGGGCCGTAAGTTCCTCAAACATAGGCTTCAGCACCACCTTAGGACCACGTGGCCATCAGGTGAGACTGACATGTCCAGGCCAAAGCAAGGTGAAGCAATCCTGGCACTCTCCAGAGTGGGTGCCCGGTTCTGCCCCATTCCTCTGTGCGATGCTCACTTCTGCTGTCCTTGGGAAATGTTCAGTCCATTCAAGCAAGAGAGCAAATCCCTGAGATGATCCACCTTGTATCATTGCTCTAGTCACTCACTTTTCCTGCCCATCCCACTACCCACCCTCTCTGCCTCCCCTGACATTGACTGCTGCCTGGACTCTGAAGGCAGACCATGGGCTTTAAGTAACTTTCACTGGTCACCTTCTACAGGCTTGCAATAGATATGGTTATTTCCACTTATATAATTTCATCATTTTGTTTTATTTCATTGTTCTTTTTGAAATTCACCAGTCTGCTGTCTCACGCCTTTAAAGGACCTTTACTTCAAAAGTGATCAGAATGACCCATGAACAAAGTCTACTGCCTACTCGTGGCCTCGCTTACAGATTGTGGAATTGTCCCAGGTCTAAAATTTCCTCATCTGTAAATGATAGGAGTGGAGGAAGGTGGTTCGAGCCCTGTGTCGGGCTCTGTGCTGACAGCTCAGAGCCTGGAGCCTGCTTCAGATTCTGTGTCTCCCTCTCTTTCTCTGCCCCTCCTCCATTCATGCGCTCTCTCTCTCTCTCTCTCTCTCTCTCTCTCAAAAATAAATAAACATTAAAAAAATTAAAAAATATTCTTCAAAAATTTTTTTAGATAAGGGGTAGATTGTGTGTAGCAAAGTTCACAAATTTTAAATGTACAGCTCAATGATTTTTTCTTTTTCTTTTCTTTAAAAAAAATTTTTTAATGCTTATTTATTTTTGAGAGAAAGAGATAGAGACAGAGCATGAGCAGAGAGAGAGGGAGACACAGAATCTGAAGCAGGCTCCAGGCTGTCAGCACAGAGCCCAATGCGGGACTCAAATCTATGAACCGTGAGATCATGACCTGAGCCAAAATCAGACGCTTAGCCAGCTGAGCCACCCAGGCTCCCCTCAATGATTTTTTTCCCTATGTATACACCTGTGTAATCCATCACTCAGTGCAAGACCTGGAACATTTGCAGCATCCCCAAGGGTGCCTCGTATCCTCCCAGTCATGTGCTACAAAGATAACCACTATGGTAACTTTTATAGTCATCAATTCATTTTGCCTGTAGTCGAACTTCATATAAATGGAACCGGGCAGCATGCACTCTTTTGTGTCTGGTTTTTTTTACTAGACATTCATCCATGTTGTTGTAGATAGCAGTAATAGGGAACTTTTCATTCCTGAGTAGTAATATACAGTAGTATGAATATATCCCTATTTATTTCTCCATTCTGTTAATGAATGCTTGGGTTATTTCTACTCTAGGATGTTATGTACAATGTTGCTATAGACATTTTTGTAGATGTCTTTGATGAAAATATTAACCCATTTCTGTTAGACATGTACCTAGGAATCATAGAGTCGTTATATTTAACCTTATAAGAAATTGTAATACAATTTTTCAAAGTGTTTGCGCTGATTTTTACTCCCACCACCAATGACGATTCCAGTTGCCCCCCACCCTTGCCAACCTTTGATCTCTTCTCACTTTTTTTTAGCCATTCTACATTCTGGTGGGCGTATATTGTGGTTTTTCATCAGCATTTCTTTTTGAGATTTTAAAAAATGTTTCTGTTTGTTAAGTTATGACATTCAGAATTAGCATTAAAAACAGAATAAGTGAATTAATGTTGTTTTTCATTTTTCACTCTCTTGGATTTGTAAAGCAGTGTTTGATGGATTGAATGAGATCATCTATTACTCAGGTTTGCAAAAATATAGCAATTAAAGTAATGGACTCCAGTAGTCATTAGCATTTCCATTACTAAGGGACCCTTTCAAAACCTTCAGTCTCCTCTTTGAATCTGGACCTTAGGAAGCCTCACAGGTTTTGTTTTCCACCACTTATACTATGGATAAAGATGCTTACTGAAGGGCTATTTAAAAATATATATTCTTAAAAGGCTCAAAATGGCAAGCAGGATGGAAATTAGAAAGAGCCAGTTGATTTCTGTTGGAATCAATTTCCTAGGAAGCTTTCGATTTTGAAAATATCACTTATTTTATTTAAGAATAATCATTTATTTAATGTATATATGTCCTGTGCAGGGGATAAAGAACAATCTGTGGTCTTGAACAGTCATTTACTTATTTTGTTAGTGTCGGGTAATCTAAATGATTTAAAATTCTTTCTGAGAAGGGACTGTGTTTGGTACACTAGGGTATGGACCATGATAACAACCAGGACGATGTCTGGCACATAGTAGGTGCTCAATAAAATGTTTGTTAAATGAATGAGTTAAAACTGTTTCTTTTCATATATGTTCAGTGCCTAAGATAAAGCTTTGCAAATGACAGACAGCCCAGAAATGTTTGTGAAAGGAAAATAGAAAATCTGGAAGGACAGAAGATTGAGTAAGTCCAAGGGAAGGAAGGAAAATTAATCCTGGCCAGGTTACCTTTACATAAGCAAGGGCTTTATTATTTTCATAATTTATGCTCTATACAACATATACCCACATATCCACTTGGACTTCCCACAGACCTCTCAATTCAACATGTTCAAAATTGAACTCATTGAATTTAACAGTCTATAACCAATTTTTAAGACCTAACCCCCCCTCATATATCTACTTAGTTAATGCTACCCCCTAGCAACCTAGCACTGTCCCCCATGCCAGAAAATTAAGAGTAATCCCTAATTCCTCTCTTCTTCATCAACCTGTCCATTCATAAATTAGTTCATTCAACAAATATTTATTAAGAGCCTTTTATGCACTTGATTTTGTTCTGGTATTGATGACGTGTCTTTTGGACAACCTTCTCCTGAGAAGTACTTTGCTTATTCAAGAACCCAACTATTAACATCTTGATTCCCTAGGCAACAACCTATCATTTGAGACATGTTCCAGACTAGAGAACAAAAGCTAGAAGCTTTATTGCATGGCTGAATTTTCCATTTATAGAGGATGAGTCAAGGATGACTCATCTGATAACCATTTTTATTGAATTGCCATGTCTAGCGAAGAGAAATATCTCCATTCACAAAATTCTTCCCTTTCTTTCTGACTGCTGCTGTAGACACATCATGTGTTTAGTCAGATTTCTCAATTGTGTGAGGACTCAATGGCTCGGTTAGAGACAGAGTTTGGTGTGGACGAGGGGATCTGTGATGGTTCGTAGAAGGTTGTTCACATATGTGCATGAAGTAACGGAACACATTGATCCAGCAGGAGGGTGAATGTACCTCAGACCCAGAAATCCCACTTTTTGATAAGTCAATGCCAGACTCTAGTTAGTGGGAGTGATAATAGGACAAAAATATTCAGTTTTATAATCACTTGATGAGCAGTTGTTATGGGCGGGGGGGGGGGGCAAATATAGGCACACCCTGAGTTGGAGTATCTGACTCTTCAAAGACTTACACATACAAAATTCAAATTTGATATAGCCCCCCTTCTTTTGAATCATTCTGAAATCTCCAAATTCTATCCTCACCTTCTTCTCCAGCTGCAGGTAGCAGTCAACAATAAAGACCTGCCTGACCTGCTTATTTATTTCTATTTTGTTATGTTTATTTATTTTTGAGAGTGGGGGAGGGGAAGGGAGAGAGGGAGACACAGAATCCGAAGCAGGCTGCAGGCTCTGAGCTGTCAGCACAGATCCCCACCTGGGGCTCAAACTCACCAACTGTGAGATCGTGACCTGAGACGAAGTGTTTAATGCTACCTGTCTACTGGTGTCCAGAAATTATTCAGTTCTTTATCAACCCTCTTTTCCTCCTCAACTAAGTATTCTTGCCACCAATCAACCAATCAATCAACCACCAATAGTCAAGGGGGTGAAAAAGCCTTGCTCGGAGTCTGAGTTAGTATTTGATGCTCTATTTATAAATTTTGAAGGAATATAGCTTCATATTTTTATTGTGGATATATAGCATTTCAGCCACATTGAATGATATAGACTTTCATTGGGACACAACTACCATTAAGAATACGATTACTGGGGCGCCTGGGTGGCGCAGTCGGTTAAGCGTCCGACTTCAGCCAGGTCACGATCTCGCGGTCTGTGAGTTCCAGCCCCGCGTCAGGCTCTGGGCTGATGGTTCAGAGCCTGGAGCCTGTTTCTGATTCTGTGTCTCCCTCTCTCTCTGCCCCTCCCCCGTTCATGCTCTGTCTCTCTCTGTCCCAAAAATAAATAAACGTTGGAAAAAAAAAAAAAAAAGAATACGATTACTAAGAAAAATTTCAATGGGAGTTTCCAACCACTGAAACTGACACATCCTTTTGGAACCCAGTCCACAAATTGGGACCTCTAGATCTGGAAGCATCTTGTTTTCTGGGAATATCTTTCTGTTTTCTTGTTTATAAGGCTGTGGAGCTTTCCTAAAGTTTTTGGAGAGCAGGCATTGACATCTTTCATACATAGCAAGTCTGTACAAGCATTTCATCTGTGTGTGTGTGTGCATGTGCACATGTAAGAGGGAGTAAGAGAGTTGAGAGAGATGGGCTTTCTTTACTCCAAGCCCATTCCCACTTATAGGAATGGTTATGTGGGAGATGTCCTCAACCTGGTCCAGCAGAGCCCAAAAGGCAGAGGGAGACACAGGAGTTGGGGAGGGAGCCACTTCTGTCCCAACATTCCCAACAGCATACAAAGTCACTATGAGAACAAAGGAGGAACGCCTCAGGGGGAGAGTTGGCTAACAGTGGGATCCACTTGACTTCCAGTTGTACCCATTCCCCAGATTCCCGTATTCAAGGCTATGTGACCATCTTAGCATGGCTGTCCAGCCTCTGAACCCAGGAGTGTTGGAAATTGTAGCCCATGTATGCTCATGACCTTCTTTTTCTTTTCTTTTTCGTTTTCTTTTTTTTAAGTGGGCTTCATGCCCAGGGCAGAACCTAACCCAGGGCTTGAACTCACAACTCTGAGATCAAGACCTGAGCTGAGATCAAGAATTGGATGCTTAACTGAGCAACACCAACACTCCCCTCTCACGACCTTCTGGACCAAAGTTTCAATTCTTCTAATTCACCAATTCTTTGTAATCACTCACCTTTTCCCCATAATTTAGAGCCAAATCACACCAATTTACTTATAAGAAATGTCTTTCTGTAACCATATCTAGGCTTCCCTGTCTTTTCTCCTTTCTTTTGCACATTCAGTAGCCTTAAGCACTAGGTAGACACTATATTATCTTTACTTATAGATGAGGAAATTGAAGCTTATAGAGTTTAAGTAACTGGTCTATAGTCCCATGAGCGATAAATATTGAAGAAAGATTTGAACCCAAGTCCTCTGATTTCAGAACCTGAATTCTTAACCATCATTCACGTATATATCTCCAGTAGGAAAGAGAACAGTATATTAATAGCATGTGTCTCATGGGGACAATGAAAGCATTAAATGAAGTAATTTAGGTTTAGTGTTTGGCTCGTGGGAAGATGTAACAAATGTTAGTGATGGGAATGATAATGAAGACGATGATGATGATGATGATGATGAAGAAAAAGGCAGATGAGAAGGAAGATAAGAAGGAGGAAGAGAAACATCAAAAGCTTTACTCATTTGCCTCTTTCAGTAATGATTCCAACTGCTTATTATGGAAGGTGAGTGGTTGTCATGCTAGGAGAAAGCAAACTCAGAAGGTGGTTGGAGAAGATGCTATAATTTGGAGAAAAAGCTTTGCCTTTATGGAATTTGAGGAAGGGTTTACTTTTTGAGCTGGAGATGTCACAGTGCTCACCTCCTTCCTTCCAGCAGACACCCCAAGGGCTAGATAGTTCCCTAAGTCTCTTGTATTCATTTCCCCATTCTGGAAATCCAGTGAGACCTTGATTTCAGGGGATGGTGAGATGTGAGAGTGAAGGGGGTTGGAAGGGACTGGAGCCAATGCTTGGACATTGATAACAGTCTTCGTCTAATCCAGACCCTAGTTTCAGACAGTCCTAAATCCAATTTATTATGTTCTAACTGCCACAGTGTTAATCCCAGACATTAGTGCATATAAGTAGCCTGTCTGTGGAAAGAATAAGGCTAGAGGCTAGGGAAGAAACCACCAGTCCAGCCATAAAGAGATAGCTGTCCAAAGTGCTCAGCTCTGCATTGGGGGTGAGGTTATCGGACATTAGTTACCAGAGGCCTCCTAAAGCTATTTTGGGAATTCAAATCTAAGCCAAAAGCAAAGGTCAACATGCTCATGTTTGACTCTAATGGCTGGAAAGAAAGGTCCACCATGAGAACAGAAGAGAGGGCCAGAGACGGAGACCTATACACGGGCAAGACCAGGGATTCTGACTCTTAAGTAGGTTTGATCTAATCACGTGTGGCCTGAACAGGCAGATTACCAGCTCTGCCTTTGTTAACAGACAGATACTAGTAAGGGGGTGGGCAAAACTTCCTCCTTTGCAAGATGTACCTCCCTAAAACTTGGCACAGTTTGACATTGCTCAGTAACATCTTCCCTCTACTTCACCAGCTGAAACCGTTCTCATGTCAGCTAGAATGGCTGCAAGTATCTAGTACCGTAGACACCCTACCACCTACTTGCCCACCCTTTCTGTCCAGTCTTCCACCTACCCCGCCAGGTCATGGCCCTATAGGAGCTCAGACGAGGAAGAGATTAGTGTGGAATGGACTTGTTGTCTTGGTCTCCTTTGAATGAGTTGGGCTTCAGCTGGGTCTTGACGCATAGAGAAAGTTAAGGCAAGTATGTATTCTAGGAGAGGTTATTCCTAATTTTGGCAATGGTAAGAAAGAACATAGTGTGATGATAAACTCAAGGAGAAGGAGAATCCATCTATACATCTGAAGTGGGAAATCAAAATATGGAGGGAATGTTGGGAGGGAAGCTGAAGTGGACATATCCCATCATGCCCAGGAGAGAGGGGAGAAGGCTCTTTGCTCATGTTCCAGAACTGAGATGAGGGATAGGCCTCTACCCACTCGGAGACTTAGGTATAAGCCTACGAAGGGTCCCAGAGCCCCTCCTCAAATATCCCCGACCTATTCTCTGCCATGGATTCCATTGGCCTTCCGGTGACGCAAACTGATCCTACTTCAGAATAGTGTTTTAAATAAAACAGCACAGAACAACAAAGGAAACCAACTATGCTGAAACATAGTTATCAAGATATTTTTTGATGTATGCTTCCTTGTGAATGCATTAAATCACGCTTTCACACTTTCTGTGGGGAAGGACTAATTTACTTACCTAATCCATCTCAGACTATATCAACTTTTACAAATTGAATAAAAATATGAAATAAAAGATCATTTGAAAGACAAAACCCAATTTTTATATGATTCAAAAAAACATTATTTTGTCAAATTGTTATAAAAGCTTCTAAGTGTTTACACTCAATTCCTGTATTCCTTTGTCATGAAGCTCTAATGGTGTGTGGACTGGCAGCAGGCCACAGACCAATGCTCTGAAAAGCTCTGTATTAAATACAAGATCTAGCTGTGGGTCTAATAATGACTCTCATTTTCAAGTCATGATAAGCATAAATAATCTATCATTTGCATGTGAAATATCTATTAATTCTATTGGTGACAAAATCAGTTATTGTTAATTCCATTAGGGCATGATGATTATTTTCATAATGGGAAGAAATACTAAATTTCAACCATCAGTTGGTGAAAATTAAGATGTAATCTTTTTCCCTGCCCAGGTCCATAGGCCTCCTATATCCTATTGCCAGATCCGGTTGGAGCTCCAGTCTAAGCATCGCCGCCTACCCCCCACCCCAGCCTTAAGCAATGGGAGGGGTAGTAAAGACTAGAAAAGGAATAAACACAACCACAACCACAAGGGAAGATGTCCCCCAAACCTCAGCTGGGCAATGCCTTCTTGTATCTTGAGTCTCAAGGTCATAGGGTTAGCACTTGTGGTTCTGACTAGGGGAGGAAGCAGCCTGTGAACGGAGTAGCACAGGTCCAGACTCAAGGTAAGAGGGAGCTCAGATTATCAGAACTGATTGTCTCAGATAAACAGACAGAAGCCCCAGCAGAAAAGGAAACAGGGGTGGCAGTCATGCGGGCAGATGAAGGAAGCTGTCAGCCTGAACAAGGAGATTTGCCAGCTTCCTTGGCCTCTGCAGAGCTCAGAGAGGCAGGGGGCCATGGGGGGGTGGGGGGAGGGGGCCTCTGGGGGCTCTAGCGGAGACCCCTTTCTTATTTTTGGAATTGTGTTTTTTGCTGTTGTGCTTACCCAGGCTCAGACACGTTCTCACCTCACTCATGGCCCCCTAGTACTGAAAGTCACTTTGTGCCAAACATAAGGGTAGACCCAGCACTTTTCACTCAACCCTAAAAGCCACGCTGGAGGATATGTGTTATAATTATCCCTGTGTAACAAGTAGGGAAATGAGCTGAAGGCCATCCAGCTAGCGCAACAGTGAATGGCACACCTGGGACGTAATTGGGACCCTCTGAAGGCAGATTCTGTGGTGACTGCGTGCCTCCCATGTGCCGAATCCTTGATTCATTTGGAGCAACACAGACAAGCTCTCCTAAGCACACTCGGGGGGGTTGGATCTACTAGTTAGGAAACACAAGGATAAACATAATCTTTTACCTTCAGCATTTCTTGTATTGTTTGCATTTTACAAGGGTAGGCATTTTATTTGACTTTATTTAAAGAAGAAATATATACATGAAGAAGAGAACGTGAGCTAGCCAGACTTCAGGTTGGCCCTGTGTTGGCATCCGGGCCCCCATATGGCACTGGAATGTATCCATGGGCGGGTAAGGACTTGGTGTAGTTTAAGGATCTTGCAATTGGGGCCAACAGTGCCCCCTAGAGGACTTGGGGTGCGCTGTCAAGGCTCAGCCTATCCGCTTTGGTGGCAGTTGAGATGGGCAGGGTTTTATTTACCAACAAATGGGAAGCTCCTGAAAGTCGCCACCACAAAACTAAAGAACATCAGGGACAACCAAGGTCTAATCCACACCAGTAAGCAGACAGTTCACGTGCTACCTTGACAAGTGCGGCCAGAGGGGGGGGAAATGTGAAGGGAAGGAACGAATGCCCAAGGGCTCTTCTGGAACTGTGCTTGGGAAGTTTCCAAGTCAGGGATTGAAAACCAAGCAGTGGCCTGAGGAACAAGGTTCAGGTTCAGTTCTTTCAGTCATGGAACCTAGGCAGTCACTTGCCTGTACGATGCTCAGAGCCACATTTGCAGATGGCGAGCTGTTGAGAGCACCAAAGTGAAAAAATCTTGTTTACATGCTCAGGTCTTATTATGGTCAACAGATAAAGCACAGCCCTCTTTCTAGATCCTGCCTGTTTTCTCACTGACCATCAGAAATAGGTATGTTTGGGCTCTATAAAGGCTTCAGGATTCATTACTTCAACCCATATGGCTACAAAAGCTTTATTTCAGAGGAAACTACTGTCCTGTATCTGGGAAACCAGGTGTCCTGAGGCAGAAGACCCTCAAAACAAGAGCTAAGGGGTGACATCACGGACAAAGATCAGGAACAAGACAGCGATGGCAACTTTCACCACTGCTGTTCGACATTGTCCTGGAAGTCCTAGCCAGAGCAATTAGACAAGCAAAATAAATAAGAAGCATTCATATTGGAAAGAAATAAAGGATCTTTTTTGCAAGTGACGTGAAGCCACGTGTAGAAGATCCAAAGAATCTACACAATAGCAACCGGAGGTAATATATTTAGCGAAGTTGCAAGATACAAGTTCAACACATAAAAATCATTTGTGTTTCAGCACACCAAGAATGAACAATCCGAAAAGGAAATTAAGAAAGCAATTCCATTTATAATAGCATCCTAAACAATAAAATATCTAAAGACAAACTTAACTGAGGAGGTGAATGGCTTATATACTGAAAACAATAAGACATTGCTGAAAGAAATTAAAGAAGACCTAAATATATGGAAAAACATCTTATGTTCATCAATTGGAAGAATTGATATTGTTAAGATGTCGGTACTACTCAAAGATATGTATAGATTCAGTGCATTCCCAATCAAAATTTCAATGGCCGTGTTTGAAGAAATGGAAAAGCAAAACCTTAAATTCACATGGAATTACAGGGGGCTCCAAATCATCAAAACAATCTTGAAATGAACGAACTCACATTTTTAAATTTCACAGTCTACTCTAAAGCTACAGTAATAAAAAAACTATGTGGTACTGGCATAAGGATAAACACATAGACCAATGGAATAGAATAGAGAACTCAGAAATAAACCCTCACATATGTGGTCAACTAATTTTCAACAAGGATCCCAAGACAATCCATAGGAACGGACAGACTTTTCAACAAATCTGCTGGGAAAACTGGATATCCACAAGCAAAGGAATGAAGTTGGGCCTTTACCTTATGTTACATACAAAAATTAACTCAGAATGAATCAAAGACCTAAACATAAGGGCCAAAACTAAAAAACTATTAGAAAAAAATATGGGTGTAAATCATGACCTTGGATTCGACAATGGATTCTTAGATATGGCACCAAAAGCATGAGCAACAGCCACAAACAGATAAATCAAATGTCCATTGAAATTTAAAACACCAAGGGCACCTCAGTAGCTCAGTTGGTTAAGCGTCCAACTTTGGCTCAGGTCATGATCTCACAGTCAATGCGTTCGAGCTCCGTGTCAGGCTCTGTGTTGACAGCTCGGAGCCTGGAGCCTGCCTCAGAGTCTGTGTCTCCCTCTGTCTCTGCCCCTCCTCTTGCTCACTCTCTGTCTCGGTCTCTGTCTCTCTCAAAACTAAATAAAGATCAAAAAAATTAAAAAAAAATTAAAAACGCCAAAGGACATTATCAAAAAACTGAAAAAACAACCTACATATGGGATAAAATTTTTGCAAATGATACACCTGATCGAAGTCTAGTATCCCGATTATGTAAAAAATTCTCACACAATAAAAGGTAAGCAACCCAACTTAAAAATGGACAAAATAGACATTTTTCCAAGGAAGATAAATATGCGGCCAACAAACACAGGAAAAGATGCTCAATTTTAATTAGTTAGAAAAATGCAAATTCAAACCACAAGGAGGTGCCACTTCACACCCACTAGGGTGGCTATAATACTAATAAAAAGTATTGGTGAGAACTTGAAGAAATTGAAAGGTTTGTACATTGCTGGGGAGAATACAGAATGGTTGGGCCACTTACAGTTCGGTAGTTCCTCAAAAGATTAAACATAAAATTACCATATGGCCCTATAATTCCACCCTTGGGTCTATATGAAAAAACTTAAGCAGACCCTGCACCCAAGGAGATGCACACGGATGACATTGTCTTCTTCGCGTGACTCTTACAGCCGTCTCTCTCCCAGGCGCAATGGCAACTCTTGAGGAAAAACTGATTGCACCAGTTGCAGAAGAGGAAACTGTCCCAAACAATAAGACCACTGTAGGGGTACCTGGGTGGCTCAATCAATTAAGCATCTGACTTCGGCTCAGGCCATGTTTTTGTGGCTCGTGAGTTTGAGCCCCGCGTCGGGCTCTATGCTGACAGCTCGGAGCCTGGAGCCTGTTTCCAATTCTGTGTCTGCCTCTCTCTCTGCCCCTCCCCAATTCGTGCCATGTCTGTCTCTCTCCCAAAAATAAATAAACATTAAAAAAAGTTTTTTTAATTAAAAAAAAATAACACTGCGGTGTCCTGTCCAACAGGACAAGTCGATATGGCATGTGCCATCAGTGTTCTAGGAAAGTCTCTGGTTGATGAACTTGCCCTTGTGGATGTTTTGGAAGATAAACTCAAAGGAGAAATGATACATCTGCAACATGGGAGCTTATGTTTTCAGACACCTAACATTATGGCAGATAAAGATTACTCTGTGATTTCCAATTCTAAGACTGTGGTGGTAACTGCAGGAGTCCTCCAGCAGGAGGGAGAGAGCCGTCTCAATCTGGTGCAGAGGAATATTAATGTCTTCAAATGTATTATTTCTCAGCTAGTCAAGTACAGTCCCGACTCCGCCATAATTGAGGTTTCCAGCCCAGTGGATATTCTCACATATGTTACCAGGGAATGAAGTGGACTACCCAAGCACCATGTGATTGCAAGTGGGTGTAATAATCTGAATTCTGCTAGATTTTGTTGTCATGTGGCTGAAAAAGTTGGCATCCATCCCAGAAGTTGCCGTGGATGGATTTGGGGAGAACATGGCAACTCAAGTGTGTTTGGGTGGAGTGGAGTGCATGTGGAGGGGTTTCTCTCCAGGAACTGAATCCAGACTTGGGAGGAGGCAGTAGCAGTGAAACTTGGAAGAAAGGTTGAAAGTACTTATGACGTCATCAAGCTAAAAGGATATACCAACAGGGCTACTGGATCAAGTGTGACTGATCTCACTGAATCCATGTTGAAAAATCTATCCAGGATTCATCCAATGTCCACAATGGTGAAGGAAATGTATGGCACTGAGAACGAAGTCTTCCTGAGCCTTCCGTGTTTCCTGAATGCTCAGGGATTAACCAGCATTACCAACTGGAAGCTGAAGGATGATTTAAGGGGCAGAGACCTTATGGGTCATCCAGAAAGACCTAAAATTGACCTGTGACTTCTGGCTTCTGGGCTGTAGAAATTTAAACCCTACAACGTGATTAACCGTGAGACCTTTAGTTTTCACCCAGGTACATGGATCACGGTTTGCTTTTATCTTCCTAACTATGCACATCTGGGCTCACGGTCTCAAAGCCCATGCTTGCAACAGGAGCCCTTAAACAAATAAAACTAACTATCATAGTGTGCTGCTAGAAAAAAAAAAAGTTGCAAACAGATACTCAAGCCAAGTGCAGGTACACACATATTTGTAGCAGCACTATTCACAATGGCTAGAAGGTGTAAACAATACAATGTCCACCAATGGATGAGTAGATAAACTGATATACATACATATAATGGAATGTTATTTCACTGCAAAAAGCAATAAGGTACCGATATATGGTACAATATGAATGAGCCTCAAAGCATTATGCTAAGCGAAGGAAGCCAGACACAAATGGTCATACATTGTATGATTCCATTTATACGAAATATCCAGAATTGATACATGCATAGAGAATGGGGAGAGGGAGAGGAAGGAGGGGAAATGAGGAGAAATTCCTTAATGGGTAAGGAGTTTAACTTCCAAGTGATTGGAAATGTTTGGATAAAGGTGGTGGTTGCACAATACTGTGAATGTACTAAGTACCTGAATCATTCACTTTAAAATGGTTAATTCTGGGGTGCCTAGGGGGCTCAGTCAGTTAAGCATCTGACTCTTGACTTTGGATCAGGTCATGATCTCACAGTCTCATGAGTTCCAGCCTGTACTGGCTCTGTACTGGCAGTGTGGAACCTGCTTGGAATTCTCTCTCCTTCCGTCTCTGGAGGGAAAGAATTCTGCCCCTCCCCTGCTGGTGCTGGCTCTGTCTCTTTCAAAATAAATAATAAACTTTTTAAAAAAATGGTTAATTCTGTGTTGTGTGAATTTCACCTCAATAAATTCACTTAAAAAAGAAAAAGCAAGAGCTAAGAACTCTGGGATGGCTGGCCCATTACCACCTATGGTCCACATGTAACATGTAATAATTTATGTAATGATCACATCAAGACCCAGTGACATGTGGGACAATTTCCCTGATCATGAAATGGTGATAAGCAAAAACAACATTTTGGAAAATCTACAAGAACTGAGATGATATGATAAAAGATCTGTGGTTTCTTTCTATTTGTGGCAAAGTCACAGGTACTGTTAACCCTACTGTCTTTTGTTGCCTACATTCATGATAAAAAATGCTAGATTTTGGCTGTAGATAAATGAAAAGAAATATATTTATATATTTGTTTCTTTTCTTAGATCATGAACTCCCAGGATAGAAACCCTTGCTCCCGGGTGGTAAAAACGGAAGAAGGAGTAAAGGAGTTCACTTCAGAAGAAAGATAGCTGCTCTCATCAGCCCTAACCGATCTCTCAGATCAGTGGTCAGCAAACTACAGTCCGCAGGCCAAATCCAGCCTATATCACCTGGTTTTGCAAAGAATCATGTAGTGGAGCACAGCCTTGCCCATTGGTTTACGTAATATCCGTGACTACTTTCATGCTGTAACAGTGCAGTTGAGCAGCTGAAATGGAATCCAAATGGCCCGCAAGCCCCACATATTTACTCTCTGATCCTTTCAAACAAACAAACAAACAAACCAAACGCTGCTCACCCCTGCTGTAGAGGAATGCCACCCAGTCCTCTGGGGACGCCACCCTCTGGGCTGGCCACCTGCTGTGGTTGGGCAAACTCCGTACTCCTGTGGGCACGAGCAAACAGTTTTGCTACCCAATATGCTTCCGGCTGAAAACAGCAAATGTTCGCTGAAACAAAACATTAAAATTAAAAGTTTGTCTTTCGTGGGCCCAGGCAAGACGGAGTAAGCTCATGCCAAAATGTCCCTGCCACAGAGTACAGCTATAAAACCCTGGCAGCACGCATGGAAGGACTATTTGAAGACTCTAAAAAGTCAATTATAGCAGACAGATGGGGAAGATGAGGGTTTGAAATAACACCAAGCTGGCGGTGAGCTTGACATCCTGCCCCAGGACCCCTTGGCCAGAATGCAAAGCAGCCCGAGACCCTGAGGTGGCCTTCGCTGTCAACAGGGGGATTCAGAAGCCCTCTAGTTCTTGGGAGAGAAGTGGGAAATGTCTCCCAACACTTAGAGAGTGGGGAGATCTCCCGTCCTTGTTTCTTTTCTCCATTCCCTCCCACCCAAGCATCCAACACATCAGGGACTGCGACAGGGGCCTAGGGGTTGGCTACAAAGGAATCTACTACTGTGAGAAAGAGTACTCCTCCTTTCCAGGCAAGAGCATTGTGGTCCCCAAAAGGTGGGGAAACCCCTACTGCCTTTATTCTTTTTCTGTTCTCCCACCACTCGGCCCCAGATACAGGCCCAGTATCAGGAAGCGTGTAACGTAACAGAATACATGAAGCCCCATCTTTCTGGAGGAAGGAATGAAAAGAGAATCCCCAGACAACCAGAAAGTATCAGGGAGGTCACAGGGAATGAGAGGTGGAGAAAAGTAATCCCCCCCAATTGTTGTGAACTCTCGGGCTCACCTCCACGCTGCACACATGTGACTTTACTCCTAAACAGCATACCACAGACTTTGAGAGTTGAACTATAGGGCAGACCGCAGCCCAGATCCCAGATGGGGCACTGGACGGCATGTACAAGGGACAGATCTGAACAGCACCACCAAGGCTTTGAAAACGGAATTGACATCGGACCCACAGACCGTAGAAGCCAGGTCAGAAGGTGCAGTCTGAACCCAGCTGGATCAGTTACCTACTGGAACAAAAATATCAGCGTTCTCCACAGGATTTAAATACGTCTAGGATTACACCCGAAACTAATGTAACACGATGTGTCAAAACACTGGGAATAATAGAACGGAGCTTCTCCAGTCTGATTGAAGGGCATTTATTCAAACAAAATTCACACAAGAAGACAAAAGAAATTCGAATAATGAAACTCACAAGTGATGGTGTTTTGAAAGTTTGTAGCATTTATACTTCTCATGGTTTTAAAGCTTAAAACTCCACCAAGACTTTTGGACCCCCCTGTTCAAGCCTGACCATACCCCTCTCCTCCTTATCACTCGTCATTGCTCCCCAGGGGCCCCCCATCAATTGCCTTCAGGACAAAGTCCTGCCAAGGCCTGCCACCGCCCCTCGCCCCAGTTCTCTCTCAGCCACCACAGGTGCCCGCAGACTCTGAGATGCATGTCGAATCTGGACCTCTGCCAGTGTCGTGTGCTCTTTAGCTCCAATGCAAGCACCCTGTTCACTCCACCCCCTTCTCTGCAAGGTTCAGCTGGGTGTCTCTTCCTTCAGATGGGAACCTTCCCTAGAAACCAATGCACCCTGCCCTCCCCTCCGTGCTCCCTCTGGATCCTGGGCTGGCCTTATCTTGGGCTTAACTCACAATGTCCCATGCCCAGTCATTTTCTTTTTGTGAGGCAGCTTCTCCCCCACTGTGAGATCTTGAGGGAAGGGATCGGTGGGTCAAAGTGAGCGAATGAGCAAGAACATGACCCAAAAATTCAAGAAGCAAACATCAAGGGTCTTACTAGCGACTTGGCTATTGATTATTTGTGTCTTTTTTTTAACGTTTTATTTATTTTTGAGAGCGTGCAGGCTAGGGAGGGGCGGAGAGAGGGGGGACAGAGGATGTGAAGCGGGCTCTGTGATGACAGCAGCGAGCGACATGTAGGGCTTGAACTCTGCAACCATGAGATCATGACCTGAGCTGAAGTCAGACATTCAACCAACTGAGCCACCCAGGTGCCCTGAGAATAGATGTTTTTAAGTGCCCTGGATCTTTGTTGATTGTGAAAAATACCCTGTGCATACCCGCACCACATCCCTGAGTCGCAGGTACACTTCTGGATGAGTAATTTACTGTGCAAGGAGGCACAGGTTAAAGCAGAAAGCCTGTAAAGTATCTGCTCCGACCGGACCCAGAGAAGAGCAAAACTGACTTATCTCTTAGGGATATTGTCTTTCAGGATTCAGTTACCATGGCAAGCATGCCTTGGCCCACAAACCGTTCCCCTGAGAGGTCTTCCACAGGCCAATTGCTCCATAAAACTCTGCTGTTTAAATTTGGGCAAAAGGGTAGAAAGATTCCACAGAGTGAATTGCCAGAGAAAGAAAGAAACCCAAAACAGAGTTTTCCAGGAGACCAGATTTAAATCTTCTTGGAACACTACGTGACTTTTTCATTGCTCGAAGAATGTCTTTCTAAGTCAGGTGGGTGGCCACTGTCGCCCTGTGGGGGAGGATGTGTGGCATCTCATCAGAGGCCAGCTCCGGCGGGGCGACCGGATCAGGAAGTTAGAAAGCGTTTCTTCGCCTGCCCAACAGCGGCCAGACTCGCAGTTTTGGTTCAGATGTGTCCTAGAATGTTAGCCAACCATGGAATTTTCTGGAGCTGTCGAAATGTCCTTTCAAAGCATCTGCTCTATCTAGTCCTGTGTCAGCTGATGACAGCAGCCTTGTCACCGCCACCCCTTACATGCTCTCTTGTGCCAGTCTTCCCGCTGAGCACTTTGCATACGTTTGCTAATACTATAATAGCCCTTTGAGATAAGTATTATCATTTGAATAATTCAAATAATTGTTATCAAATAAGAATTATCGTTCAAATAATTTTCGATTGTTTGGATATACCCCTTTGTTTTAATGCGTTCGTCAGCGGGTGAACATTTGTGTTGTCTCCGCTTTTTGGCTATTATGAATAATCCTGCTGTGAACAGTCATGCACATGCTTTAGTGTGGACATATGTTTTCATTTCTCGGAAGCGTGTATCTAGGGACGGAATTGCTGGGCCACACGGCAACTTCCTGTCTAATATTTTGAGGAACTTTCAAACTCTTTTCCAAAGTGGCTGCACCATTTTATAATCTCAGTGGCAATGTATGAGGGTTCCAGATTTTCCACATCGTCCCCAACACATTTTACTGTCTATTTCTATTGATAATGGCTGTCCTCGCGGATACCTAGTGGTAGCTCACTATACATCCAATTTGCATGTTCTTAATGACTAATGATGTTAAGCATCATTCCCTGTGTTTATTTGTCACTTGTATGTTTTTCTTGGAAAAAAAATTTCTATTCGAATCCTTTGCCCGTGTTTATTCATCTTTTTATTGTTAAATTTGAGTTCTTATGATATTTTGGATACAAGTCCCTTATCATACATATAATGTGCAAATATTCTTTCCCATTCTATAGGCAAATCCACAAAGACAGAAAGTGGACTAGTGATTTCCAGGGGGTAGGACAGAATGAGGAGTGATTGCTAATGTATCCAGGGTTTCTTTCTTTCTTTCTTTCTTTCTTTCTTTCTTTCTTTCTTTTTTTTTCCTCTTAATACAATTTCTTGTCAAGTTAGCTAACATGCAGTGTATACAGTGTGCTCTTGGCTTTGGGAGTGGATTCCCAGGATTCATCACTTCCATACAACACCCAGTGCTCATCCCAATAAGTGCACTTCTCAATGCCCATCACCCATTTTCCCCTTCCCTCACCTCCCCATCAATCCTCAGTTTGTACTCTGTATTCAAGAGTCTCTTATGGTTTGCCTCCTTCTCTGTTTGAAACTATTTTTTCCCCTTCCCTTCCCCCATGGTTTCTTTCTTTGGCATTGAAAATATTCTAGTGGGGAAGTTGTACAAGTCTGTGAATATACTAAAAAACATTGAATAGGGCATCTAAAATGATGCATTTTGTGATATGTGACTCATATGTTAATAAAGCTATTACTTTTTAAAATATGACTTTTTCTGAGAGAGAGAGAGAGAGCGCCTGTGAGTGAGTGAGGGGCAGAGAGAGGAAGAGAGAGTGCAAAGCCCAAAGCAGGGCTTAAGCTCACCCAATGCGGGGCTCACCCAATGCAGAGCTCGAACTCACAAGAGACAGTTCATGACCTGAGAGTGAGACCATGACCCGAGCCAGGGTCAGATGCTTAACTGACTGTGCCATCCAGGTGTCCCAAAGCTGATATTAAAAAAAAAAAAAAAAATTATAATAATAATGATAAGCAAAGACTTGCAGAATAATCCACAATGTGAACGAAATGCAAGAAACTCAGGAAGGAGAAGAACTAGCTTGGTCAATAGCTCCTCTCTTTTAGCTGCCTTTCCTTCTCCATCTCAGTTCCCCACCCCTCTATTAGTGCTTCCTGAGGTCACCTCCCAAACAAACTCCTTGCACCCAAATTCTTATCTTAGCCTCTGATGCTGGGGGAACCCAAACCAAGACAGGTATTAAGTATAAATGTCAAAGCCTTCTCTGAAAAACCTTTCAGTTGAGGGGCGCCTGGGTGGCTCAGTTGGTTAAGCGTCTGACTTCGGCTCAGGTCATGATCTCATAGTTTGTGTGTTCGAGACCCACATCGGGCTCTGTGACAGTTCAGAGCCTGGAGCCTGCTTCGGATTCTGTGTCTCCTTCTATCTCTGCTCCTCCCCCACTCACACTCTGTCTCTCTCTGTGTCTCAAAAATAAATAAATGTAAAAAAGTAAATAAATAAAATTTAAAAAATCTTGCCTTTGAATTAGGAAGATACTTACAAACAAACTTACATGCTATTAGAACTCTAAATGAGCCGCATGTTGAAAGTTTTAATCTATTCTCACCCTGTCTTTAGCCACAGCCAATAAATCAGTGTAGACTGGTATATCACAGGCATTTAACCTTTCTTGGCATTTATTCACAACAGCTCATTATTATCCAAAAGCCCATGAAAGTTGCCAAGTCAGCTGCTACCTAATTTCCTCTCCATCATACAAAGAAATTTCTAGTTGAGAGGTGAGCCAACTGGCAACTCACCTTCCCTGCCCACCATGTTACATGGCATCCTTTTTCTCCCCACCATCCAGGCGACAACAGGGCATCCTCAAGGACTGCTGAAGTGACTATTCATTAGAGCTGTGAATTTCTCCTAAAAGTCATTCAGAAAGATGGATTACAAATAACTTTGCCTGGTTTCTCCCTCTTTTATCATGTCACTTTCCATCCTCTGAAGACTTCAACACTTTGAAGCTTAATCAGTTTGTATCAATAGTTGGCTTCGTGCCAAATGTTTTGGTCTTGTAGTTGCTTAATGAATCTCTCTCCTGTTGAAAGAGACAGATATCCAGCTTTAATTTTTTATTGGCCTTCACTTTCCTCCTTCCTCAGAGAAATTAATGTCATCTGGGGAAAATAAACCTGAAATTATTTAGAAACGGGCTCATGTAATTTCTTATACAAGCAATTTTGACTCTGGCACTCCAGGAACTTTGAACTTCTGTGTGCGTGCGGCTTGTTTGGAGGTAAGCTACCCAAACTGATTCTAAGCAAAAGGGGGGCGTATTGCAGGAATGCTTCGTACTTCAAACAAGTGAAGGAAGAGCTGAACAAACCAGCCTGTGGAAGGATGCAACCAGTGCAGCTCTATGGATTCCATAGAAAGTCACAGACTTCTTCATTACAGCATTGCCTTCACATAACTTAGAATCAACCGCCTTCCGTCCCTGCATATTCCCATTCAGAGCTATGTTCCGAAGGGGCACAACTGGATTGGCCTACCTTGGGCATGTGCTTACTCCTGTAGTCAGTAGACAGGGTGTCCTCCGATGAACTGTTCTACCAGAACAGAGTATTTGGGGGCAAATTCTCCCAGAGAGATGCGGGGTACGTGGAAGCTGTATGTAGATGTCTGCTACATTGTTTCTCCTGGCTATCCATTTGCCTATATTCTCATCCACAGAATTTCACTAATAACCTCATCCAACATTACACAGCCATACCACATGTCTCAAACGAAGTGAACACAAATTCTTGTCTTGGGGTTTGCCTCTAAGTCACTGGGTATTTTTCATTCACCCTCTAGATCTGTCACAGACCCCCCTCAAAAATTTGTAGCCTACAGACTAAAAGGCCAATTGAGCCATGACCAAGAGACCTTTGTTTCTGCAGCTGTTCACTAAGTCCTAGCTATTATTTGTGAGGTCTTTCCTCCCCTGTGCATTCGATGTTAGCTTTGCCTTTATTTAGCTCCTCAGTCGGTAGGATTCCTTCCAGGTGGTGACCAAATTTTCATTCCTGAAAGGCCCTAGTCCCTTGAGTTCCTTCTGTTGCCTTTTCTACATTTCTAACAGACCATTCCACCATTTTATGAGGTCAGTTGCTTCCGGGTTATGAGGGGCATGATAGGACCAGTGTATCCTCTCAACCCATTGCCTTCAATTTCACACTCAGAAGTGAGTCTCTAGTTAGAGGAAGTGATGTATGGGATAGACACTGTAATGGTGGATAAGGCCTTCCATAAGTCCACGTGTGATGGGTCAAGCAGGGACAGAAAATCTAGCCCCGGAAGTGTCTAGTTTGGTAAGGAAAATTCACTGGAGTTCATGTGGTGGAAAGGGTCCAGTGAAACTGGCTAGCTACCAAGTATTTGGTATGGCCACATAGGAGGGTCTTAAAGATGATTATTTTGCTGCCATTTTAGGCTCTGAACAGTGGTGGTGAAGGAAAGTTTCTTTTACCATCACATCTTTGGTCCTGAACCATGTGAACAATACCCCAGGTGGTTAGGGAAGGTGGATGACTGACATCCAGATGAGCCCATCCATGTTTGGTTATTAAAATGCTCTGCTGAAGTGAGGGATTTGTGATGAAATTTAAATGGAGTAGAAATATTCTGACATTTTAGACCCACGTATATTTCCCAAACCTCTTTATCACTCATATTTCATTCTCCTTGTCGCTAACCTCCAGCCAAAACGTTAACCACTATTCATTTTTCAGTGTAGAGCCTATGACAGTCCATCTCTCCTTCTAGGAAAAGTGGGAAATATATATAATCATCCAAGTTCTACCCACAGGAGAATTTCCTGTTCTTTATTATCCTTGAAGGCTACAAGGCTCTAATACCATAGTAACCCATGATATATTGTGCACAGTTACCTGTAAATAAGGTAATTTCTTCCTTCTTCGTTAACTAGTCATAAGGTACTTCCCCCGTATCTGGGTGCATATTGAAGAGTGGCAAAAAAAAAAAAAAAAGGAGTGTAGAGAGGGATTCTGAGTCACCACCTTCTGAAACCAACCTGCCCCTTCAGGACCTACCCACTGAGGCCTGGTCTTACACCTACCCTCTCCCACTGATGCTGACTCCTGAAAATGTCTTACTTCATGGCGAATTAGAGAACACAGCACCCAGACACGATTGGCTTCAGAACTCATGATCACCTGGTCTCCCAAGATCAGATGTTCAGTATCAAGTGTAGCCTAATATCAAGCCTGAAACTGTTACTTAAAGGATAACTGTCACTTATTGGAAGTCTAATTGCCTTGCTCCAAAAATCCTTGGGTCTGCTCAGTAGTTTTCATATTGGACTTGTCAAATGTCCTACATAACTTCCCAAACTGACACAAAAATTTTGAGGACCATGGGATCCACCAATGGTGGATAATTATCTGGAGCCCCTGAAGTTACATCCTTATGTGTCTTGAGTATCATCCAAAGCTGGCCTCCATGTTCATGAAAGAAATTCTACTTGCTTGCTCTTTCTCTCTCTCTCTCTTTATAACATCTTTGTCATATTTGGTATGAAGACTAGTGTGTCCTCAAAGTGTTCCCTTCTGTTCATTTCTTTGGAAGAGTTTATATAACAATGATATTATTTCTTTCTTGAAAATTTGGAGGAATCTGGAACAATGAGACCAACAACATAAATAAGGTAGCATTGGGTTATAACCTAGAGTGTAAACTAAATATCCACAGCTCCGTACTGATATAAATAAATGGTTGAACAAATAAATGGGAGAGAACAACTGAAATAATTTATGCAGATACTCCCCTTTCAAGGAAATGGAACGTAACTCCTTACCTCTTAAAACTCTTCAAGTCACATAGTGACTTTCTTCCAAAGAATGCAGTACAAAAATCAGGAAAGAAGAGTAACTTTACAGTGGAAAGGCCTGCTTTAGGTTTTTTCTCTAGAGGAAACACTACCTCAGTCATATGATTAAGCTTAACACCTTCAGCGATGTCGTGTCCATAGCATGATACACTGTGATGAGAATTGTACTTTACTTCTGTGGTCTTTGTCTCCAAAGCCCGTATCCCCATATAATCATGAGACAACTTGAAACAAATTCCAACTGAGGGACGGTCTACAAAATACTTGACAAGGACTCCTGAAAACTGTCAAGGAAAATCTAAGAAATTGTTGCAGTCTAGAGAATCCTACTGTGACATCCTGGGTGGGATTCTGGGACAAAAACAAACAAACACTAAGGAAATAATAAAATGGACTTTACTTAATAATATACTGTACTCTCTTTGCAACTTTTCTATAAATCTAAAACTAGTTTAAAATGAAAAGTTTATTTTATTATTTTTGTAACTTTTTTTTTAACATTTATTCATTTTTGAGACAGAGAGAGACAGAGCATGAACGGGGGAAGGTCAGAGAGAGAGGGAGACACAGAATCTGAAACAGGCTCCAGGCTCTGAGCTGTCAGCACAGAGCCTGACACGGGGCTCGAACTCACAGACTGCGAGATCATGACCTGAGCTGAAGTCGGACGCCCAACCGACTGAGCCACCCAGGCGCCCTGAAAAGTTTATTTTAAAAACGACTACAGTAAGTGGCAATTAAGCCATAAATGTTATAAGCACTGTTTTATTTGGGGGGGGGGCTTGAAATTTATTTTATTTTATATTTAATTAAATATAATTTATTGTCAATATGCATAGCTCATGTAAAATACATACATAAATTAGTATATTGCTACCAATATTTGAGTAAACCCCTTATCATTTGGTAATTACATAGATGAGAATTTCTTTCAGTTAAAAGCACCTGCGTGGTTAAGACAAGACGGTTGAGATCATAAGGCTTTTAATGGTACTAGAATGTAGTAATGGTACTCTTAATGGCAGATGTTTCAGCAAGAAATAAGAAAATTAACATGAATAGGTTACTTAAAGTTAAAGGAGCATTTCAACCTCACATGGCATTAGGGAAGTGCAAATTGAAACAGCAGTGAGATACCACCACACGCCTATCAGAGGGGCCAAAATCCAAATCACTGACAACACCAAATGCTGGTGAGGATGTGGAGAGACCAAAACTGTCACTCGCTGCTGGTGGGAACACAAAGTGATACAGCTACCATGGAAAGCAGTAGTTTGGCACTTTCTTACACAGCTAAATATACTCTTACCATACGATCCAGTAATCGCTTTCTTTGGTATTAACGCAAATGAGTTAAAACTTAATGTCCACACAAAAACCTGCACACTGATGTTTATGGCAGCTTTATCTATAATTGCCAAAACTTGGAAGCACCAAGATGTCCTTCAGTAGGTAAATGGGTCGGTAAACTTTGGTGCACCCAGACAATGGAATAGTACGCAGCACTAAAAAGTAGTGAGTGATCAAGCCACAAAAAGACATGAAGGAACCTTAAATAATATGACTGAGTGAAAGAAGCCAGTCTGAGAAGGCTAAATACTGGATGATTCCAACTATATGACATCCTGGAAAGGACAAAACTATGAAATGAACAGAAAAGATCAGTGGTTCCCATGGCTTAGTAGGGAGAGAGGGATGAAGAGGTAAAGCGCAGAGGATTTTTAGGACAGGGGAACTACTTTGTATGATACTATAATGGTGAATACATGTCATTATATATTTGTCAAAACCTATAGAATGTACAAGAGTGAACCCTAATGTAAACAATGCACCTTGATTGATAACGATGTGTCAATGAAGTTTCATGGATTAGAATAAATGTTCCACCCTGGTGTGGGTTGTTTAAAATAGGAGAGGATAGGGGCGCCTGGGTGGCTCAGTCGGTTGAGCGTTCGACTTCGGCTCAGGTCATGATCTCAATTTGTGGGTTTGAACTCCATGACGGGCTCTGTGCTGACAGCTCAGAGCCTGGAGCCTGCTTCAGATTCTGTGTCTCCCTTTCTCTCTCTGCCCCTCCCCTGCTCACATTCTGTCTATCTCTGTCTCTCAAAAATGAACAAATGTTTTTTAAAAAGTTTTTTAATAATAAAATAATAAACTAAACTAAACTAAACTAAAATAATAAAATAATAAGAACTGTATATGCATTGGGGTAGGAGGTATATGGTAAGTCTGTACTTTGTAGTCCATTTTGATGTGAAACTCAAACTGCTTTAAAAAATAAAGTCTATTAAAAAATTAAACGAGCACTTAAAATGAGATGAATAATTCTGAATATATCTAAACAAATCGTCTCCTTTGTACTTAAAAATTAATTTATGGGCTTAGTGGAGATATTTCCTTACACATGGATATTGAGACTGTATTTTACTAATCCAATGAAGAGTGAAAAATTCATCTAAATCTGTGTAAATTTTTAAAATTTAATTAAATGACTGTCCTTCGGTCTCTGTTATAACAAAATAAGAAGTTAATAATGTAGTATTTTCACTAATTCTGAATTCACAATACAGTTTTGCCTTAATACTTTCTTTTCGTTGATATAACTAACTCAAATAATGGTAATGGAAAATTAAGTAAAAGTAATCTCAAAGTATAATTCTGGAGCTCTGTTTAAAACTTTTTTAAAGTTAAAAAAAATAAATTGGAAGAATTCGAGAGTGAAGTCTTCTGCACCTGGTTTTTGTTTTTTTGTTTTTGTTTTTGTTTGTTTGTTTGTTTGTTTTACGGGAAGATGTTTTAGTTACACATTCAACTTCTTTAATTTGATGTGGGATACTGAGACTTTTACTTCTTCTTGTGTTCATAAATTGTGTTTTTTCACAATTTGTCCCTTTTCATCAAGTTTCAAACTCAGAGTATGATATCCTCTGACTATCTTTTTGATGCGTTGTACCAATGTACCTGGGATTTGTTTTAATGGAGTATGATAAAGCAGACCTGAAAATAACTATGCTGAAGAAAGAAGATTTAGTCACTCCCTAGAAGCAGAAGGCATAGCACACCACGAAGGGCTATATGAGGAAGCATCAAGGTCAAGGAAGCAGAGGGAGGGAGTGGAAGATACAGATAAGAGCCTCTGTTCTGGCTTTCACAGGAAGGAATGGGTGAAGCAGGTGTGGGCTTGACCAGTTTGACTGATTTCGGTGAGCTCCAGGGTGGAGGGGCTGCCCCCAGTTGTCTGATGCCCAGCCCTGGGGTGACTAAGGCAGGGGGATAATGATGTGACATGTGAGAGCTCAGTAAGAAGGTGTTGAGGGGTATGGGCATTGGACTGATTTGCATATGCAAGGTGAACTTGTGGGACAATCCTTTACCATCTCTAGGAATTGGCTGGCCCTGGGATGGGGTCAAGAAGGCCTCAGATGTGAAAATATCAGAAAATAAAATGGCGTGATTAATACATTATGTCTGCTACTGTAGTGATAACTTTTTTTTTATTCCTAATATTGGTATTCATGCCATCTCTTTTTCTTTTCTTGATTATTCTTGCTAAGAAGTTATCAATTGTACTACTCTTCTCGAAGGACTAACTTTTATCTGTGCACTAAGACATCCCTAACTTTCTATAGCATAAAGTAATGGTTGACTTCAAATTCTAGCCCCATGAGGAATATGATCATTTCTACTGGAATACCACTGTGTGCAGGGCATTGCTGTGGTTACCATAGAGGCCTTGCAAACATAACAGTCTCGTCCTCCTTTCCTTTCAGACAAACAGAACTTCAAGAAATCCATGCCTAGAACAGTATCTTCAAAGCGTAGTTCTTGGAGTACCTGCATCAAAATCATCTAGGGAGCCTATTAAAAATCCCAATTCTAGGTCCTCATCCCAGGCCTACCAAATCAAACATACAACCAATAATATGCATTTTGAAAAATCCCTTGATGAATCCTTTGTGCAATAAAAGTTTTAAGGGCACTTGGGTAGACTCAGTCATTAAACATCTGACTTCTGCTCAGGCCATGATCTGAGTTCTTGAGTTTGAGTCCCATATCGGGTGAGCACGAGCCCCGCTTCGGATGAGCCCCACTTCTCTCTTGTTCTCTCTCTCTCTCTCTCTCTCTCTGCCCCTTGCTCACTTGTGCCCTCTCTCTCAAATAAATAAATGAAGTTTAAAAATGTTTTAGGCTCAGTCCGTTGAGTGTCCAACTTTGGCTCTGGCCATGATCTCACAGCTCATGAGTTCAAGCCCTGCATTGGGTTCTGTACTGACAGCTTGGAGCCTGGAGCCTGCTTTAGATTCTGTGTCTCTCCTTCTCTCCCTGCCCCTCCCCTGGTTGCGCTCTGACTCTCTCTCTCTGTCTCTCTTTCAAAAATAAAAATGTTTTAAAAATTTTAGAAACACTAAAAACATCAGAATAACGGGTCTCACAGAAAAGACATAGACGCCACTGTTTGAGTTGGCCTCATTTAAATGGGAAGCGTACGACATGACCACACACAAAAATAATAATAAACCACTGTGTGCAGAAACCCAGTTGTCAGGAACGATATCATGATTCTTCTGGATCTGTTGCCAGTCCTCTGACTTGGGCTACCTTGCCAACTTCCACACCTCTGAAGTGTTTCTTAGGAGTATTATTTGTCAAGTTCAAGTGACTGAAGCTTTAAAAACTGTGCCCTGCAATCAGGAAGCTGAGATTGCTGGGTCTCCTTCACGTTCCCCAATCAAGAATCTCATTTCAATCCCTGGAAGCAGCTGATGATGAAGGAGCCTAACTAGACCTGAGTTGTAGTGGCTTCCATTAATTACTTAAATGGAGAGTGAGATTTCACTTGGACAAGGGCTGGCACCAAATTCTGCTGCAGCCTTTTGCAGCTGACCCATAAATCAGAGGCTAAGTCCAATAAGAATTTTAAAATTGGATGGAGTCATGCATGATTCTATCCAACAGCAATTTTTATGAAATCCCATCCCTACTTGGTAATTACTAGGCTATGACAATTAATTTCTTGCTTTGGATTAAAATCCATTCAGCGCTAGATGGATATTTTAGTCTGGCAAGATGAATTGTACTTCATTTTACCTGTGTAGGGCTATCAGCAAATGGGAAATTGTAAGCCGAACGAAAATGGTTTCTTAAAAATAGCTCCAGCACAATTAGTACCTAAACAGCCTTCAGATTTCTTTTTGAAGTAGGTTTTTACTGCCTCGTAGAGGGCTGGGGTTCGAAAATCCTTACAAAAGAACAGCTTCATCTAGCTCCCTATATTGAGAATGTATAATAGTTAATATAGACAAGCCCTGTTTTCAGAAAGCTTGAAATGCAGAAACCTAGATTTACAAACCTCATAAATAAGAGGGTAGTTACTCATTATAAAGCCCAAGCTGGCTTCCTACCCAGCTCCTTTTCCCCATAGATGCATTTACTAACCCACTTCCCCATTAACTTTTGGAATAATACATTGGGGAGGATCTTAAGGATCCCTTTGTGTCGCCACACTATCTCCTGCAACCCTCCTCATGCCTCAGTTCTAGGAATAACATCATAGAAATATTTATCGAGCACCAAGTAGTTACCAGGTAGCATTTTAAATACTCTTAGGCATGAATTCATTAGATCTTCATAATAACTGTATGAAGCAGGCACCGTTATCATCTGTGTTTTACATAAGGGAAAAGGAGGCACGAAGAGGCTTGTTAATTTTCCCAGGATCGCTGTATTAGTTACCCCTGTGTAACAACCCACCCCACACCCAGTGGATTAGAACAATAACCATTTAGTTGGCTCACGATTCTGTGGATCAGCAACGTAGGCGGGGTTCAGCTGCGTGGTTCTGGTCTTGGATGGGCTTTCTCCAACATCTGGACTCAGCCGCACGTCAGCCTTGACTCTTTCACACGCCTGGGGCTTCAAGTGGGACAAATGGGCTGACTCTGCTCCCGTGGGCTAGCTTTAGCCCGTTCACGTGGCGGCCACATGGGACTCCAAGAGAAGATCTGGGGTTGGCCAGGCCTCTGGAGCTATGGGCTAGGGCTGGCACAACACCACAATTCTACACACAGCATGTCACAAGGCCAGCCCAGATTCAAGGGATAGAAAAATAGATTCCTCCTCTTGATGGGAAGAGCTGCAAAGAGACATTGCAAAGAGTGAGGCTATAGGGAGGTGTGGAGAATTGAGGCCATTTTTTTTTTTTTTTTTGACCATCAATCTGTTTAGTTACATAGCTGACCACCAAGTTCAGTGAGCGTTCACACCTCAATCTTCTGACGGTACAGCCAGCACCCTGACCACTTTGCCAAACTGCCTTCCTAACAGTGGCTTCTCGTTTTTCCGTAACTGGGTTTTACTTCTGTTATTTGAATGGAGTCTCTACCTTGGTAACCTGTTACTCCAGTTCCTCTGGGGCCTGAGATCTGCCTGCCTTTGCCCTTCACTCCAATGCTATCCTGCGTTTGAACCCTGCTGAAGTCCATTACAATACCTACCCAAAGATGACTGTCTTCCTACCGATGGCTGTGTTCTGTGATGACTTTACACTCCCCGCTCTGCTCAGGCTTCTTATCTCCCCACATATACCAAACTCCTTGCATACACTGCTCTATCATCTCCCCCCACCTCCACTATCCGGCCCAGAATCTCAGTGAACATGTTTCTTCTCCCCCAGGTCCAACCACGGCCGCCACTGAGCACCATCCATAGTCTGTCACTTTGGAAAAAGAACCATGAAGACATTCTTCCAAATGACTAGTACCAACTCTTATTTAAAAGATTATAAATCCTAAAACCTAGTATGCAAAGTTTCTGGAACACATCTGTTGCACCAAGTAGGGCCATTGTTATCTATGGATTCAACTCAATGTTTTTTCTGTCCTAGGTAGAGTCAGGTGGAGGACTACAGAGTTCTACAGGGCCATATCCAGTTGTAGAGGGCCATCTACCCAGTCTCTGGCCCTAATTTTTTTTATTAAAATTTTTTTAAAAATTTGTTTTTATTTTTTGAGGGAGGGAGAGAGAAAGCATGCACAGAAGCAGGGGAGGGGCAGAGGGAGAGGAGAGAGAGAGAACCCCAAGCAGGCTCCACGCTCAGTGCAGAGCCCAACATGGGGCTCAATCTCACAACTGCAAGATTGTGACCTGAGCTGAAATCAGGAGTCAGATGCTCAAACAACTGAGCCACCCGGGTGCCCCTACCCAGTCTCTGACCCTAATCATTCCTCCCTTTACACCAACATTCTGTCTCTGAATTCTGTCCTGAACCATGTTAAGGCTAAAGATCACATGGCTGTAACTTCTGGACAAGGGACTTCACTATTTTCAAACTTGTGTGTCAGAACCAGATGTTTATCTGCATTTGGTGTATTTGCTGTTTTGCAGAGACACTTGTAGGTTTTGAAACTTTGAACAGTAAAATGTTAGAGACATTGAGTCTGAGCAGAGTCATGGTAGGTCAACCAACCTCAATTAGTAGGTAGCCTCTGACAAATTACTTCCCTGTTCAGTGCCTCAGCTTTCTCATGTGCCCACAAAGATCATTGGATTAGATGATGGATCAAGTTTTATTTAGTTTATGATTCCCTGATTCTAAATATTTATTCAGCATTTACTATATACACTCAAGGATCAAAGTGAGCAGCAGAGGAGTTACTTGAGAACAGAACAGATGTTAGATTATCCCAGCAGGATTGGTAGAATGTTCATAAAGCCATTAGCCTCTAGGATGTCTGAGATGTAAGTGTCAAGGTGCAAAGTGCTCAGACTGGAAGATAAGAGCAGACCCAGCAGATATTCTCCCACTTCTTGTTTGTATCCTGATCAGTCATCTATGTCCCCTGAAAATGCCCAGCAGCATGGATACTATTGCAGGTGAAGTTTCTGAATACTTCCTTCCCATTGGTCAAATTCCAGCTTCAGACAACAGCATTTTTTAAACCAGGGTATGTCTACAAGTCTTTCTTTTTTTTTTAATTTTTTTTTCAACGTTTATTTATTTTTGGGACAGAGAGAGACAGAGCATGAACGGGGGAGGGGCAGAGAGAGAGGGAGACACAGAATCGGAAACAGGCTCCAGGCTCTGAGCCATCAGCCCAGAGCCTGACACGGGGCTCGAACTCACGGACCACGAGATCGTGACCTGGCTGAAGTCGGACGCTTAACCGACCGCGCCACCCAGGTGCCCCTACAAGTCTTTCTAAGATGCAGATAGTTTTAAAGGAATCACTTGCTACCTCCTTATTTTCCATATGTGCTTTCCTAAAATTGACCTACCTAAAGGTTGGAGTGTCATGCCAGTTTTTTTCATTTCAACCTTCTCTTTAAAAACTGACCTTTAACTACTTTTCAAAAGAGAATCATAACATTTCATCCACATATGCTGCATTGGCACAAGAGCTAAACATTTCCGGGGCATCAATCAAAAGTACAATTCCAAATATTTGCATCAAGAAGCTTCCTTAATCCAAGACCTATCAAGAGTGATGCTTCTGAAACAATCAACAAAACTAAAAGGTGACCTATGGAATGAGAGAAGATATTTGCAAGTGACATATCCAATAAAGTGTTGATATCCAAAATATATAAAGAACTCAACATGCAAAACTCAATATATAAAACTCAACATGCAAAAAAGAAAAAAATCCAATTAAAAAATGGGCAGAAGACATGAACAGACATTTCTCCAAAGAAGACCTACAGATAGCCAACAGACACATGAAAAGATTCACATCATCACTTATCATCAGGGAAATGCAAGTCAAAACTACAACGCGATATCACCTCACACCTGTCAGAACGGTTAAAACCAACAACACAAGAAACAACAGGTGTTGTTGGCAAGGATGTGGAGAAAAAGGAATGCTCTCGCACTGTTGGTGGGAATGCAAACTGTTGCAGCCATTGTGGAGAACGGTTCGGAGGTTCCTCAAAAAGTGAAAAATAGAACTATCTTATGATCCAGCAATCACACTACTGGGTATTTACTCAAAGATTACAAAAGCACTAATTCAAAGGGATACATGCACCCTTATGTTTATAGCAGCATTATTTACAATAGCCAAGCTATGGAAGCAGCCCAAGTGTCCAACAACAGATGAACAGATAAAGAAGACGTGGAATGTATACAATGGGATATTAGTCAGCTGTAAAAGAGAATGAAATCTTGCCATTTGTAATGACATGGATGGAGCTGGAGAGTATAATGCTAAGTGAAATAAGTCAGTCAAAGAAGGACAAATACCATACGATTTCACCCGTATGTGAAATTTAAGAAGCAAAACAAACAAGCAAAGGGAAAAAGAGAGAGAGAGAGAGACAAACCAAGAAACATACTGTTAACTATAGAGAACAAACTGATGGTTTCCAGAGGGGAGGGGTGAAATAGGTGGTGGCGATTAAGGAGGGCTCTTGTGATGAGCACTGAGTAATGTACACAATTATAACGTATGCAATCGCTATATTATACACCTGGACCTAACATAACACAATGGAAACTAACTGGAATTAAAATAAAAGCTTTAAGAAAAAAATGATACTTCTTGTCTTCTGTATACGTCTAGTAAGGGACGACTGTGGCATTAGAAACAGGTATCTGGCCTCTGCTGAGGTGCTGTCATATATTGTAGAGTGGGGACAAGTGTCATAATGATCTCATCACTTGTATTGTCTGACTCTTAATGAAGGATGTATCAGTCTTTATGGAAACTGCCATGAAAACAAAACAAAAAAACGATCCGTGAGCGTTATTGAAGATGGAGACATCGGATATGTCACCTAGGTGGTAACTTAGTAAGGCTCCGTGTTTTATCCCACCTTTCTTTCTGTCTCGGACCTAGAATTCAGAAGTTAAAGGGCTGTCATAGGAATGCATAATAGCACACTTATTTGAATTGAAAAATAAGTCAGAGTATTTCAGACAGAAACTAGATCTGACTTGGCTCATTAATTTGACCATGAGAACTGACTTTGCCAATTTGGATATACGGCAGGCATTTCCCATAAACTGAATGAGCTTAATCTCCAGCTCTACAATTTTGATAAAAGATATTTAAATCACATGGTTAAGATAAAGCTACCTTACCTTTAAAATGTATTGATAAAAATATATTGAAATTAAGAATATTTTTTATTCTCCTAAACCTTTCTGAATTATGAGGTTAAATAAATTTTTTAAAGTGAAAGACAAATGCTATAATTAATGGTCATTTATAGGTTTTCATAAAGCTTTCTTGGTGCGTTTCCCAGAAATTGAGAAAGTGGTTGAATCTGATGACTAGGCAACAATTCTCCTTTTCTCCCTTTTTGAAAATCAGGAGGTTTTCGCTTTCTGTTTTTAAAAAATTGAAGGAGGACCACTAGAATTTTTCAATGATCATTAAAATAATTTTAAGAACTATTTTGGGAAGGATTTCAAAGAACTGAGTTGTTATAATAAAACTCTTTACATTCCCATTGATTTGTTGATGTGAGTAAGGTTTTTCAGTGGTTACATATATAAAAATGAAAAATGAGAATATAATTGATGTTGAAACTCTCATTCTAGTACAAAGTAATATTCATTCATGTGAACATAGCTTCATCTGTCTCATTGAGAGCAACGTTTCCATTAGTAGCTTACTTTTATGTTCAATAATTACTTACTTAATATGTAACACCTTTATACGGTTTTGATTAATTATGTTACTCATAATTGTAATAGTAACAATTCATAAGGAAATTCCTAAACTTGAGGACCTCTATGGCCACTGAATATAAAAAAATAAATAAAATTTCATTTTATAAACTTCTTTTTTGGCAGAGAAGTACATTAGGGCAAACAATAAAAGATGTTTGAGCATAAAACACTTTCTATTAAGATATGATTTATGGTAGATGTGAAACAGAAATACAAATTCAAGAAGACAATGTAAATATTGTAAAATTTCTGCTAAAGACGACTGTGTACTTTTAAAAGTGGGCGATTGCAGGTAATAAATCACCACAATAGCTAGATTTCACTGGAAATGCTTAACAGAGTGATGTAATTGTTATATTTTGAAATCTTAATCTAGCATTTACAATATGCTAGAAATTATACCCTTTTTATTTTACTGATGCTATTTAAATTTGTAATTTAAAAAAAAACACACATTTGGATGTCAACTTAAAAATGTGCAACTGGGTCCTCATTGTCTTCAAGTCCAACCGGGTCAGATGGTCAAACCCAGATTCCCATGGCCTTGAAAACCTTTCGCCCGCAGCCATTTCTGGTACCCGTTACTGAATTGACCCGAGTTTGGGTGCACACAACACACTCATTCTAGCTGGTGTCACCAGAAAGGAATACGATGCGGGGAGTTAGGTGCGTCCAAACTTTGTTGGAAAAATCAAGGGAAAAGACTCTGGCCTGAGCATCCAGGCGTTGTTTCTGCAGAACCGTGCAGGCCTATCGCAGCAACTGATGGATCAGGAAACGCTCCCACTGTCACCTGCTGAACGAGCACACCAGGAAAGCTATCATCCCTGCTGCAGAGCCTACAAAATGATGCCACAGTCCCCACCAGAAGAAGAGACTCTCCACACTCTTCCTCTCTTCCCAAGCTCCAACTCAAAGTTTTGCACAAGTTTATCTGATCGGTGGAGCCTACCCATACCTGGAACTCTAAACCCAGATTAGTGTAGAAATTATGGTTTCTGGCTTTCTAGGCTTTGTATGATAGGAGGAGCTGTAACAGAAGCCAGGCAAGCAGCCATAACGTTCATCACAAGGTCTTTCTTATGCATGGGAGAAAAGAGGGATGGTTCCCTACACGACATTATTCAGGGGATACTCTGATGCTAAAGCATCTCTCAGTGACCTGTCATGTAGCCTGTTATTAGAGCATCTAGTGGTGCTTTCCATGAGCTTTTTATTAACAGGTAAGGATCCCTCTGAGATTGAAGCAGTTACACCATTATTAACACCAACACAGATGTCAGTTAGCAGTTGATTGACAGACAACAAGCAAGATGGGTGTTGGGAAGAGGGCAAGAGCCCCAGAAGGTGGCAGGATATCCAAGCAGGAGGCAAAAGACCACCAAAGGGAAACTGTACACCTCTACAAACACGCTCCAGCACACTCCTGCCTGCTTTTTAACCAGAGAGGCCAGTTGTGTTGAGCCAGGGGTGCACATAACAAAAACGCCTGGTAACAACCCCACTTAAAGTGTCTCCGTCTCCTGGCAAGCTCCAGCTCTCAACCTCTCTCCCAGAGAATAACTACAAGGCAGCACTCGGAATACAAATTTCTACTGATGCCTCCTTCTCCAAGGGCAAGAGGACTGTAGAGATTCGCATATTGATTGGGAGCATAGTAATGCAATGAAAAATTCGAAGACAAGCCAATTTCTTGGTGTTTGCAAGGACTGGCAAGTCCATCAAGGTTATCGATGAGGAAATTAAGCAGAATGCAGTGCAGCCTCCTCCAGCCTCAGCTCCCTTGTCAAAAACCTGGACCAGAAGCCCTTCTTACATTACAACAATGTGTCCTGGCAAAGAGGTACACTCCCAGTGGCTTTTGCTGGAAATCAGCATACTGATGGCATGCTAAGGGGTGCTCTGGGGACAGAGAATGAAGAAGCCTGGGTTCTAGTTCTGCTCTGACTCTCAATTACTGAGTGACCTAGAACAAGTCATTTGTCCACTGTGCTCTCCATTTCCTCACTGATAGGGCACGGAAAACATTGATCTTGTCTGCCTCCTAGAGAAAACGGTCTTCATCCAAGTGTGCAGGAATGTTCCAGACATTTTTGAGCACCCCCCCCCTCTGTCGCTGAAATTCTATGCAAACTTATACATTTAGGAGCATATGCTTAGGTTATTTATTCACATAATCCCAAATTGGATAATCATATTCAAGAGGAAAAGGAATCCATGGATTAAATTTAAAAAGTTAATAGCCAATAGCCAAGAAGTTAATCAGTAAGAACTGCCCCACACACTCAGGGTAAAAACAAGAACATCATATTTGATTTTCCAAACTTTAGCCTAAACCCCACCTGCCTTATTAACACAACATCCGTCATCTCCCTCCTGGGTCTTTCTGCCCCTGCCTCCCCCACCCCCACTTCAGTTTGTGTCCCAAATTTGTAATTCTTGCTTGCTTATTTTTTTTTTTTTCATTTATACATGCATCCACCTCTCAGGACACTAAGTGATTTCAAGAATCAAGGCAGGCTTCCCCACTTCATGGATCCCTCATATCTCCAAGGACCCACACCACTAGTCAGGAACATTTCCTTGCAAATCTTAAAGTCTATTTTCCTTTCCTCTCCTTGGACATTGCAACTGATCACCCAGCTCTCTAAGGGAAACTCACCTCGGATACTACAGAATTCTAAGCTGGTCTTTGGAGGTTACTCTCGGTGATCCAATGGCAATTTTCCTTTGCAGTGTGATCTGATGTGATTTGAGTATTCTTCCCCATTCTGGGCCATACCACAGTATGACTCCTTTATTTGTAATGAAATGGAAATTTAGGACACTGAGAAACAGAATTAAAAAAAAAAAAAAAAAAAAAACAAACCTCACCTGTCTTTTATTCTCAGCCACATGCAACATTCAAGCAAACTTTAGATGCTGTCCATAATTCTTTCAGCCCTGTCTACACGAAGACGACCTAGTCACAGAGCTTGCATTTCTCATTTAGTAATATGGGTGGGCAATGACAGCAGAATTGCCCATAACCTTTAACCAAATCTCTGGGCTATGATTCCAGCAAATGCAACATATGTTTTGACCTTTTTGTGTCACCATTTCTAGGGTAGTGCTTTCAGGCCCATGGTAAATTTTGCTCAACACCTACTCCTTTACCAATTCCCCATATTTCTATTTAGACTAAATCCCATTAAAACAGCCATTTGAGGGCACCTGGGTGGCTCAGTCAGTTAATCATCCGACTTTGGTTCAGGTCATGATCTCACGGTTTGGGGGTTCAAGCCCTGCATCGAGCTCTGTGCTGACAGCTTCAGATCCTCTGTTTCCCTCTCTCTCTGCCCCTCCCTTGCTCGCATGCTCTCTCTCTCTCTCTCTCTCTCTCTCTCTCAAAAATAAATAAACATTTATTTTAAAAAACAGTCATTTGATTTATTTGCGACACATAGACAAGTCTCTGCCTCAATAAATTTTGGGTCCGTACCTCTCAACTAAAGACCCAGAAGTGTTCTTAAATAAAAGATATGCTCTTAAATATATTCACATATATATTCACACATATATATATATATACACATCCACAAATTTACAGATGTGAGTAAGCTTGGTTAACTTCTAAGAGCCAAGGCCATAATTACCCAATAACATCCTCTCCCTAACAATAAGAAAAATTAATACATAGAAAGTTCTAAGAAGTTTAGGACCCATGTGAAGATTCTTCCCAGAACCCTCCCTGAATGCCCTTCTAAGAAATAATTCTAAATGATTCCATGGTGTCCACCCACCTAGGTTGGGGCCTTTTCAATGATTTTAAGACTTACTGTCACATCTCTTGTTAAAGATTATAAGTATATAATACACATAAAGATTTTATATATGAGTGTGTATTTGTGTTTGTGTACGTCCCTGAAAACAAAGAATAAATGTTTTTCTTCTCTTCAGATGCCCATAGAACTTTCATAAAATGATTCTATATTAGACCAGTTGACTTAAAAAAGTACTATTAGAGCAGATGACATTCTCTGATGCTAACGCAAATACATCTAGAATTTTAAAATTTTGAATAATTCTTACCTAAAAGAGAAAAATCAAACTCATAAGTGACAGATGTCTAGACTATGAAGACCACTTACATAATAACATATGGAACATGACTAAAGCCGTGTTCAGAGGCGAATTTAGCCTTTAGTATTTTAAGAAATCCAATAAAAATAAATTAATAATAATTAAGGACCCAGGTCAAGAAGACTAAAAAACAACAAAGTAAACCTAATGATTTCAGATTGAAAGAAAAAATTAGTATGAAACAGAAACTGATGAATTAAAAATGTAACAACAACAAATAGAATTCATAAACAAGTCTGTTAACTGTTTAGTAAAAAAAAAAAATACAAAATTAAATAAATAGTTACCCATCTTAGTCCAAAAGGAGGGAGGGAGGGACAGAAATATGGAAAACATACACAGTATAGAATGATCACCGCAAAGAGGCTTGTCCAATGGACTACATTTCCCAGAAGCACCTCTTTGTATCTAGGTGTGGCTAGTTCTAGCCAATGGGATATGAATGGAAATGATATGAGGGTGTAAGAGGACTTGAATCAACAATTCACAGAAAAGGAAGTGCAAATGGCTTTAAACAATTGAAATGATGCTTAATCTCAGAATAAGACCAATACTAATTAAAACTACCATAACAAAATATCACTTTTCACCAACCAGATTGACAAAGGTCAAAAAGCTTGGCTGCGGTGACAATTACCACTACTACCTGGACACAGCATTAACTGTGCCTGGCACCTTTGCAAGCACTTTACACGTATTAACTCATTTGGTCCTCACAGTAACTTCACGAGGCGGGTCCCATCTTTTCCCCATTTTACAGATAAGGGAACTGAGGCACAGAGAGTTTAGTGACTTGCCTATGAGCCCACATGGCATGGGTGAGTGTGTGGAAATCAGGCACTTTCATGCATTCAAATGGGAATGCACCCTGCAAAGGCAATGTGGCTATATCTACTGAAATTACTAATGTGTTTTTCTTTCCATTTTAGAGAATATACCCGATAGATCTAGTTACTGGTTGGGCAATGATCAATGTACATAATGTTAACTACAGAAAAGACTCCAAGTAATGTAGGGAAACTGAGAAATAATACAGTAAGTGAACTTTTCAGATTAACTTTTTTCACAGAGCATAATTTTCTGGTGACTCATTCAGGCCATTTAGTGTGTCCATTGACATCGTTTTTTTAAAACCTTTTTTTTTTTTTAAGTTTTTTAATGTTTATTTTTGAGAGAGAGAGAGAGGGAGACAGAGCATGACTGGGGAAGGGGCAGAGAGAGAGGGAGACACAGAATCTGAAGCAGGCTCCAGGCTCTGAGCTGTCAACATAGAGCCCAGTGCGGGGCTCAAACTCACGAACCACAAGATCATGACCTGAGCCGAAGTCAGATGCTTAACTGACTATACCCTTGATCTAAAGCAGTGAGAATGGCACTCGACCTCTGTGATCTTCCTTTCCCAAACCTGTAACTTCAGTCTTATCATGAGGAAACATCATTCAAACCCCAACTGAAGAAAAATACCTTACTTTCAAGGTCACCGAAGACAAGGAAAGTCTGAGAAATTGTGAAAAAGGAGCCTACAGAGATATGACAAGTAAATGTAACATGGCATTTTGGATGGGATCCTCGAACAGAAAAAGGACATTAGGTAAAAACTAAAGAAGTCTAAATAAACTGTGAACTTTAGTTCTTAATGTATCAATATTGTGTCATCCTTTGCAACAAATGTACCATACGAATGTAAGATGTTAACAGTTGGAAGCACTGAGTGTGGGGTAAATGGAACTCTCTGTACTATCTTTGCAACTCTTCTGCAAATATAAAGAGTTCTAAAATAAAACATTTATTTTAAAAATAGATACTAGAGTTAAAAAGGAATTCATCTGGCCTATAACCCACTTTGTTTGAGTTACATAAATACTACCTAGAAGGCTCTTTTCTTTGCGTTGTGGGGGCTCCAGACTTATAAGGATCTTACCACTATTGTTTATAGAGAAGAGGCTCTTCAATTACATTTCCAAAAGTATAAAAGAACACCAGAGGGAAACAAGATGCCCCTTGCAGATATCGAGCCATTTTTTACTGGAATTCACCTATCCCGTACATGGAGGAACTCACACTTACTGGAACACATTAGACATATGCCTTGTTCCATATTCGCTTGTGTGTTGGAATTTTTTATTGCAAGACATAAGGTCAGGCTTTTTTGGTACAAGAGAAGATTGGTCACCTTCAATTGGTAGCTTCAAAGAGGTCTTCTGATCAGAGGTGGACAAGCTGAGGCACCCACAAGGAGCAGACGTTTGTCCTGGAAAGGACTTGTCTTAATGCTTTGGTTTCTTAAAAGAAGGAACCAAGAAGCATAGTTTAGGGATATTCATTTTGCTTTATTCACTCATGCTTACATTCCAAAAGTAACACATCAAGCTATTATTATCATGCCCATATATGTCTATCATTGCTCATTTTAATTGTGTTCACATGTTATCAAATTTCCCGGGAAACTCAGGGCTTCATCCCATACTTTTTTTTCTTAAAGGGTCACGGGTGACCTGTGGGGAAGTGGATTATACTGTGAAACACTTGTGTCCAAACAACCAGTGGATTTGGTAAACAGAAGTTCAACAAATTGACACTCTAAAGATTCACCAATTCTGGACTGAGTTTCTCAGTTTCTATGCTGCTACTTTGATGCAAGGATACACCTGGCTTAAGCGGCGGTTTTCCATGAATTCCAGCAGAACATGAGAAGCCTCTCCTGGGGCTGACCTTCTGTCTGTAAGCCAGGGGCCCATGGGCCATGGTCCCTGACTCTTCCTTCCTCATCATCACAGCTCTGCCCTGTTGTCACCAAGCCCTCTCGCCATAGCGGCCTCTTGGAATATTCCTGCCATTTACTTCTCCCTGGGCCCCGTTCTCCCTGCCTGGAATGCCCTCCTTTGCTGCTCTCCTATCCAACCACTCCTTCGAGCCCTGGCCTCTTCCTGGATCGTTCCGGCTAACAAGATAATTGCTCACTTCCCTTACTGCTTATGGCATTTGTCACTTTCGATCTTGATTGTGCACATCTGGATGCTCACCAGGATGCACGAGGCACAGAGCTGAATACATCAGGTAGAGCATAAATATGGGGGAAACAATCTTGGCCTTCAAGTGGCTTGTCTTCTAACAGAAGGTTTCCACGAAGGGAAGTGTCAGAAGGTATCGTACAAAACCAGAACACAATTTAAGTGTTTAAATAGAAATAGTGACCGCTATACAAGAGAACTTAGTGCAGTCATTGGAGCCATGGAGTCAGACAAAGCTAGATGCGGATTCAGCCAGACCACCCGCATGATCTCAGGTGAATTACATGACCTTTCTGGGCTGGATATTTTTTGTTTGATGCTCAGACCACTCTCGCCCCTTCCCCATCTTGCTCTTTTTGAGGCCAACCAGTAAAGACTACCACAATAGGCTCTTTGACCCTCTGGTTTCAGTTTGAGTCCAATGAATGAGAAGTATTAGCAAGAGATCAGTGGCAGGGAGGAGGGTGAGGTTGGGGAGTGTGTACCCCCCACCTCCTCCCTGCTGGGTGTCTCTGAGTTTGCTGTGTTACAACAAACATCTCTTCTGCTGTCCCTTCCATCTAGGGTAGGTAAAACTCCCCCTACTTACCAATTCTTTTTTGGCTTCCTTGACCCCAGACTACTTCTTTGTAAACAGGCCCAATTCTTATCAATTACCTCCCTTGAATGGGCCATCTGTTTTCTGCTGGAATCCTGATACTTCAACTTCCTCAAACATTCAAAAAAAAAAAAAAGTGTGGGGAGAAACATTATCTACGTTGACAAAGAGTCAATGCTCATCTGCCTCCCATCTCAAAAGGGGGCAGGGCTGGCTCTGCCACTCTGGTTTGGGGATAGGTGATCAGGGGCTGAGGCTGACACAGAAGCTTCTACCTGAGACAGGGGCTGAGGCTGAGAATTGCCAGGAACCGGAAGTCAGGAGGGGATGGAGACAGATTCAAAAATCCAATAAAGAGTAAAAACCAACATTTTTACTGACTCGAATTATCTGCCCCTCATTCTCTACCCTCAGAACCTTTCTGACTTCAATTCTAGAATGTCTCTCCACTGCTCATTTTGCCCCACCCACACCAAGCTCCTTGCTGATCCTCACATTCTCCAAACACACTCATAGCTCTGGGCCTCTGGTGTTCCCTCTGCCCGGAACTATATTCCCCCAGATATTTACATGGCCCTTTCTCTCATTTCCTTCAGGTCTTTCTTTGTTCAAACACCATACGCTCAGTGAGACTTTTCTATACCATCTTGTAGGAAATAACCACTCCACATAGCTTTTGACACTATCTGATATACTAAGACATTTGTTACTAGTTTACTAGGTATCTCTCTGGCCAGAATATAAATTCCAGGAAGTCAGGAATTTTGTTGCGTTCACTCTTGTCTCCCAAGTGCCAGATATAATGCCTTGGCACGCAGTGGACACTATCCAATAATTGGTGAATGAATGAATTATGAATGAGTGAGTGATTGAGTTCTATCCAACTCAAAAGGATCAGAAATGAGGCCAGGTTCCATGCTTGGATAGGTCAGACACCGTGAAAATGTCAAGAGCTGTCCTAGGTATACCAGGAATGCTCAGGAATGTGATGTCAGAGGCAACTTTTGACCTTGAAATCCACAATTTCACAGAAGGGATGAGACACAGGCATAAACACAATCATCTCTGAGGCAGAAAGTAATCACAGCTACAAGAGAACCATGCATTCGAAAGCAGGAGATTAGAGACACATCATGAGGAAGATGAACAAAACCTTAAACAATCACGAGACTCTGCCTTGCTTCTGAATAAGTAAACACATTTATTTATGGCTTGCTTACAGTAATACTTTCTTACCTCTGCATCGCATTTACAGTGGAAAACACTTTCAAATACATATATATGCATACCGTCATAGTCGTATTTTATTTGACTATCATTCCATGTAGATACATCAGTCAGGTATTAATGTGTAACAAAACACCTACAATGCAATTCTTATCCTAACTACCTGGAGTTAGGTCAAATTTCACAGATTAAGGGCACAGTACTCCACAAGACTATCCTCACTTTAGACACCAGACACTAGTTACAGGGTTCCCAGCCCCCACACTTCTCACCAACTGTCTACAAATTCAGGATTACCACTCTTTCAGATTCAATAATTTGCTAGAAGGATTCATAGAAATTGGTAAAACATTATACTTATTATTATAGTTTTATTTTGAACGATATAAATCAGACAAGCCAAAAGGAGACACCCATAGGGATGCGGTCTGAGAGGGCCCAAATATGAAGCTTCTGTGCCTTCAGGATGCATTACCCTCCTTGCATATTGATGTGTATGACCAGACAGAGTAGCTCACAAGAGCTTTGGTGTTCAGAGTTTCTATTAGAATTTTGTTATATAGGCTCAAGTGATTGAATCATCAACCATGTGACTTAACTCAGTCTCTATCATGCTCCCTCCCAGAAGGTTGGGCTGATATCACAAGGCTCAAAGCTCCAAAATTCTAATCCTGTGATTGGTCTTTCTGGCATGACCAGCCCCCATCCTGAGTCATCTTATTAGCATAAATTCAGGTGTGGTTCAAGGGGCCCGCCATGAATAAAAAAGATTCTCTTATCAGTCAGGAAATTCCAAGGATTTAGAAGCTCCCAGAAATGAAGGGGTGAGGAGGGAATCAGCCAAATTCTCTGTTACATAACACCACTCCAAAACTCAGTAGCTTCAAGTAGTCATTATTTATTCTCACACATCAGTAGCTCAGCTGATCTAGGATGAGATTGGTTGCACTCAGCTCCAAGCTTTGATAAGGTCTAGGTCCGCTTCATGTGTCTCTCATCTTCCTTGGACCAAGGGATGACCAAGGACAGACTAATCTTTACAAGACTATAGCAGAAGTGCCAAAGGGCAAGGGATGACCAAGGACAGACTAATCTTTACAAGACTATAGCAGAAGCGCCAAAGGGCAAGACCAAACCTGACAGCACAGTTCAGTTTTATTTTAGTAGACTCTATGCCTAATGTGGGACTTGAACTCATGACCCTGAGATCGAGAGTCACATGCTTGATCTATTGAGCCAGCCAGATGTCCCCTGAAAGCACAGTTCAAGCCTTGGTTTGCATCATGTTCACTAGCAAGTTCTCTAGCCAAACTCAGTGTCAGTGATGGGCAGGGAGGTATGCTCTGCCCATAATTAGAGGTGGAAGGAGAATAAACATTTCGTATTTAATAATATGAACTATCACATAGAAAAAGTATTATTTACATCTTTTATGACTTTTCAGCCCCTTGTGGCAGACCTGCCTACTGAAAATGATTCCTGAATGTCCAGGACCACCCCATTCTTCTCCTAGAAACTGGTTGTTCATATCTTTTTTTAAATTCATTTATTTTGAGAGAGAGAGAGAGAGAGAGAGAGAGAGAGCATGAGCAGGGGAGGGGCAGAGAGAGAAGGAGAGAATCCCAAGCCCCTACTCAGGGCTTGAACTCATGAACTGTGAAATGATGGCCTGAGCCAAAATCAAGAGTCAGTTGCCTAAATGACTGAGCTGCCGAGGCACCCCCGGTTGTTCATGTCTTAAATGTTCTCCATAAATATTATTCTTTGGCCCTGAGGCTTTGATTATGTTAAAATGAATCAGATTTTAGTTTGTTACCAAATCTTCACAAGTGTTTACTAATTTAATTAGATTATCGATTTACCAACAAATAAACAGCCACTGAAAGAAAGAAGTCAGTGATCCTAAATTCTTAGTCCCTGTCTTTCTCATTTCCTATCTTCATTCTCATTTTCATAGTTTGCCCTTAAAATCCTTCTGATCTCTTGATCTCCAGACATGAATCATGCTATATAATTTAAATAATAATGACTAATGGTAATAATTGAAAAGATAGAGAATCTGGATTCATTTCTTATCTAGAAAGATACTAAAACTGCTTCCAGGGAACATTCAGAGCCTTTACAGCCCATTCCATAATTTATGAATGCATGAATGCTTCCCATGAACAGCCTGGTGAGTCAGACATTTTAATTGGGCTGCCTTAAAATTAGAACCAAAAGAACTTCATTGCTACTCCTCTGGATAGTCTCATAAATGGTATTCCAGCCAGAGAGGAGCCAGATTTGACCCTTCATATACATAAGTGGGTAGAATAAAGTACAGCTGTGATAATATCTGTGAAATGCAACATCCTGAATTTATCTTTGCTTTTGAGGTGAAAGAATTTTCGGAGAAAACTTATCAGGGAAGACTTCTCTCTTATGTAAGACTTACCTCATTTTGTCCTCTCCCAGGCAACAATGCATCAAATGGGAAAGTCAACTGAGATTCACCTTGCTAAGGATTTCTGGAAAAGGATTTTTTTTAAGTGTATTTATTTATTTTGAGAGAGAGAGAAAGAGAGAGAGAGAGCAGGGGAGGGGCAGAGATAAAGGGAGAAAGAATCCCAAGCAGTCTCCACACTCAGCTCAGAGTCTGACATGGAGCTCAGTCTCACAACTGTGAGATGATGACCTGAGCCGAAATCAAGAGTTGTACGCTTAACTGACTGAGCCGCCCAGGCACCCCTGGAGAGGGATCTTTAATGTATGTGGCACTCCACAAAAGAGATAAAAATATTTGTTGGAGAATGACCAAATCCATGCTCTGTGAAAGAGAAATATAGTCAATTTACACATTCATATTCATGGCATGAGGTACAACAGGTTCATTCACACCGATTCATTAAACAGTATTTGTGGAGCATGGGTTGGGCCTGACACTGTCCTTGGTGCTGATGTTAAAGACATGAGCAAGAGGAGCTTCTTCCTCATGGACCACAGTCTTGTGGAGGAGACAGACGTTAACCAAATTACGTGCACCCAGGTATTAAATGGAAGTTTCAACTGAGGTATCACAATGCATTCCAAAATGAGTTGCCAGAACAACAGGTGAGTTTTTAAAAGGTCTGTCAAAACCCTTCCCTAAAGGGCACAAGTGAAAGAGCACTGGGTAATTGGAGAAAGGGGGAGGATTTCCTGCAAAAGAGCATTTACATAAGCTTCCCCCTAAAGGGAAAGGATTGGGGTGCTTTTCTCTTCAGCCACGCCAAATATGGGATTCTTCAATGTAACCATTTGGAAAACTTATTTCTATTCCTGCAATTATGAGGAACAGTAGTGTATTTTACTGGCCTGAGGATTCTAGAGGTAGCCTAAGCTAGCAGAGAAAAGAGGAGGGAGGGAGAGAGGAAGAGAAGGAAAGAATTGTTGCTATTTTTGAACTAACTACTGTCCTTTCCAAGCTAGGTCAGAGTTGTAAGAGTCCAAGGGACTAAACGTAAATCCCATCTGTATTAGTTTTCTGCTGTATTATAATGCTGCATAACAAACAACCAGAAAACCTCAGTAGTATAGAGCATTAAGTAAATATTTAACTCACAAGTTAATGGGTCACCTGGGGTGTTCTAGGCCATGCTGTGCTTGGCCAATCTTGGCTGAGTTTGCTCGTGCACCCACAGTCAGTTAGCTGGTGGGTTTGCTGTGGGCTGGATAGTCTAGAATAAGCTCTGCCCTCAGTTAAACAACTCATCTGTCTTTAACATGGTCTAATCCTGTAGCAGGCTTACATGGGCTTGTTTATAGGACACGAATCCAGCTTCCAAAAGAGAGGATGGAAGCATGTGGTAAAGAAATCTTAAACCATAAGCAGACTGATAGTAGAAATCTTGACTTTAAGAGTGCTCATGGTGAAGGCTGAAAAGGAAATGAAGAATATGTTCTTGGAAATGGGATAAAAGGAGATCCTTGTTACGTAGCAGCAAAATGCTTACCAAAATTGTGTCCTGCAGTCATGTGGAAAACATAATTTATAAACAATAAACTTGGATGTTTAGCTAAGGAGATTCCCAAGTCAAGTGTTAGAGATGCTGCCTGGTTTCTTGTTGCTTATAGTAAGGTGAAAGAGGAGAGAGAGAAATTGAAAGAAGAGCTATTAAACAAAAAGGAACCAGGATGATTTTGGAAATTCTCAGCCTCTCCAGATGTCAAACATGTTAAAAGTCCAAAACAGCTGTTGAAAATTGTGACACAGAGAAAAATCTGAGTGTGTGTGACTGTCCTGCCCTATGCTGAAACCTCAGATTTCATCTAATTCTCATTAGCTTAAAAGGATGAGATCAAAAGGTTGGTCTACTCAACCACACACCAAAAAATCCTTCGAGTAAGGGTGTTTCTCATAGATCTTTTCAATAAAACCAGAAGGCTTCTAGGAAACTTTAAAGCATTGTCTTTCAGCCATCCCAGTCACCCATGGCCAGCAAGTATCTCTCTCAGCAGCTGAGGCAGAGCAACTCACCTGCCTCACCTGCCTGCATTCACAGGTGCATACCTCTCCTGTGCCATAGTGGGAGAAACTTCATCCCTGCATAAGACAGAACAGTGGGGTTAACCAGGTGCCATAAGTTGCACATACTTTAAGCAGAACAAGGGAGAGCTCATTGAGCATGAAACAAGGAAAGATATTCCCACAAAAGGTGATTTCTCTTGGTAAGGAAATGTTCCAGAGCCAAAGCCCATTCTTGCACAGCTGCCTAGGCATCGAGAGACTGCTTTTCCCAACGAGTTAGCTCTGAGTTAATCAAAAAAAGATTATGCATGTGCCTGATCTAATCATATGAATGCCCTAAAGCAAAGCATTTTCTCAAGCTGGTAGCAGAAGAGCAAATCAGATTCAAAATATCAGGTGGCCTCTCAGCCAGCAAACAAATAGGGACCTCAATCCCACAACCATAAGGAATTGAATTTGGCCAACGTCCTGAATGAGCTTGGAAAGAGAATTCTTTCCCAAATAAGAGCCGAACTTGCTGACATCTTAATTTTGGCTTTGTGAGTTCCATAGGACTGGAACTAGCCAACCCCAGACTTTTGACCTACAGAAGTATGAGATAATAAATGGGTATTGTTTTAAGCCACTGAGTGTGTGCTCATTTGTTACATAACCATAGAAAATTAAATATAGCCTCCTAAGACATAGACACAGAACTGACACATCATCACATTCACTGTATTTATTGGCAAAAGCAAGTCTCAAAGCCAAGACAGATTCAAAGGGTATGGATATAGAAGCCACCCTGGGAGCACTGCAAAAAGCATGGAAGGGAGAGTTATTAAACTCTTAGGCATGAACAATTGGGACCGTTCTTGCCACACAAAATAAGAATGTTGGCCTAGGGTCATTTTGAAAAGGAACCTGCCTTATAAGAATATTTCTTCCAGAAAACAAGAAAACCCTAACAGTAGGGTGGACCACTGGAAAACCAGAAGTCAAGGGAGCAGTGGGAGTGACCAGTCAAAGGATATCACCAAAGGGTAGCATTAGAGAGGCCATCCATGAGACTCAGTTTCAAACATGTACTAAGCCCAGAGAAGGCAAACCAATCTTAAACCAGTACCAGTACCAGTACAAGTAAGAACTTTTCTGACCTTGCCCACCCTCCACATTCATACCTAAAGGATGGGATTGTTCTTAGGCAGGCCTGCTGGGTTCAGGCTTTGCAGGTCCCTAATTCGTTTATTCCTTCTCAGACTGGTCATCGTTACATATGAGCAACATGACTACACTTATTTGATTCTTGTCAATACCATATAACCAAGATGGCCCCAGCGGCATAGTAAAACTTTATACCTACCCCGTACTTGGAACTTATAATGAGGTGGTCCAGTTTGATAAGTTCAGTTTTTGCAATCATCTCAGATAATGAGGTAATTATACCGGAGTTTCAGAATAATGTGGCTGAAGTATGAGAGGTTTGGTAAGCCCTACCCCTTTGACTTCAGTTTCTCCCATGACTTGGAAGTTCTCTAAACAGGAGGAAGAGACCATTGTACCAGCCCAAGTACATTTCACAAAAGGAATCCAGTATGTGTCAGAGTGCTGCATTTGTCAAGCCTCTGAAACAGTGCTCTGCAAGACAGCCTCAAAGGACCAGAAACAGCATCTAGCTCCAGGGGAAGTGAGATGTTTCCCAAATACATGCCCTGAATCATGCTTGTTTAACCCAACAGTTACACGTCTAACAGTGTAAATAGCACTTAGGATGGAAGCACTTTTCTTGGTTTCTCAAACTAGCTTAGAACCACTTCCCCCAGATTTGTAGGAAGACCAGTATCTCACTTTTGGTCCTCCACCCTGACCCAGCTTATAAAATAACAGCCAGGCGTACATAAACCAAAATGGCAGAACCACAGACTTCAACTTACAGGCTGGGAGAGTTCTGTTGTCCATTGGACTAAAGCTATCTTTTCTACCATTGGCGTTTGCTACCACCAACTAAATCTCCACTAGACGTCTAGTGCTACTGCTCAGAGCTATAAAAACAAATTTTTAGGTTTATTTATTTATTTTGAAAGAGTGAGAGAGTGGGGGAGGGGAAGAGAGAGAGGGAGAGAGAGAGAGAGAGAGAGATAATCTCCACGCTGTCAGCACAGAGCCTGATGTGGGTCTCAATCCCACAAATGATGAGATCACGGACCTGAGCCGCAATCAAGAATTCAGTGCTTAACAGACTGAACCACCCAGGCGCCACTTTAGAAACCATTTTTTAAAAGGGAACTCTTTGGGCAACTGTACCCATCAATAGTAAGCTCAGCCATAGGTGTTCTTCGTTGAGACACCCAGGCCACTGCTCCGTTTCTCATCCCTCACAGACAGCCACAGAACCATTCTCCGAAACCTTGCTAGTACAGACGTGATAGTGGGACAAGCATCTGCCCCTCAAGGAATCTACCTCAAAGTCTTGATTTTAGCTCTGTGTGTATGCTTGTAGTTTGGGGTGGTTTATTCTCTAACTCTCTAGTCAAGCTATTGGCCGGGGCCGTAGTCATCTCAGGACTCAACGGGGACTATAGAATCTGCTTCCAAATTCACTGACCCAATTATTGGCAGGCCTCAGTTCTTCATCATGTGGGCCTCTCCAAAAGGTTACTCACAATATCGCACTTACTTCCCTCAGAATGAGAGATCCAAGAGAGAGGGAGAGCCAGAGAGCACCTACACAGAAATTGCAGTCTTGTATAACCTGGCCTTGAAAATGACATACCATCACTTCTTGTGCTATTGGTCACACACATCAACTCCACTCCAACACGGGAGGAAACTAGACACCAGTGTGGCTACCAGGAGGTGTGGACCCTTGGCAGCCATCTTGGAAGCTGGTTGCCACCAATCCCTTTCTTGATCCTACGTCTCTCTCCAGTGGCCACTACATTTCTCTGCTCCCTCTAGAGCAAAATTGCTTAAATTTTTTACCTTTTTCAAACAATTTGTTAACATTATTTTTTACAGAAAACCACAATGTATGATTTTCCTTCCTCCATTCTCATTTCTTTGATTCTGACTGTGCCTCATCCAATCAAACCTCTATCCCCATGAGTTTACTCTTGTTTGTCAAGGTCACCAGTGACTTCCACATTGCCATATCCATTGGTCAATTCTCAGTCCTCATCTCACTTGACTCACTACTAGCAGGTAACACAGCCAATCACACCCTTTTCCTCAAAACACTGTCTATACTTGGCCTCCAGAATGTCACACTGTTCTGGTTTGTCTTCTGCATCACTGGCTGCTTACTAGGTATTTCACAGATTTATGAAGGCATAGAGGAGGAAATACTTAGCAGTCAGAGTAAAAACTAAGCAAACTTTAAAATGAGGCAATTTTTTTGAGAGAGAGAGAGCACCCATGTATGCTGTGAGTTGAGGAGGGGTTGAGGGAGAGAGAGAGAGAGCGAGAAAATCTCAAGCAGGCTCTATGCCCAGCATGGAGGTGGATGCAGGGCTAAATCTCACAATCGTGAGATTATGACCTGAGCCAAAATCAAGAGTCAGATGCTTAACTAACTGAGCCACCCAGGCGCCCCTAAAATGAGGCAATCATTAATTTCAGAGAAAAAAAGTTGCACAAGACACAAAACATTAAGAGTTTATTATTTGATTGAATAGTGAATAATATCTGAATAAGTAGATTAATCTCTAAACACTTAGTTAAATCATTTTTTGGCATAACTGTATCCAGAAGATTGAATAAGAGAAATTGGAGGGGAGAATTCTGAGAGACAGCAGGTAATTTCTTAAAATGTTAAAAGCAATATAAACATTATTTGGAAACATGGAAGTTCATACTGGAAGAAACAACTAAATAGTTGAAAGTAGTTACCTCAGCTGTGCGCTAAGGAAACTCAACAAACCAATCCCACTGAGAATAACTAGAAAAACTGGACAAAAATCAACGGATGGAAGGCATCTATGAGCTAACAAGTTAGTGAAGATAAACTTTCCCTCCCACCATGTCTTCCTGTGTCCAGGCTCCAACTCCTGTTCCCTGGGATGCCTCCCCAAAACAGATATCTAAGCCTCTGTTTTCTGGGGAGCCACAATCTAAGACTCAGTTACAACTAATAAGTGATTTTAAGAAAAAGTATGAGATGTTAAGATAGCTCCTATGAGAGACTTGACCTAGTCTGGGTGATCAGTGAAGGCTTCCCCAAGGAAATGACATTGAAACAGAGCTTTGGAGAATTAAGTAAGATGAGATGCATAGGTGGGTAAGGGATGTGAGGACACTCTAGACAGAAAAGAAAAAAAAAACAGTATTAGCAAAATTTTTGAGTTGGAAAGGATGTTGGAACATCTGAGAGACAGAAAGAAAACCAGTGTCACATGTGCCCAGACATAAGAGGAAGGAAGGTGGGAGGGGAGGTGGAGGGAAGCCAGATCCATGCAGATACTGTGGCTGGAACATGACTAAGCCTTTGTTCTAAGAATAATGAGAAAGCCCAGAAGCCTTTTAGGCATGTGAATTGGCATGGTTAGGGTTGGTTTTTAAAGATTGCTTCTGTTGCTTTGTGGAGAATGGATGGAGAAAAATGAGGCTGGACACAGGGATGATGACTAAGGATTGGGCAATGATCCATGCAAAAGATGAAGGTAACTGAGCTAGAGTGGTGGTCTTTGAGATGGAAAAGAGTGGAAAGATTTGAAAGATGGGGAGAAGTGCATTGGAGCTTGGCCAATGGCTTGGCCATTAGTGGGGTGGGAAAAGGAGGAGTTTATAGTAATTAATGGAATGCCTCAACCAGAAACGACTAATTCCTCAAAGCTCCCTTGGGGTGGGCAGTGTGAAAAAAAAATCAAAACAAAACAAGAAGGACAAGACACAACCTCAACTCTCAGAAAGGTAACGGTCCAGTTGGAAAGGTAAGACACATGAAACATATGAAAATCTGGTGCTGATTTTATGAAAGATTGTTCCAGGTAAATAAAAGATGAAGTAAAAGATCCTCAAAGACAAGGACATGATCTCGAGTGCTCATGTCCTCGTGATGATAATGGTGACGAGACAATGATAACAATGATTAATGATACGAAGGCTAACGTTCACCAAATGGTTTCTAGGTGCCAGGTGTGGTGCTAAGGAATGGGGACTTTATCCTTAGGGAAACAAGAAACTTGGTAACGTTTTAAGAAATGAGTACTTTGATTGCACTTGCATTTTAGGAGTGAAAGAACAAAGCAAAGTAGACCTGCTGGAAGGCTACTGCAATTATTCAGACACAAGATGCAGGTCTGTAGCAGATGCTGTGAGTAACCTACCCATAAGCATCAGCTCTAATCATTCCCCACATGTCGAGGGTGTCTTGCTGCCTGAGAGTTTCTCTTTCCTTGGCTGTTGAACTATGCTAGATTCAAATGTGGGGCAAACCAGAAGTACTAAGGAGTTGATGTCCTCAGAAGTAGCCTTCAACAAGTGACGGGCAGAAGATGGGAGACAAATACTCCAAGTCTCTTGGCTTTCCAGTGACAGCTTTGTCACCGGGGGGATAAAAACAAAGAGAGATAGAGAGAGAGAGGACACTAAGCAGAAGCCATCCTTTTCATGGCCTAGACTTGAGGTCACATATCATCATTTCCATGACATTCCATTAGTCAAAGACAACTCACTAAGCCCAGTCAACATTCGAAGGAGGAGAGTTAGGTCCCACCTTTTGAAGGCAGGAGTGTCAAAGAATTTGTGGACTTATTTTAAACACCACAGTTGCTTGCTTGACCCTTTCCTCTAGATCCTCACCCTAATCTTGGCCCTGACGGTCTTTCCAACCCTGTGACAAGAAGACAAACCCAAGGAAATGGACATCAGAGTGAAGAGAGAAGTTTCTCTCTGGGCGTAGAGCAGACGTGCCCCTCCCCAGTTTCCCGAAGCCCTTCTTGCCACACCTCTGAGCCTAGAGAACATGTCAGGAGCCCTCCTCCACCCCCCACCCAGTGCAAGCAGCAGAATGAACCTGGGAACATGGGTAATTCAGAAAGACAATGAATGTGTTAGAAAGTTACAGGAGAGTTAACAAAATCAAAGGGAAAGACACAGAACCAGCTTCAGGAAACAGTAGTTACTTCGGAGTAGGCCAAACTGGGTAATTTTAGTTTTCTTTTTGCTTCTGTATATTTTCAACAGTGAGCTTGGATGCATGCAACAAGGGGGAAAAAAACAATAAAAAGGTTTTTAAAGAAGGACTCTCAAATTATTAGGTTAAAATAGAAACTCTAATTACATGCTGCTTTCAAGAACAAACCTAAAACAAAATCATACCGAAAAGTTAAAAATAAATTAAAAAAAAAAAAAGAACAGCCAAAGTGTATCAGAAAACACAAAAAGAGCAAGGATAGCAAAATTAATTTCAGACTATATAGAATTCGAGGCATCCAATGGGACAGATTCATTTCATACTGAATAAAAATATAATCTGCAACGATATAACAAATGAAGCAGGTGGTCCCCAGGGCCACTAAACTTGCTTTGTGTCAACGCTAGGGAGAGAGAGAAAGAGAGAGGTGTCAGAGGATCACTGTGGTCCCTTTGAAAGGCTGGTTCATCACTGAGTCACAAAAGGTGATGGGGGGAAATGACATTATAAGTAAATCTCACAGTCTTTCACACACAAGTGAAAAGGCATGTGGGGAAAACAAGACTGAAAAGTGGAAGCTAAACAGGACAGTAAAGAAAACAGAGGGGTGACAGTGGCTCTGTGGGAAGGGGACCTCCAGCCACTGTGTCATCACGGCCTGGAAATGGAAGGAACCAGAGTGCTATCCCAATAATGCTGGAGTGGATGGCGCCTAAAATGTCCGGAGGCAATCTCTGACTGTGTATCACGGGGACAGTAATAAACAATTGGGGGTTAGGATGAATGTGTACGTCCAAGTCTGTGTGTTCGAGAACTTCCAGCATTCCACAGCAATCTGGTGCTTCTCCTGCTCTTTCTGGCCAGGCCAGGGACAGCATGAGGCAGAGCATGGCCAGTCCACATTGTGTCACTTCTACTCTAGCCAGGGGTCACGGACAACTATTTGCACTGTTTCCTGTGGACTGGAAAACAAAAGCAAAAAGGGGCAGTGACCTGGCAAAGCCAGGACGGGATCTTGGGGTGTCACAACAGCTAGAGGCGCTGAATCTGGGGACCTTGGGTAGAATTCAGGGGATCTATGAACTTACATGGGGGAAAACAATACTCTTGTTTTCAGTATCCTGCACCTGATATTGAGCATTTTCTTCATTTGAGAATGGTTTTGACAAGCCCCGGGAGTGACAGCAGAATCCGTGACTTTGTCACCAGGAGAAAACACAGGTAATTTCAAGTCACACGACAGCTGGGGCAGATACTTCAAGATGTCATTTACATTCAGACAGTACTTCAAAATCATAGACACCCGACTGCTGGATCTGGTTGTTTAATATGTTAATAAAGATGTACATGTCTCATTATGTCATCAGCTGGGTCTTTGAAAAGTATTTTGGTAACTGTGTTTCAATGTAATTGGCTTCCTTTGCAATTCTAAGTATTTTATTTTTTTTAGAGATGAAATTCTGAGAAGGCTCCATAAAGACTCCAAAGGCATCCATGGTCCAAACAAGACCCCAAGACCCCCTGATGCCTCCATGACTCCCCCATCCCCATTGCCCCTCTGACCCCTCAGAAAGGGGAGTAGAGCAGGAAGTTGGATATAGAGTAAGCATCCCAGCCCACCCCACCCATGGTGGAGTAAAGGGATCACAGTTAATTCACGGTTTGTGGAATTTGTGAATAGTGTTTTTTTCCCTTTACTTTTTATTTTCTCCCTCTCCTTTCCTGTCCCCCCCGCCCTGCTCCACTCACATCACAGCCCCCTCCAAAGTGACCTATGTTGAGCCAATCCACTATGTAACCGTCCACATTCGTCGCCATGCTCATATTTTCATATACAAATATGAATAGGGGTTTTCCAGCCTTTTTGCAAGCATAAAGCATCATAAATAAATGGAGGAAAGATGGATTTTCTGAGATACTGTATAGTCAGTATATTTATATAAAATATATTGCCCGAAAACATGGGACACAGGATATGCAGTTCAATCTCCTGTTTTCTTCTCATTGACATCATACTGTACTATCCCATATTATTAAATTCTATTTAAAATCATTTCCAGGCGCGTCTGGGTGGCTCAGTCAGTTGAGTGTCTTACTTCTGGTTTCCGCTCAGGTCATGATCTCAGGGTTGGTGAGATTGAGCTCCGCATCGAGCTCTGTGCTGACAGCATGGAGCCTGCTTGGGATTCTTTCTCTCCCTCTCTCTCTGCCCCTCCCCTGCTTGTGCTCTCTCTCTCAAGAACAAAAAAAAAATTCTAATGATTGTATATTTTTCACATAAGAATACAACAAAATATATTTAATCATCTCCCCATTAGACATTACATTTTCCAGTTTTTCTTCATGAGAAAAATGCTATGATGAGCCTCATCATACACATGTCCTTATTGAAAATTCTCGGCTATTATTTAAGGATAAATTTCTGGAAGTGAAATTAATGGATCAAAGAGTACGGACATTTCCGGACTTTTGTTACATGGTGCCCACTTGCTTACTAGAAAGATCGTATCAATTCCATACCCACAGGAAGCGAATGAAGGTGCCTCTCTTTCTTCCTTCAGTAGCAAAAAAAAAAAGTGGATTCTTTAAAAGAGCTTTGCCAATTTTATAGGTAAAGTTGTATCCATTTTGATTTATATTTCTATGATTGGTAGTGTGGATGAGCTTTTGAAATATGTTTACTGGCCATGTATATTTCTCTGATGTGATTTGTGTATTCCTGTATTTGCCACTATTTATACTGGAATGTTAATGTTTTATTTTTAGCATGTTAAGGACATTAACCGTCAGGTTGACTGCAAATTATGTTTTCCCCATATCCTTTCTGCAAGTTCTGATGGGTCCATGCCCCAGTTGGCAATATAGTTCCTGTTATTTGGAGACCTCAGTTGAAACTTCCAATTTAATACTTTGTCGTTCTATTTTATCCATTGATTTTAAAAGTTGGTTTTGATAATTCTTGACACACAATTTTATCTTCATTCCTTTCCCTTGTGATTATTTTATTTTCATGCTAAAAAAGACTTTCTCACTTGAGCTCAATTCGTCATCCATCAGTATTTTTTCATAATATTTTGATACTTTTTTACATTCCACTTTTTTAAATTAAATCTTTCTTTTTTTTAAGTTTATTTATTTATTTTGAGAGAAACAGAGAGAACACAAGTGGGGGAGGGGCAGAGAGAGGGAGAGAGAAAATCCCAAGAAGGCTCCAGACTGTCAGGACAGAGCCCGATGTGGGGCTCGAACTTGCAGACCTCAAGAACATGGCCGGAGCCCAAATCAAGAGTCGGACGCTTAACCGACTGAGCCACCCAGGTGTCCCTACATTTCACTTTTAATCTAGTCATCATTTATTTTTGTGGTGTTGTAAGGATCGATCTTGATTGTTTTAATACACAGTGATTACTCCCACCATTATTTTTAAACAGCTTATTTCTTCCCACCAATTCACATCACCTACTATTAGGTCAAGCATTGCGATGAAAAGCTTGGTCTGTGGAGTCAGGTGAACCCCGAGTAGCCTGACTGTGGTTCTGACAGGCTGCCTGGGTTCACCTGGCTCCACCAACCATGGGCTTTGTGATCACTGGAAAGTCACTAACCTTCTCTGTGCCTCAGTTTCCCCTTCTGTAAAATGAAGATATTAACAGTACTTGTTACAAGGGGCACCTGGGTGGCTCAGTTGGTTCGGCTTCTGACCCTTGATTTCGGCTCATGTCATAATCCCAGGCTTGTGGGATGGCGCTCTGCACTGAACATGGAACCTGCTTGGGATTCCCTCTCTTTCTCTCTCTCTCTCTCTCTCTCTCTCTCTCCCCCCCGCCCCCTGCCTGCTCCTCCCCCAATCATGTGCATGTGATGCACATGCACTCTCTCTCTCTCTCTCTCAAAAGAAGTACCTATTATGAATTAAATGAGAAAATCCTGGCATTATATATTAGGTTGAACCCTATGAGATCCATGTTTTTATAGGTCAAACCATTGAATACCATTACTTTATGTGACGCAACCTAATAAATGCCAACTTTGTTCCTGGAGTTATATCTTTCCTACCACTGCTCCATCAGCCCTAACGCAGATCTATATTGTTCTATTTACTATATACATATATATATATATATATGTATATATGTACATATATGTATATATATGTACATATATGTATATATATATATACATACATGCATATATATATGTATGTATATATATATATATTTTTTTTAAGTAACTAAACTTTATTTCTTTCAGTGAGTGGGAAATACAGACAATTCCATTATATACTATAGTTTTGTAATCTGTTTTAATCTGGTAGAACCAGTTTGTCCTCATTTTAAAGAAAATGTTCTTACCCATTTATTCTTCCAGGTAACACAGGATAAGTTCAAAATCATTAATTTCCCATAAAAGTCCCGTTGAGATTTTTTCACTGGAACTATTTTTAAATTACAAATGATTTAGAAAAGAACCTGCATTGTTAGAGTTGTCACCGTTCCCATCCAGGACCATGCTTTGATGCTATTTACTAAAGTTTCTTTTTAAGTTTCTCAGTGGACTTTTCATTTATCCCCCATGGAGCTCTCACACATTTTCTGTTACTTTTATTTTTAGGCATTTCATACTTTGTTATTTTTGCAAATGGAAATTTTCTTTTTACTTTCCAGCATTGTAATTGTTGGCACACAGAAAAACATTTTTGCCATATATTTTTGTTATGGCCAACCACCTTATTTCCTATCTCATTTTTAACGTAGATTTTTTTTTTAATTTCTAGAAGTGAGTTTTCAAATCCTAACATCTTCAAATAATGACAATGTTAAAAAAAAAAAAATCTTTCCTTCTTTCCAAGGGTTAAAAAAAAAAATCTTATTTCTGGGGCACCTGGGTGGCTCAGTAGGTTGAGCATCTGACTCTTCATTGCGGCTCAGGTCATGATCTCATGGTTTGTGGGATCGAGCCCCACATAGGCTCTGCACTGAGTTGGAGTCTGCTTGTGATTCTCTCTCTCCTTCTCCCTCTGCCTCTCTCCTTTTCTCTCTCTCTCTCTATCGCTCTGTCTCCCCATCTCTCTCAAAATAAATAGGCACACCTGGGTGGCTCAATCGATTAAGCATCTGACTCTTGATTTGGGCTCAGATCATGATCTCACGGTGTGGAGCCTGCTTGGGATTCCCTCTCTCTCTCAAAATAAATAAACTTAAAAATAAATAAGTAAACGTTTAAAAATTTTGTTTCTAATTTATTTCTTCACTAAAATATCTAGAACTTTCAGATTAAATTTTTTAAAAGACCCCGCATTCTGGTTTTTATCTATTTTAAAGAAAATACCTTTATTGTTTAAGTGGAAAGAATGTTGCCGACTGTTATATTTTTATGGTCTTGTGTTAAAATGGAGTGTTAATTATTCTGCTTCTGGTTTTCCTTGAATTTCCTCATCCTCATTCTTGGGATGGAGGCTGTTAGGTCCTAGGAGCTGTCATTGTCCCATCTCTGTACGAGAAAACCGAGGCCCTCACAGCGACTGCCTGGGTCAGACCGCGTTCCTGGCCGAGGCAGAGGCTGACCGCGACGTCATCGCTCTTTGCACCCCCCAACCCCCCCATCTCACACCGCACACCACGGTAAGTCTCCATTTTACAAATGGAGAAGTAGAGGATCTCAGGGTGTAAACGAGTTGCCCACAGCCGGGCCTGAAATCTTTGGCCTATTGATCCAATCAATTTGTGTATCTGAATTGTGTTTGATAACCTGTGTGACGCCGGCTGAGACAGTTCCCCTTCTTGGCCTCAGTTTCCCCTTCTGGCCTTGTTTCTTTTCTGTAAACGCTCACTCCAGGGGCCAGGAGACTGCCTGAAAGGGAGATTAATCCCCCTGGCCTTTTACCTCCCAGCCCCCTTCACCAAAGGGCCCAATCTGTTGTAAGCCCTCTACCCCGAAGGCATGCACCTGCAGCCAACTCTGACTTGAAGGCCCATAACGAAATGGTTCTAGGAATTCCAGGCCAGTGCTTGGCCTTGCCGTGCTCCAGGTAGACTCCAACCTACATTTCCAAATGGAGGAAAGAACTATCCTTTATCTGGGAACAGTTGAGCTCGAGGCCTCAGTTACCTGCGGGGGTAAGGGGCACGCGATGGTGCCGTCTCTGCAAGGGTTTAGGGTCTGGGGCACAGACAGGACCTGGCCCCTGCCAGGCATACTCCCGGCGCATTGCTTTGCGGAAGAATGAGGGCCCAAGGAGCAGGCAGGGATACCCTGACTGCGCGGTAGTTCAGAGGGTCCGCCTGCCCCTGGGGGCTTCCTGGAGGAGGTGGCCCTCGGGAGGCCCTTGCCTTGGATAGTTGGGGACAGTGTTTCATGCAGAGGGAACCATCTAATGTGTGAAGATGGTGAGCCACAAAACTTGCCTTTAATCTTTACTTCACCGCCCCCCTCTTAAAAATAATTGTACTCTGTCCAAAGCAAACAGACGCACAGCCCAGATTTTAAATTTGAGAGACTGCCTCGGATTTTGTTTACTTGTCCCAATTTACATTCTTTCCCGGCCCCAACAAGGCCACTTCCCTGCCCTGGCACTGTCAGACTTTGCACTGAGATGGGGGGGGGGGGGGGCGTGGGGAGGGCAGGTGGGGGTTAGCAGGGGGTGGGGACGCCCCATACGGAAAGGGAGGGGACTGCACACTTCCTGAGGGAGGGGCCTCTAAGGTGAGGCGGAGCTGCCGGGCTCTGAGGAACCGCCTCCCGGGACGCCCCTTCTCCGCACTGCACTCCGCAGACAGCCTGGAGGGGACAGTTGGGTCGCTCCCGCTTCCTTCGGAGAATGCTATGGCGTTGGTGCCCGAGGCTGGAGCGCCCTCTCGCGGCCATTCCGGGTACTCCACCGGCCGAGCCCGGAGCACCCTCGAAGGGGGTACTGCTGGTTCCGTGGGCAGCTGCCCGGGCGGAGTGTTTGAGGGCCCAGGGAGCACCCAGCGTGCGCTCGCGGAGAGCGCGATCCCACCGCGATCCCACCGCTGCTCACACTGGAGACCGCCCCGGGAAGCGCCAGCGAGGGTTTCACACGTCCCTTCCCCTTTCCAAGCATTTCTCCCCTGACCCCCCTCCGCTGCTTTCCTCTACCCATGTCCCACCCTTTAGCAAAGCCTCCCTAGGGTGTCGATGACTGATTATTACTCCCTCTACCTGTAGCTTAACAGGGTATTTCATATGTCTCTTCCAGAGTTAAATGGCCTGAGGCTGAACGCTGGCTGTGACCCTTACAAGTGTGAGTTGGGGTCACTGATTACTCACTCCCCTTGTGCCTCGGCTTCCTCATCTGTGGAATGAGGGTAATTGTGGCACCTGTGCACAAATTTGGTGTGAGATAAATGAGTTATTACATGTGTTGCAGACCTGTGTCTCCCCTTATTCCCTGATGCCTCTCCTTTTTCTGGTTCTCCTGTCCTCACCCCCCACCCCGCCCCGCCCCAGGCAGCCCCTGCTTTTCTTCACTGCGGGGCTGGGCCAGGCTGCTGGAACCTGCCCAACCCCCATGCAGCAGCCAGATCATCCGGGAATCTATTTGTCCGTGTTAGTGGAGGTTCTCCAGAGAAACAGAGCCGAGTCTGATCATTCCTAATGTGTACATACACAGACACACACACTGAGGAACTGGCTCATGTGGTTATGGAGGCTGACAAGTCCCAAGGTCTACAGTCAGCAAGCAGGACACCCAGGAGAGCTACTGATGGAATAGTTCCAGTGAGACCCAGGAAAGCTGATGTGACAGTTCCGATCGAAATTAGGGGGAAAAACGATGTACCACCTTGCAGGCAGTCTGGTGGGAAGGAGTTCCCTCTTACTCAAAGGACGGTCAACATTTTGTTCCATTCAGGCCTTCAACTGATTGGATAAAGCCCACCCACGTTGGGAGAGCAATCTGCTTTACTCAGTAGGTCGATTTAAATATTAACTGCATCCGGGGGGGGGGGGGGGGAGGGGGGCTGGGAGGCTCAGTTGGTTAAGCATCAGACTCTTGGTTTCAGCTCAGGTCAGGATCTCATGGTTTGTGAGATCAAGCCCCACATCGGGCACTTGGGATTCTCTCTCTCTTTCTCTCTCCAAAATGAATAAACTTAAATATTAATCTCACCCAAACACATCGTCACAGAAATGCCCGGAATGATGTTTAACCAAATATCTGAGTACCCTGCAGCCCAGTCGACATATAATAACCTTCACCGCCCCAAGCAGCTCATCTGAAGTAACAACAGACAGTTGGGAAACAGGGGGGACAAATACTCTAGCCTGACTCTGCACCGTCTGCCTTCCTTCCCTGCTCAGTTCCACTTTCTCACTTCTTGCAGACTATCCTTGGACTGGCTTCCTAATCCATTGCTTTCATGTATTTCCTCACAGGGGGTTCTTGGGGGAGGCCAAGAAACTATGTAAAGCACTTAGACAAGTGTCAGATACATAGTAGGGACTCAAATATTTTACTATTAATACTATTATTGTAGGTATTTGAGGTGCTTAAAGTCTTTGTCCACAGGACACCAGGGCTCCACTCTGGCCCCTGCCTTTTTTTCCAAGGCCTGGCCCTGAACTGGGAGCTCCTTACTATCTCTCCAGGCCTGACATCATCCCTTGCGGGGACTCACACAATTTCACGTCAGCAAGTTCATCCTCCCCCCGCTGCAGGTACTTGCCCTACAATACCCCCGATCCACCTTGGCCAGAACACCTCTTATTGCTGGAATAGTCCATTCCTTCTCCAGGACTCCCAGAATATAAACCATTATCAGAAAAATAAACAAACAAACGAAAAGTAGAGGGGCACTCAAGTGGCTCAGCCCGTTAAGCATCTGACTTCGGCTCAGGTCATGATCTCACAGTCCATGAGTTCGAGTCCCACTTCGAGCTCTGTGCTGACAGCTTGCTCAGAGCCTGCAGCTTGCTTCAGATTCTGTGTCTCCCTCTCTCTCTGCCCCTCCCCTGCTCACTCTCTGTCTCTCTCTCAAAAATAAATAAACATTAAAAAAAAAAAAAGTAGAGTTTGACAGGAGAGATGGTTTCAAACTCACGGTCAAACATAAATTGAAAAAAATGAATTTCCACCAAAAAGAAAAGTTGCATATTTTCCTGCCCACGTTCTGGGCACACAGGAACACACAGTGAGCTTAACTCACCATGTGACCTCTGCATAGCACTTCATTGTGTTGAATAGGAAAGAGCCTGGCTGACAAGAGGATTGCAGGACCATAATTAGATAGATAATTATTTGTACGTGGAAGGGTTTAGTGAATGGGGTTTGGTGAATAGGAGCCATAAATACATTTATTAGGAGAGGATTCCATTAAAAATGAACTTAAGGCAACTGAAAAGCTTCTGATGGATTATTAGCCATTTAAAGAGACTTCTGTAGCTAAAAGTGTCATTGGCTATACCCACCTTTTACTGAAAGGCTTTAAAAATGAAATCAGGGGCGCCTGGGTGGCTCAGTCGGTTAAGCGTCCGACTTCGGCTCAGGTCACGATCTCACCGTCCCTGAGTTCGAGCCCCGCGTCGGGCTCTGGGCTGATGGCTCAGAGCCTGGAGCCTGTTTCCGATTCTGTGACTCCCTCTCTCTGACCCTCCCCTGTTCATGCTCTGTCTCTCTCTGTCTCAAAAATAAATAAACGTTAAAAAAAAAAAATTTTTTTTAAAAATGAGATCAAAACGTGAAATTATAGTGCAAATCAATGGGGGAAAGGCATCACACTTATAAAAATTCAGATTTTATGTAGCTTCTCTTGAACTCAACGGCAACGTGAACTGAAGTTTATTTTATACACATTGATTAAGAAATGATCCTAAACACTGAGGATCATTATAAAGAAGGTGTTTTAGCAAATTCAAAGTGATATAGATGCAGGTTGAATATAGTGGCCAGTTACTTGTACCGCTGGAAAACGGGCTGTGTTTTCCAGAAGAAAATCTGAAATGAACACAAGATACTAATACTCTCCTACAACTAACCAGATACTCCTTAGATAAAGTTGGCCAAGTTGAATATTACTTCCTATTATTTTTTTCACATATCCACCTGACCTTCATGCATGCCCAGTCCTGGCCTGGTAAACTATACACAAAAATAGAATATCTAAAGTTTGCTTATTTTTTATGCCATAAACAGCCATCGGTTGCATTATATAGGCTTCTGGTTCAAGAATCAAGCCAAGAGCACACTCCCGAGCAGCTCTGCGTATTTAAAAATAGGACTCTTGGGACCCCTGGGTGGCGCAGTCGGTTAAGCGTCCGACTTCAGCCAGGTCACGATCTCGCGGTCCGTGAGTTCGAGCCCCGCGTCGGGCTCTGGGCCGATGGCTCGGAGCCTGGAGCCTGTTTCCGATTCTGTGTCTCCCTCTCTCTCTGCCCCTCCCCCATTCATGCTCTGTCTCTCTCTGTCCCAAAAATAAATAAACGTTGAAAAAAAAGTTTTTTTTAAATAATAAAAATAAATAAATAAATAAAAATAAAAATAGGACTCTTTTTTGAAGGCAAATTTGTTATATACATGTGATGCATGTATGTTTTACACTCAGATGTATCTTGTAAGATACATTTTATACAACGAAGACATACACCAAACATAACAGAGATTATCTTTGGTGTGATCTTTAAAATATTAATTTTTAAAAATAGATGTTCAAAATCTTTTCCTTTTTCACTTATGAGTTATTTTGGATTTCATTCAGGTTGCTAACCAGTGGTCTGGTTTTTCACTCTTCATTGTTTTCTTTTTTTTTTTATTTTTTTTTTCAACGTTTTTTATTATTTATTTTTGGGACAGAGAGAGACAGAGCATGAACGGGGGAGGGGCAGAGAGAGAGGGAGACACAGAATCGGAAACAGGCTCCAGGCTCCGAGCCATCGGCCCAGAGCCCGACGCGGGGCTCGAACTCACGGACCGCGAGATCGTGACCTGGCTGAAGTCGGACGCTTAACCGACTGCGCCACCCAGGCGCCCCTCTTCCTTGTTTTCTAACAAGTTTATGTTAGAATACCTACTGCTAAGAACCAAGATAGCTTCACCGCATAAGCTTTGGTAAGTAAAATTGATATTGCTGATTAATTCTAAATATTTCCGATTTTTCTGGTATGTTTTCCCTCTTCACCCCTGAGTTATTTCTCACTTTCTTCCATTGTGGTCAGAAAAATATAGGCTGTAAATAAATGCTCTAGAACCTGTTAAAATTTCTTCTGTACCCAAGTATAGGGTCAGTCGGGGGAAGGGTCCTATGCAGGCTAGAAAAAATAAAGTGTGTGCTCTCTGACACACTATGTCTACTAAAAAAGTACCCCCCCCCCGTCTCCGTCCCCCCACCCCTACTGTAGTACAGATGTTCATTCATTTATTGCTCATCCTGATTCTATTTATGATCCTTTCAGTCTATCCAATCTATCCCTTCTACTCTGTTCTGAGAGATGTGACCAATTCTCTACTTCTGATTCTGTACCTATTTCTCTATGTAACTGTGTCATTTCTGTACTGCTTTCTACCTTTTGAATCTATACTTCTAGGGACATACCAGTGTCTATCTTGTATCTTTTTGGTGGACTGTTTCTCTGATTTATACGAAATATCCGTCTTTTTTTCTTTCTTTTTCTTTTTCTTTTTTAAGTGGGCTTCATGCCCAGCATGGAGCCCAACGTGGGGCTTGAACTCATGGCCCTGAGATCAAGACCTGGGCTGAGATCAAGAGTCAGACACTTAGCCAGCTGAGCCACCCAGACAACCCCCCCCCCACCCTTGTCTGTTTTCACTGTTTGTTTTTCATAAAATCCTGTTTTGTCTGCTGTTAGTACCGCAACACCATCTTTTTTTGTTGTTGTGAAGTTTTGCCCGGCTTTTAACCCTTTTGTTCCCACCGTCTAGTGCTCCTTGACTTATGTGTGTTTCTCATACACAGCGTAGAGCTAGACTTCATTCATGTAGTTGTTGCTTTTGCTTCAGTCTGAAAATCTGTGTGTATAGCTTAGATGACTATGAAGTGACCAACATTTATATATTTTTCTGATGCTTGCCGTTACATGGGACTTATTTCTACCATTTTATTCTGTGTTTTTTCTTTACCTGTTTCCTCTTGGCTTTTTTTTTTTTTTTCTCCTTCCCTGACTTCCGGGAGATTGCACGTGCTCTCTTGACTTCTTTCCTCACCGGCACCTATTTGGAGAACACATATTTTCATTCGTTTAGTAGTTATCTTTATTTATTCTTCTCATTTTCACATATTTCTCACAAAAATCTAAACAATATCTGTATCCACTTATTATTTTTTTAATTTTTAAAAGTTTATTTATTTATTTTGAGACAGAGAGAGGGGAGAGAGAGAGGGAAAAAGAGAATCTCAAGTAGGGCTCTGCACTGTCAACTCAGAGCTGGATGCGGGGCTCGAACTCACCAATGGTAAGATCATGACCCAAGCTGAAATCAAGAGTCAGACGCTTAAAGGACTGGTACCCCTGTGTCCTCTTCTTAAATGAAGTATGTAATTTCCAGTTGTTTAAGTTTCTATATTAAGCTTCCTCTTACCTACCATGTCATTCTTGTCTAAAATTTTAGTTCTGACTTTTCGTAAAACAGAGATCATTATCTTATTCATAAAATTCACCATTATGACTATGCCTTTTGTTATATCATGATAATTATTGTTATTTAGAGTGAATATTTACCGTATTTCATCAATTATACATAAGTTGCGAAGCCACGAGCATCCAGTCGGTTACTCAGAGGATCCTTGATGATGTGAGTTTTCCTAGCTCAGAACACTGCCTGCCTTTCCATTGGTCCCAGTCTTCTCTGTGCATCCCAGAGGCATCATGTGGGCTTGTTTATAGAGTTCTCTCATATTCAGCTTAAGTCTGTATCTTTCGCCTTTTTTATTGATGTGGTAAATGGGCCTCTTCCAATTGCTACTGAGATGCTGTTTTATTCTAAATGTTAATTTTCTACCTGCCACTCTACTGATTGTCTTGCTTCTATAATATACTTCCATTTTATTTTCTTGCATTTTCTGGGCACGCAATTGTATACCATCTCGAAGATATGGATGATTTTACCTCCTTTCTCATTTTTAAGTTCCTGGAATCATTCTCTTACCTAATTGCATGGACCTCCAAAAGAACATTAAATAATATGATGCCAAGAGGTAACTTGTCTCCTCCGTGACTTGAATAAGGATGCTTCCCAGTGTTTTCCCATGAAGCTCAGGTCTGGGTTGAGATGGATGTATTTTATCCTACTAAAGATGTGCCCAGCTATTCCTTTTTACTCAATATTAAGTAGCAGGTTGATTGTTGGTTTAAAATATATACTTGCTATCTGGTTGGGCAAGATCGCATCATGCCTGTTTCATCAGAACTTTCGGTTTGGGACTTGTTAAATCTTGGATCAATATCCATCTACCAGCTATAGGATCTTCATAGTCTTGTTGAGTCTCAGGTAACTCATTAAAAACATGGGGATAATACTTCCCTTATAGAATACTGAGAAGTTTAACTGAGAATGAGTGAAAAGCACTAACACAGTGCCTGACACACAGTAAATGCTTAGTAAGTGGTAATTGCTTCAATTCTCATTAACAAGGCAGACCTCTCTGAGTTTTCTTCTTAACGTGATCGTGATCATTTTCCTTGCCTAAGATATAAACTCTATTTGGTTAAAACATATTACATAAATATTTTCAATATATATAATAATTATTAATAATTAATAAAAGAGAATTGTGTTTGTGTGACTGCAGACAGGGGCGTTTTTTAAGATGGGTCTCACCCAAGCTAGATTTGGAGACTTAAACCATGTTTGCATCACGATCGTTTTTCTGTATCTTGGAACATTTACTGTGTTGCTTTCTGGGGCGGGGGAGCCACGGGCTTGATGAATTCCAGACCGCCTTGGAATATGTTAATCCTGCAACTGCTTTTTCTCGGCACAAGGGGGCAGCATTGCAAAAGGAACTTGAGCAAGGCTTCTCTGCAGCTCCGATGTTCATCTGGAGCCAGATTTAAAATTATTGCGGAATTAGTCCCTACCGGTTCAGTCTTTCTCAGAAGCCTGTTTAGAAACTAGTGGGTGTATAAAAAGCACACCATAAGCCCTCAGTAAGTGATAACCCGCTCACTTCCTTCATGTCTTTACTCAAGTGCTGCCCCTGACCACCTTGTATATGAAATCGCAGCCTGCCCGCTGGCCTCCCACTCCCAGCCCCCCTTACGATTCTCTACTTCTTTTCCATGCCATTTATCAAGTCCAACATACTAGATAATCTCCTGTATTATGTTTGTGATCTACTGGATTCCCCTCACCCCCCTCTAGAATGCAGGCTCTGCAGAGGCATTGTCTGTTTTCTTCAATGATGCGTCCCAGGTGCCTGGAACGGTATCTAGCCTAAAGTGGATGCTCGGTAAGTGTTTGTCCGTCAAAGGATCGCATGGTGGTCCTGGTGACGGTGCTGCTGATGGTGGCGGTGGTGGTGATACTGGTGAGTGATGCTGCTGGTCATGACGGGGGGTGGTAGGTGTAGCAGTCACGGTCACGGTGGTGAGGATGGTGGCGGGGGGAGGTACTGGAAACAGCAAAGTGGTGGTGCAGGACGGTGCAATGATGGTGATGATGGCCGTGGTTGTGGGAGGGGCAGTGGAGGTGAGAGGAGACAGGCGACAGTGGTTGAGATGGTGACGCGGTGATTGTCATGATGTTTAGTGGGCTATGATAGGTCAGGGTCTCCTGAGAAAGGAAGAGCTAAGCCTGAGGCTGGGATGAGGATTTCCAGAGACCGGCACACGAAAATACTTTGTCCCTTGGTGTCAACAAATATGCCCTCCTACAGGCCTCCCGGAACTCCACACCAGAACACAGAGAAGTCCCCAGCTGCCTCTCTTCCCTCATCCAGCCTTGGAGGGGCTCTCACATAGGCACCTGGATGCTCCAACCCTCACAGCTGAGCTCTATCCACACCTTCTTCAAAAAGCTGCCCCTCGGCCCACCCCCTGGCCCGAGGGTGATTGGAGGGGTGGTGCAGCCCACCCTGGGAGGACAGGCCTGGAAGGCATCCTTAGGGCTTCTGGCTTGGGAATCCCTGCATCCAGGTACCCGAAGCATGAGTGGAAGGAAGAATGTAAGCTCTGGCAGACAGCTGTCTGAGCTCCTCCCGCTCTGGGGCAGGGGGTGGCTGGGGAGGGCCAGAGAAGAGCCTCCAAAGCCCACAGCCTGGGAGCAGGATCTAGCGGAACCATTGTTGTTCTGCTGAACTCGCAAAATGTATCTCTGTTCAAAGAAAGGCTGAAGAATGACGTCATCGTGAGATCCAGTACAGCTGGGGGAATGGAGAAGGCCGGACCACTGGCAGGAGCTGACAGAGCCATCCCAAACATCTGGGAAAGTCACGTCCATGCATTAGCAAACCCCCCTACCCCCCCACCCACCCCCCCCCACACACACACACCCAGGACATTTCTCCAGCCAGCACAAAGGGAAGGAATGCCTGGCCTCAGGGGAGACCTCCTTTGCCCTTGCCTCCTTCCTGGCACATTTTCTCTCCCATAAATGTGAAGGACTCTGTTTGGGGTCCCTTCCTTCTCTCGGGTGTGCTCTCTCAGGAATCCGTTCGCACTCAAACCTTAACTGTGGCCGGTCCCCACATGTGCATCTCTCCCCGGCTCCCAGCCTAAACTTCCCACCGCGTTCACCAGGTCGTCTGAGACCTGCTTCTCACCGCCAGTGCGCTCAACCCCTCTCTCTCCCCCAAAGGCCAGGTCCTGCACCTTCCCCTGCCCCCTGCCCTGTGGCTCTATCCCGCCCCTTCACTTGGGTTCAAAACTACTCCTAGATAGAGGTGGTCCTGGCACAACCTTATGCCCGTGCTAAGTGCCACCGAATTGTACAAATGGTTCTCTTGCATGAATTTCATGTCCATAAAATAACATAAAATTCTTTTAAGTTCTGAAGCCTCCCTACTGCCCACAGCCACACCAGCCAGTACAGCCTCCCAAATCCCCCACACGAGCTGTTCAGCCAGCCCCTCCTTCTCATTCACCACATGGCCTCCCTGCTGCAGGTTCCCACTTCTGCCAAAAAGGCATAGAGGTGGATGCCTTGACCTTGTGCCGGAGCCTGGGGGGCAGGAGCCACAGCCCTGAACGCTGTCTGTGAGCCACTCATGAAGCTTCCACAGCAAGCTCTTTTAACTGTAGGTACCCATGCCAGAGAGGGTGGGTCCCTTGCAGAATGCATTCTGGGACCCTTCCCAGGGACCTCCAGACAGGATGGCCCTAGTAGGACAGTGTGGCCCTCCTCTACCGGCTATAAATCTGTCCCCAAACCTTCATAAGTGGGTTGTGTGCTTCTAGCTCTAAACGAGCAGGGCTCACAAGATCTGAAGTCTTGTGTCTTGTCCCGCGAAAACTCCAACTTTCTCAACACCCCCAGCCCTTGGAGACGGAGTAGCTGTAGCAGATTTATTCTCGAGATGTGGAGGCGTGAACCCAGTGTCTTTATTATCAGGCCTTCTTGTTCTTCCAGGTATCACCCCTGAGCGAGGGAGGTCTTGAGGACGGGGTGCTCCTTGGGTGCTCCTTCTAAAGGCAACATGCATTTTGGTGACATCACCCCACTGAGCTGACTTTCCCAGGGCCCTGCCAGTGTTCAGCCGTGCAAGGGGACCGTATCTCAGCTCTGACTCTCCAAGATAAAGGTAGAATGGGCACCTTATCTCCGCCCGCTCCCTCCCCAGCTGCCCTTCTTGGAACAGGCCCCCAGTGAGGACAATCCATTCACTTGACTGCTTGACAGTTTGCAAAAGCCATCTCTCCCTGAGCAATTAATGCACAGCGTTGGGGTGCTAACATGATGCTTGCTGCTCCCCTAGTCAGTCCTCTGCCTCACTGGGCTTCGAAGTTGCCCATCCCAGGGCCTGCTGCCTGAAGAATTCATGATAAAATCAGGTGTGCGTCCAAGGACCAAGTTTTACTGTCCTTCTGCCGAGTTCTGGATCTTTGAAGATGTGTCCAATGCAAACCAGCTGTTGCTGGGTTTTTGTTTGTTTGTTTTAGTTCTGAGTACTGGTTACCACAACATCTGTGATGCCAGTCCAGGGCTTCTCAAACTTCAACCAGGGCAAAAGGATCACCTGTAAGGCTTGTTAAAACACAGGTTCCTGGGCCCCACCCCCAGAAGTTCTGGTAGAGTTGGGCGGGCGCAGGACTTAGGAGCGTCCATTCCTAAAGCTCCCTGGTGATGATGCGGCCAGTCCTCCGTCCACACTTTGAGCAACAGGGCACTAGGAAATGCTGAGGCACAGAGCCTCACCACTCCCTGCGGCTGAGCCAAGCACTTATTACTGGGATGACCCATTTCATCTCTGAGGCGCGGAGAGGTGAAGTGACTTGTCCAAGTTTCCCAAGCTAAGAAGTGGCACAACTGGGTTCAAATCCTTGTCTCCCTGCTCTAGTGTCTGTCACCACCATCACCAAGCACAGGTATGACGTGCCCCCCCCCCACCCAACACCACCTTGAGACGTAGGTGACGCCCCTTGGTGATCTCTCTTCCCCCCCGCAGCCCCCCTCCGATGCAACCTGCTGTCACGACATTATCCCTTTCTTTTAATTACAGTAAAATTATGTAAACTTTTTGTAATACAAAATTTGTAGTGTCAGATTTACCATCTTAACCATTTTTAATATGTTTTTAATGTTTATTTATTTACTTTTTGAGAAAGAGAGAGTGCCAGCGAGGGAGGGGCCGAGAGAGAGGGAGACACAGACTGTGAAGCAGGCTCCAGGCGCTGAGCTGTCAGCACAGAGCCCGACGCGGGGCTCGAACCCACGAACCATAAGATCGTGACCTGAGCCGAAGTCGGACGTCCAACCGACTGAGCCACCCAGGCACCCCCTAACCATCTCTAAGTGTAGGTCCAGTAGCATAAGGGACATTGACACCGTTATGCTGCCATCACCACCCTCCATCTCCAGAAGCCTTTTCGTCTTGCACAACTGAAACTGTACCCACTTGACAGTGACTCCCCATTCCCCGCTGCCCCCTGCCCCTGGGGCCCACCCTTCTACTCCCTGTCTCTATGGATTTGACACCTCTAGGCGCCCCATCCAAGTGGAATCATATAGCATGTGTCCTTTTGTGACTGATTTATTTCACTTAGCATCACGTCCCCAAGGTTCACGCACGTTACAGCAGGCGTCAGTATTGCCTTCCTTGGGGCACCTGGGTGGCTCGGCCAGTCAAGCGTCTGATTTCGGCTCAGGTCATGATCTCGTGGTTCATGCGTTTGAGGCCACACTGGGCTCTCTGCTGTCAGGGCAGAGCCTGCTTCGGATCCTCTGTCCCCCTCTTCCTCCCCCTCCCCCATGCTCTTTCTTATAAATAATCATTAAAAAAAAGAATTTCCTTCCTTTTTAAGGCTGAGTGATATTCCATTTTCTGTATATACTATGTTTTGTTTGTCCATCCATTGGCAGACATTTGGGTGACTTCCACCCTTAAATTATTAAAAAATTTTTTAATGTTTTTATTTATTTTTGAAAGAGAGACAGAGAGTGTGTGAGCAGGGGAGGGGCAGAGAGAGAGGGAGAGACACAGAATCCGAAGCAGGCTCCAGGCTCTGAGCTGTCAGCACAGAGCCTCACACAGGGCTCAAACCCATAGACTGTGAGATCATGACCTGAGCCGAAGTCAGACGCCCAACCGATTGAGCCACCCAGACGCCCTTCACCCTTAAGTTATTATAAATAATGCTTCTATGAACATGGGTGTACCAATATCTCTTCAAGTCCCTGTTTTCACTTATTTGGGGTGTATACCCAGAAATGCAATTATGACTAGATCATCCTATAATTCCATTTTTTGAGAAACTACCATATCATTTTTCCACAGCGGCTGCACCATTTTATATTCCCAGCAGCAGTGCCCAAGGGCTCCAATTTCCCCCACCTCCCCAACAGTACTTGTTAGCTTCTATTTTTTTTTAGTAATAACCATCTTAATGGGCACAAACTAGTCCAAGATAACGTTCTTTTTTTTCCTTGTTTATTTATTTATTTTGAGATAGAGCACTAGTAGGGGAGGGGCAGGGAGAGAGAGGGAGAGAGAGAATCCCAAGCTCGCTCCATGCTGTCAGCACAGAACCTGATGTGGGGCTCGAACTCACAAACCATGAAATCATGACCTGAGCTGACATCAAGAGTTGGATGCTTAACCTGCTGAACCACCCAGGTACACCCTAGTCGGAGATAACATTCTTTTTTTTTTTTTTTTTTAATTTATTTACTTTGAGAGACAGAGAGTGAGCAGGGGAGGGGCAGAGAGAAAGGGAGACACAGAATCAGAGGCAGGCTCCAGGCTCCCAGCTATCAGCACAGAGCCCGATGCAGGGCTGGAACCCACGAACCGTGAGATCATGACCTGAGCCAAAGTCGGACGCTTAACCGACTGAGCCACCCAGGCACCCCCCAAGATAACATTCTTTTTTTTTTTTAATTTTTTTTTCAACGTTTTTTATTTATTTTTGGGACAGAGAGAGACAGAGCATGAACGGGGGAGGGGCAGAGAGAGAGGGAGACACAGAATCGGAAACAGGTTCCAGGCTCTGAGCCATCAGCCCAGAGCCTGACACGGGGCTCGAACTCCCGGACCGCGAGATCGTGACCTGGCTGAAGTCGGACGCTTAACCGACTGCGCCACCCAGGCGCCCCAAGATAACATTCTTAAAGCAAACTCTGGTTGGTCATTTGCTGTGTGGGCTTCAAGTGTGTGGACAGCCCGGGCCAGGTACAGAGGGATGGGCACAGATGACCTAGGCCAGCTCCTATATGGCCGAATCTACTAGCAGAGACAAAGCAGGAAAATTAGCAACCGTGATGTGGAAGAGGGGGTGTCTGAGGCCACAACTGGGGCAGGGAAAGGGATGGGGAGTTCAGAGGAGGGAAGGGTGTTCCTGCCCGCCTGGGAGGAAAATAAGGCACGTCTTCATGGAGGCAGTGACATCTGAGACAGGCCTCAAAGGCTGAGCATGGCTTGGCTGTGACAACGGGGGGATGGGCATCCTTGGCACAGAGTTGGAGGCCTCTAGGAAGGCGAGAACTTGGACAGTTCTTTGGGATCTGGCCATGAACTCATCTCTAGGAACTTCAGAGGAGGCCAGGTGATTTTTAAAACAAAACATAAGCGGGAACGACAGTCGGAAAGGTAGTTTCGGGTCTCCTCTGGGGAGGGGGTGGGAGAAGCAGGCGAGTTTGGAGGCCTGGCTGGACAACCCCGGGTTTCATGTTTGGACAGTTGCACAGCCTGGAGGTATCTGAGTAAGAGACATCGGGTGCTGGCTTGGGGATGATGTGTTGGGCGAGGCAGGGGGAGCGGAGGGCTGGCGCATCTGTGGCCAGAGCACCACACCCAGCCGGGTCAGAATTAGAATCTGATTGACAAGGCCTAAAATTCCCAGGTTGAGATTCCAACCACTCCGTTGCTTCAGAGACTAATTCGGGTTGACTGAGGTCAGAAAAACCGAACCAAAAACAACAACGCCAACAACCACCAACCCCCACGTGCAATAAGCAATAATATTATGCAAAGCCTCAAGATCTTAGACTCCTACTAATCGGGGTGGGGGACAAAGGAGAGGCATGGGGAGGGGATCCGCTAGGACGCAGCCAGGGCCAGGCAGGTGGCAGGTGGAGCTGCTGAGATTTTTCAGAGGAAGCCACGCCTGCGGCTCACCCGCCGAGACTCTGGGAACCTACAAATAGCAACTGTTATTTGAGAAGCAGCAGGGCCTCTCTGGCTAGGACAGCCACTGGAGGGTGCTTGCTGAGCGGTTAATCTCAGAAGATGACCTCACCAGAGCCAGCTCACCAAGTCTAAACATGATGCTTCAGATAATCACACAATGGCGACGAGAGCCAACCAGGGATTACACAGGACTAGCCCGGCTCATTGGAAGATACCCGGGGTTGCCGATAACATGATACTCAGGGGCTGGTTATTAAACTGTGGTGTTGCTTCATTACAGTGGAGGAACCAAAGCCGGGCTTCTGGGGTGATTGGTAGCGTGGTCTTCAAGGCATCAGTCGGGAGTCCGACAACTTCAGAAGATGCCCTCGCCCCCTCTCCAGCATGTTTCCAGCTCAGAGTTCCCGGGGAGCGGTCGAACTGTGTGGGGCATGGGGCAGGGATGTTGTTCAAGATGCAGCTTGTAGGATTCATTTCTGGCAGGAGGATCCTGTGTTGAATACAATGAAACTCTGTCTGGAGAACAAGCGCCTCAGGGGCCGTCGGTGCCTCCAGGCTGGCAGGGCTTGAGACCTCATTACGAGGGATAGAAGGTCTGAACAGAGCCAGGATTTGATTCCTTTCTACAAGATCTCTGGAGTCACTGCATTTGCAAAGGAAGGCTCATTTCATAAGATCCCAAGGAAGTGGACTCTGGGTTTCTAATAAGAGGAGGAAATATCATGTTCTTGTATTTTATTGTTTTGTTGTTTTTTATTTTAGAGAGAGAGAGAGCATGCAAGAGTGGGGGAGAAGGGCAAAGGGAAAGAGACAGAGAATCTTAAGCAGACTCCTTATTCAACGCGGAGCTCCACAAGGGGCTCGATCCCATGACCCTGGGGTCATGACCTGAACAGAAATCAAGAGTCAGTCGCTCCAAGGCCCGAGCTACCCAGGTGCCCCTATCTTGTTCTTTTGAAATTGTGTCCCAGGGCACCTGGGTGGCTCAGTCAGTTAAGCGTCCAACTTCGGCTCAGTCATGATCTCACAGTTTGGTCCATGGGTTCGAGCCCCGCATCAGGCTCTGTGCTGACAGCTCAGAGCTTGGAGCCTGCTTCGGATTCTGTGTCTCCCTCTCTCTCTGCCCCTCCCCCACTCACACTCTGTCTCTCTCTGTCTCTCTCAAAAATAAATACACATTAAATAAAATAAAATAAAATAAAATAAAATAAAATGGTGTTTGGATCATTGCAGTCTAACTGGATATTTTTCATTTGAAATCATTCCTTTTGCATCTTTCTGCCATAGGACGACAGGATAACAGATGTGATGTCAGTGAAATGTGCCCTGCACAGAGCCTGGAACCCAGTAGGGGCTCATTAACTGCCTTCTTCCATTTGCCCCAGATGGCCCTGAAAATTTTCAAATCAGATCCAAGCTGTGCATCAATGTTTACATCAAAGTAGGGGCTGTGGTCTTGAATCCCTCTCTCCAAACTGGACGCGGCAATGCCCTGGTTCTGCACCAACTTTAAGAATATCCGTAATATCCGAATATCATTCAGCTGAATTTTTCTAATTGGGAAAAGTAATAAAATTGTGAGAGATTCCCCACTTTCAGCAGGGAATAGCCCTGAAAGGTCACCCAGCTTTCGGGCATATCGGTTTTTAAAATGAGGATTCAAAGAGAAAATATTTTTGGAAAAACCGTAAAGGATGACATAAAGATATGTTCTCCTATTTTTGATGGTGGTTAGGAGAGATATTTTTTCTGCCCCATTTCTTCATTAGAAGCTATTTTCCAAAACAGGAAAGCCCAAAATGGCCCATGTGAATCATCTTTAACTAACGAAATAGCTTTCTAATGCTACAACCCCACAATGAGGTATAGGTAATGCCATGTGGTAAAAAATGCCATCTCAACCATGTGGCAGGAAGGACCACATAGCCTTGGGAGCTGCACAAGAATCTAAGGGGGTTACAATTTGCCTGGCACACAGAGGGGGGTGTCTCTCCTTAGTCTAGCATAGTTATGGGAAGATGCTCTTTGCCATGTAGTTCACTCATAGGCAGGCAGTGGAGACTGGACACCCAAGTGTCTGTAGTGTGGCCTCTGGGGAAGGCCAGAGGGCAGCAACCACAACCTCCTGGGTCTTGCTCTCAATTCCCTGTCCCACCATGTGAGCATTTGCCTAGACAGTGCGTCCTGATTTTGTGATGCCCCATGTCCATATTTCTGTTCTCTGAATCCCCAGGGTTTATGCCCACAAGCTCACTAGTTCCCCACTGGCTTAATTTCCTAAGGCCGTCGTAACAGAGTATCGCAAACTAGGTGGCTTAACACAACAGGAATTTGTTCTGTCGTAGTTCTAGAGGCCAGAAGTTCATGACGAAGGTGTCAGTAAGGTTAGTCCTTCTGAGGACTCTGAGGGAGAATCTGTTCCCTGCCTCTGGTGATAGCCAGACCCTTCGGTGTCCCATGGATTGTAGATGCGTCCTTCCAACCTCTGCTTCCATATTTCTACCAACAGCCCCTTCACATGGCTGTCTTCCCTCTGTGTCTGTGTCCAAATTTCCCTCTTTTTATAAGGACACCAGTCATTATGGATTGGTGTCCAATCCACCCTACACTGGTATGATCTCATCATAACTTGATCACATCTTCAATGACCCTATTTCCAAATAAGGCCACACTCTGAAGTCCTGGGGTTAGGAATGCTACATACCTTGAGGGTTTGGGGCTATGCATGGCACTTTGACCCATAACATCAACTTACTATCTCCTTTACTGGGCTCCATGTTTTGAAATACTGTATTTACCGAACAAAGTACATTTAGTGGTGATTCGTTTTTCCTGGGTTTTTCAAAATACATCATGGTCATCTAAATGGGCTTCTCAATGCAAAAGATGACATAGATAACTTTTCCCTGCCTCTCCCCTCTAGGTACAACTAAATACCCTGGGAATTATTTGAAGACAGCAGTAAGAGGACTCTGGAAGCTGGAAGGACTCTGGAAGAAAGAAGACAGACTGGTTGGGAGCCTCAAGATGAGAGGAAACACAGGGCTGAGTGGGACCCCCAGCCACACCAGAAGAACAGAGCATATAAAAGTAGAATTGAAGGGCTCAGAAAACCAAACTGTCCTCCATCCAAGTGCCCACAAAGTCGACCAGAACCTATGTACCAAACCTACATGGCGGTGACAGCCCGTGACGGCTCACTAAAAGAGAAGATTGAGGATCAAGGAGCGTCCTACAAAGAATCACAATGTGCAGGATACAATCAAAAACCTCACCCATCATGCCAAGAACCACAGCTTGAGTGAGAAAAGACGATGCATGCTAATATTGAGATGAATCAGACAGGAGTAATGTGACAAGAATTTGAAAGTAGTCTCCACATCAAAATCTATAAAAAGCTCACCAAACTCCACAACCGAAAAACAAATAATCCAGTGAAGAAATGGATAGAAAATGTGAATAGACACTTCTCTAAAGAAGACATTCAGATGGCCAACAGGCACATGAAAAGATGCTCAATGTCGCTCCTCATCAGGGAAATACAAATCAAAACCACACTCATATCACCTCACGCCAGTCAGAGTGGCCAAAATGAACAAATCAGGAGACTCTAGATGCTGGAGAGGATGTGGAGAAACGGGAACCCTCTTGCCCTGTTGGTGGGAATGCAAACTGGTGCAGCCACTCTGGAAAACAGTGTGGAGGTGCCTCAAAAAATTAAAAATAAATATGCCCTATGACCCAGCGATAGCACTGCTAGGAATTTACCCAAGGGATATGGGAGTGCTGATGCATAGGGGCCCTTGTACCCCAATGTTTATAGCAGCACTTTCAACAATAGCCTGATGAAAAGAGACTAAATGTCCATCAACTGGTGAATGGATAAAGAAATTGTGGTTTATATACACAATGGAATACTACTTGGCAATGAGAAAGAATGAAATGTGGCCTTTTGTAGCAACGTGGATGGAACTGGAGAGTGTGATGCTAAGTGAAATAAGTCACACAGAGAAAGACAGATACCATATGTTTTCACTCTTATGTGGATCCTGAGAAACTTAACAGAAGACCATGGGGGAGGGGAAGGGGGAAAAAAAAAGAAAAGAAAGGTTAGAGAGGGAGGGAGCCAAAACATAAGAGACTCTTAAAAACTGAGAACAAACTGAGGGTTGATGGGGGGTGGGAGGGAGGGGAGGGTGGTGATGGGTACTGAGGAGGGCACCTCTTGGCATAAGCATTGGGTGTTGTATGGAAAGCAACTTGACAATAAATTTCATATTTAAAAAAAAGAAAAAAAGGAAGTAGTCTCCACAGAAACACTTCAGCAATGAATTACACATTCTCTTGAAATAAATGAAAGCACAGAAAATATCAGCAAAGAAATAGAAAAGGTCTTAAAAAGAGGCCAGTGGAAATGATAGAACTCAGCGACACAATAACCAAAATTTTAAAAAATGAAAAAAAATAAATAAAACACCTCACTGGATGGGCTAACAGTAGAGTAGAAATGACAAAGATAGAATCCGTGAAACCGAGGACGAGCCAATAGAATATGCTCAATCCGGACAATGAAGAGGAAAAAGTTAGAGCCTCCAGGAGCTATGGGGTGATAACAAGATCCATCATTTATATCATTTAAAGTCCCAAGATAGATCCCCTGGGTGACTCAGTCAGTTAAGCGGCTGACTTCAACTCAGGTCATGATCTCGCAGTTTGTGGGTTCAAGCTCCATGTCAGGCTCTGTGCTGACAGCTCAGAGCCTGGAGCCTGCTTCAGATTCTGTGTCTCCCTCTCTCTCTGTCCCTACCTCACTCATACTCTGTCTCTCTCTCTCTCTGTCTCTCTGTCTCTCTCTCCTCTCTCTCAAAAATAAACAAACATAAAAAAATAAATAAATAAAATAAAGTCCCGGGAGAGGGGAAAAGAAGATGGGAGTGAAAAATATTGGAAGAAATAAAAAAATTTCCCAAATTCGGGAAAAGACATAAAATTGCAGATCTAGAAATCTGAGTAAACTCCCAAAAGGAGAAACCAAATAAAATTCACACCAAGACACATTATAATTAAACTTCTGAAATCTGAAGACAAAGAAAGAAAAAATCTTAGAAACGGCAGGAGAGAAACAACATATTGCCTATAAAAGAACACAGATTTGAACAAAAGCAGGTTTCTCGTCAGAAACCATGGAGTCCAGAAGGAAGTGCTGAAAGAAAGACCTGTCAACCACAAATTCTACATATGGTGAAACGATTCTTTAGAAATATAAGGGGAAATAAAGACATTCTCAGGCCAAGAGAAACTAAGAATCAGTTGCCAGCAGACCCCCTCTTAAAAAATGGTTAATGGAAGCTCTTAAAGCAGAAAAAAACCAAATTATAATAGATGGCTAGGACTTCCAGAAAGGAAAAAAAGAACAGCAGAATAGGTAAAAGTAAAAGTAAGCATAACAGAAATTCATTTCATGAATTTCTTTAATCATATTTTACGGCTGAAGCAAAAGTAAGCAAAATTTATAACACCATCTGATGTATATACAGAGGAAACATTTGAGACAATTAAATTTTTTTTTATACTTATTTTGAGACAGGGAGAGACAGCATGAACGGGGGAGGGTCAGAGAGAGAGGGAGTCACACAATCTGAAACAGGCTCCAGGCTCTGAGCTGTCAGCACAGAGCCTGACGCGGGGCTCGAACTCACAGACCGCGAGATCATGACCTGAGCCGAAGTCGGATGCTTAACCGACTGAGCCACCCAGGCGCCCCGACAATTAAATTTTTTAAGTGTGATGAGAACAGAGTCTTGGCTATATTAATACCAAAGAAGACTTCAGAGCAAAGAAAATTACCAAGGACAGAGAGAGACATTATATTATGATAAAAGATCCATACACCAAGATATAGTGATCCTAATATCCACACAGATATTCAAAATACATAAAGCCAAACCTGATAGAACTGAAAAGAGAAAGTGATAAATCCACTAATTGTTGGGAACGTCAACTCTCATCTCTCAATAATTGATAGAACTACTAGAGAGAAAATCCATAAAGATATCAAAGACCTGAACAACACCCTCAACCAACAGGATCAAACTGACATTTATAGAACACTCTACTCCCAGAATAGCAGACCTCACATGCTTTTCAAGTGCCTATAGAACAGTCAGCAAAACAGACCACATCCTGGGTTATAAGCTAAGCTTACCAAGTGCAAAAGAAATGAAATCTGATAATAATAATAATAATAAACAAAAAAGAGAAAACTGGAAATCAATAGCAGAAAGTCAAAATAAAAATTTCCAAACACTTGGGTATGTGCAATGTACTAAGTAACCCACGAGTCAAAAAGGAAATCTTAAAAAGACTAGTTCTTTTGAAATCTTTAAGAAAAATTTAAGATTGTGTTTAACGAATATGAAATCACAACATACCAAAATGCGGGAGTGGGGCGGGGGGCGGGATGCAGTGCTGAGAAGGAAATTTGTAGCACAAATGCTTACATAAGAAAAGAGTAAAAGGGCACCTGGGTAGCTCAGCTGGTTAAGCGTCAGCCTCTTGATCTCAGCTCGGGTCTTTATCTCAGGGTCGTGAGTTTAAGCCTGACAGTGGGCTCTGTGTTGGGCATAGAGCTAACTAAGAAAGAAAAGAAGAAAGGAAGGGAGGAAGGGAGGTAGGAAGGGGTTAAGATCTTATGTCAGTAATTTAAATATTTACCTCAAGAAAATTCGAAAAAGAAGAGCAAAGCAAGCAGGAGGAAGGAAACAACAAAGAACAGAAACTGATGCAACTGAAAACAGGAAAAGAGGGGTGCCTGGGTGGCTCAGTTGATGGAGCATCCAACTTTGCCTCAGGTCATGATCTCGTGGCCATTGAATTTGAGCCCTCCGTGGGGCTTTCTGTTGTCAGTGCAGAGCCTGCTTCGGATCCTCTGCCTCCCTCTCTCTGCCCACACCCCCCTGCCCCGCCCCTGTTCATGCGCACATTCTTTCTTTCTCCAAAAATAGATCAACATTAATAAATAAATAAATAAATAAATAAATAAATAAATAAATAAAGTCCCCTTAAAAAAAAAAAAAAAAGGAAACAGGAAAAGAATACAGAAGATAAATGGGCGCAGGGGGAAGCTGGCTCTTTGAAAAGACAAATCACGAATAAGAATATCGTAACAGATTCCGTAACCAGAACAGTAGGAACAACTTTACACTCATAAATTTGACAACTTAGAAGAAATGGATCAAAATTCCCCACAAACCACACATTACCAAAGCGCAGCCAAGGTGACATAGATAACCTGGCTAGCTTGACAACTATAAGAAATTGAATCTATAATTTTAAATCCCCCAAAAAAGAAATCCTAGGCTAAGATGGTTTCACTGGAGAGTTTTAACAAATATTAAGAGAATTAACATTTTTACACAGTATCTCCAGAAAACAGAAGATGCTTCACAATCCATTTCATGAGGCCACTATTACCTTGATACCAAAACTTAACTAAGACGGCACAATAAAAAAAAAAAAAGAAAGAAAACTAGAAAACCAGTATCTCTCATGTATTTCCACAAAGTCCTCAACAAAACTAGCCAATTGAATCCAACAAAGTATAATAAGGACAACATACCCTAACAAAATGGGATTTATTTCAGGGATGCAAGGTTGGTTTAGTATGTGAAACTAACCCATGGAATCTACCATATTAACAGATCAAAGAGGAAAATTGATGCAGAAAAAACACTGAACCAAATTCGACACCCATTCATGATCAAAATACTCTCAGCTAACTAGAATAGGGGGGAAAGTCCTCAACTTCATAAAAGTGCATTACAAAAAATCTACAGCTAACATCATACTTGATGCTGAGAGACTGAGTACTTTTCCACAAAGACTAGGAATAAGATGGGGATGTCCACTCCCCCCATTCTTATTCACCATGATACTGGATCTAAGCGCTGAAGTTAGGCAAGGAAAAGAAAGACATGTAGATTTAAAAGAAAAAATAGGGGCGCCTGGGTGGCGCAGTCGGTTAAGCGTCCGACTTCAGCCAGGTCACGATCTCACGGTCCGTGAGTTCGAGCCCCGCGTCAGGCTCTGGGCTGATGGCTCAGAGCCTGGAGCCTGTTTCCGATTCTGTGTCTCCCTCTCTCTCTGCCCCTCCCCCATTCATGCTCTGTCTCTCTCTGTCCCAAAAATAAATAAACGTTGAAAAAAAAAAGAAAAAAGAAAATTGTCCCTATTTCAGATAACATGATCACTATGTATAAAATTCCAAGAAATCTACCAAAACAAAACAAAACACACCATCCCTCCTAAAACTAACAAGTGAGTTCGGTTCAGTAGTAAGTGAGGACAGGGTACAAAATCAGCATACAAAAATCACTGTATTTCTATATATTAACAACAAATAATTAGAAGACAAAATTAAAGATTCAATACCGTTGATAACTACTCCAAAGAAAATAAAAGACTTAGTTATAAAAACAACAAAAGCCTTTACGGTATAAATATGGCGAAAGTGATAAAATATTGAATGAAACCAAAGAGACACTTGCAGAACATACTATGTTAATGGATTAGAAGACTCAATATAGAGAGATGTCAGTACTGGATCTGAAAATCAATATTGGGGCCCAGCAATCCCAGTTTTCAAAAGCCCTTTAGGGGACGCTGGTGCATATTCAGGTTTGAAAATCACCATTTCACTGGGTACTTCATAGATGCGGGTGATACACTTTGTATTTAAATCACCTTTCCCGGAGGAGATCCTCTGACAAGACCACAGCCCAGGCCAGCTCATCACTGTCTCCCTTTCCACACTGCTTGTGACTCCCACCCTTACGTGCTTCATATAATAAGACTTTGGCAGGAGAGAATGATGGAAACCTTTCAAAAACCATTCTAGGTCACGGAAGTACAGAAGCTTCTACCAAAGGCATAATTTCCCATAAAAGCCAAGCTCCAAAGGAAATACATGTTCCCATCTGGCCTGGGTTAATGAGTACTCTCACTTAGAGAAAGGTGATGATTTCCAGAACTGCCTAAAGCCTTTCCCCTCTGCCCAGAAGTGATGCTATGAGAAGGGAAATTATATATAAATTAAGCACTTTGCAAAAGAGGTCCCAAATGTAAGTTTCACTAAGTATAAATAATAACATAATAACATAAATAATAACATCTCCCTCATCTCGTCTTTATCTCGGGGCCTGGGAGGATCAAAGCCATCTGATAAGTAGAGCTTCAAAGGCCTCTCCGGTCCAGGGTCTGGGAATGGGCGAGCTCCGACAGGCCCTTCCATCCTCTGTTCCCACATTTCACGGCCCTTAAGAGGCTCCAAATCACTTATGGTGGTTGTTAGAGCCTTTCTGCCTAAGATACCTCTTTTATAAACTTAATGGTTCCAATTCCAACAGAAAGGACAGCCCCATCTCAGGCAGTGACAAGGAGTAGAGAGACTCTGGGGTCTGAGGACAGGGTCACCCTCATGGGCTAGATGGGTTTTGGAGTTGCTGACCAGGGCAGGGGCCAGATGGCTCAAAGGGGGTTCAGCAGTCAGGCCAGCAGGGACACAGACCCCTCAGGGAGTGTCTGGCTGAGCCGCCTGTGGGAGTCTGGGCCAGTGCGGTCACCGTCACTGAAGTTGGTCCGGCTGCTTAAGGCTGGGACTCTTGGCCCAAGAGGAAGGCAGGAAAAGTTAGGTAGGCACCTGCTCTGAGCTTGGGGAGAGGGGAGGAAGTGAGAAGAGGTATCCAAGATGCACTGCAGCCCACAGTGGAAATGGTGGGGCGAGGCCCAGGTTCTCCACCATCCAAGCCTCTCTCAGGATGGGACGTCATGCTCAAGAAGCTTTAGCTCGAGGAATGCTTTAGTTCCTTGTCCCTGTCCACACTGATGGGGAGGGATTCACTGATGAAGCCTTCTGGGAGGCAGGACAAGTGAGGGATGCACAAACGTGGTTTAGGAACTTCCTGCTTCCACAGATAGTTCTGGAACCTGGAATGGGGAAATTAGAGGGCTCAGTCTGGAGCAAGAAGACAGCAGCAAGGGCGGTAAGACCTGGAATAATATCCACACCATTCAAGGCACTGCATCCATCAGTTTAGATCTAGCTGTACATTGGAATCACCTTGGTAGGGGAGAGTCTCTTTCGGGGCACCTGGGTGGCTCAGTCATTTAGTTACCAACTCTCTTTTTTTTTTTTTTTTTAATTTATTTATTTTTTGACAGAGAGAGAGAAAGAGAGAGACAGCAAGCGTGAGCTGGGCAGGGGCAGAGAGAAAGGGAGACACAGAATCTGAAGCAGGCTCCAGGTCTGAGCTGTCATCACAGAGCCTGACACGGGGCTCAAACTTGCAAACCAAGAGATCATGACCTGGGCGGAAGTCAGACGCTTAACCGACTGAGTCACCCAGGTGCCCATTTAGTGACCAACTCTTGATCTCAGCTCAGGTTTTGGTCTCAGGGTTATGAGTCCAAGCCCCGCTGGGCATGAAGCCTACTAAAAAAAAAAAGAAAAAAGTCTCTGAAATCACCTTGGGAACATTGAAAATTCCTATAGCACCTGGGCCTCATGCAGCATCATTAGTTTGGAATCTCTAGATTTGGACAGGAGCACTGGTAATTTTTAAAGTTCCCTTGGCTTGGTGATTCCAACGTGGAGACACTGTCCTGTTCTCATCCCATGCCACTTAACATGTGACCCCCAGACCCACAGCACATCCCCTCCCCCCAGCCCCTGGAACTTGATAGAAATACAGAATCCCAGGCCCTACCCCAGACCTGCTAAAGAGAATCTGCATGCATTTGGACGATATCCCCCATGTACATTCCAGTTCGAGAAGCACTGTCCTTAATGAACATGGAGGGCAGTGAGGTTCACCTCCGGGTGCACGTTGGAACGGCCTGTAGACACTCACTGATCTTTTCCAAGAACCTGCATTGCTTTCGTTGACCTTTCTATGCCGACTTCCCCCTCCTAATGTATTGGTTTCTGCTCTGCTTATTTCTTTTCTTCTGCTTACTTTGGATTCAATTTGCAATTCTTTTTTTAGTTCTATAAGGCGAAAACTTGGAGTTTTGATTTTGGATCGTTCTTTTCTTATACATGCATTCAATGCTGTAAATTTCCTTCGAAGCACTGCTTTTGCTGCCGTCTCTTTCGGGTTTTGTTTTTTTGTGGTTTTTTTTTTTTTTTTTTTTGCTGCATCCCACATATTTGATGCTGGTTTCTTTTTCATTTAGTTTTAAATATTTTTATTTCTATGTTTTAAGTTTATTTACTTTTTTTTTTTTAATTTTGAGAACGTGCATGAGCAGGGGAGGGGCAGAGAGAGAGGGAGAGGGAGAATCCCAAGCAGGCTCCATACCATCAGCACAGAGTCACAGACCATGAGGGCTGGAGTTGCTGGCCTGCCCATAAACCAACAGTTCTCAGCCTTGACAGCATATTGGTCTTACCCGGGAAGCTTTTAAAAATCCCAATGCCATCTCACCGCTGCATCGGTGCAGGTAGGGGATTGAGCTCGAGCTAGCTCGAATAAAGGCTCTTTGCTTTTGCATCGGAAAAAAAAAAAAAAAATCCCAATGCCAAATCCATGCCTCAGATCGGCGGCATCAGACCGGCACCCAGGAACCTGTATTTTTTAAATGTTTATTTATTTGTTTTGAGAGAGAGAGAGAGAGACAGAGAAAGAGAGAGCTGGGGAGGGAGGGAGAGACAGAGAGACAGAGAATGAATCCCAAGCAGGCTCTGCACTGTCAGCACAGAGCCTGTGTGGGGCTTGATCTCACAAACTGTGAGATCATGACCTGAGCTGAAATCAAGAGTCGGACACTTAACCGACTGAGCCACCCAGGTGCCTCCAGCCATCAGTATTTTTTTTTAAGCTCCCTAGGATTGCTTTAAAATATAAAGACACATATAGATTAAAAGTAAGTAGAGAAAAACATACCATGTTAACACTAGTCAAAGAAAGTAGGAGTAGCCATGTTAATTTCAGACAGCGCTGACTTCAAAGTAAGGAAAGTTATCTGGGGTAAAGAAGGGCATTATATCATGATAAACGGATTAGTTCTCCCAAGAAGATAAAACAATCCTTAATGGGTATGTGCCTAACAACAGTGTCAGACTATGCAAGGCAAAAACAAAACTGCCAGGAGAAACAGATGAATTCCCATTATCATAGCTGGGGACCCCTCTCTCGGAAATGGACAGATCCAGCAGGCAGAAAGTCAGTAAGGACATACCTGAACTCAACCACACCATCCATCGAATGGATTTAATGAACATCTAATAGACTACTTTATCCAACAAAGCAGAATACACATTTTTTTTCAAGCTTGTGTGAAACTTTTATGAAGACAGACTACATTCTATGGTGGAAGAAATGCATCTGACAGATTGTTAAAAAGCAGAGAAATTATACAATGTCTGCTCTCAGACCTACAATAAAATTAAACTAGAAGTCAGTAACGGAAGGATAACTGGAAAATCCCCAAATACATGGAGATTAAATAACACACTTCTAGATAACACACGGGTCAAAGAAGAAATCTCCAGGGCAAGTTAAAAATATTTTAAACTAGGGGTCCCTGGGTGGCTCAGTCGGTTAAGCGCCCGCAGCCCCGCTGAGATGGAGAGATCACCTGAGGGCCAGGTCACTGGGGCAACCAACCTCTCCCACTCAGTGGAACAGGGCTGGGGGAGAGCAGAAGCCTGCAGAGGGGAAACTGCAGGGGGAGGTACACATTTACAGTCACCTTGCAAACCCCCTCAGTGCCTCCCGGTTGACCTGCAAGCTGGAACTTTCTGACAACCCCCCACCCCCACCCCGGGAGAGGCCTCTGCTCCTCAAACCCGTACAGTGAAAGAAGGACTAAGCAAGTCTCAAGTAGCAGCCCCACACCTCTGAGAGCTTATCAATGGAGAAACAGATTTCCTAACATCTAGCACAGAGTTGCTGCTCTAACCAATGGGGACGGCATGGATTGTGGGGACAAATGTGGCATTTTCCATGAACCCTCTGCTCCTGGAAAACAGCAATGGTTAAGAAATCGTTCCCCTCTTTTGTGCTGCTGAAAAGAGCTTACTGCAAAGAACCGTCCCTCTCCATCGGACGCATCTAAGACTCACGGATGCCCTCCTTTGTTTACCTAAAGGCCAGACACAGACCCTCCAGATGCCCGTTCTTGGCTTCATCAATGATTAGTTGAACTGTTGTCTCCCACTGATCAATAGGAACAAAATGCTTGCTAACCAAACTTCGGTTAAGCTCCCCCCTTCCCCTGGGTCCCTGAACTTTGGCCCACCCTCAGCCTGAGCCAGCAAGCAGCCCATCCTGAAAGCAGGCTGGCTGGCCCCAGGGTATAATATTCTCTGATGTACTGTCCAATCAAGCCACTCCCCTTCACCCCATGTGCCCACACCCGGTTCTTTCTAGCATACTCCCTATAAAAGATAAACTCTTCTCCTAACCCTCGAGACACTGCAGACTTAATGGGCAGAGTGCTTTTCCCGTTGCCAGAATCCCATCTGCCCCACCCCACTTGCCCGGCAACAGCAACTCCCCTCCCTTCCATAGCCCTTTCAAGTAAAACCTTTCCTTACAAGACGGCAAATTTGTTTTCTTATTTGACTGGGGAGAGGGAGAAGTTAGCGGGGAGCCATTTTGGAAACGTCATCCCGAGGGCAGCATGAAGAGGCTGTGTCTGCCGAGGGGGGCAGGGTGCAGGATAGGAGGAACAGAGTCCTGAGAACCCCAGCTGGCCAAATAATGGAGACCACGGTCTGCCTCCTTCCGGCCCCGCCTTGGCAGACTTCCCTAGCAACTAACCCCTCTCTCTCCCACACCCTCGACCGCTCCCCAGGAACCAGTTCCTCCCCCACATTCAAACATGTCCCCCGCCTCAGTTTCCTCCTTGACTCCCAGTCCAGAGGCCGCCCTTTCTTCCCACAAAGAGCCAAGGTTACTTAGAGGAGTCGTCTGCAGGTGGTACTTTGCCCCCTCATCCCCCAGCGGGGCTGCACCCTTGCTGCCCCACGGCACCCCCCGTGGCCGCATCCTCGGGCCTGTCTCATGGCCACCTGACTGCCTCCCCCCAGGCCTGACCACCCTCCTTCCTGAAGCAGCTCGAGGGTCCATGACGGCCATCATCTTACGCTGCTCCTCCTTCTCCTGTTTCTCCATCAGAAACTGCTGGTTGCCTCTCTTCTGCTTGGGCCTTGGCCCTGCTCTCACTTTTCTCCTCCTCCCTAGCTGTCCTTTCTCCCTGCGTTGCAAGTGTCACCTGCACGCTGACCGCCACGGGACTTAACTTCCCAGCGCAGCCCAGTCCCGAGCTCTAAACACACCCTCCCAGTTGGCCGCCCTGCATCTCTCCCCTCCAGAAAATGGCACTTCAGTCCACAGGGGAAGGGGGATCCTCGGGCCTACTTTTCCCTCACCAGACAACCCCCACCCCGACCCGCCACACACACATCCAAATTGCCGGCAAGACCCATGGCTAATCTGAAACCATCTGCCCTCTGCTTCTCCGTGTCCACTGCCACCCCTCTGGTCCAGGCCGCAGGCATCTCTCCCCAGACTCCTCTATAAGCCTCCTGGCCGCCATTCCTGCCTCCAAACCAGTCACCTCTCCTGAGCCGCCATGGGGATCACATCCCTTCCCTGCTCCAAGCCTTTCATGGATTTCCTCTGAGCTTTTGCAGTAACCCTCAGTCCCAAATGCGACCTAGGAGGCCCAGCACCCTATGCTGTGTCCCCTTCTCCCCCTTGTTCACTGTGTTCCAGCCACCCTGACCTTCTTTCCATTCCCTGAGCCCACAGGGGTCGTTTCTACCTCAGGGCTTCGCTCACGTTCCTCCCTCTGCTTCAGGCACCTGCCCTCCCGTTTTCTCCTCCGTGAACGTTGAAGCAGCTCTAGCCATAAATACCTGTCCTCCACCCCAGCTTGAATCTGGCCTGAGAGAGGGAGCACGAGCCGGGGAGGGGCAGAGAGCGAGGGAGACACAGAATCCGAAGCAGGCTCCAGGCTCCGAGATGTCAGCACAGACCCGGATGCAGGGTGGGAATTCACAAAGTTCAGCAAGGTCATGGCCTGAGCCGGAAGTCAGATGCTTAACGAACTAAGCCACCCAGGCGCCCCTCTGGCTATCCATTTGTATGAATAATTGTTTACTATCTATCTCCTCCCCCTAACTGCAACCCAAGGGGAGTGATCCTGTCTGTCCCCACCACGACTATAACCCTCCTTGCTCTTAGAATAGCACTAGACACGGGCGCCTGCGTGGCTCAGCCAATTGAGCATCTGACTCTTGGTTTTGGCTCAAGTCATGATCTCACAGTTCGTGGGTTCGAGCCCTGCATCGGGCTCTGTGCTGGTGGCCCAGAGCCTGCTTGGGATTCTCTTTCTCTCCCTCTCTCTCTGCCCCTCTTGTCTACTCTGTCTCTCCCTCAAAATAAAAAAAAACTAAAAACTTGAAAAAGAATAGCACCAGACGGAAAATAGTGGGTTCAATAAATGTCTGAGCGCCGAGTATTTCACAAGAGTAAATAGACCCACACAGGGACATTTAAACACATCAGGGTGGTTGCCCCTTACAGCTATGGGCATATCCTACTCGGCTTTTTTGCCCTTCTGGGGTCCCCAGCTCCCCAACTACTCTGAGTACTGCCTGCTGGTGTTGCACGGCTGCCTCATTTCTTCGGAGACTTGCCCTCAGCGAAGGAGAGCTTCCTCGAGGGCAGCCCTGAACCCCACAGACTGCTGGCCTGCTCCCTCGCCTCAAAGGTAAGGGAAGCAGAAGGGGGTATGGGGGAAGCAGCGTGCTACGATGCCATTCATGCTTTAGAGCGCCCATGGCATCTGGCTGAAGCTAGCTGTCACTTGAACACTTGTCTTCCCTCTTCCCTGTCCTGCCCACCTAGTCGGTATTTCCTGAGAGCCCTCCCTGAATAAATCACTGACCCAGAGTCTCCGGCTCCATTTCTGCTTCTAAGAAACCCAATCTGAAGCATCTGTAATGAGGAGGGGAAAATGTGTGGAGTCAGGGAGAAGAGAGCAAAATGAAACAGGAGAGGGACCTTGTATGGACCAGTGCATGATGCTCCAAGCCTTGAGGTGGATGAATCAATTCGCTGTATCTTTGGTACTCCCCACCCCTCCGCGCCACAAATTGTCAAATGAATGGAGGAGAGGGGAGCAGCCGGGAGTGGGGGAGAACACTAACTGTTCCCCCACTTCTGCCTTATATTCTTAATTCATCTCAGCCTCCCTGTCTTTCCACTCCCACCCCCACACACAACACAATGCTCCCACTGTGCTAAAGATGCAAATGCCCACTCTCCGATTCCTTTGGGTTTCTCTTTTGGTGCCCCCGCGAGGTTATAATGTCCCGCCAGAAGGGATCTGCTGGTTCTCAATCCTTTAATGAAGTCTCAGTCCCTTCTGAAGGAGAGAAATGGACATTAGGTCCCTAAGCCTTCTTTGCCTTGGAACCAACCCGCCGGACCTGTGTGTTCTACAACATAATCCTTTGTTAATCGCTAGCTAGAGCACTGGGTAAAGCAGTTTTTCAAATCCTGGCCCCCTGGGCTCATGGCATTTGAGATCCGGAAATATGTTGCCATGGCGACACTGTGACAGATTAATTTACAGATCCTCCCTCCCGAAGCAAAGCTGCTTTAACAAGGTGAGACTGCATGAGGGGGGTGAGGAGAAATTCCACGGCTCTCTCAGGACAAAGTTGGAGTCAGTGGATCCAAGAGAGGGTGGGAAGGTAGATCGGCCACCACTCCTATCTCAGCCTGACATTTCCTGGGGCTCTGGGCTTCCTGAGTCATTCCTGCCTCTAGAAATGCACTGTCTAATCCCAAAGCTTGTCTGAAAGATACCTTGTACTGTTCTCTTATCAGGGGCTTTGCCAGTTATCATGCAGTCTGCATCTCTGCATAATTAATGAGCTAATCCTCAAAGCCACGCCCACACCCACCCCCAAGAGGCACCACCCTCAAACTATTTTTGGCTAGAAGATCCTCCAAAGCAACTGGTTAACAGCATTCTGCCCCAAAAGATTTACAGTGATTAGCATGTGATTCCTCAAAGGAAGAGAGGAGGAAAATATTCAGGACAAATTCTACCCAACTGCAAATCTAATCAGGGAACCTAAAATGGCATCTGGCTCTCAATTTTAAGTAGATGAGATTGGAAAGTTACGTGATTCTCACAAACAAGCCTGTTCCTTCTAATCCAGAGCAAACTTTTACAAATGTAGGTGGGCTGTCAGATTAACGTTGGTGGCTGTCATTCCTCCCAGATGATTACAGTCAATCAGCTGAGAGTAAGACACATTTAAGAAATCCAGAGGGGTGGGGCATCTGAGGGGATGCCTCAGACAGTTAAGTGTCCAACTCTTGACTTGGGCTCAGATCATGATCTCACGGTTCCTGAGTTGGAGGTTCATGAGTTCAAGCCCCTCATCGGGCTCTGCACTGGCAGTGTGGAGCCTGCTTGGGCTTCTGTCCCCCTCTCTCTCTGCCCCTCCCCCACTTGCTCTCTATCTCTGTCTCAAAATAAATAAAAATAAACTCAAAACAACAAATCCGGAGAGGCTGGGTGTGTTTTACTGCAGGCAGCTCCTGGTGACCTATGTCTTCACTACTCAAAGTATGTCCATGGACCCAGGGGCATCAGCATCACCTGCGAGCTTGTTAGAAATAGACTCTCAGGCTCCACTTCAGACCTACCAAACCAGAATTTATATTTGTAAGGGAGAAAAAAAAATTTTTTTTTCCTATCCTTTTAAGTTCTACTGGGACCCTGGAAATGAAACCAACAAGACCGGTGAAGAGAGTGAAAGTGTTTATTAACATAGGCAGAATGCATACAGGCAGGAGAAATTCAGTGATGAATGACTCAAAGGAGTGGTTAGAACTTGGGGCTTATAGAGGAGAAGTGACAAGACAAAGGCCATGCAGTTTTGGCTTTTAGGGGTGGCAAACTGTGGGAAGGCAAATATATGGGAGGAGGGGAGCTAACAGAAGGTAAGAGCTGTTTTAGCCAAGTTTGCTATGTAGATTTCTGCTGAAGTTTGCTATGTAGATTTCTGCCGTATTGCCTCCCGGCTGGTGAGTCTAGAGTTGCCTTCCTCTTCCTGCTCTGAGAGACAGAGACACCTGGACAAATGGAAATTTACATCCTTCTCTTAGGCAAATAGAGGAGGAAGGCAGAGAGTTGGTTCGGCATCTGCTGTTTCTCAACTGTCTTCAGCTCAGGATCCTAACGCTAAAGTGGCATATTTGAGGGTGACATATTCTGATTCCCTACACATTTTTACCAGATTCCCAGGCCATTCAGATGCATGGCAAAGCTTGAGAAGTGCTGGCCTTCAGCCCTTAGGGTTTCCAGAGGGGATGTGTTCATGTGTGCAGGTGCTGGGGCAAGCCAAGTGGCAAAGGGGGCCAGGTCTCTACCTCCCGTCCCACCACCGAGTAGGCTCAATATCGTAGCAGGAATTCATGAGCTTGTTTCCAATGACAGTTTATATACCAAACACCTGATTTGACATAAAATAGAATCGGGGCCAAGAATTGGATTAGTTACTACCTTTCAAAATAAATAAAAATCCGCTGAACTTTATTTAGTGAGGTTGATCGTTTAGTGAGGCTTTCAAGCCTATTAAATAGTTTCTTTGTATGCTCAGGTTTCTCCAGATAATATTTAAGGCATCTTAACATGGTATATAAAATCAACAATGGACTTAGAAGTAGGAGTCAAGAGGCTGTACTTTCTAATTGATTAAATTCTTCCTTCCAGCTTATCTCTTACCTCAGGAAGAAGACCCCGAGGGCAAAGCTTTCCCTGATGGGAACCAAGAAACTACCTGCTCAAACAATAAGGACGGTCCTGAGTTAGCAAGACCCCGTGTGATTGACCCCAAGACAGTAACTACCTCACCTTTGCTACCCACCTGCACATACCCACTGCCCTTTGTCCCACATTTTTTAAATACAAAACTAGATATATTTTCAGCACTTTGGTGACAGTCTCCGAGACACTAGTCCACTGTCTTCTTGGTGCTGGCCTCACTGAAATCAATTCCTTTCTTGTTTCACACACACACACACACACACACACACACACACAGTGAGAGAACAAAAAACAAGCATAGGGACATAAAATTTAGCCTGGGTTGAAAAATCCTAAATTCTTTTATAGGTGGGTCACGCATTGAATGCTGGGTTCTAGTAACCAAACATGAAAACAGAGCCCAGTCGGTAACACGAGTTCATCATTTTCACATGATAAAAAAGAGGCTAATTGCCAGGTGCCTGGGTGGCACAGTCGGTTATGCATCCAACTCTTGATTTCAGCTCAGGTCATGATCTCACAGTTCGTGGGTTCGAGCCTTGCATTGGGCTCTGCACCAACACTGCAGAGCCTGCTTGGGATTTTCTCTCTCCCTCTCTCTCTCTGCCCCACCCTCACTAGCTCTCTCTCTCTCTCTCTCTCTCTTAAAATAAATAAATACACATTAAAAAAAAAAAAAGAGGCCAATTGCTAAGAAGGAATCCAGTATTCTTCTTCACAGTAGAACATCTTGGGGTTCATTTACACACACTGTACCCGCCCCCTCACCTCTCATTCTCTCTTTGACCCACTCCCCATCTGGCTTCTTGCCTCACCAGCCCCCAGAAGGCACTCTTGACAAGCTCACTATGGTCTCCAGGTTACCAAATATAACTGCCAATGGTCATTTCTCTGTCCCCATCTCATTCGGCTTCTCAGCACTTCTGCTCCTGGTTGACCGCTCATTATCCGCACATCGTTCTCTCTGGCATCTGCAATACCACCTTCTCCTGGTTTTTTCTCCCAGATTGCCAGCTGCTCCTCCTTTCCACGTGCTGTGGTTTCTTCAGGCCACCATATCCTGGGACCTCTTCCTTTCTATGTCACCACTTTTCCTAAATGATCTCGTACGCCCATGGCTGTAGATGCCATCTGTGCTAAGGTCTTTCAGATGTTCATCTTGTGGACCACCCTCTCCCCCCCCCCCCGGGCTCTAGATGCAGATACAACTGCCTCCTCAATACTTCAACCGAGATATCCCAAATGGCATTCACGATGGTGTTCAAACAGGATTCTTTATTTTATCCTCAAACCAGGTCCTTCCGTAGTCATCGCAAGAAACAGCATCACCATCTAGCCAAATTACTAAGGTCAGAAGCTGGTAGAGTCCCTCCCGGCTCTCCCTTTCCCTAATCCCCCACCTCCAACCCAACTCAAAGTCCCGTCAATTTTCCCTCAAAATACCACAAATCTGTCCTATTTCCACCGTCCCTACCTTCGCCAGACAACTGCCAGACCCCCCTCAACTTCCACGCTCATCACCCGCCCAAGTCTCTCTGCGCAGAGCAGTCAAAAGGAGCTTTAAAATTCATACATCAATCTCAGCAATGGTCATTAAAAAAAAAAAAAAAAAAGGCAAGAAAAAGAAAAAGAGACAACCGAAATTACAGCTCTCCCAATGAAAGTATACACCACCGCCCATGAGATTGTGTTTCCAAAAATATAAAACCTATATTTAATCAGATCTCTATATCTAGATTACCAATTCATAGGAAAACCAAGATTTCCTGGACTGTTTTTGAAGGCATCAATGGAGACGCATGAAGGCAAGTTTAGCATCAGGCCCTCCCGGGGGCCTGCAGTGGGTCGCCCCAGGCGCACGGCTCTTAGACCTGATCAGAGAGGAGCTGGAGGAAATGACCAGCCCAACATCCCCTGGCCAGTCCTTCCCCAGCTCTCTTCTCGACCTGGCTTTTGATCAGTTCTGGGAAACCTTGCCCAGGTAACATGCTTCTCACCTGGAGGCAGCTAAGCAGTGTTCAGGGGGCCTCCAAGGACAGTTAGGGGCAAAAGAATCAATATCCTGCTGGGGACGTGTTGGGGGGAGGAAAGGCTTCTAAAGAACAGGAGTCCCTGACCCTGTGATCTACATGTGAGCCTGGCGGCTTCCACGCACTCTTACCGAGTTGGCTTATGACAGATCTGATGTGGAGGGGACACCTCCTCTCTGCCCAGCACTGTTGGAAACCCTCCATCTGCTCAACTTGTTGGGGAAATTAAATGTGGTGCCATGTGGTATCTGTCACATGCGAAGGCAAAGCCATCGCCCCCCAAACCCAACAAAGTTAGGGTTTTTTTTCAGCCCACAATAGTGGAGGGAACAGGATGGGATTTCTTTTTTTTTTTTTTTTAAGGTTTGTTTATTTTGAGAGAGAGAGAGAGAGAGAGTGAGTGCATGCACACGTGTATGGGGGAAGGGCAGAGAGGGAGGGAGACACAGAGCATCCCAGGCAGGCTCCGCACTGTCCGTGCAGAGCCCCGTGTGGGGCTCGACGTGGGGCTCGACGTGGGACTTGATCCCACAACCCATGAGATCATGACCCGAACCAAAATCAAGAATCAGATGGTCAACCAACTGAGCCACTCTGGCACCCCAACAGGGTGAGATTTCTGATCAGACTAGAAAACCAGCCTCGAGTGGGTAAGGCAGTTGATAAACCCACAGCTCACTCTTCTCTCCAGATACACGGGGTGGCTGCTCCCTGGGGGAAGAGAGAGGAGTCCCTGACGCCAGCATATGCCCAGTGGATGGAAAGAAAACACCATCAGCCTGTAGCCTTCATCATAGAAGTCTGTAGAAACTGTTCACAAATAACATGGAATCAAAACACCAGAAGGTAGCTGGCCCTACTTCCTCTGATTTGGCCTGAATGACCCTAGGCAAGTAGCTAAGAGATTTTGATATTTGATTTTTTTTGCTTCTTTCACATGAGGATAATGGAACTGACCTCAGTGAATTTGGTATGAATTTAAATTTAAGATAGTATATGATGTAACTAGCAAAGTGTCTGCACACAGCAAGCACTCAGTAGATACTGAGCTCCTTCCCCCTAATAAATTAGCCGTGCTTGGAGTTCACACCATTAACAGTTCAGACCCCCACCATGAACAAGTAGCTTTTCTAACCCTTGCTGCTAGCAATAAGTCACTAAAAACATCAGGAATTTCTCCAAGGTGACTGCCTACACCCCAGCCCACTCATCCCCCTTCCCCAAACCAGAAACCCACTCCAGTGTTTTATTTACCTTCTTACCCCAAGAAGAATGGTACCACGGGGCACTTAAAGTCAGAAACAGATGTTAGACTCCTGGGTTCTAGGCCAACCATCTGTCTGACGACTTCTCTTCTCAAGAGCTCCCACACAGAGAGGGACCCTAGACGTCTTGGCACCAATAGGTCCCCTTAGAAATGACGGATAGGGGCAGGAGAAAAATAATGCAAAGTAAGAGTGGAAGGTAAATGAATAGAAAATTTTAAACCAAGACAGGGAAGAAAGAAAACGTTAAGTTATAGGCCTCTTAGGGTTCACGTTCTACAGGGGAAACCAACAATTAGCCGAGGAACAAATAAATAAGCAAGACACTTAAGGGCAATATTAGCTGAGACCTTATTTTATTGAAAGGCCTCATCTGCCCCCTCAACTTTCTCCCTCCTCCCACCTTGCCCACTGCTCACATACACACACACACACATACATACACACGTGTGCACACCCACACGCACACCTCTAAACACAAAAAACTTCACCAGGAATCAGGAGCATGTGTGTGGTTAGTACCTAGCTCCGTCACTTATTAGCTGTGTGTCTTAGGACGAGCTATGTAACCCCCAGGGGCTCAGATTTTTATCTGGAATAGATAATCCGTGGCTCTAAGAATGAAATGAGATCATGCCTATAAAACAACAAACACAGCACCTGACTGCGCAAAGCGCTTCATAAAGCAAGTGTCAGCACCACCACCACGAGTACCAAGTCATGTGCTTGATCAGTTCTCAGAAACACTTATCCCTAGGGCCCAATTTCTCCCCACTTTGCTCTTCTGTAGGAAGAACGCCTAAGTCTAAGCAGCTTCGGAGTTTGGATATTCACAAGGGATGATAATAAACAGAAGTGACTGTAATCACACTTGAGTGAAAACAGTCCTCAGTTTCCCCAAAAGCCGAACAGACAAACTTGACTCAAACCAAGGAGGGGAAGAAGAAAGGAAAGGAAATATTTACGAGCCTTGGAAAAGTGTTCAAAAAGCTTTTGGGCCAGGCAGCCAACAAGCATCTCTGTGTTCCGTCTCCTTGCTGTAATATTTAAATATAATTTTGATGTCTGCCAGATCAAATTACCCACTTGACCAATTTATGCCCTTAAGATTAAATGCTATAATTATCCTTAATAGGCACAACTATCAGCCTGTTTTTGCTTGATGGTTATAAAGTTTTGTGCCTTTTAACAATCTTCTTACGGGTTGGGGCGCCGGGGTGGCTCAGTCGGTTGAGCGTCCGACTTTGGCTCAGGTCATGATCTCGAGGTTTGTGAGTTCGAGCCCCGAGTCGGGCTCTGTGCTGACAGCTCAGAGCCTGGAGCCTGCTTTGGATTCTGTGGCCCCTCCCATGCTCATGCTCTGTCTCTCTCTGTCTCTCAATAATAAATAAACGTTAAGGAAAAAAAAAATTTTTTTTTAAATCCTCCTACGGGTGGAACATAAGTTTTTTCGGAGAGCTGACATCCGGCTCTGCATAAAGTGTCGAACCAAATCAGAGTCTTGCTTTTGTTCATCAGAACAACATGAGCTTGAAAATGTGGGGCTGGAAGAAAAACCACAGACACAAAAATGTTCTTTTGGGAAAAGTGACAAATCAAGGAAATCCTACATAGATTTTGCAACAATAAGGCTCATCTCTGAGAACCCGTTGTCTCCTACATATATAGTTCAAGTGCGACAGATGAAGAAAAATTATTTTTTTCTAGATTTAAGCTTATGCAGAACGGACCCTCTTTTTATTCTGGGCTTTGCCATCTTTCCTGGTGATGTTCAGAGTCTGATTTTCGGAGATGACACCCTGTTCTCTTTACCCTGCAACATGGGCCTCTTCATAACACATTCTCACATCTCAGCCTTGGCTCCATCCGTGGAGGTCCCTTATTTCCAACTAAACATTGGTTCAGCAGCTTCTTTTTGTGGGTGGATGTTCATACTGACTCCCATCCTTTTATACCTGAGGAGAATTGGGACGTTTTGTTTTCTTCCACATTTATATGGTGTCAAGCAAAAAGTCTGTACTTAGTAAGGAGAGACTTTTTTCTTTTTTTTTTTAATTTTTTTTTTAACATTTATTTATTTTTGAGACAGAGAGAGACAGAGTATGAATGGGGGAGGGCCAGAGACAGAGGGAGACACAGAATCTGAAACAGGCTCCAGGTTTGAGCTGTCAGCACAGAGCCCGACACGGGGCTCGAACTCACGAACCGCGAGATCATGACCTGAGCCGAAGTCGGACGCTCAACCGACTGAGCCACCCAGGCGCCCCAGGAGAGACTTTTTTTCAACAGGATTATTGCAAAGGAAGGGAAAGGGGCTATTGCCCTAAGGATTACTTTTGACCACAAGATCTGGGAGTGTCCTGAGGTTTAGGCAAAGAGGAGTTTCCCTTTATAGCGAGGAGTAAACAAGGCTAGAAAGAACCAGGCTTGGGGACACGGAATAAAAGGGATGGCTTGATCGGACAGTAGATCAGAGAATATTATACCCTGTGGCCAGCCTGTTCTCAGGAAGGGACTATTGAGGATAGGTTATGTGCTGTCTCGGGTTGAGGGTGGACCAAAGTTCAGGGACCTGGGGGAAGGAGAGAAGCTTAACTGAGGTTCCATTAACAAGCGTTTTATTCCTATTGATCAGTGGAGACAAACAGTTCAGCCAGTCATTGATGAGGCAAAGAACAGGAATCTGGAGGGTTTGCATCTGGCCTTTAGGTAAACAAGGGGGGACATCTGTGAATCTTGTCTAAATCCAATGGGGAAGGCAGTTTCTTTGCAGTAAGCACCCTTTGTTTCCCAAATACAAAAGGATGGAAGAGTTTAGGTGAAGTTCAACATTGTCAATGGCCAGACTCAAGGCCAGGCTCCCAGAAGCCTGAACATACCATGTGATGCTTTGCTGTCCCACAAGCATAAAGGAGTGTTGGCAGAACGGGTGGGCAGGGTTGTCCCATCTGGGACATCAATCACCTTTACCAGCACCCTCTCCTGCCCCCTCCCCAGCTCCATCCCATTTGGGAGCTGGTGTGAGCCACCTGTGAACTGGAGAACGCTGAAAATCTGGAGGATTCTTTTAGTTCTGCAGCCTACTTTCTATACCCTTATTAGTTCACAACATGATGATCTCATCTGAAAATTTCAACCACCTCCAGTTAGTCACTACTTTCAGAAAATGACACTTTAGCTGGCTATAAAAAATACCTGAGCACCTGGGTGGCTCAGTAGGTTAAGCGACTGACTTCAAATCAGGTCGTGATCTCGCGGTCAGTGAGTTTCAGCCCGAGTCGAGCTCTGTGCTGACAGCTCAGAGCCTGGAGCCTGCCTCCAATTCTGTGTCTCCCTGTCTTTGCCCCTCCCGCACTTATACTCTGTCTCTTTCTCTCAAAAATGAATAAATGTTAAAAATTTTAGGGGCGCCTGGGTGGCGCAGTCGGTTAAGCGTCCGACTTCAGCCAGGTCACGATCTCGCGGTCCGTGAGTTCGAGCCCCGTGTCAGGCTCTGGGCTGATGGCTCAGTGCCTGGAGCCTGTTTCCGATTCTGTGTCTCCCTCTCTCTCTGCCCCTCCCCCGTTCATGCTCTGTCTCTCTCTGTCCCAAAAATAAATAAACGTTGAAAAAAAAATTTTTTTTTAATTTTATTAAAAAAATACCCTACATTCATCATGGAAAGGATCAAGATTGTGTAAGCATTTTTTAAAAGTCGCTCAATATCCTGCAAACTGGAAGGTAACCACAGTTAATATTTAGTTGTATTTCCTTTCAGAACTTTTAAAAATGCACAAATCTCAGGGCGCCTGGGTGGCTCAGTCGGTTGAGCAGCTGACTTCAGCTCAGGTCATGATCTCGCGGTCTGTGAGTTCGAGCCCGGCGTCAGGGCTCTGTGCTGACAGCTTGGAGCCTGAAGCCTGCTTGGGATTCTGTGTCTCTCCCTCTCTCTGCCCCTCCCCTGCTCATGCTCTGTCTGTCTCTCTGTCAAAAATAAACAAAACATTAAAAAAAATTTTTTTAATAAAATAAAATAAATAAAAATGCGCAAATCTTTGTGTGTGCCTTTTCCATGGCATTTTCTTTACTGGTAATCACTGGCTGTAGGAAGTTATATTGTTGCTGCTGTTACTGTTGAATATGTGATTTCTAAAGTCACTTGTCAATGCCCCCCCAGCCAAAGACCTCCAGGAATATATCTGTAGTTGAACAATTGGGCTTATTGCCTATTGAAGTGAGGGAAAACACACACCAAGGGGATCCCTGGGTGTCTCAGCAAGTGGGTGTTATAAACGATTGGGGCTTGTATGAGGTGATGTGGGGGAGGGCTCAAAGAAGAAGGGTTTGCGTTAGATTACATGCCGTCAGGAAAGGTAATTCTGTGATCAGGTACCCGACTCTTTCTTTCCTAGAAGGTGGTAGGAGTGAAGCGAGGTAAAGAAGCAGGGTTGTGGCTCTTAGCCTGGACAGGAGCTGTCTGGTCATTTTTGTATTTTAGACAGCCTTCAAGTTTCTGTCTGGGTTCGGACACGAGTATGGAGAGAAGCAGGCTTTGTCTTGATCCATCAGGGTCCCAGAGTGGCCTTGTCTGATGTCAGTGTTCTGATCATGTATTTTTGTTCCACAGGAGAACATCACAGCTGGCTGCGATGCCAGTCCTCAGCTGCCACAGGCTGGTTTACCTTTCCCGGGTTTTTCTCCAAGCTGGATAACCAGGCAGGGCAGTGGTAGAATTCTGGCCAATGTCAAAGACCTAAAAGCCAGGGAGCTTCTGGTGTAAAATTAGGGACTGAAGGCTTGAGAACCAGGAACCCCGATGTCCAAAAGCAGGAGAAGATGGATGTCCCAGTTCGAGAAAAAAGAAAGAATTTGCCTTTCCTTCATCTTTTTGTTCCCTTTGGTCCCCCGACAGACTAGATGATGCCCACACTGGTGAGGGCAGATCCCTTTACTCAATCTACTGAACTAAAAACTAATCTCCTCCAGAAACACCCACACAGACACACCCCCAAATCTTGCTTTACTAGCTATCCGGGCATCCCTTGGCTGGGTCGAGATATCAAAAGTAACCATCACATTGAAATCTCTTACTAGTTTGTAATTGATTCTCTTGGACTTTTCTAGGTAAGCGTCAACACTGTCCTTAAAAATTATGATACAATTCTCTCTTCCTTTCCTTTATTTATACCCCTTATTCTTGTATTGTTCTATGTTGAAACTTCCAGAGACTTATTACATTATAAAATGATAATGAGCTTGGGCTTGTCTTACTCTTCGTGTTAATTGAAGTGCCTGGATTATTTTATCATTAAATACAAGTTGGGGGGCGCCTGGGTGGCGCAGTCGGTTAAGCGTCCGACTTCAGCCAGGTCACGATCTCACGGTCCGTGAGTTCGAGCCCCGCGTCGGGCTCTGGGCTGATGGCTCAGAGCCTGGAGCCTGTTTCCGATTCTGTGTCTCCCTCTCTCTCTGCCCCTCCCCCATTCATGCTCTGTCTCTCTCTGTCCCAAAAATAAATAAACGTTGAAAAAAAAAAAAAATAAATACAAGTTGGGCTGTTTGCATCAGGTTTGGAATGATGTGGCTATCTAATAAGGTTATTCTTTAGCACAGTGAATAAAATTGCATCTTGTCTCAGCTTATTCAGGTGTGACTTTATTTATTTTGCATCTATGAAGTCAGTTCTGTTTTTCTTCTTTTCTCTAGTGATGTGTTAAATTATATTAATGGATTTTCTACTATTAGAATATTCTTGTACTTCCAGAATGCCAACATTAAATTATTTCTGAATGAGTGTCTAGAGGTGAAGTACCAGAGACTTATTCAGGACATTTCCATCTATTCATATACAAGATTGGTTTCTAACTTTTGTGATGCCAGCTGTGTTTTGGCATCAAAGTTATTGGAGTTTCACATGATAAATGTGAAACACAGCATGGAAACAAGTTACACCAGATAAAAACTATCTATTCCTTTAATGTTTTTATTTATTTTTGAAAGAGAGAGAGACGGCGCATGAGCGGGGGAGGAGCAGAGCTAGAGGGAGACATAGAATCTGAAGCAGGCTCCAGGCTCTGAGCTGCCAGCACAGAGCCCAATGTAGGGCTCAAACTCACGAACTGTGAGATCATGACCTGAGCTGAAGTCGGACGCTTAACTGACTGAGCCACCCAGGTGCCCCTATCTACTCCTTTAGAGCAATATTGGCCCATAAAACTTTTTGCAAAGATGGAAACGTTGTATACCATGGTTGTCCAATATGGCAGTCACCAGCCACATGTGACTGTTGAGCACTTGAAAGGTAGTGTCACTGAAAAACTGAATTTTAAATTTTATTTAGCTTTAATTAATCTAAATGTAAATAGCTGCACGTGACTTGTCAGTTCTTGTATGGGACCACACAGCTTTAGGGCTTGAACAAAATAGCCCACAAAACCTTACGGGTCCAATACCTTTCTGCATATAATTCTCTTGCAGCTATCTCCATTTGTACCACGGTTATTATCCTGACTTTTCTATTCTGTGAAACAATTCTGCCAATTGATAGTTACTAATTGCTTAGAAAAAAGTCCCATTTAAATTTTCAAATTCTTCAGCTTCGAGTTGAATATCATTTTCCTGACAGTGGTTTTAGTCTCACCTGTATCTTCCTAATAACCTCCTTTCTTGTTATTAATGTTATAGATTTGCATTTTCTCAGTTACGCTTGTTGGAGTTTTCCACCTTCATGGGATCTCAAACTCAGAGGCCTGAGTGGCCAAATAAGTGTTTGAGTGTAAGACCGTTACAAAGTGCCCCTTCTCCTTTTGATGACGAATTCCTACACCTATCCCGGAAATCCACCCCACCCTCCTTCTCAGGGACCTCATGCCACCACACATCCCTTTCGCCATCCCCAACCTTTCTTCTTTTCTGTTGAATTCTTCCCTTAACATTTAAACATGTTCTAATCTCTTGGATTTTCTCTTGCCAGCTATCACCTGATCTTCCTTCTATCTCCCTCATCCACTTAGTGGCTATATTAGTTATCTATTACTCCATGACAAATTACCCCCAAATTTAGCAGCTTGCCACAACAAGTGTTTGTAATCTCTCCAGGTATCCAGAAAGGGCTTAGCTGGATGGGTCTAGCTTAGGGTTTCTCATGAGGTTGCAGTCCAGATGTTGGCTGGGGCTGTTGTCAGCTGGAGATTTGCTGGGAAGGATGATCCATGCATGGCTGTACGAGGGCCTCAGTCTCTCCCCTCATGGGTCTCTCCATAGGGCTGCTCATGGTACAGCAGCTTGACTCCTCCAGAGAGAGTGATCCAAGAGAGAAAGAATAACCAAGACAGAGATATAGCATCTTTTTAAACTAACCTCAGAAGTGACAGTCATGTCTACCATATTCCATTGGGCACACAGATCTACCCTGATACAATGTGAATACCAGCAGGCAGGGATCTTTAGGGCTATCTTGGAGAGTGGACCTATTTTTTAAAATTGGTTTTCTTGATGCTAGGGGTTTTTTTTCTCAGATCCAGAAAGCTTTCTTTTACTTTATGTTCTGATATCTCTGAGCATTGTGTCAAACCTTCTTCATGATCATAAAGTATCTGATTTGGGGCCTCTTTCCTCCCTTCTCAATCTCTACTAGTTTTTCTGTCATCAATTTTATCCTATACCTTTTCCTCTACATTCTGGGAAACTTTCTCAGGTTTTCTCCCCATATCACTGATTTGATTTTATGTAGGTTTGATTCTGCCTTATGAATTTTTTGAAGATAAATTCTGTAACTAAACTCTTTCTTATTTTTTAATTCCTGTTTATAACTCCTCATCACCCGCCTACCTCATCATCTCGGCTACGTTATCACACACCATTCATCTTTTACTTCATGTCTATACCTTAATTATATTGAGAACACACTGCAGGTGCTTTCTAGAACTTGCTCCTCCTTCTGGAATTATATGTTTTTCCAAAGAACTCTCCCCTCTGTATCTTATTCTCCATCTCCTAGTTATAAAATATTTCTTAGCTGCCATGTGTTTGTTAGGAGTTTGTTTTGTTTTACTAATTTTTTAAAGTTTTTTTCTTAGTTTATTTTTTGAGAGAGAGAGAGGGCAAGGAAGGGGCAGAGAGAGAGGGAGAGAGAAAATTCCAATGTGGGGCTCGATGTGGGGCTTGAACTCATGAACCATGAGATCATGACCTGAACCAAAACCAAGAGTCAGATGCTTGACTAAGTCACACAGGCACCCCTTGTTTTACTAATTTTTGAATGAATAAAAAGTAGTCTAATCTTGGACTATGTGGATAAGAAAAAGATTTTTTTCTTCATTACAAGCTCTTTAGTATCTTTCTCTCAGTTCTTAAGCTAGAGAGCCAGTTGATAAAAACTTGCATTTCCATTTTTACAATCCAGCCATCTGGCAAGAGAGAGAAGGAAAGCAGACCCATGTTCTTCTAACAACAGAATTTTATCTGTGCTCTTCTCTATGGGGCAAAACTACTATCCCATGAGCTAACTCTTCGTTTCTAACTTGCAGTGTATGTGGCCGCATAGTAAAGAATTTGGTCTTGCGCAAAATGAGGTATGGACTTTGTCTCAGATTCTGGGAGGTAATCTGTGCCATATTTGATAGAAAGTGTCTTTGGGGCACCTGGGTGGCTCAGTCGGTTGAGCGTCCGACTTTGGCTTAGGTCACGATCTCACAGCACGTGAGTTCGAGCCCCACGTCGGGCTCTGTGCAGACAGCTCAGAGCCTGGAGCCTGCTTTGGATTCTGTGTCTCCCTCTCTCTCTGCCCCTCTTCCGCTCACGCTCTGTCTCTCTCTCTGTCAAAAATAAATAAACATTAAAGAAAAAATTGTAAAAAAAAGAAAGTGTCTTTGTTTAATGCAGGGACTGGCTCCACTGGATCTTAAAATGAGGCTTGGCACATTCAACAGTCTTCGGGTAGGGGCTGACCATACCAATAGGAAAGACCGATAGCCTGATTTATGGTTAGTGCTTCAGGGCACACTATATTAGTTGACCTAGAGACTGTGTTCAACTACATGAGCAATCAACCCATTAATCTCGCCTGTGTAATAAAGTCCCAATAAAAACTCTCAGGGCACATGGGTGGCTCAGCCAGTTAAGCATCGGACTCTTGATTTCAGCTCAGGCCATGATCTCAGGGTCACAGATAGAGCCCTGCCTCAGGCTCCTGGCTCCATGCTGGGCACGAAGCCTGCTTAAGATTCTCTCTCCCTCTGCAGCTCTGTCTCTCTCAAAATACAAAAACAAAACCAAAACAACACACACACACATAATAAAACAAAAAAAACTCTGGATGCTGAAGCTCTGGTAAGCTTCTCTATCAGCAATGCTCCGTGAGTATGGTCACGCATCAATGCCAGGTAGGTGATGTGACTCCATGGGAAGAGAACAGCAGAGGCTTCCCATTTGGAACCCTCTTAGATCTGCCCTGTGTGTGTCTACCCTTCACCGATTTTAATCTGTGCTCTTTCCCTGTAATAAGACATAACCATGAGTATAACTTTCAGCAAGTTCTGAGTCTCTGTAATTATCAAACTTGAGGGTGGTCTGGAGGAGCCCTCAAATCTGCCATTGGTGTCAGAGATGAGAGTAGTCTTGTGTGGAGACTCTATCTTCAAACTTTACAGTTTGGCTGACTCCAGGTAGTGGACTATGCCAGGTTCCCGCTGGGGCTGTACCCTACTCTTTCCTGAGGCCACTGCTTTATCTTCTTTTTTTTTTTTTTTAACGTTTATTTATTTTAACAAAGAGAGAGAGACAAAGTGTGAGTGGGGGAAGAGCAGAGAGACAGAGAGGGAGACACAGAATCCGAAGCAGTCTCCAGGCTCTGAGCTGTCCGCACAGAACCCGATGCGGGGCTTGAACTCACACACCGCGAGATCATGACCTGAGCTAAAGATAGACGCCCACCTGTCTGAGGCAGCCAGGTGCCCCTTAAGGCCACTTCTTTCTGTTAGCTGAAGCCAACTCTGTAAACGCTGAGCAAAAGGCAGCCCAAGTGTTAAAAGCCTCTCATTTGCCCCTGACACCCTTGCTTCTAAGCTTTATCACTTGAGTCAGAGGGTTCCATTTGTGTCTCCTACTTACCAGGAGGGATCAGAGACCCTACTCTTGGGTCTCTTCTTTAGTGTTGCCCTGTATGTACCCCATGTAGCACATATTCCTTGAATTCTCTGGCATGGAATTCTATCCCCTTATTGCTGAGATTATCCGTCCCCACTGCCAACTCTTCACACTCAGTTGGTCATTTTAGACACAGCAAGGATTGTTGGGGTGGTGAGGACGGAGTCACATGGTGGAGGGCATTATACTGCAGTCTTAACAGGAATCAGTGGACCAGATAGAAAACAAGATTTAACTTAAAATGTAATATTTGTTGGGAGAGGGAAGACATGGGAAAGCCACACGTTTATTTTTAGTCTTTTCTCCATCTATCTGTCCTTCTCATACCTGCCCTCCCCACTCATTGAAAAAATGCAGTGGGCCACATCCAATCCCCTTTCTCGCCTTTGTAAGGTTCTAGCTCTAAGTGTGAGCTCACCATAGAGACCAGAGTTACCAACAATAGAAAATTCTGTGTCCATGACAACGAGAAAACCCAAAGCAGTGGCTGATTTTAACCATCTGGTTCTGATCTTGTTTTTTTTAATTCTTTTCCTCGAGGACTTTAGTAACTGCTTTATTATAAAGGGCAGGCACACTGCTACACAGACAGACTAACAGGAAAATATCCATGCTGTCTGCTGGAACAGATGAGACAAGTATCTGTGTGCTATGTGAACAGTTGAGAGGGGATAACTTCTTACTACAGAACCCAGAAAGGGGCGCCTGGGTGGCTCAGTCGGTTAAGCATCAGACTTCAGCTCAGGTCATGATCTTGCACTTGGTGAGTTCAAGCCCCACGTTGGGCTCTGTGCTGACAGCTCAGTGCCTGGAGACTGCTTCAGATTCTGTGTCTCCCTCTCTCTCTGCCTCTCTCCTACTCACACTCTCTCTGTCTGTCTCTCTCTGTCAAAAATAAATTAAAAAAAAAAAAGAAAAGAAAAGAAAAAAGAAACCAGGAAGGCTTCCTGGAGTCCTCCTTTGAACTCAGCCTTCAGGATGGAGAATGAGTTTTGTTGGTGAGGTCACACAGGTAGGCATTCCAGGCAGATTATCACCAGCAAGCAAAGGTGCAGAGGAGGGAGAAAGGGAAAGCACATTCATAGAATGACAATGGATTCACACTGCATTTGTTTAGGGGAGTGAGAGAGAAAAGACCAAAAGTGGCTGAGCATCCCATTGTGGAAGCTTTTGAACAGTCAACTGAAGAACCTTGACTCATTTCAGAATCAATTAAGATACTTCATCTCCTTGAGTTACATGCCTGCTCCCCCTGGATAGCACAAATGGTCTTTTTTGTGCCACATCATCTAACATAGTGCCTTGCCTAGTGATGATCCCAAAATAGTTGTTGATTCCTAGTGAAAGTATTAAATAATGTGAAGCCATTAATAGATTCTGAACAGAAAAATAACTGTATAAGAACCTACACAGGTTCTATTGTCTTTTTACCATCCCTCACTCCCCTACTTACCAAGCTTAGATTTTGTAGTTCACCATTATAATCACTTCTTTGAATATACCGTCAACGCTCTGCCCCTCTCTTACTTGGCAAAACCCCACCTTTGGTTCAATCTAACCCTCACTTGCTGATTAACATTTCATGCTTACATAATAGAAGGAAGAAGATAGAGTTCGTGACTGAACAAACTGGGGTTGGAGTCTGGGTTCTAACTCACTCACCACACATTGGGGTTCAGTCTGAGGAGCATACACACAAAGTCCTTCAATTAACAATCAGTCATCTATTCAAGCAACTTTAAGAGAAAACAAACACCAAGAGCCAACATGTAAAGAGTTTAGAAGTCATCATGTTCATCTGTACAAGAAAAAGCTGGACAAGTGGAAGATAATTGACTCTTCTTGGAACCATCTGAGAACTGAGATCACAAGGCAAACCTTTTAGGCTGAATTCTGGAGGGACAGATGCATCCAGAAGTGTAGCTCTTGAGATTCACTTACTAAAATAGAAGCTATTGGAATCAATAAGCTGGAAGGAGCACTTAAATCATTATTTTGACTAAGTGCAGGACTCTGAGTGCAGACTTGTATGAGAGTAAGGCACCGGTGGGTTCCTGCAGTCACAGGGGGACACTATGCTTACATGGGCTGTCACTCCAGGAACCCCAGCAGGTTCCCACTGGAATAATCGGAGAAAGATCCTCTCCTAGTCTGGATGGGAGATGAGAAGACCAGGCATCTTCAAACCCACCCAGACTCTTACCTCTAACAAGATCTTAGTCCCAGGGAGAAGAAGCACTTTATCTATATTTAAACACACACACACACACACACACACACACACACAAAGATAACAGCAGACTTCCCATCAGAAGAAAGAATGTCAAGCGAAACTTTTAACGTGTTGAAAGAAATTGCCAATCTAGGATTTTATATCCAGAGAAATTACCTTCAATGGTGAAGGATAGATAAGTATTTCCTCAGACAAACAAAAACTGGGCAATTCCTTGCAACAAGAAATGGCAAAGAAGTTCTTGAGGCAGGAAATAATGTAGGTCAAAATCTCAAATCCACAGCCTCCCGCCAAAAAATTAAAAACGAAAAAGAGCATCAGAGAGGGAATAAAGGCAAGATAAAATATTTTATTTTTTCATTCTTAATTGCTCTAAAAGACAACTGTTTGAAACAGTAACATAATGTATTGTGTGCTTGTACAAAGAAGTGACATGGATGCCATCAGTGTCACAAGGATGGGAGAATGGAACGGGGGATTACTATGCTATGAGGTGCCTGAACTACACGGGGTGCTGGAAGGAGAAACAGAGGCGCTTATACTCTGGGGAAACAGTCCTTTCAGTTGTATTAGCATCTCTGTAACATGACTGGTCCCAGCAGATGTGTCCTCTGAATCACTTCTCTGCATGGCCTCCCTCCCCAGGAGGTAGATGGGCTCCTCTGGAAAGCTCCTGGATCCTTGCAAAAGGACACTCGTGTTGGCCCATCCCACCATGCTACATTGACAGGTCAGACTCACGATTTGAGCTCGTGCACCAGTCCCTTACACCTAGGCATAATACACTTGACTTGACTGTCATTTCAGCCTCTTGTTTTCCATCCTGCAGGTGGGCTGTGTTCCAATTCCCCTGCTAACCAGGCATGAAGTTTTCTTCACCCCATTTTAGGAAGGACGGTAGCTCTCCTTTAGATACTGACACAGAGGACAAACTTGCAAAGCTCCCCCAGAATAAAGAGGAAAACAACAAAGAGATGAAAAAGATAGAAAAGGTCAGAAACATATAGAGAAATACAGAGACCAGAGATCAAAACCCAAGACTAGTGGGTGTTCCCGAGTGGGCAGTGAGAACAATTAGACTGGAACTAACAATCAGAGGCATAGCTGAGGGAACTGCCCCAAGATGGAACAAAATAAATCTGAATATTCAGATTAAAAGAACTGTCTGTAATGCAGGAACCATCAGTGAGCTCCATACCTAGGACACCCTGGAAGAATTTTATTTACCTTATAAAAAAGAAAACACGTTTTTGATTATGGAAAGAATACAGTATACACAAACATATTTTTGGAAAATGCAGGTTGGCAAAGGGAAGAGAGTAAAAATCATCTACGGTACCACTATCCAGAGAAAAACTGTTAACATTTTTTTTTTAATTTTTTTTTCAACGTTTTTTATTTATTTTTGGGACAGAGAAAGACAGAGCATGAACGGGGGAGGGGCAGAGAGAGAGGGAGACACAGAATCGGAAACAAGCTCCAGGCTCCGAGCCATCAGCCCAGAGCCTGACGCGGGGCTCGAACTCATGGACCGCGAGATCGTGCGTGACCTGGCTGAAGTCGGACGCTTAACCGACTGCGCCACCCAGGCGCCCCAAAACTGTTAACATTTTGATACACTTCTTTACCATTCTAATTAATGTGCATATCATTTTTTTACATAATTGTGATTTATGTGGAATACACAGATTTATATTTTCTATCCTTTTAAAACACTGTTTTATAAGGGGCACCTGGGCAGGCTCAGTTGGTTAAGGTACTGCCTCTTGATTTTGGCTCAGGTCATGATCTCAGGGTTGGTGAGTTCGAGCCCCACATCGGGCTCCACACTAACAGTGAGGAGCTTGCTTGGGATTCTCTCTCTGCCTCTCCTTTGCTCCCTCTCTTTCTCTCTCTCTCTCAAAATAAGTAAAATAAACTTTAAAAAATAAATAAAACACTTTTTAAAAATTAATAATACATATTAATGATAGAAGGATTGAAAATTGGAGGGAAAATACAAAGAAGGAAAAAGTTACCCAGAAGCTACCTAGATTTAACCACAATTAATCTTGGCAAGCCTGTCTTCCCAGCCTTTTTATCTACACCTTTTTATATAGTTGTGATTACACTGCACAATCTGATCTAATTCTTAAACACAGTTAACATGAAGCATTTCAAAACTCCATACAGTAAATGAGATAGAGGCTCGCAGGTCGGGTATAAGGTTTGGCACAAGGTGATTTAGTCGTCTTCCCTAATCAAAAAACCCCAAATACTCAGATCATTCAGGGTGAGTTTGAAAGAGGCAAAAGTCCTTTGGGAAAAATGTAGTAACGCCTATACTCGTCCACGAGGTTTAGTTTGGCCACTACAAGCGACTCTGGATCGTAACAACACACACTATTGTTTGAGTTTCATGGAAAAGCAGAGCTTGCATAACATACACATTTTGGGTTTTGGTTTTGTTTTTTTGTTTTTTTTGTTTTTTTGTTTTTTTTTGGTTCTGGGAAAGCCACAGAAGTAAATAAAGAGGAATCCAGAGGGCATCAGGCTTTATTACTGCGACAGACCCCATGTCATCCAACAAGAATTCAGACTGAGGTCCAGGCTGAAGAAGTTCTTGTGTCCTGCAGCATCCTTGGGGGGGGCGGGTGAGAGGTCGAGTGGAGATATGCTCAAGGGCAAAGTCAAGGGCAAAGTCACAGCCTTCAATGCTCCCACTGAGGAATTCAAGCAAGGGGAATACTACCCACCCAGCAGCACAACATCATCAAGGGCAATTGATCCGAGAGGGGAATAAAGATAAAAATAGCAACTCGTGGTTGAGACAGTAGAGAATCTGTGAACTGATAGAGCCACCCAACAGCTGGTTTCCCCGCTCTGAATCCATTTACCAGGAACCAATTTGCTGAGACTCAAGTCCTGCCTCTACATTTGAGCTCAGGGCCTTGTCTCCCACTTCTGGGAGGAAGCAGAAGCAATGCAGGGATCCTTCCAGATGCTACCACCCCCTACCTGCCAGCCTGCTTTCACCTGGGTGTGTGTTCCATCTCTTCTGCTATTAATGGCATCACCCATCCACAATCCTGGCAAAGACCAGCCTCCTCATTTGTACGCTCCAGCCTATCTCCTCTCACTCAGTTACTCAGTTACTCCAGGACATCTCTCCTGCATCATCATTATTTCCATCAGTGAACAAACGTGCTGATAAACCCTCCCTAGACTTCACATCTGCCCCCTTCCCCAGCCACTGCCCCCTCCTCTGCTCTCCTTTACAAGGAAACTCCTCGGAAGATATCCAGGCTGCTGTCTCCAGCTCACCCCCTCCTCTCCTCTCATGAACCTACTACCTCAGTTGAGTCCCACCTCTCCTCCCAAACAGCCGTTATCAGGGCTTATCCAGGTCTCCCGGTCAAGGTCATGTTGTCAAAGCCAACGGCCATTTCCCAGACCTCACTCACTCCACTTCTCAGGGGCATTTGGCAAGTTGGCTTCTCTGTTTCCTGAGACACTTTCTTCCCTTGGCATTGGTTTTTCCTCCTCATCATCTCCTTGACCCCAATCTTCCCCAAGACTCAATCCCCAGACACTCATTACCTTGGTGGCCTCACCCAGTCTCCTATCTATAAATACCATCTATCAACATGCTGATGACTTCCGTGTTTAGATACCCAGACAGGATCTCTCCTCTGAACTCCAGATGTGGACCCCCATCTCCCCACCAGACACCCCTGCCTGAATGCCTAATGAACACTTCAAGTGGAACAGGTCAAATCTGAACTCCTGAATCATCACCCCTACCACCCCCAAGCCCGCTTTTCCCTCAGTGTCTCCATCTTAGAAAATGGCAGGAACATCCTTCTACAAGTGTCAGGACAAAACCCTTGTGGTCATCCTTCACTGTAATTCCTGTTGGTTCCACTTTAAAATTATGCCCAGAATCCGACAACCTCTATCTTCCTCTAATATCTCCACTCTAGTTCTGGCTGCCATCCTTTCTCACCTCGTTCCTCCAGCCTGTTCATCACGCAGCAGTCATAAGACACAAGTCATGTTATGTGGCTCCTCTACTCAAAATCTTCCAATAGTTTCCTGTCTCTTTCAGAAAGAAAACCCAAATCTTTGTAATATCCCTTTCCAGCCCTCTCCCCCACCTTTTATCTTTCACCTCACCTTTGGCTCTCCACCTTGGCTTATTGGCCTCTATGTTATTCCTCAAACATATAAAGCAGGCTGCTACCTCAGGGCCTTTGTACCTGCTGTTCTTTCTGCTGGAATAGTCTTTCCTCATGTCCCTCAAATTAATTTCTCCAGCGAATCCCTCCCTACCAACACCTATAAAGTAGCAACCCCTACCCTGCCTCAATGGTTCCTTTCTTCCCCTCCCCCATCTCCTGACACTCCCTGGGGCTCCTGCACTTCAGCCATACAAGCTGCTCTTCCAGCCTAGAAGCTTCCTGCTCAGGGCTCCTGCTCTTCCCCGGGCCTGGTACACCCTTTCCCTAGGTAACCCCATGGCCCTCTCTCTTACATTCTTCAGGTCTTCACTCAAATTTCACCCTACAGAGAAGAACCCCCCCCCCACTGTTTTAATTCTAGAATGCAACCCCCAAAGGACAGAAATAAAACGGCTGCGCCCGTAGAATCAAGAACAGTGATCAATAAATATTGTCGAATTCATATGGTCTAATGAATACAGAAAGCCACAGAACATATTTCTACTCACCAGATACATCTTAATATGTTTCTTAGAATCAGAGTTTAGTCCGTAGATATTTAGTCAGCTTGGGCTGCTGTAACAAAATACCATAGGTTTGGTGTCTTAAACAGCAGAAGTTTATTTTCTCACAGTTCTGGAGGCTGGAAGTCAGAGATCAGGGTACCAGCACGGCTGGGTTCCGGTGAGAGCTCTCTTCGTGGGTTACAGATGGCTGCTTTCTCACAGTATGGTCACATGGGCTTTTCTTGGTGCCTGCTCTTGGAGAGAGAGAGATCTCTCCTTCTCTTCTTATAAGGGCACTAATCCACCAAGAGGCCCTGCCCTCAAGACCTCATCTAAACTACCTCCCAAAGGCCCTGCCTCTAACGACCATCCCATTAGAGGTCAGGGCTCCGACATATATGAATTTGGGGGTCACGAACATTCCATCCACGCAGATATGTTTTTAAAAGATTGAATTTATCATCTGATAAAATGACCCTTCAGTAAACTAAGTGGCTTTCAGCAAATTGGCTGCTCCCTCTTCTTGCGGGCGGGAAATACAAAGGCAAATCCTAGGCTACCTACTCAAGAAAAATCATGAAAAGCAACAAAGACATGAAATCAGATACTTTAAAAAGGGATATAATGATGGCAATTGAAAAACAGGAAAAAGAGAAAGAACTTCCAGAAAGCCGACAGTACAGATGCACACCAACTGCCCCTCTCTGAAACCCAAAGAAAAGGCACAAAGAGAATAAAAAGTGGAGGAGGAAACTCCATCTAAGAAGCAGCCAAGGCATAGGCATAACCCCACCCCAGAGGTCGCGTCGAATGTTGTGTTTTCGGAGTGAAGGCCTAGAGGCCCCTCTCTCTAGCCCTGCCCACGAGTGGGTATGTTCCAAAGGGAGAGAAAAGGCACACAGCATATTCATCTGAAAGATGCCTGTTAAATGTTCCTACGGTTTTTCATGGGAGGGACGGTCACTGACATGGGGGTTCGTTTCAGAGCAAGCAGCTGGTAGACTGATGGCTTTCCTGCTTCTTTTTTTGTAACAAACATGTTCTTGGGTACGCCACTGATAAGGAGCCAGTAGGAACTCTGCTAGCCCAGTGGCCTATTTCCTCCCTCTCCCTATCAGTGTTACTTTTGGTTTAACCCTCTGGGAGCTCGGGCCCCAAAATGACTAACATCTTGGGTTCGGAGAATTGAAGGGAATAAGATATGACCAAGAATGCCATAGCCCGCTAAAGATTCTGCTTGCAAGTAAAAGCAGCAGAACAGCATCTTTAAAGACACAAGAATTAGAAACGCTAATTTAGAAAGTTTCCACCCCCCAAAACTTCCCTGAAAACTTGACTTTAAAATATAATAATGAGGGAGCACCTGGGTGACTCAGTTGGTTGAGTGTCCAACTCTCAATTTCAGCTCGGGTTATGATCCCAGGGTTGTGGGATCGAGTCCCCCATCGGGCTCTGAGCTAAGTGTGAAGTCTGCCTAAGATTCTCTCTCTCTCTCCCTCTGTCCTCCTCCCTTGCTTGTGCTCTCTTTCCCGCTAAAATTATATACACCGATGAACCAAATAACTCTCAAAAAGAAAATGTCTGGCAGTTAAACATAAAAGTGTCTTAAAATCTCTTCTTGCTTTCTCCTCTGGAAGCAATTGAACTGTTACAATTTCACAAAATGTCAAAATAAGTCATCGATAATAGGTCCGTACCAAAGTCCAAAAATATGACAGCAAAAAAAGGAAGGCAGAGGGGTCAAGGGGAATGTGGATGGATAATATTGCTCATGTCATCAAGATACATTCTCTTATTTCTAACCTAAGGGCAGAAAAAGTGTTCTTCCCTCCTCCTACGTTCTTTGGCTGGTCTAATAATTAAATTGACATAAAACAGGTTAATGGGAGAAAAACAAATTTAATTGCATATGCGCAGGAGTCCCGACAAAAACCGGAGACTCAAAGGTAGTCAGAAGGTGGAGGCTTATATGATGCTCTCATTTGTTTGGTAGGTCATTCAGATAAAAAAGTTCTGTCTAGTAATATCTCTCTTTCAGGTGACAAACTCCTATCTAAACTCTTGTAAGCTGTTAAGGGAAAGGTAAAAAGCTTTTCCTGAGTCTGCTGTGTCTTGATTGCCTTCAGCTCAAAACAATCCACACGCCCAAGTGGCACATTACGGGGTGGCGAACCATGCTCCGCTTCACTAAGCTTGATAAACTAAAAGAGATTTAAGATATTAAAAATACATTTTTAGAATATATAAACAACCACTAGTGGAGATAAAACAGTTTTCAAAATAATGAGGATGGAGGAGACAAAAGGTAAAAATAAAGAAAATACAGACTGCTGAGCAGTGTAGAAAATAAAACAAAACAAAACAAAACAAAACAAAACAAGGGACGCTTGGGTGGCTCAATCAGTTAAGAGTCCAACTTCGTCTTGGGTCATGATCTCGTGGTTCATGAGTTCAAGCCCTGTGTTGGGCTGTGCGCTCACGGCTCAGAGCCTGGAGCCTGCTTCGGATTCTGTGTCTTCCTCTCTGTCTGCCCCTCCTCCACTCACAGTCTGTCTCTCTCTCTCTCTCTCTCTCTCTCTCTCTTTCAAAAATAAAGAAACATTAAAAAAAAAGAAGAAGAAGAGAAAAAACCCACAGAGCAGTGTGCTGTTTTCCCGGGAAATGCTTGTCTTCACCCCACACCCATTTCAAAGCTAGACTCAGTACAGTAAAACCTTGGATTGCAAGTAATTTTGTTCTGCGATTGTTCCAAAAGATGAGCGAACATTTCTAATAAATTTTAACTTGATAAACAAGCGATGTCGTTGCAATATGAGTAGTACGTGACACCGAACATCACATGATCACACCTGAGCCAATGGTTATTCTCTCTCTCTCTCTCTCTCTCTCTCAGCGATTGTGGGTGATCATCTCCCATGCTCAGATGCTTGGTCTCAGGCCACGGCATTTGGCAGAAATCAGTGATTTTCAGAACATTGGAAGGTGCCCACGACTGGCTCTAGTGTATTTTTTGTCACTTCAGAGCACCTATGGACAGTCCTTTGCTTTTTCAATGCAAGTGTAAGTTCAGGAATGCTTTGTTTCATTCTAGGTCAGGCTGACTGCAGGTATAGACCCTTTCCTCTGCTGCTTCATTGCCAGTTACATTAAACACAGTATATGACAAGATTTTATTACTACCGTACTGTAGTCAACATCCGTGCAAGCATATACAATGCCCCCACGCAGAAAAAGATTGAAAAGAAAGGCGGTAAGAAGGAGATGATTACGGTGGAAGTTAAGAAGGAAATCATCGAGAAGATGAACGAGGTATGCGAGTGGCCGAAATTGCAAGAGTTTATAAGATGTCTACGTCTGCATCTTCTCTGCAGAGGAGGAGGAGGAGGAAAAGGCAGAAGGATCCCTCACTTCAAACGAGTTAGGGAGATGTGTCAAATGTGGGAAACATGGCAAAATTTGGTAGAACAGCGCCACCCGAATAAAGCTGTAGCGGTGGGAGCAACGGACCTATTGAATGACAATGCAATGTCACATTTCTGGGAAATCCTCAAAAGGAAGCGAAAGCAAGTGTCATTGGACAGGTTCTTTTTTAGAGAAACCTAACAGAAACCCATGGGGGAGAGGAAGGAAGAAAAAGAAAAAGAGGTTAGAGTGGGAGAGAGCCAAAGCAGAAGAGACTCTTAAAAACTGAGAACAAAAATAAAAACGTTAAAAAAAAACAAAAACAAAAACAAAAAACAACTGAGAACAAACCGAGGGTTGATGGGGGGTGGGAGGGAGGGGAGGGTGGGGGATGGGCACTGAGGAGGGCACCTTTGGGGATGAGCACTGGGTGTTGTATGGAAACCAATTTGACAATAAACTTCATATATTGAAAAATAAATAAACAAATAAAAAATAAAAACAGTTAAAAAAAAAGTTGCACGAAAAGAAAAATTCCACTGAGCCAATAGATAGTGGTGATTAGGTTAGTGATAGTGAAACGTGTCCTACACCGTAACCCTTTTCTCTCTTGTCTCCCTCATGCCAGCCACGTAGGGTTTTCAAACGTTAAGTGCAGGTTAATTTGTTTATTTTTCTTCATATTTTATTTATTATTTTGTATTGTATTACAGTAATCATTTTTATATGAATTTTTTGGATTGTAGAAAGAATCATCTGAGTTTCCATTATTTATTATGGGGAAATTTGCTTTAATATACAAGTGCTTTGGATTACAAGCATGTTTTTGGAACGAATTACGCTCACAAACTGAGGTTTTACTGTGCTTTATTGACTCACCAAGAAGTAAATGCTCTCTGCAGAGCCGAGGCAAGTAATAGATCAGATCGTAGTGAAGATTTTGTGGGAAGTTGGACAGCAGAATTTGCAGTGCACCCCACACAGGAAAGAACCTAATGCAATTCCTGTTAAGTAAGACATTTCTTTTCACATTCAAAATTCAGCTTAGGCTCCCACCTCCCAGATTTTATGCTTTCTCAACATTGCTTAGCAAAAAGGAATGAAATATTAACACAGCAACGTGGCTAAATCTCAAAGACAGTACTTTAAGCGAAGGAAATCAAAAACAAACAAATAGCTGCTGTACAATTCCAACAACATGAAAGTCTAGGAAAGTCAAAACTGTAGTGATAGATCAGTGGTCGCCTAGGGTTCGGAAGAAGAAGAGAATCCAGTTCAAAGTGCACAGGGAAATTTCTTAGGGTGCCGGTCTCTTCTATATCTTGGTGGTGGTGGTGTTTACAGGATTATGTACAAAGTTCACCGAAACTACGTAATTAAAATCAGTGAATTTTAAAGTATGTAAGTAATACCTCAATAAAGAAAATAGAGGAAACGCTTCATTCTCAGATGACCTAGAAAATCAAAATGTTACATAGCAGAATCTGTAGATTGTACTTAAAGCTTTCATTTCTAACAGAAAACATAAAAATGAATTAGGTGTCAACTTATGAGTCTGACAAAAGGAAAAAAAAACACAAAATAAGAGAAAGTCATTAAAATGATAAAATTAGAAGTTAATTTGAAAAAAAGAACCATAGGGGCGCCTGGGTGGCGCAGTCGGTTAAGCGTCCGACTTCAGCCAGGTCACGATCTCGCGGTCCGTGAGTTCGAGCCCCGCGTCGGGCTCTGGGCTGATGGCTCAGAGCCTGGAGCCTGTTTCGGATTCTGTGTCTCCCTCTCTCTCTGCCCCTCCCCCGTTCATGCTTTGTCTCTCTCTGTCCCAAAAATAAATAAACGTTGAAAAAAAAATTTAAAAAAAAAAGAAAGAAAGAAAAAAAGAACCATAAGTAAATGTAGTTACCATAAAAAAAAAACAAAAAACTCCCAGTTAATGGAATCATCAAAATTAAAGGAGGTAGCACAAATATACAAAATAAGAACTAAGAATGAAGAAGGACTAATGGGAGCGCTGGGGTGGCTCAGTCGGTTAAGCGTCCATCCGACTTAGGCTCCGGTCATGATCTTGTGATTCATGAGTCCAAGCCCTGCCTGCTTAGGTATCTCTCTCTCTCTCTCTCCCTCTTTCTCTCAAAATAAATAAATTAAAAAAAAATTTTTTTAATTAAAAAAAAAGAACTAATGATTGAAAACAGACTAAAGGCACTTGGGTGGCTCAGTCAGTTGAGTGTCCAACTTCGGCTCATGTCATGATCTCACGGTTTGTGGGTCCGAGCCCCGCGTCGGGCTCTGTGCTCACAGCTCAGAGCCTGAAGCCTGCTTCAGATTCTGTGTCTCCCTCTCTCTCTGCCCCTCCACCGCTCACACACTGTCTGTCTGTCTCTCTCAAAAAGAAATAAACATGAAAAAAAAATTTTTTTAGTTAAAAAAAAAAAGAGACCAAGAACCAAGAAAGAAATGTGAAAAGTTGTCAAAGACTTACCAACAAAGGAATGCCAGCCTTAGCAGCTCCAGGAGTGAAATCATTCTTCTGCTAATTAGCTCCTTGCAGCAAAATCCCTACTCTGAGACCTGCTAAGACCCATACAGAAAAAGAAATCTGCACGTCAGTCATTCCTAGGAATACTGAGCACACCTCCAAGGGTTAAATATTAGCAAATGAAATCCAGCAGTCGTTCGAACAATAGCACATTATTTGTTCATTTGTTCTATATTTGGAAATTTATTATAAGTCCTATGTTGGTGAATAAAAGAACAAACAACACAATACTGTTTGATGAAATCCAGGATTCTGTCCTGTTTTTTTTTTTTTAATCTTTAGTAAAATGGTAAAAAAATGGATATTTTCTGCAAAATAACCACAGCACCATGATTAATGACGCCACCCTAGAAGCTGCCCCAGTTAGATGTTGGAAAAAGCAAGGATAACCATTGTTACTTTATTTTATTCGCCGTGGTTCTAAAAGCCTGACTCAATCCAATTAGAGGAGAGAACAAAATGAAAAACACGGTCCATGGAGGAGCCCCTAATATCATAATTTGTGGATGCTGTGATTGTATTCCTAAAATTTGAAAGCATCAATTGAAACATTTTTTAGAAACAACTGGAGGGGCGCCTGGGTGGCTCAGTCAGTTAAGCGCCTGACTTGGGCTCAGGTCACGATCTCGCGGTCCGTGAGTTCGAGCCCTGCGTCGGGATCTGGGCTGATGGCTCAGAGCCTGGAGCCTGCTTCCGATTCTGTGTGTGTCTCTCTCTCTGCCCCTCCCCCGTTCATGCTCTGTCTCTCTCTCTGTCTCAAAAATAAATAAACGTTTAAAAAAATTAAAAAAAAAAGAAACAACTGGAGAACTTAGTAAGGTGACAGTTTATCAGATTAACATACAAAAACCAAAGGCCTTTCTATAACTAAAGAGAAACCAGTTAAAAATAAAATGAAAGAAAATATCCCATTCACAGTAGTGATAAAAAACAAATATAATTTATAAGGGCATATTCTATTTTTTAAGTATAATTGGTACAAATGTTATATTAGTTTCAAGTGTACAACATAGTGATTTGACAACTCTATACATTACGTATGTGATAACTCTCCGTGGTAAGTGTAGTTACCAATACGCTTATATGTGTTATACCAACATACTTACATGGTCGATCTATGAAAAAGGAAGCATGAATACACAATGGGGAAGACAGTCTCTTCAATAAACGGTACTGAGAAAACTAAACAGCTGCATGCAAAAAAATGAAACTGAACCACTTTCTTGTACCATACACAAAAAATAGACTAAGGACCTAAATATAAGACTTGAAACCACAGAACTCCTACCAGAAAACATAGGCGCTAATCTCTTCCACATCGACCTTAGCAACATTTTTTGGATCTGTCTCCTCAGGCAAGGGAAACAAAAGCAAAAATAAACTCTTGGGACTACTTCAAACTAAAAAGCTTTTGTGCATTGAAAGAAACCATCAACCAAACAAAAAGGCAACCTGCTGAATGAAGAAGGTATTTGCAAATGATATATATGGACATACTCTTGATTAGAAATGTACATGGTCCAGGGGCGCCTGGGCAGCTCAGTCAGTTGAGCGTCCAACTTTGGCTCAGGTCATGATCTTGAAGTTTGTGAGTTCAAGCCCCCACATCAAGCTCTCTGCTGTCCCTGGGGAGCCTGCTTTGGCTCCTCTGTTTTCCTCTCTGTCTTTCCCTCCCCCACTCATGCTTTCTCTCTCTCAAAAATAAACAGTAAACACAAAAACGAAAACAAAAGAAATGTCCATGATCCATATAAAAGTAACCATAAAAAATCAGAGAAACATAAAAGATTTGAAGAAATAATAGTGTTAATAATAAGAACCAGGGCCGCCTGGGTGGCTCAGTCGGTTGAGCATCCGACTTCGGCTCAGGTCACGATCTCGCGGTCTGTCAGTTCGAGCCCCGAGTCAGGCTCTGGGCTGATGGCTCAGAGCCTGGAGCCTGCTTCCGATTCTGTGTGTGTCTCTCTCTCTGCCCCTCCCCTGTTCATGCTCTGTCTCTCTCTGTCTCAAAAATAAATAAACTTTAAAAAAAAATTTTTTTTTTTAAATAATAAGAACCAATTCTTTATAATCATAGTCGAGGCATTTATGAGGCTCTGTTGGGAGTTGTCTCAGGTAATCCTTCCATTAACCGGATAAGACAGGCTTTATTATCTCTGGTCATAGTGGGAAAATATAACATGGTAAAAAAAAAGTTGATCCTTTCTAATACAAACTGTCTTAAGTGCAATCCTAATCAAAATAGGAAGATTATGATTCCGAGTTCCACTGTGAAAACATAGGCAAGTTATTCACTATCTCTGTGCCTGTTTCTTCACGTGCAAAATGGAAATAATAAAAGTTCTTATAATAAAATATTAAATTAATTAACACATATAAAGTATTTATTTTGTTTTTTTTTTTAATGTTTATTTTTGAGAGAGAGACAGAGAGACAGAGGAAGAGCAGGGGAGGGGCAGAGAGAGAGAGGGAGACACAAAATCCGGAGCAGGCTCCAGGCTCTGAGCTGTCAGCACAGACCCCAACGTGGGGCTTGAATTCACGAACCATGAGATCATGACCTGAATCAAAGTCAGACGCTTAACTGACTGAGCCACCCAGGCGCCCTAACACGTATAAAGTATTTGTAACAGCACCTGGCACAGAGTAGGTGTGTAAATGTTAGTTTGATTATTATTATTGCCTTACAAGAATAACACATGAGAAAAGCCAAGGAAATCCCTGGGGGAGAGATAGGATGAAGGGCCATATAGGTGGGCTAGCCCTCCCAATATTAAAATATAATTCAAAGCCACAATAATAATTTTTTAGAAGAAACCATCGTGGAATTGGCGACAGAAAAATAGAATAAAAAGCACAGAAATAAACTCAAGTGTATATATGAGAATTCAGTACATTATTGAACAGTGGCACTTCAAATCAATTAGGAAAATCTGTTACATGAGACAATCTGTAAGCATAATCTGTTAACCATGTGGAGAAAAGAGAGTGGGTTCTTTTTCTTTGAATCCCAATTTATTGTACATGAAGCAAAGATTTCGATTTTTAAAATGCAGACAAAAACACCGTTTTCATCAGTGCACATTTTTTTTTTTACAAGCCAGGAACAGAGATAAGTTTCCTAAGCATCTGCGTGAAACCTAGAGGTCACAAAGGACATGATAAATAAATATGGCTACATAACAATTTTACATCTCTAAATATCCCTATACAGATGTGTGTGTATGCCTTACATGAAATCACAAGGTATCTGCAACATGTAAAAGAAGCCAAACATAACTTCCTAATATACAAAATGTAGATACAAGTCAGTAGTGGGAAAAATACTTCATTAAAATACTATGAAAGTGTATAAACAGATTAATCACAGGAAAAAAGTATAAATTATCACTACACTAAATCTGAAAAGAAGTTCGGGGCACCTGGGTGATTCAGTCGGTTAAGCAGCCTGTTCTTGATTTTTGGCTCAGGTCATGGTCTCATGGTTCATGAGATCAAGCCCCACGTGGGGCTCTGCGTTGACATTGTGAAGCCTGCTTGAGAGTCTCTCTCTGCCCCTCCCCAGCTTTCTACCGCCCCTCTCAAAAATAAATAAACATTAAAAAAAAGTTCAAGCCTCCAATATTGTAAATTTAAATGACTAAATATAATTTTTGTGTGTTTCCAGATGCCAGAGTCGAAGATTGATGAGTAATGTTGGCAAGAGGGTAGAGAACATGTATTCTCAACACTGTTAGCAGGAATAGAAATGGGTGAACTTTTTGTTGGGAAATTTGGCAATATCTTAAATGTGCCCACTTATAAGAATTTGTCCAAGAGAAACACTAGCACGAGTAGGCAAAGACATGAAAAAGGAGGGTTGTTGTATAGAAGCATAAGACATTGGTGCTGGAAAGGAAACTGTGGAATGTCTGGTCCAAACTTCTTCGAGATTTACTCCCATACTGGTGCCCAGCACCGCATCCCTGACACTTTGCTGGTGTGTCCCTTACATCTCCATGGTCAGCTAATTACCATGTAGAATTAGTAACATATAGACCCTTCCGAATCATGAGTAGAGTATCTTCAGGAACTTGTGTAGATTGGCACCACCCCCTTCTGATGACTCAACAACACTTAACTTGGAACACTTAACACAGTGTTTCTCAAACTTCAACGTGCACACAAATTACCTGAGTGTCTTGCTAAAATGCAAACGCAGACTTGGTCCAGGATGCGCCTGAGTTTCTGCATTTCTAGCCAGCTCCCAGATGATGCTGATGCGTCTGGTCCACAGACCACAGTTTGAGTAGCAAGGCCATAAGATACACTCCTGTAGTCTGGTTATTTACACGGCTTTTCCACTGAACCGGTAGGCATCACGTCCTTGCTTCCCGTTTCCTACAGACAGGGCCCATGGCTTTGTCACCCTCATAGCATTGACTTCCTAGATCCTTTTCTGGCACCAGAATTCATTGTTTCCGCCGTCTGGTCTCCTGTAGAGCAAACCAGTAGGAGGTGGCTGTTGCTGTGACAGGCTCACCTCTAACTTTTCAACGCAAACTTTCAAACTGTAGAAACTTGGAGCTTTGGTGGCAGAAAGAGTTTTGGATTACCATTCAAATTTGACAAATATGTCTTTTTCATCTAAAGACCTAATATCTCTGACCCTGTCTAATTATGCTAGGTAAAATTATCCCTTAATTCCCAAGAGATTTTCTCTTTCATTCCCCCCCCCCTTCCCCTTGACCTCACCACCGTCACCCCTTGGTCACTCACGATAGATCTGTGCTTTGAAGGGTTCCTTTGGCAAAGCTGAGATAATTCTAAGTCAAAACTAGGCGGCTCTGTTGGGTTTGAGTTTCAAACACATAAAGCCGAGTTCTTAAGTATTTCCTTTGTGGCAGGTGGTTTTGCTCCAAGACTACTTAGGGAGCAAGCAGAAGAGGTGGGAGTGAGAGCTGGGGAGCCCCCAGATGAAGAGGCAAGCCTCACACCCCCTCTGGACTGACAGGTGGAAACGGGGATGAGGTGGGGGGGGGCCTCCTGGAATTCAGAAACAACGAGCACAAAGCTGTTCTTTTGGGCAGTTTATCTCAACTGGGAATGCTCTGATGGGACAGGAAACCAGAGCCAAGGACTCTCCCCAGACTTTGGACCAGCACACAGGGTGGGGTTTCCCTGGTGACTCGAAGTCCAAAGGTCTTAACTAGAAATTGAGTCACTTCCCTGTGAAGGGTGGAGAAAGGAGCCTCAGGCAATAAGGATGTTCTTAAAGCCTGTCTCCTGCACAATAATTTTGTGAGAAAGCTCACAGGTCAGGGAGAAATATGTCACTCTCGGGACACCTCCTGTGCCCCATCTGTGCCTGCTTGGAAAATATTCACAGCTGAAGGCTCCCTGCCACAGCAAGGCTGTAAACAGCCCTGCAGCATCTAGAGAGGAAGGGCAGCCCCATGTAAAGAGAACAGCTCTTTGAGGAAAGGAAAAGGGGCCACCGCTGCTGTCCCTCCACAGAGCCCCTACCCTTCTGGCCGTAGCCCCTAGTCCCTGCTGGAATGATCATTACATCTAAAGAGGCACCTGGGCGGCTCAGTTGGTTAAGTGCCCTACTCTTGATTTAGGCTCAGGTGATGATCTCACGGTCTGTGAGTGTGAGCCTCACGTTGGGCTCCACGCTGGTAGGGCAGAGCCTGCTTGGGATTTTCTCTGTCCCTCTCTCTGTGCCCCTCCTCCACTCGCACATGCGCACATTCTCTCATGTCTCTAAACTTTAAAAAAAGGACATCAAAGAAATTCTGCCTTTACACGTGTGTGTTGCAGTGTCGATGCGTCAGCTACATGGCATATATTCTGCAGTCGGGAAATTTAGGAGGTTCAAGGCTAATGTAATCCCACTATGGCTATAAACATCGGGACTTTAGCATGCCTCTCAGTCCATTCTCCACTCAGCCACAGGCGTCACCCAGAAACGTAGACCAGACCATACGTCCTCCCTGCTGGAGGCCGGTGCCGCCTCTGCTCAGGGCACGAAACACACCTCACCCCGGGCACCAGCCCCTGCTGCTCCCGTGCCCGGATCGCAGCCTCCACTGGTACCCAGGGGGCTTGCCCCTAGTTTCCTTCTAGTATCTACTCAAACAGGAAGAAGCCACGGCTAGAGATGTGAATTTGGGTGTCACCGGCGAAGAGATACTGTTTAAAACCATGACCCTAGATGAGATGATGGGGAGCAAAAGGAGACTTTGTCCGTAGTCCTGGGGCACTCGTCCCCGCGCCCTGACAGTAGGGAGGCAGAGGCAGCAAGAGAGGGAGAGGACCAGCACTGCAGTACTCCAGGAGCCAAGGGAAGAGCATGGCTTGAAGAAGACAGAGCGATCGGCAGGTCCAGGTAAAAACAGCAGCTTGGAAGCCCAGCGGGGCGAACACAAGGCGACTGAGAGAGAAGACCCTGGAACCACATCTTGGGAACCCGCAAGCAGATGGATAAGAAGTCGTGTCTTTGATCCAAGGAAGTCGAGTCCCAAGCTTGCCATGGGGAAAGCGGCGAGCCCACCCTGTTTGCACTGTTGAATCCCCAAAAGTCTGAGGAATTGATGACACCTGATGTCTCTGGAAGTGACGATAAAGGGAAAGCCTAAGGCAAATCGGATTGGTTGAAAGGCTGTTTAACAAGTGATCAGATCCCCAGATCTCCCCAGTTCTGTTCAGCCAGGTCACTGGCTTTCTGCCCTCTGGCTACAGAAAGCTGGACACATTTCCTGAAGAGAGTGACTACAGGGTCTCCCGAGGAGACTCCAATCCCCCCAAAGCAGGGTTGCCACAGTGAAAACAAAGAATTAATGTGAATGTGGGCATTCTGGATGCTGATGCCTCAGCATTGCCTCTGCCCAGCCTTGTTCCCCATGCAATTCCCAGAATGCCAGCTCCCATCCAAACAGGAAACAGAACGGTTTCCAGAGCAAGGGCTCCGAGAGCCACAGCCAACAAGTTCCGCTTGCTGTTCCATTCAGTGCTTCCAGTCAGCCGCTAAGTGTTCACTCTTAAATGGGTGCCAGATGTCTCAGGAAAGCATCTACCACGAGAGACAAATCCAACACAGACACAAAATAATCAGCTGGAAGAAACTGAAACTACTTTAAAATAATATTATCATTCATTCCTGAGGGAGATAAGAGAAGAAATATTATCTATAGAGTGATAACAGGATGCTAGGTAAAACATCGTTCCAGAGAACAAAAAGAATACATAGAAATTAAATCATGACAAGACTGAGTTACAAAACAGAAGCAATGGAAGATGAAGTTAAGGAAACTTCCAGAAAGAAGAGTCAAAAACCACAAAGAAATGGAAAGCATGGTGGGGGCGGTGAGGCGGGGGCGGGGGAGGGGGGGTGGGTTTAGGAAAAAGAAAACCAGTCTAGGAGACCCAGTGACTGATAAATAGATACTCTATAAAAAAAAGATACTCTAGGGGCGCCTGGGTGGCGCAGTCGGTTAAGCGTCCGACTTCAGCCAGGTCACGATCTCGCGGTCCGTGAGTTCGAGCCCCGCGTCGGGCTCTGGGCTGATGGCTCAGAGCCTGGAGCCTGTTTCCGATTCTGTGTCTCCCTCTCTCTCTGCCCCTCCCCCGTTCATGCTCTGTCTCTCTCTGTCCCAAAAATAAATATAAAAAAAAAAAAAAAAAAAAAAAAAAGATACTCTATAAAAAAGACCAGAGAAACTGGAGAGGAAGATATTCTCAAAGAAACAATTTAGGCAGATTCTCCAGAACTAAATAATGTCAGTTTCCAGACTGTGAGTACTGGGCACAAAGAAGAATATTGGCCCACCACAAAGCACATCACTATGAAATTTAAGAACACTAGGAACAGAGAGAATGAATAGCCTACAAGTTTCCAGAGGGGAGAACAGGTCGCACACAGGAAGCCAGGAATCAGAATGGTTTCAGACTTCTCAGCAGCAACTCTGGAAGCCAGAGCCATTGGAGTAATGCCTACCAAAGTCTAAAGGAAAAATATATCCAACCGAAAATTCTATATCCACCAAAACTAGAAATTAGAATAAAGGTATTTTCAGAAATGCAATAACTCAAAAACATTTACGTCCAAGGTCCCCTATCGTAGGAGACCATGAGTGAATGTGGTTGCAGAAATATAATTAAAAACAAAACCTTCTCCCAACCTAGAAAACCTCTCCACAAAGGTAGTATTGAAGAAGCATTAAACCAGAACATGATGCCCATCACAGGCAATTTGCTAGAGACTACAGACAGAAAAATCTTGCCCTTTTATTAAATTTTTTTTCTTCAACGTTTTTATTTATTTTTGGGACAGAGAGAGACAGAGCATGAACGGGGGAGGGTCAGAGAGAGAGGGAGACACAGAATCTGAAACAGGCTACAGGCTCTGAGCTGTCAGCACAGAGCCCGACATGGGACTCGAACTCACGGACCGTGAGACCATGACTGAGCCGAAGTTGGACACTTAACCAACTGAGCCACTCAGGCGCCCCTTTTATTTTTTATTCAAGTATAGTTAACATACAGTGCTATCTTAGTTTCAGGTGTATAATACAATGACTCAACAATTTTATGTATTTCTCAGTGCTCATCAAGGTAAGTATATTCTTAACCCCCTTCCTTTAAGCCTTTATCTTTGAAATAAAGCTCTTAAGCCTCTATTTTTCATTTTTATTTGTCCTTACAATGTACTCCACCAAAATGAGAGAATAAACCAAGGAAGAGAAAGACAAGGGACACCAAAAGAGGAGACCCAGCATGGGAGAGGCTAAGGAAATCCTCAGGATGGTGGAGGAGAAAGAATTCAGGAAAGTGGCTGTGCAGACAAGAGCAGTCAGCAAACCGCAGGAGAGTCTTTTTCAGGAAAAAGGAAATTATGATGTATCTGAATGCATTGAGAGATTTAGACAACTGGAGAAGAGTTTGGGGGCTGGATTCATGGTATTACAAGAAATAAAAAGAAACAATATGCAATTGTTAACTCTAAGAAAACACATGGTTGAACAGGAAAGGAAAAATAATCCTAGCTTACTACATGGCTCCTTTGTGAGTAAAATTTTCAGATCATGGCAATATAAAAAACTGACCTATGTAAAATTATAATATATCTTTACTGGAATGATGGGGTAAAGGACAGGAAGAGTAAGGTTGAATGTGGGAGATTGGAAAGGCAAAGAGACATAAATTTTCATTTTCTATAATAGGATGTCAGAAGGTAATGTTTACAATTGAAAAATCAAGAAATAGCAATGGAAGTGTGTTATTAGGAATATAGGGATAAATACCAAAAATAATATCTAAAGGAGATGAAAATATTTGCTTCTAAGAAAAAGGAGTAGGTTGGAGTCCTACTCATTTTCTCGAAAATACTGTGGAACTATTTGATTCTGTAAACTAGCATGCATAACTTGGGATGCATAGTTTGATTCTGTAAACTGGCATGCATAACTTCCCAAAAATGGGAAGTCAAATTATAAGCAAAATAGTTTCAAAATTTATTGACTTGGTAAATGTATTCCCAAGGATGGAAGAGGAATAAAATATGATCCTTATCTCTATGGAGTTCAGAATGAAAAAAAGAAAGTTATAACACCGTATAATAAAAAGGCTGTACTAGATGTATAAGAAAAAGTTCACTAGGTGCGTGAAGACACCGGTTACATTCGGTTTGTATCTCCATTACCCTGTGTCGTGCCTGGCAGGCGGGGGTATGTTAGTGACAGGTGAACAAAAGAAGATACATACGTAAGCATGTTGCACTAAAAACAGAAAACAGAATATTTTCCTATATTTATATGGTGGACAAAACAAATCCAGGAAGATTTCATAGCAGGTGTGATATTTGAATGTGGACCTGGAAGTATCCCAAAGATTTCTCCCAGTGGACGAAGAAGGGGAGAATATTCAAGGCAGGGAGAACAATTTCTACAAAAAAGATGAGTGAATAGCATGATATCAGTTCACACATCAACAATAATGCTGTGTAACAAACCGCCCAAAGCTCGGTGGCATCCAACACAAAAATATTTATTTTTTACTCACACAGCTGCGGGTCAGCTGGGATTGGACCGACAGAATGGGTTTAACGGGTTTGGATCTTTACTACAGGTTAAGTCCAAAAGTGTTTCATCTCCTTTGAACCAAGAGCTACAGCACAAGGCAGGCTCTTCTCACGATGGAGACGACGGAGACGGGAGAGCAAGAAGGGGAACACATTTCAAGTCTCTGGACACATTGTAATTTACACAAACAAGCCCCAACATCAGTGGGTCGGGGGAAGTACATTCCTCCTCCTCTGGAGTTTTGCCAAAAATTGTTCCTGAACAACAGTCTAAACTCACAAGTGTTTGGGCATTAGCATAAATGCACGTCACTTCTGGAGACTTTCTATTCAAGAATAAAAGTTACTCAACCAGAACGAGCCACGTGGAGCTACTACTGAGCACTTGAAATGTGTGGCAGGTGTGACTGAGGACCTGAATTTTAGTTTCATTTATTTTGTATTAATCTAAATAAAAAACTTTTTATGTTTATTTATTTTTGATAGAGAGACCGAGCACAAGCAGGGGAGGGGCAGAGAGAGAGGGAAACACAGAACCCGAAGCAGGCTCCAGGCTCCGAGCCGTCAGCACAGAACCCCACGTGGGGCTGAACTCACGAACCATGAGATCATGATCTGAGCTGAAGTCAGACGCTTAACAACTGAGCCACTCAAGCACCCCTTGTATTAATCTAAATGTAAATGGCCCATGTGGCTTAAGTAGCTACCAAGTGGAATATGCAGCTGTAAACACCACAGTTAAAGCTGATATTTTGATCTGAGGATTTCTTTTATGAAGTCAGTTCTGACGCTGTCATCTTCCACATTTACCTTTTCGTTCTATCAGGAATTTTAGGACTCATTTTGATGTACCGCTCTTCCTAAAGATTAAAAAAGGCCTCGAGGGCTACGCGGGCCAAATTAATTCAATTCCCCGGGCAAAATCTGCTTCCCTGACCACCCTGGACCTCCTTGCCAATGTGTCCCTGGGACAAGAAAATTAAAATAAATCCAGCAACATCATTAGAAAAATAACTCCAAAAAAAGAAAAGAAAAGAAAAATAACTCCAACTGGGTCCCTCTTATGATAATTATCAGATGGTCATACGGGAATGTGACTTCCTATCTGAATAATATTGTGGTTTTGTTACATACAATTTACATTTACAGAGTGCCTGGGTGGCTCAGTTGGTTGAGCATCTGACTCCTGATTTCGGCTTAGGTCATGATCCCAGGGTCATGGGATTGAGCTCTGAGTCAAGTTCTGTGCTGGGCATAGAGCCTCCTTAAAATTCTCTCTCTCTCTCTCTCTCTCTCTCTCTCTCCCACCTCCTCCCACCTTGCTTGTGCTCTCCTTCATTCTCTCTCAAATCATTAATTAATTTTACATTTACATTTACATTTACAAATTCCTGGGAAGAAATAGAACAATTCTGGCCAGTAGACAGAAAAACGGTGAGCATAAAGAATACCTCCATACCACTGTGTCAGAACCAAAGTCTAAGAAAGTTGAAAAATACCAATAAGAATGTAAATTCCTTTTTCTTCCTAATTTCTTAGTCCCTATTCTTTAGAAGAAAAAGAAACGGAGGAGTGTGCAACTGAATTGCCACACTGGACACACAGTTTCTTGTAAATAAAGACCCATTGAAAGAGGAAACATTGTACTGAAAAAGTACATTTCACAAAAAGGAAAAGGAATTTCAAAGAGAAAGAAGACAATCTCTCATGAGATCTGATCAGGAAAGAAATTCCTGGCTTGCTATAGTTCCCATTCTACTTTCTATCATACTTCCGCGTATCTGACTCATTTATAAGGGAAGCTATCTAGACTATTCCAGGCTGAGTACAACAACATTCATAAGGATTATCAGCAAAACAGGATGTAAAATCAATTGTAGGAGTAGCTGGGTTCCTCGGACAAGTAAGAACAAGCAAAGAGACCAAGAAACCAAGAGGCAACGACTTAGAAGTTTGTTAGGAAATGTGTCCTCTTTACTTTGTCCCGTGAGCCTCTTTGTAAAAGCCAGGATTTCACATTTTAATTTTAGAGCGATCAACAAGCCTTAATCATTCATTAAAATAATTAAATGCCATTTCCACTTATCCAGTTGGCAATGATTGAGGGGGAAAAAATGTAATACCGTGCTGGGGAATTCAGAACACACATTTGTGGGACTGTAAATTGGTACAACCGCTCTGGCTGCATACTTCAGAAGCCTAGCAGTGTGCCCTTCCTTTGCACAATTCTACCCCTGGCAGCTTATTTAATTGCAAGGATGCTCTTCTCAGCTACAGGAAAAGAGTGCTAGGTAAATATGGTATTGCACAAGCTATTGTTACATGGAGTGTGGGGGAGGGGAGGTTACTTGTCCAAAAATGATGATTGTATTTGGGCAAGCAAAATTTACGTATACACATAGAAGTAATTTGAAAAGGGTGGGGATAGTAAGAGTTTTATTTCCTTTATACTAATATTTTCTACACAAAATTCTAGTTTCCCTGTATATGGTATATAGAGAACATTGCTTTTGCAAGAAAAAATTTCTTAATATTTAGATCATAAAAAAGGGAAAGGGAGGAACTGATTGGTTTAGAAGATCTGGTTGGCGGGGCACCTGCACGGCTGAGTCGGTTAAGTAAAACCAGAGTTTTCAGAGTAATTCTTCAGACAGCTTCTGGGAGCTGGGAATGGGAGCATTTCCAGTCCTGGCTGGTCTCTTTTACTTCATTCAAAAGGAAAAAGAACAAACACCATCAAGAATGAATTTTGGTATAGCCTCCAAGCATTTTTACGTTCAGATTGTTCATTTCGATCTTCAGTTTTGTTTCCACAATATGAACTGTTTTTTTTGTGTGTCGTTGGGGTTTTATTTATTTATTTTTTTTTCAAATGTCACTGATTAAAAATTTTTCTGGCATTTTCCATTGCTGCCCCAGGCAAGGAATTAAGGTTACGGAGAATGAGATGGAAAAGGAGAGATGCCTTGATTCTTTTCACCGCTGCAGTAAAGAATTACAGGACAGCAAAATGGAAGGAAAGCAGGGCGATGTTTTATTCACGGACACTCCAAGGGAAGAGGGGGCCGGTCAAGAGAGACAAAGGCCGGGAACCTCTGGGATGCCAGCTGGTATTAATTTTTTCTCTTGGGTGGGACCCAGGATGGCAACATTTGACAACATTTGGCAACAGGCCTGGGTTATGCAATAACTAGCCAACTAGCATGTCCTTTCCCAAGATGTATGCTGAATACCTGCATGGGATAGGAAACCACAGCATTATTTCTACTCTAGAGACAGAGGTCAAGTAAGGACAAGGGTCTGCTTTCTACACAAGGGCAACAAACACCACAAACGTAGCTCTTCCTGGGCCCGGATGTTGTAACCACAAAGTGACTCCTAGATGGATGCAATGGGGTGGTCCCTGGGAGGTCCTCGGTGAGAGCCTAAGGTCCTTCCTCCTGTCTCTCCTGCCTGGCTTTCTACCTAACCATTACAAGTGACCTAAAGCCAGCCCCCCACCCCACCCCGTTCAGTTCAGTCTTGCTGTAAAATGCCATTCAAAGAAATAATAGTTCACCAGCAAATTCAAACAATTAAAATCTCTATGTGCCTCTCAAGAAAATACCACAGGACAAGGGCACGGAGTTTCCGAGAACAAGAGACAGCATATCATTTGGGAGAGGGTTCCACTGGTGCAGACTTAGAATATTAATGCGCCAGCACCAACAAGAAATCACACCATGGACTCTGAGGGGAAGAACATGTGGTCAGTGCAACAGGCCTGGAAGCTGGCCCTGTGGAAATACTCAAAGCAAAAAGAGAAAGTTCCAGCTGAGGGGAAAGGCACAGGGGCGGCTGCCAGAGTCCTGGGAGAGTCCTGGGGAAGCCCAGGATACCAGTGGTGATTTCGGAGGAGGCGTGACCATGATGTGAAGGGTACTAGAAAATGTGCCTTGCAAACTAGCATCTGAGAATATGGATCCACAAATAGGTGAAGGAGGGATTTGTCTTGCAAAACGATTGTTGGAACGGTTAATATGCTTTTGACATATTTTCACACTTTTATTCCCCACCAAAATCTCAAATTGCATGCACATTTACAGGAACTCACCCAAAGCAAGGTCCATTCATAATGTAGGTGAAAACAACCTCAAGGGTAATTACAGCAGAAGCAAACCATGTTTGTGTTAGCAGAGATAGGAGAAGAAAAGCAAAGAGGAAATTCACTTCCTTTATAAATCCTTCTTTTTTTCCCCCATCTTTTCACCCATGCCCTCACCCACATCCTCTCTAAAGTTGAGAGTCTGTTTCTTGGTTTCTCTGCTGCACACACACACTCTCTCTTTTTTGACTTTGTTAGTTTTGTTTCTTAAATTCAGCATGAGTGAAATCATATGGTATTTGTCTTTCTCTGACTGACTTATTTCACTTAGTGTTATACCCTCTAGGTCCATCCATGTTGTTGCAAATAACAAGGTTTCATTCTTTTTTATGGCTGAATAATATTCCATTGTATCTATATACACATCTTTATCCATTCATCCATCAATCTATGGACACTTGGGCTGCTTCCATAGCTTGCCTTATTGTAAATGATGCTGCTATAAACATCGGGGTATGTGTATCCCTTTGAATTAGTGGTTTTGTATTCTTTGGTTAAATACCCGGTAGTGTGATTACTAGATCCGATGGTAGTTCTATTTTTAACTTTTTTTTTTTTTAACTTTTAACTCCATACTGTTTTCCACATTGGCTCCACCAGTTTACATTCCTACCAACAGTGCATGAGGTTTGCTTTTTCTCCACATTCTCACCAACATATGATTATATGGTTCTTATCCTTTCTCTTATTGATGTGATGTATCATGTTGATTGACTTGCGAATATTGAACCACTCTTGCAACTCAGGAATGAATCCCACTTGATCATGGTGAATGCTTTTTTTTTTTTTTAATGTATTGTTGGTTTCTGTAGGCTAGTATTTTGTAGAGGATTTTTGTATCTGTGCTCATCAGAGATATTGGCTTGTAGTTTTTTTGTGGGTTTTTTGTTTTTGTTTTTGTTTTTGGTGTCTTTGTGGTTTTGGTATCAGGTTTCAGGGTGATGCTGGCCTCACAGAATGAATTTGGAAGTTTTCCTTCTTTTTCTATTTTTTGGAATAGTTTGAGAAAAATAGGTATTTTTCCTCTAAATATTTGGTAGAATTCACCTGTGACACCATATGGTCCTGGACTTTTGTTTGTTGCGAGGTTTTTGATTACCGATTCAATTCCTTTGCTGGTAATTAGTCTGTTCAAATTTTCTATTTCTTCCTGTTTCAGTTTTGGTAGGTTATATGTTTCTAGAAACTTATCTATTTCTTCTAGGTTGTCCAATTTGTTGGCATATAGTTTTTCATAATATTCTTTTATAATTGTTTGTATTTTTGTGGTGTTGGTTATTTCTCCTCTCCCATTTGTGATTTTATGTTTTTATTATTTATTTATTTGATTTTATTTACTTGAGTCCTCTCCCTTTTTTTCTTAATGAGTTTGGCTAGAGGTCTATCATTTTTGTTGACTTTTTTTCAGAGAACCAGATCCTGGTTTCACTGATCTGTTCTACTCTTTTTTTTAGTTTCTATATGATTTATTTCTGCTCTAATCTTTAATGTTTTTTTTAATTTATTTTTGAGAGAGAGAGAGTGCGAGTGGGGGGAGGGGCAGACAGAGGGAGACACAGAATCCAAAGCAGGCTCCAGGCTCTGAGCCATCAGCACAGAGCCAAAGATGGGGATCAAACCCACGAACTGTGAGATCATGACCTGAGCCGAAGTTGGCCACTTAACCAACTGAGCCACCCAGGCACCCCATATTTCTGCTCTAATCTTTATTATTTTTTCCTTCTGCTGGTTTTAGGTTTTGTTTGTTGTTCTTTTTCTAGCTTCTTTAGGTGCAAGATGAGTTTGTTTATTTGAGATTCTTCTTGCTTCTTAAGGTAGGCCTGTATTGATATAAATTTCCCTCTTAGAACTGCTTTTGCTGCATCCCAAAGGTTTTGTACTGTTGTGCTTTCATTTTCATTTGTTTTCATGTACTTTTTTTATTTATTTGATTTCTTGGTTGACCCATTCATAGTTTAGTAGCATGTTATTCAACCCCATGTATTTGTGGTCTTTCCAGATTTTTTCTTATGATTGACTTCCAGCTTCATAGCACTGTGGTCCGAAAAGAAGCATGGTATGACTTTGATCTTTCTGTATTGGTGGAAGCTAGTTTTGTGAGCTAAGATGTGATCTAGTCTGAAGACATGTTCCACGTGCACCTGAAAAGAATGTGTATTCGGTTGTAGGGTGGAATGTTCTGAATATATGTGTTAAATCCATTTATTCCAGTGAATCATTCAAAGCCATTGTTTTCTTGTTGGTTTTCTGTTTGGATAATCTGTCCATTGATGGAAGTGGGATGTTAAAGTCCCCTACTGTTATTGTATTATTATCAGTTAGATTCTTTATGTTTGTTATTAACAGTTTTCTGTATTTGTGTGCTTGCATGTTGGGTGCATAAATATTTACAATTGTTAAATCTTCTTGTTGGATTGTCCCCTTTATTATTATATAGTGTCTTTCTTTGTCTCTTGTTACAGTCTTTGTTTTAAACTCTATTTTGTCCAAAATATGTATTGCTACTCCAGCTTTGTTTTGACATCCATTTGCATGATAAATGTTTCTCCATGCCCTCACTTTCAATCTGCAGGTGTCTTTCGGTCTGAAATGAGTCTCTTGTAGGCAGCATACAGAGGGGCCCTGTTTTTTTATCCACTTTTGTCACCCTATGTCTTTTGCTTGGGGCATTTATTCCATTTACATTCAAAGAAATTATTGATACATATGTATTTTTTGCCCTTTTGTTACTTGTTTTGTGATTGCTTTAGTAGCTTTTCTCTGATCCTTTCTTCCCTTGTTCTTTTTTATGGTTTGCTGGTTTTCTTTAGTGATATACTTGGATTCCTTCTTTTTTTCTGCATATCTATTGGTAGTTTTGATTTGTGGTTACCATTAGATTTGTATATAACATCTTCTGCATATAGCAGTCTATATTAAGTTGATGGTCACTTAAGTTTGGTCCTTTCCTTACTCCTCCACTTCTCACCATGTTTTGGGTATATGGTGTCATATTCTATGTCCTCCTACCTTGTGAGTCCCTTGGCTAATTTATTACAGAAGTGTTTATTTTTACTGCTGCTGTGTTCCCTATTTTTCATACTCTCCCTCATGGTCTTTCCTTTCCACTCAAGGAGTCCCCTTTAATATTTCTTGGTGGGCTGGTTTAGTGGTCATGAACTTTTTTAGTTTCTGTTTATCTGAAAAGCTCTTTATCTCTCCTTCTGTTCTCAGTGATAGCCTTGCTGGATAGAGTATTCATGGCTGTAGATTTTTCCCTTTCAGCACTTTGAAAATACCATGCTACTCCCTTCGGGCCTGCACAGTTTCTGCTAAAAAATCAGACAATAGCCTTATGGGGTTTCCTTTGTATGTAAATCTTCTTTTCTCTTGCAATATTTAAGATTATTTATCACTATTTTTTTTTTTTGCTATTTTAATTATGTGTTTTGGGGTGCCTCGGTGGCTCAATCAGTTGGACTTCGGCTCAGGTCATGATCTCGAGGCTTGGGAGTTTGAGCCCCACGATGGGCTCTGTGCTGGCAGCTCAGAGCCTGGATCCTGCTTCAGATTCTGTGTCTCCCCGTCTCTCAGCCCCTCCCCTTCTCATGCTCTGTCTCTCCGCCTCTCAATAATAAATAAATGTTTAAAAAAAATTAATTACTATGTGTTTTGGTGTGGTCCTCTTTGAGTTGAATGTGTTGGGAGGTCTCTGTGCCCCCTGAATCTGGCTCTTTGCCCCCAAACTCAGATTCGGGAAGTTTTCAGCTATTATTTCTTCAATAGATTTTCTGCCCCGCCCCCTTCTTCTGGGATCCCTATAATGTGAATGTTATTATGCTTAGTGGAGTCACTAAGTTCCCTAAGTCTATTCTCATTCTGCAGTATTTGCTTGTCTCTCACCTGTTCATTGTTTTCAATTACTCTATCTTCCATGTCCCTAATATGCTCATCTGCTTCCTATAATCTACTATTTATTTATTCCATCTAGTAAACTTTTAATTTCATTTATTGAGCTCTTCATTTCTGATATGTTATTTTTTTTAATTTTTTTTAATGCTTATTTATTTTTGAGACAGAGACAGAGCATGAACGGGGGAGGGTCAGAGAGAGAGGGAGACACAGAATCCGAAGCAGGCTCCAGGCTCTGAGCTGTCAGCACAGAGCCGGACACGGGGCTCGAACTCACGGACCACGAGAGCATGACCTGAGCCGAAGTCGGACGCTTAACCGACTGAGCCACCCAGGCACCCCCTGATATGTTATTTTTGATCTCTCTGTTAAGGGTCTCACTCAGGTCCTCCACTCTTTTCTCAAGTCCAAAGAGCGTCTTTATGGTCATTGCTTTACATTCTTATCAGACGTATTACTTGCATTCATTTCATTTAGATCTCTCGCTGTGATTGTGTCTTGTTCTTTCATCTGGGACATATTCCCTGTCTCCTCATTTTGTCTGCCTCTTTGTGTCTGTTTCTGTTATTAGGAAAGTCAGCTCTGTCTTCTGCTCTTGCAAGTAGTGACTTTAGGAAGAAGAGGTCCCGGAGGGCCTGCAACGCAGTGTCCCCTATTCACCGAAACCTGGCACTTTGGGAGAGTATCCTATGTGTATTGTGTATACCCTGCTTTTGTGTCTGAGTCGCTTTTCCTTTCACTGTCTGCCCTGACTCCCCGCCTGCTGTGAGCTGTACCTGCTCTCTGGCGTTAGCGAGATCCGAGCAGGCCAGCTCTGAGAAGGCATGCTGGCAAGGGAACTGCTGGGTGGTAATGTTAGCAAAACTTGTGCTGGACCGCTAGTCCTTGGCTGGATCCCCTGAAGCCTGGGAGCAGCTGGGGGCTGGGCAGCAAGATGTCTTTTGGGGCCATAGCCGGGTGTGGCCTGTGCACCGTGGCTGGATAGGGTTCATGTGGCTTTAAAATAATTTTCCCTGAGCCGAGACTTAGAGAGAGTGAGTCCTCAGGAGACCTTGTAGGCAGGATGCACTGCCAGCAGGTTAGGTATCAAGTGTCTGTGCCGCCCGGTCTCCTACAGACGTGTCTGTGCTTATGCTGGGGAGTGGGAGGAGAAAATAGTGCTGGCTCCCTCATTTCCAGAGAAGTCCCTCAACACGCTCTGAAATCAGTACGAACAGATCTGTCTCCTGTTTGCCCCTGGCAGCGTTAACTGCCGTTTTAAGTCGCCTCTCCATGCAAGCTGCTCTCTCTTTAAGGGCAGCAACCCAGCCATCAGCCCACCCTCCCTGCTAGCCCAGTGCCGAGTCAGCTGACTCTTAAAGCTCCAGGCTTAAAGTCCCACTGCTGATACAAACTCACAGAACTCGGCCTCTCTGGTTTTCTTTTCTTTTAATTTTTTTAATGTTTATTTATTTTTGAGAGAGAGACAGAGTGTGAGCAGGGGAGGGGCAGAGAGAGAGAGAGAGAGAGAGACAGAGTCTTAAGCAGGCTCCAGGCTCCGAGCTGTTAGCACAGAGCCCCACGCAGGGCTCGAACCCATAAACCATGAGATCATGACCTGAGCCGAAGTCAGACGTTCAACCCACTGAGCCACCCAGGCACCCCCAGCCTCTCTGGTTTTCTAAGCCAAATATTATGGAGATTTGTCTTCCCCAAGTGGGCTTCCTGGCATGAGGGCCCTCTTCTCTGCCCTCTCTGTGGGCGTGTCTCCCTCCCTCCTATGAGCAGCCTCCCACTGCCTTTGTGCCCTTCCTAACTCTTCAAATGCAGCTTCTTCTCTCTATTTGGTTGTGGAGTTTGTTCTGCCTGTCTTCAGATTGCTCATGGATGACATCTAGTTGCACACATGGGATGGGGTGAGCTTAGGGTCCTCCTACTCTGCCATCTTCCCCAGCTCCTACCACATCTTCATCCATTCGTCTATCAATGGACACTTGGGCTGCCTCCATATCTTGGCTATTATAAATAACGCTGCTATAATGGGCAAAAGACATGAATAGACGCTTCTCCAAAGAAGACATCCAGGTGGCTAAGAAACACATGAAAAAATGCTCCACGTCACTCCTCATCAGGGAAATACAAATGAAAACCACACCAAGATACCACCTCACCCCCGTCAGAATGGCTAACGTGAACGACTCAGGCAACAACAGATGTTGGCGAGGATGTGGAGAAAGAGGACCTCTTTTGCACTGCTGGTGGGAATGCAAACTGGCGCAGCCACTCTGGAAAACAGTATGGAGGTTCCTCAAAAAATTAAAAATAAAATTACCCTATGACCCAGCAATTGTACTACTAGGCATTTATCCAAGGGATACAGGTGTGCTGTTTCAAAGGGGCACATACACCCCAATGTGTATAGCAGCACTATCGACAACAGCCAAAGTATGGAAAGAGCCCAAATGTCCATTGACGGATAAATGGATAAAGAAGATGTGTATACATATAAAATGGAGTATTACTCGGTAATCAAAAAGAAATGAAGTCTTGCCATTTGGAGCTACATGGATGGAACTAGAGGGTATTTTGCAAAGCTAAATTAGTCAGAGGAGCACCTGGGTAGCTCAGTAGGTTAAGTGTCCGACCTCGACTCAGGTCATGATCTCACGGTTCGTGAGTTTGAGCCCCTCATCGGGCTCTGTGTTGACAGCTCAGAGCCTGGAGCCTGCTTCGGTCAGATTCTGTGTCTCCCTCTCTCTCTGCCTCTCCCCCGCTCACATTCTGTCTCTCTATTTCTCCCTCTCAAAAATAATAAATAAACATTTAAAATAAATACATAAATATATGTCAGTCAGAGAAAGGTAAGTATCATATGACTTCACTCATATGAGGAATATACGATACAAAACAGATGAACATAAGGGAAGGGAAGCAACAATAATACAAAAACAGGGAAGGGGACAAAACATAAGAGGCTCTTAAATACAGAGAACAAACTGAGGGTTCCTGGAGGGGTTGTGCGTGGGGGGATGGGCTAAATGGGCAAGGGGCATTAAGGGAGACACTTGTTGGGATGAGCACTGGGTGGTATCCGTAGGGGATGAATCACTGAAATCTACTTCTGAAATCATTGCTGCACTATATGCTAATTACCTTGGGTGTAAATAAATAAATAAATAAATAAATAAATAGAGCTGCTATAAATATAGAGCTACACATACCCCTTTGACTCAGCGTTTTTGTGTTTGGGGGGATAAATACCCAGTAGTGCATATAAATGCTTCTTTATTTTCGCTGCCCGCCCCCACTTAGACAAGAGCTGAAGGTCTTGAATGTCAGTAAAAGTTTAGAGCGCTCAAAATATATTTGGAAACCGCCTCTCCATCAGTGCAACCTCAGATTTAAAAGCAATATACATCTGGCCTTCATTCACAGATCCTGGCTCACAGCCCCCAAAGCCCTTAAAATTTTCTGAGAGATAAGGGCAACGGGGGCAAGGCTGGGATGTTGAATGATCACCATCGGCCAGTGATTTAATGCCATCGCTACTTAATGAAGCCTCCATCACACCCCAAAAGAACCGGGTTCAGAGAGCTTCCGGGTTGGTGAACGCATGGATATCTGGGGAAAGTGGTGGGTTCAGAGCATGGAAGCCCCACACCCTTCCCCAAATCTTGTCCCTACGCATCGCTTCCGTCTGGCTGTTCCTGGGTGATATCCTTTTATAATAAACTGTGATCTCACAAGTAAAATGTTACCGTGAGTTCTGTGACCATTCCAGCAAGGGGATGGTTGGGACCTGTTGTCTGTATTGGTCAGTCAGAAGCTCAGGGGACAACCGGACTTGCAGCTGGCATCTGAAGGGCGGGGGTTGGAGAGAGCAGTCATTCCTGCAGGACAGAGCCCTTAATCTGGGGGACCTGGCATGATCTCCAGGCAGACTGTGTCAGAATCAAGTTGAACTATAGGACGCCCTGGTGGGGTTAGAGAATTGCTTGGTGGTGGCAGGAAAACACCCACCCCCACCCACCCACTACACACACACACAGACACACACACACACACACACACACACATTGAAATTGGATGTTAGAATTATTTTAACCGGTGACGAGAAAGATTACCAATGGGGAAGGAACTGCCAGTAGCAACACAGGAAGTCTCCAGTTTCCAGAACAAAGGAACGAGTCAGAAGCCGGGCCTGGGGTGGGAGACAATGAAATGCTGACAAAATCAGACAGTTGATTCTGCCAAATCTGTGATGCAGAACAAAGCAAGTGAAGGACCCGAGTGTGGCAAGGATACTAGGTGACACGAAGCGTTGGTTTGGGTAGCTGGGATACCTCACACATGGCTAGACAGAAAGAGAGCACAGAAAATTCTGTTGGAGTCGAGGGGAAACGAGAACCAGAGCCATCAGAGGAAATGGGAGAGGGTAACACTCAGGATGACGTTCAAGTTCAGCTGAGTTTCCCTCTGTAAGGTCCTGAGGCTCTCCTCTCAAGGAATTTACAACCTTCCTAAAGACCGACAGAGAAATCAAGTTGAACTTGATTTCAGAGAAATACCAGGGCAGTTCAAAGTGGGGCTGGATGGCACAAACCAGTCACTGCTGGGGCAGGAGGAAGGCAGTTGAGTTTGGCAGGGTGGGGGGCAGACACGGGAAGATTCCACAGAAGGGGACCCATCTGAGCTAGACCCCCACAGCAGAGGTGGTGAAGGAATTTGGGGCTGAGGGAACTGCCTGAGCAGAGCTTCCGTTAAAAAAGGGGCAGTGGCCCAGTAGGACCACGGCCCCAGGGGACACAGGGAGAGATGCCATCAGAACACGGGCAGGGCCTTCCACAAAACCTTAACCCCAGACCCTAAAATCTCATCCCCTCACCTTTAATTAAAAACCTTTTTTGGGGGGCGCTTGGGTGGCTCCGTCGGTTGGGCGACCGACTTCGGCTCAGGTCATGATCTCACAGTTCGTGAGTTCGAGCCCCTCGTCGGGCTCTGTGCTGACGGCTCGGAGCCTGAAGCCCGCTTCAGATTCTGTGTCTCCCTCTCTCTCTACCCCTCCCTGCTCACATCCTGTGTCTGTCTCTCAATAATGAATAAACGTTAAAAAAAAAATTTTTTTTAAATAAATAAAATAAATAAAAACCTTTTTTTTATTATTATTATTGAAGTAGAGCTGACACATGTTACGTTCATTTCAGGCGTACAACAGAGCGATCTGACGAGTCCATATGTCATGCTGTGCTTATCAGGAGCGTAGCTACATCTGTCACCCCCCAATGCCATTACAAGGCCACTGACTACATTCTCTGTGCTGTGCCTTTTATGCCTGTGACTTTCATTCCCTCTTTAGTTTACTTCTGTCCCCATCACTCTGTCAAAACTGCTCCCATCAAGCCCCCAGTAACGACTTTTATGTCACCAAATCCAGCGAGCTCTTTCCTGTTGCCACTCTATTTGGTCACAGCAGCTGACTCCTGCCTTCTTGAAATGCTCTCCTCTCTCAGCTTCTGGGACCTTCTTGATTTCCTTCTGCCTCCCTGGCTCTCACTCCTCAGTCTATCTTGCCAGCTACGATCTCTCTAGTTCCAAGCATGGTGCAGCACCAGCACCTGGGAACCTGTGAGAAACGAAGATCCTTGGACCCCATCCCACGTCTACTGATCAGAATCTCCAGGGTGGGACCCAGGGACCTGTGTTTTATCCAGTCCTCTAGGTGACTCACGCTAACCACGGAGAACTGCTGATCGAAAACTTCCAGAGTTCTTGGCAGTTCGGAGCGGACTCCTTTTCTTTTCCCTGGCCACACCTTATCCCTTGATGTTATCCAAGCCTGTGACTTTGCTAATGATCTACCTACTGACAACTTCTAAATGCACATCTTCAGCACCAACCCACCCAAACTCCAGAATCCCCAGGCTTATTCATCTGGGGGTGACACAGGCATCTCAAATTCAACGTATCTGACATGGAAGGAACTTCTCTAACACCTGGGCCCTCTAAAACTTGGTCTTTGGCCATTTTTTACCATGTCGGATAAAAACACCTCCTCTACTACTACCCTAGATCAAACCACCATTTTATCTCCCCTGGACCACGACAAGAGCCACCTTCCAGGCCCTGTTTCCACTTTTCCCCCTGAGACCTCACACAACAACCAGAGTGGTCTTTTAAGAACTTAAATCAGATCATATCATTTCCCTGCTTAATCTCCAAGGGCTTCCTGTCACACCTAATTAAAATCTAAATACCTCGTTATGGGCTCTTAGGCCCTGCACGACTTGATCACTTTCTACGTGGCTCCCCGTGCTCCGCTTTGATGTCTGAGGTCAGACACTGTAACTGTATAATTCACACTAGGTGCTCTATAAGTTGGTCATTGAATGAAATAATTCTCCTTTTGCAAATAAGTGAATTTAGACTCTGACTTCCTTAGCTTCTTCATATTTGCTGAGAAGGACCTATATGACATTGACAATACCTTGGAGCCAGGACAGATGGGGTGCAAAGGAAGATTCTCAAAAATGACTTGACAGTGCTGTGAACTTCAGCACAGCAGGTGCCCGAGAGGCCACAAGATGAAGCCCTAGAGGACAGACCTTAAACTCCACTCCCCACCAATCTAGAAAATCGCCTTTCTTGTTCATAATGGGGTATGGTAGTTGCCATGATGGGGGAGGCAATTGTGAATGAGGTTGGGATAAAGAATGATGTAGGGCCATTTGTAAAAACTCCCTCCTTTGGGCTGCCTACCCGTAGTGCTGTTCATGAGGTCAATGAGAGCCCCTAAGAATCTTATAGGCCAGACCACCAACTGTATTATGGCAGTTTTAAAAAATGGCCACACTAGTATCCAAAATCTATAAAGAGCTCACCAAACTCCACACCCGAAAAACAAATAATCCAGTGAAGAAATGGGCAGAAAACATGAATAGACACTTCTCTAAAGAAGACATCCAGACGGCCAACAGGCACATGAAAAGATGCTCAATGTCGCTCCTCATCAGGGAAATACAAATCAAAACCACACTCAGATATCACCTCACGCCAGTCAAAGTGGCCAAAAAAAACAAATCAGGAGACTACAGATGCTGGAGAGGATGTGGAGAAACGGGAACCCTCTTGCACTGTTGGTGGGAATGCAAACTGGTACAGCCACTCTGGAAAACAGTGTGGAGGTTCCTCAAAAAATTAAAAATAGATATGCCCTATGACCCAGCGATAGCACTGCTAGGAATTTACCCAAGGGATACAGGAGTACTGATGCATAGGGGCACTTGTACCCCAATGTTTATAGCAGCACTCTCAACAATAGCCAAATTGTGGAAAGAGCCTAGATGTCCATCAACTGATGAATGGATAAAGAAATTGTGGTTTATATACACAATGGAGTACTACGTGGCAATGAGAAAGAATGAAATATGGCCCTTTGCAGCAACATGGATGGAACTGGGGAGTGTTATGCTAAGTGAAATAAGCCACACAGACAAAGACAGATACCATATGTTTTCACTCTTATGTGGATCCTGAGAAACTTAACAGAAACCCATGGGGGAGGGGAAGGAAAAAAAAAAAAAGAGGTTAGAGTGGGAGAGAGCCAAAGCATAAGAGACTCTTAAAAACTGAGAACAAACTGAGGGTTGATGGGGGGTGGGAGGGAGGGGAGGGTGGGTGATGGGTATTGAGGAGGGCACCTTTTGGGTTGAGCACTGGGTGTTGTATGGAAACCAATGTGACAATAAATTTCATATATTGAAAAAAAAAAAAAAAGACCCAAAGGTCAACTAGTTCTTGGCCTGTGGTTCATTCTTAGGATCATAAATAAGGTCACAGTCATGGACTTTGAACTCTGAATCAGATGAGCTAACTGGTAACTGCTGCCATGTGGTCTCAAAAGCTATAGGAAACACTAGTAATTTACTTTAAAGACAAATAACCCAGTTAACAAATGGGCAGAAAACATGAATAGACACTTTGCCAAAGAAGACATCCAGACATAACAGACACATGAAAAGATGCTCAATATCACTCATTACCAGGCAACTACAAATCAAAACCACAATGAGATACCACTTTACACTTGTTGGAATGGCTAAATTTAACAACACAAGAAACAACAGGTGTTGGTGAAGTTGCAGGAAAAGGGGGACCCTCTTGCACCACTGACGGGAATGCAAACTGGTGCAGCCACTCTGGAGAACAGTATGGAGGTTCCTCAAAAAAATTAAAAATAGAACTACCCTATGGTTCAGCAATTGTACGACTTGGTATTTACCCAAAGGATACAAATATATAGTTTCAAAGGGGTGTGTGCACCCCGATATTTACAGCAGCATTAATCAACAATAGCCAAACTATGGAGAAAGTCCAAAAATTAAACAAACAAACAAACAAGGATAAAGAACAAACTGAGGGTTGATGGAGGTAAGTGGGTGAGGGAGGTAAGATGGGTGATGGGTATTAAAGAGGGCACTTGTGAGGAGCCCTGGGTGTTGCATGTAAGTGATGTATCACTGAAGTCTACTCCTGAAACCAGTCTTTCACTGTACATTAACTAAAATTCAAATATAAATTAAAGGGGCTCCTGGGTGGCTCAGTCGGTTGAGCGTCCAACTTCGGCTCAGGTCATGATCTCACGGTCCGTGGGTTCGAGCCCCTCGTCGGGCTCTGTGCTGACAGCTCAGACCTGGAGCCTGCTTCAGATTCTGTGTCTCCCTCTCTCTCTGACCCTCCCCCGTTCATGCTCTGTCTCTCTCTGTCTCAAAAATAAATAAACATTAAAATATATATATATATATATATATATTAAAAAATAAAAAGACAACTGCCCAATTGGCAAACATTGCCTTTGGAAAGAAAAATCAGATATTAAAAATGTATTGAACTATGAAAAAAAAATGGCCACAAATTCTTTGCTACTCCTCCTCCATACTCCCAAGGGGGTCTATGTCCCCTCCCCTTGAATCTGGATGGACCTGTGACTACTTTGGTCGATAGGGTACCGTGGAAGTGAGGTTACGTGATTTCCAAGACTAGGTTGAAAGCTGCAAGTCAGGTTCCATGCCATCACTGGAACTCTCATGTCCTAAGAAGCCATGTAAGAATTCTTTCAAACCTGAGACCAGTATGCTGGGGGGAAGCCAGGCCATGTGGAGAAGCCATGCATAGGCATTCTGATAAGCACACCTGATTTTCCAGTCTTCCGCTCCTGTGCCAGCCATGCAAGTGGAAGAGCCTTTTGGTGATTCCAACCTCCAGCTATCAAGTCTCCCTGAGACTTTGAGTCTACAATGGCCCCAGACATCATGGGAGAAGCCAAGTCCCCACTGTGCCTGTTCACCTCCTTGGCCAACAAGCATCCATGGGCATAAGAAACTGGTGGTTGTTTTAAACCACTAAGTTTTATGGGTGGTTGCTACATAGCAATTATAGCCAGAATAGGACATAGGGCAATTGCTTTTGGTTCCCTAATCCCCTTAAGAAATCTTCTGCCTTTGAGCCCTTTCTTGCTGGGAGAGCATGTGGCCAGCAGACACAGGATTCTTTGGAGGAAAAAAAACAACAACCGAGTTTTAGGGTCTTCTAACCAAGCTTTCCAGAGTCCCTCCTGCCAGGGGGAAGCCAGCCCCTTGTCCATTCTGATCTGGTCACCTCACTCCAGGCTCCAGCCCAGCTATGACTCAGAGAGATGCCTCACTGCTCCCAGTCTACCTGGCAATAAGCCATCTCCTAAGGAAGAAGCTAAGGCTCTAAAAGTACTGTCGTCCTAATCATTATGTAAGACTGGATGGATAGAAAATGGCCATAGCATTTTTGCCTAATGTTCCATTCTAACTGGCCAAAGTCCAGTTCTCTGTTACTGAATCATCCCAAGGGATGGCCATCCATGTTTTCCAGACCTATCATTTCCCATCCCAGCTGACCTTTCAACTTACCTCCCACATTCACATAAACATCACTCATTCACATAAACATCACAAGGCACTGTTCCACATCCCTGTAGTCTCTGACTTCTCCCCTTCCTGCCCACTTGTCCCTTCCCACTTAAGTGATCCACCCTGGGGTAGGGGTATGTAATCCAAATCCTGTTTCCAATGGGTGTCTCAGTTTATAACCTCCTTTCTTACAAACTTAGTGGGGCCTCTTGCCCATAAAAAGGGGACTAGATGTCCCATTTTTCCCAGCAGTCTTGGTTTATGCCCACTGACCTGCTTAATTAATACTGGTGCCCATTTCACATTAAAAGTGACCCAGTTTGGGGTTGTAATTTAGATGGTTCCCCAAACCTTAACTCCCATCCTTCTCTCACTTCATCCCTGACCATCTTTTACATGAGACAAATCTCTACCTCATTTCTTAGCAGGAATAATGCGAACAGGAATAATAATAAACAGAACGCGTCTGTTTACCACAGGTGATGTGAGTGGACTTATTAAATGGAGTGCATTTTTCCCTGTGCGTGTCACAATCTAAATCACCTCTCTTGCATAAAATAAGGAACAGAAACTGAGTAAATCAAAGAACCGGTGATGGCCAATGTTCTTCCTAGGCCTCAAATTTTAAGAATTTATGCGAAAATTCATAAAACTGGGTTCAATCCAAGGTAGCAAAAAATTTTTCCTCTCTAGAAATTCCTGGCTACCAAAGTTCCAGAAATTGCTTTCTCATTCCCTAACGTCTCATTCTCTCCATTATGTAACAGGGGAGTTGGGGCTTCGGGCCGAATTTCTTTTTAAAGATGATTTTTACAGTCAATGAGCAACGTCAGGGAATGATGACACCGGGAGGTGGCATCAGCCGGTGCAAGCGTTTAAGCGAATCCCAACACGCCTTTCAGGGAGACTCAGACGCCCGGGAGCCCTTGGCAGGTCCGCACCTCCGGGAGTAAACCCCCGCCGCCCGCCCGCGGCTCACGGGAGCGCGCCTGAGACCGCGTGGTCATTGGTGCACGCGCCGCCCCCTTCCCCGCCCCCTGCCGTCGTCCTGGGCGGTGCGCTTCGCCAGCCTCCGCGCCAGTCGCTGACAGCCGCGGCGCGGAGAGCTTCTTCTGTGCTACCGAGGCAGGTAAACAGACCGGTCGCCTGGTCGACTCCCAGCGCGGGGAGGGGACGGGGTCCGGAGCACCGGGGTGCGGCGGCGGCGGGGGGGAGGGGCGCCGCGGAGCCCGGGAGCAAGAACCCGGGGCTTTGGGGGGCGGGGGCAGACCTTGACCGTGAGGAGAAGGGGGCTTCCCTGCGGGCGCGGGGCGCGTCCGGCCTGCCCCAGGGTGCTCGTGGGTTTTCGGGTGACGAAAACGCCTGGTTTCGCTTTCCTGGTTGGGGCTGGGGGCGGCGGACGCGGCCGGCCTGACCCCCTGCGGAGGGATGACGATATGCTACGGTGTCTAGTCCTGCCCAGAGCGTGTTCGCGGCCCGAGGGGCCGAAAGTCCGGCGAGGTGGTGGCGATCACCTCGCGCAAACGCGCCGGGGGAAGCCAAGAAGGCCCGCCAGCGGCTCCGGGCAGAGGCGCCGGGGGGTCGCGGGGCTCCGGGCTGCTCGCCGTTTGGTCGTCTTCCCCGCCGGCAGGCAGAGGCCGGGGACGCCCTTCGCCGGGCCCGGCCCCACCCGACGCCCCAGGGTGCGCGGAGTGGGGGTGGGGAGCGGGCGCCAGCCCGGAGCCAGGGCCTCGGCGGGAGGGGAGTCCGGGCGCCTGGGGGCCCCCTTCGCCGGCGAGGTCCCTCCGAGAGGCGGCCTCACCAGTCCAGCCCTCGGTAGAGCGTGGGCGGGGCCCTCGGCGGGGTAGGGCCTGGGGTGGCCCGGCTCTCCGGTCTCGAGGCCTGGTGTGCCAGGTGGCCGGGGACACACGGCTCCTGCCTTGATCGTGACTATCGTCATGGTTGCGTATTTTTCTTCCATTCAGAGCATCACGGTTTAATAAACACTTCCCCACATGCTGAACATCTGAGATGTTTCCCTTTTCCTGGCGAAAAAACTCCAGGTGGAATAGGATTAAGGTGTTTACAAATCAAATTACCAAAAAAATGGAAACAGAAAATTGAATAAAAAGGTCAGACCTCTGGAAAAATGAAGAACTCTCTCAGACTTCAAGGAGAAAGCGAAAAGTCACCAATAGGGAACAGTTTAACTTCCATGACCACCGGGGAGCTCTTAAAAAGAACCAGCTGGAAAGGGAAGGAAAACAGAGGGCTAGGGGGTGTTTTGTATCTGACACGGTTTTCATATTTGTGAGAGGAAAATGTCAAGATTATCATAGAAAAATGGCGAAATGATGAGCGATTTACACAATAAAATGCAAATTAAAGGAAGTCTGGATTATCATTTTACATATATTAAATGAACAAAACCAAAAACGGTAATACAGTAACCCCTAGAAGAAAGTTGCCATGAGGGGGCCCCTAGCTGGCTCAGTCTGTACATCATGTGACTCTTGATCTTTGGGTTGTGAGTTGGAACCCCACCTTGGGTATATAGAGATTACTTAAAAATAAAAAAAAGAAAGAAAGAAAACTGCCATGAAACTTGAATATTCAGTTTTCCAAAAGTGTGGCGGGGCTTTGGAGTTAGAAAGATGGCCCTGCTACCGACTTCCTGACTTTGGAGGGTCACCTAATGTCATAATCCTCCTCTAGTCCATTCATAAAATAGAAGAAATGATAGAGGAAATGATACCTGCATCCGAGTTTGTTGCCAAGATTAATTTATGTGAAACTTATGTGAAATTTATGTGATATACCTTTATTCTTTTCCTAGTCACACCCCTCTGGGTGTCCTGAATTATTGCAGACTTTTTGTAAAACAATCTGGCAGTGCTTCCATTAAGAACTTAAAATGGTGACCCAGAAACCCTATTGCTGGGAATTTACCTGCAATGGAAGAAACAAGCAAACAAAAGAAAAAAAGCCAGATGCAGGCACATATTGGTGCAGAATGATCTAAAATTAGAACCAACTGGGAAACCACAGCAGGGCAGTAGCTCAGAAAATCATGGCACATTAACTGGAAGGAGCATTATGTAACCATCAAAAGTCATGATTTTGGAGCCTCTGATATATGGGGGAAACTGACAAGTCAAAATGCAGGTTTCAAAGCTACTCAAATGTGAATGCATATGTGGAAAATCTGAAAGTAAAAGCACCAAAAAATGGACATTTTAATAGAAGTTAGAGGTGATTTTAATGTTCTTTTTTGTTAGTATTTGCTTTTACTAAATAATACAGTTTTTTTAATTGGTCACATATGTCTCAATATATAAAATGATACAGACCCACAGCTTTCTGTGTGTGAAGGAGGGAAAGCTGTGTCCTGTTTGCTGCTTTTTATTTTTATTTTTTTAATGTTTATTTACTTTTGAGAGAGAGAGAAAGAGTGCGAGTGGGGGAAGGGCAGAGAGAGAGGGAGACACAGAATCCAGAGCCGACTCCAGGCTCTGAGCTGTCAGCCCAGAGCCGGATGTGGTGCTCGAACTCTCTAACCACGAGATCATGACCTGAGCTGAAGGCCGACGCTTAACTGACTAAGCCACCCGGGCGCCCCTGTTTGCTACTTTTTAAAATGATCTCATTCTTTTTTTTTCAAATACTGTCTCATTTTTTTCTTGAGTAGATTTATTAGTTTAGTAATATATATATTAGGTTTTTCTTTTAAGGAATCAGTTCTTAGATTTATTTATCAATTCTAGCTTTTTCTTTTTTGTTGTTTTTAAGGACTCCCGAATATATTTGAAAACTGAATAACTTTAGCCAAGCCGAAGCAGCCGGTCTTCTTGGAGGCACAATCCCAGCTCAGCTGAGCCACGACAGACGTATGTACCCTGTGGAATCTCTTTGGTCTTCTGAAGGTTGAAAGTGTCCAACTGTCATAGAAAATAAGGGTCTGGATGGGGTGCCTGGGTGGCTCAGTCGGTTGGGCGTCTAACTTCAGCTCAGGTCATGATCTCACGGTCTGTGAGTTCGAGCCCCGCATCGGGCTCTGTGCTGACAGCTCGGAGCCCGGAGCCTGCTTCCGATTCTGTATCTCACTCTCTCTCTGACCTGTGCCCTGCTCACACTCTGTCTCTCAAAAATGAATAAAGATTTAAAAAAAAAAAAAATTCCATTCTCCCTTTCAGATCTTACGTCCTCTTCTAAGGCCCCTGTAGCAGCTGTGAACTGCTTTGTATTAAACATTCAGATTGCCCCTGCATCTCACCCAGTGACTGTGCTGCACTGGAAAATAATCCTCAATGAATAGTGTGGGTAGCAGGACTTACAGTTGGGAGCATTTTATTTTTTTCCGGTTTGTTAATCCTTTTTCTTCAGCTGTGTTGTACTTAATGCTGTTAAACTGTGTGTGTGATCACTGCCAGGGAAGCGTGCCCCTTCACGAAAAGCATTATAAATGTGGTTCAGCGTTGTGCTCCTGAGGACCTCGCTCTGAAGCCTGGTTGGGAGTGCAGTTCCCTTGGTAGCTTCTATAAATCCCCAAATCCCATTGCTAGACATCACAGGCTCTGGGCCTGGAATAGGCACCTGAAGTGTTGCTTTTTAAAAGCACTTCAGGCAGTTCTGGTGATGGACCGGGTTGGGGGTCCTGTTCAGTCCAGGCCTGGGCCTCAGGTACCCATGAAACCCCACATCCCAAAGTGTTTTTGCAAAATCTTGTCGAGTTTGCGTCAGATTCTTTAAGGGGCAGTGACCTCAAAAAGATGAAAATAGGACAAGGTTCTACTTTACCCTGGTAAGATGAGGAATTTCCCCGGGGACTTTGGGGGTGGGGGAAGCTGTTTGGTGCCACTTCCCAATTTAGCCAGTTAAGTTTCAAGTTATAACACGTTCTAAGTATTAGAAGTTTGGCCCCTGGCACATGACCATTAGGCTAGTTCCTACCAGCTCTGACTCTCGTATCCCTGTGTATAAATGGGGTAATTCATGGATCTTTTACATGCCTTCTCTCGAGTTCCATTGCTTTGCCATCTGCTCATGCACCGAGGCCACATGCTCTTATTTATTTTAATGCTTGTTTATTTGTTTGTTTACTTATCTATTTATTTTGAGAGTGGGCAGAGGGACAGAGAGGGAGAAAGAGAATCCCAAGCAGGCTCCATGCTGTTAGCAAAAAGCCCAGCATGGGGCTCGATCGCACAAACCTTGAGATCATGACCCGACCTGAACTGAAATCAAGAGTCAGATACTTAACCCGACTGAGCCACCCAGGCACCACCCCCAACCCCACCCCACCCCCAACCCCGCCTTTTTAAAAATAAGAATGGAGGTTGATTTTTTTTTTTTACATTTTATTTATTTTTGATAGACAGAGAGAGACAGAGCACAAGTGGGAGAGGGGCAGAGAGAGACAGAGACACAGAATCCGAAGTAGGTTCCAGGCTCTGAGCTGTCAGTACAGAGCCCAACGCAGGGCTCAAACTCACAAACGGAGAGATAGTGACCTGAGCTGAAGTTGGACGCTTAACCGACTGAGCTACCCAGGCGCCCCTGGTGGTTGATTTTAATTGAAAACTTTCAGTATCTGCGGAGAATCTTACAGTTTTATTTCTTTAACCTATTAATAGATTTACTGATTTTGAGCCATCCTCGCATTCCTAAAATAATCCTTATTGGTCACAGTGTATTCTTCTTTTACTAACTGCCAAAATCAGTTTGGCGGTATTTTCTGCTGGATTTTGGCACCCATATTGGTGGAGGCTGGGTGACTAAGGGCGTGAGCCCTACACTGGAAGTGCTGGGGTTTCAGTCTCGGCCCTTTATCAGCCCTTGGCTCTAGACGCTGTTGCCCAGGTAAAGACACTCTAACCGTTCTCTCTGCTGGCCTCCAGGTTCTTAAAACAGTTGCCTAAATTGAACATCTCATAGATGTTGCCAAGTTAACATGTCCAAACCACAGCTCTTGGTTTCTCTCCAAGCAGGACTCCCCACCAGTTTTGCCCATTTCACTAGATGACATCACCCACCAAGCTAAATATCTTACTCGCCATTGTGTCTCCAGCAACTAACACAATGCTGGGACCTTAGAAGGCACTGGAATATTTGTTGAACGAGGGGTGCCTGGGTAGCCCAGTCGGATTAAGTGTTCACCTCTTGATTTCGGCTCAGGTCATGATCACACGGTTGGTGAGATTGAGCCCCATGTTGGGATTCTCTGATTCTCTCTCTCTCCCCCTGTCTCTCTCTGCCCTTCCCCCGATCTCTCTCTCTCCCTCTCTCCCTCTTTCCCTCTCTCTCTCAAAATAAATAAACTTAAAATATTTGTTGAATGAATCAATAAGTTGTATTGTAAATATTACATTATACTATGTATTTTTCACAACTTTTTCTTTCGTTTCTCTTATGGTTAGTGGTCAGTTCAAAATTTCTATTTATTTAAAAACTGGCCCATACTAGTTATTCCGTAAATGTTTGTTGGCTGAATTAATTCTAAAGTCAGTATTTGTAATTTATATTTTAACAGAAAGGCAGTCCATCCCACAGATTTTAATTCATGGAACACAGCTACACATAGAAGGCTGTTACTCTTTTGAAGCCTTCCCTTTTTTTTTTTTTTTAATTTTTTTTCAATGTTTATTTATTTTTTTTTTTTTTATTTTTTTCCACGTTTTTTATTTATTTTTGGGACAGAGAGAGACAGAGCATGAACAGGGGAGGGGCAGAGAGAGAGGGAGACACAGAATCGGAAACAGGCTCCAGGCTCCGAGCCATCAGCCCAGAGCCTGACGCGGGGCTCGAACTCACGGACCGCGAGATCGTGACCTGGCTGAAGTCGGACGCCTAACCGACTGCGCTACCCAGGCGCCCCAATGTTTATTTATTTTTGAGAGACAGAGAGAGAGAGAGAGAACTTGAGTAGGGAGGGGCAGAGAGAGAGGGAGACACAGAATCCAAAGCAGCTTCAGGCTCTGAGCTGTCAGCATGAAGCCCAGTGTGGGGCTCCAACCCACAAACCGCGAGATCATGACCTGAGCCGAAGTCAGACGCTTAACCGATTGAGCCACCCAGGTGCCCCTAAAGGCTTCCTTTTCTAAGGTTATTTTGCCTTTCCCATTCCCCATGTGGCTCTGTGTAGTGATGTGTGCTTGTGTTTGTATTACGTTTTCAAGTCATTCGATTTTATTTAGAAATTCCTTGGGGCACCTGAGTGGTTCAGTTGGTTGAGCATCTGACTCAGGCAGTGATCTCACTGTTCAGAAGTTCAAGTCTTGCTTCCAGTGAGCCCCGCTCCTCTCTCTTTCTCTTTCTCCCTCCCTTCTTTCCTCCCAGTTTCTCTCTCTCTGCTCCTCATGGGACTGTCCCTTATAGGATTCTCTGTCTCTCTCCCTCTCTGTCCCTTGTTCACTTGCGCCATCTCTCTCCCTCTCTGCCCCTCATGGGACTGTCATGGGATTCTCTGTCTCTCTTCCTCTCTCTCTCTTCCTCTCTCTCTTTCTCTCTCTCTGCCCCTTGCTCACTTGCGCCCTCTCTATCAAAAGAAGGAAGGAAGGAAGGAAGGAAGGAAGGAAGGAAGGAAAGAAGGAAAGAGAAAAAAGAAAAAAGAAAAAAAAATTCCTTATTTTTCTGGGTTTTATTTATTAAGTTCTAGTTTCATCTCTTATTTCTTTATAACTATGATGTATTTTGAAATTTTCTGTTTTCTTCTTTTTTGAGTTGAATAATCATTTAATTTATTTTCATTCTTTCTGTTCAGTTAAACCACCCACACCTTTGACAGTCACATGGGTTCCTTTATTCCCACATCTCTGCCTTCTTGGCATCATCCAACTCTCTTGTGGTTTTGGTTTGGTTTGGTAATTTTTTTCTTTTTGGCTAGAGTGTCAAGTGTAAGTGACTTTTTTTTTTTTTTTTGGTCCCATTTTATCTGATTCTTAATGATTTTGAATATCTTTTCATGCCCTTTTGGCTTTTCCTCTTTTATAAATGATCAGTTTTTATATCTTGTGGCCCTGTTGTCTGTTGGAATTACTGTCTCTTACTGCTTTGCAAGGATTCCTTGTCAGTTCTAGAAATGTTCTAGACTCTGTTGGTCTTAAATACTAAAAATATTTTTTTTTTTACCATTATGTACTCCTTCTCTTAATTTTGTCTGTAGTGTTCTTCATAGCATTAAACAAGAATCCTTAACTTTCATGTCATAAGATTCTTATTCTTGGTGTGTGCTTTTTGTTTAAAAAGTCCTTCCTTGGGGCACCTGGGTGGCTCAGTCAGTTGGGTGTCTGACTCTGGCTTTGCTCTCACGGTTCATGAGTTCGAGCCCCATGTCAGATTCTGTGCTGACAGCTCAGAACCTGGAGCTGCTTAAGATTCTGTGTTTCCTTCTGCCTCCGCCCTTCCCCTGCTCATGCCTTGTTTCTGTCTCTTTCTTTTTTCTTTTTTTTTTCAATATATGAAATTTATTGTCAAATTGGTTTCCATACAACAGCCAGTGCTCATCCCAAAAGGTGCCCTCCTCAATACCCATCACCCACCCTCCCCTCCCTCCCACCCCCCACGTCTCTGTCTCTTTCTAAAATAAAATTTAAAAAAATGAAAAGTCCTTTTCCTTCTCCAGGTCACATAGACATACACCTGTATTTTCTTCTTCTTTTATTTTTTTTTTAAGTTTATTCTGAGAGAGAGAGAGCAAGTAGGGGAGGAGCAGAGAGAGAGAGAGAGAGAGAGAGAGAGAGAATCCCAAGCAGGCTTCCAGCACTTGAACTCACGGACCGCAAGATCATGACCTGAGCCAAAGTCCTACACTTAACCGACTGAGCCACCCAGGCGCCCCTGTGTCTTCTTCTAATGACCTACTTTTACCTTTCACAGCTGGGTCTGTATTCCATCTAGAGTCTGCTCTTGCATGTGGCATTAGGGATCCAGTTTTATTTTTTCTTCGGTTTCCCAGAAGCACCCGCTAAACAACCTTCCTTTCTCCAATGATTTGTGGTACCTGCTTTATTGTATATCAAGTCCCTGCTAAAGTATATATTCAAGGGTTTATCTTCTACTCGCGTTGGTCTATTGGTTTGTTCCTAGACTTCTACTGTGCGGTCTCTACTGCTATGGCTCTGTAGTAGGATTTATATCTGATGCAGTAGATTCCTCTCTGTTCCTTTTTAAGGTGGAGTTTGCTATTCATGGACATTCCTTCACCTTGTAAGTTTATTGAACTCCTCAAAAAATCCAGGTAGACTTTGATTGTCATTTGGTTGAAATTATAGGTTCACTTGGGGGGGGGTGGTCATTGACAGATATCTTTCTTTTTTTTTTTTTTTTTTTTTTTTTTTTTTTTTTTTTTCAACGTTTATTTATTTTTGGGACAGAGAGAGACAGAGCATGAATGGGGGAGGGGCAGAGAGAGAGGGAGACACAGAATCGGAAGCAGGCTCCAGGCTCCGAGCCATCAGCCCAGAGCCTGACGCGGGGCTCGAACTCACGGACCGCGAGATCGTGACCTGGCTGAAGTCGGACGCTTAACCGACTGCGCCACCCAGGCGCCCCGACAGATATCTTTCTAATACTGAGTCATCCCAGTCAAAGCCATGAATACCTTTCCATTTTTACAGATCATCGTCAGTGTTCTTTATTGGAGTTAAAAAATTGTTTCCCCGGTCTTATTTTTTCTCAGTTAAATCCGTTCCTGGAAATTTTACAGTTTGGTTTCGCTACTGTGATTTTTTTTTTTTTTTCTAGTCGATTCTTGGTGGTGTAGAGAAATGCTGTTGATTTTTCTAGGCCGGTCTTGTATCCCACAGCCTTGCTGAACTCTAGAACTGGGTCTCGTGTCATTTCTGATGAGTCTGTTGGGTTTTCTGTTGTGTGATCACCTTAACTGCAAATAATGACAGCTGGCTCTTTCCTTGCATTTCTTGCCCTGGCTACTTCTTTGTCTCTGCATGTGGCATTGAACGGGACCTTCAGTACTGTGATGATGGACATCCTTGTCTTATTTTTGATCTCGGACAGGAGTGCCTTCAGAGGCTATCCGCTAAGTGTGTTTACTGGTTTTGTTATATAACGTTTATCAGGCTAGGGGAGTTTCCTCCTATTCCTAGTCTGCTAAGAGTATTTTTTAAAGTGATAAAGAGCTGTTGACCTTTGACATACTTAATGTCTTGAAATGTACCAGAGGATTGGGCTACAACCTGACCATTCACAGAGAGTATCTTATAGGAATAGTGTCCTGGCACAGCCAGGGACTCAGAATCCCAATCTCCATCCCCAACGATTTTACTAACCGGCACTGTAATCATGGCTATTGTCACCTGACTTCTCTGAATCTTGGTAGCCTAATTTGTAGAGTGAGAGGTTTGCATTAAATAATAGAAGATCTTGGGGCGCCTGGGTGGCGCAGTCGGTTAAGCGTCCGACTTCAGCCAGGTCACGATCTCGCGGTCCGTGAGTTCGAGCCCCGCGTCAGGCTCTGGGCTGATGGCTCGGAGCCTGGAGCCTGTTTCCGATTCTGTGTCTCCCTCTCTCTCTGCCCCTCCCCCGTTCATGCTCTGTCTCTCTCTGTCCCAAAAAATAAAATAAATGTTGAAAAAAAAAATAAATAATAGAAGATCTTCCCAATTTTATCGCAAACAGAAAGAAACTCTCCAAGGTCTTCTGTAAGTTTTGAGTCCCACTTACCTTTAGAAATGGTTCTATACTTCAAACTGTAGCTGTTATTTTTAATAACTTTTCATAACTAAATGTTGCTTTTGTTGTTCTCAACTGATCCTCATCTCCAAACGGTCTTGTCCTCAGATATTCTGTGATTAGCCTAGTTTATCCAGTATTCGGCTTTAATAAAGTACTGGGCAGCAATGCGTGCCATGGCACACACAGCTTGGTGAGAGTGTTGCTAAAGCCAAGCCCCTCATTTACCTCCCCTGAGACCTGCCCCACACTTCTGTGTTCTGTCCATGCAGTTGTCCAGTCCACAAGCCTGGGTGCCACTTCGACTCTTCCAGGCTCCCATCCTGTACAACAAACACCAAGTCCTCCAGAAGCTGCCTTCTAACGCACACCATCCATGGAAGGAGACCATCTCCTTCCCTGGCAAGGCCGCCATCTTTTACCTCAATCACTGCAGTAGCCTTGAAACTAGTTTCCCTGTGTCCACACACACACACACACACACACACACACACACACGCACACAGTCCCCAGTCCATTCTCCACAATGTTCTTTCTCAGGGAGAACCCAGAACTCATCACTGGCTCCTTAGTACTTTCAGGATCAAGTCCAGACTACTTAATATGCCTTATAATTAGGCTGCCTGTGTTAACATACTGGGGCACTCTTGAGAATGAAAGGGGCGCTCTTAATATTAGCACCAGGAACAATGGGTGTAGACTGTCCCAGGGCAGTGGGGGTGTCTGCTCAGCTTGCTGGTGAGGCCCTTTCCTGCCTGACCCCGCCTGCCTCTCTGCTGCACATGAAGGCCCCACTTCGATGAAGCCACCTGCAGCCCCCAGTCCTGCTGACACTCTCACTGCCCGTCTCCACTCTGAATGCTCTGTGCCCCCTTCCACGTCCCGTGCCCAGCCTCCTGAGGACCGAGTCCTTCTCTGTGCCGCCTTTACTATGTGGTGTCACCGTCTGCTCACATACCTGCACGCGCTTATAGAGCTGGGACTCTTACAGCCTTGGGCAGGGCATGTTCAAAGCCAGTCTCGGTGTTACTTCCCTTGCTACCTGCTTTTCCAGCTGCCTCAACCATATCAGGTAACATCGCCGTCCGGCCGGAGTCCAGATGGCACGTGAGGTCAACCTTTAGATAAGTGGATCGTAGTTGTTAGGCAGCCGGCCATTGCAGGAAAGAGTGTTGTGAGAATTCATAAATATGGTTCACTCTTGTAACAATTTGATTTTTAGTTTGGTTATTTCTTATGCTTTGTAACAGATATGTTCACACTCCTCCATTCACTCAGCGTTTATTGTGTAAGCCAGGCACTGTGTTTACGCACCTGGGGCCCAGCTGTGAACAAAACAAAACTCCCGCCCTGGGGTGGCCTGCACTCCCGTGGAGAAGGTGAACAGGAAGCAAATAATAAATCGTAGATGTCAAGTAAGCATCCCTGCTCTGGAGAAAAATGAAGCAGGAGGGGCGCCTGGGCGGCTCAGTCCGTTGAGGGTCCTGACATTTGATTTCGGCTCAGGTCATGATCTCGTGGTCATGAGACTGAGCCCTACATCAAGCTCTGTGATGAGCATGGCACCTGCTTGGGATTCTATCTCTTTCTCTCTCTCTTTCTTTCTCTCTTCCTCCCCCCTGTCCCTCCCTCCCCCCCCCCCCCCCCCCAAAAATGAAGCAGGATAAGGGGATAGGATGCAGGGTGCTGGCTTAGGTAGAGTGGCATGGGCAGCCCTGCAGAGGTGACATTAGAGCAAACTTGAGCCACATGAGTAACTGTGGAGGGAGAACCTTCCAGTCCTGGGAGCAGCAGGTGCAAAGGCCCTGAGATGGGAAAGTGCTTATTAAGTCTGGGGAGCAGGAGGAGGCCAGAGAGGCAAGGTCATGTGGGGCCCCGCCGGCATGGTCAGGACTTGGGGTCTTACCCTGGGCATGAAGGAGTGCCACTTGGGGGGAAGGGAAGAGGCATGGTGTGAGCTACATATTAAAAGGTTGTGTGAGCCCTGGGCTGCTGAGTAGAGAACACACAGTGGGGGCCTGGGGAAAGCAGGGAGGCTGGTTGGAGGCTGTTGAAAGAGACCGTCCAGGAGCAGTAGATGCTTCACTCGGGATACTAAGTAGTGTCGGGAAACGTGAGTGGTTTTGGGATTTAGGATTTATTTTCAGTATAGAGCTGATAAGATTTGCCGGTAGAATCATCGTGTCCTGTGAGAAAGAGGAAATTCAAGAATAACTCCACGGTGTTGGCTGGGTTCGGCTCACTGGGGTGAACAAAGTAGTTGTTGACATAAAACTCCATTAAATTGGGAAATGTTGACTGGGGCGACACTCCCCTAGTTCAGTTCCCTGCAGTGTGTGAGCAGAAGTGTGGGCAGCACGGAGGCTGAGAGCTGGAGCCTGTGTGCAAGTGAAGAATACCCCAGGGGAGCAGGCTTGTAGAAGGCTGGGCACCGGGGACTCGTGCTGAGGGTGCCCGAAGAAGGCCAGCCGACGTGTCTCAGGACCCTGCCCCTCTAACCCTACCCAGAAGAGCCTCCAAAAATCCTGACTGGCATGATCTGAGCAGTTGAACTTGGCTTGTAACTTTCAGATATATTTTTATTCACTTATGGCCACCGAGATTTTCAGTAATGATAGTAGAAGCATAAACAAGATGTGAATTCATTTACTTACTGCATCGTTCTCCTTCCCCTGCATATGTGTGTGTGTCTTTGATCTCTGCGCTCGGAACGGAGCACCCAGGGGAAATAAGGTATTTAATCGGAAGGGAGGTTTTTAGTTTGGTGAACGTGCATTCTGTAGAGGGTCATTAATCATTATCCAGGATACTTGGCTGGTTTAGTCCTAAGCTGTGCTGGTCATTGTATGTGAGACCGGTTTCTTTTGTACCGACAATTAGAAAATAAGTCACTCATAAGCCATTAAATGCCGAGCTAAAACTCATTCAGTGGCTGAGTATCCGCAAATTTTGTGGACACGGCCATTTTTTACCTGCTTTGAGCAGCCCTTTTTATAGAAGAAAAGGTGAATTGACAAGCAGGCTTGCAAGATCCTGCATGTTTCCCGTTTCCAAAAACTGTTGTATTGAGAATTACTTTGAGGAGATTCTTGCCGGCACTTACACATTGTGAGGGTATGAATTCCTTCACGCACAAACACCTATCGTGGGCCTGCTCTGCCAGGTGCCACCCCAGGTCCCGAGGAGAGAGCAACAAACAGGACTCGCTCCCTGCTGACATTCATTCCCGCAGATGAAAGAAGACATGAGCCAGCGGTTTTCAAAGTCATTTAATTACTGCAAACTCAACTGGCGGGGGGGGGGGGGGGGGGGGGCTTCCTAGCTCACAAGACTTCCATAGGGGCTACACCAAGTTCCCAGAAGGTTCCAGAAGGGGCCACACCAGGATCCTCGTAGCAGTCCACACAGCAGCCAGGGACTTGCCTCCACTCCCAGCCCCTACAAGTAACTCCTTGGGTGCAAGGGAATGAGGCCCGTATTGGTGGGTGAAGAGTTCCCCTTCACGTAGAAGCCCCAGACCTTGCAGGATCTGGTGTCCCTCGTGACAGCCCCAAAGGGGCACTGCTTCCAGGGTCCCCACAAGGACATGCCTGGTTACAGCAATCACCCCTCTAGGGATGCTCAAAGCTATGGCAGACCCACCAGACGCACTTTATCAATCGGGTTATTTTTACCATAAGCAACATTGCTAACATTCCATCGTTATCAGGTTTCCAGGAAACAGAGCCAGAAATGATCTGAAGGACAAATTTGTCCTTAGAGAAGGACAAAGCTGTGTTAACGCTTTATTTGACATTACTTTTGTCATAAGTGCCACAGAGGAGAGGTAGGAGTGGAGAGCCTTTGTGACCGACATGCAGACGCTCTCACTCGAGCGTTCATTCATTACGCAGCAAGCGCCGAGTGGTTCCAACATGAACGTAAGATGCTGACGCCCTTCTCATTTTGCAGATACATCGTCATGGTGAAAGGCCACATAGGCGGCTGGATCCTGGTTCTGTTTGTGGCCACATGGAGTGACGTGGGCCTCTGCAAGAAGCGGCCGAAGCCTGGTGGAGGATGGAACACTGGGGGGAGCCGGTACCCGGGGCAGGGCAGTCCTGGAGGCAACCGTTACCCACCCCAGGGCGGTGGTGGCTGGGGTCAGCCCCACGCCGGCGGCGGCTGGGGTCAGCCCCACGCCGGCGGCGGCTGGGGTCAGCCCCACGCCGGCGGTGGCTGGGGTCAGCCCCACGCCGGCGGCGGCTGGGGTCAAGGTGGTGGCACCCACAGTCAGTGGGGCAAACCCAGTAAGCCGAAAACCAACATGAAGCACATGGCAGGAGCCGCGGCAGCCGGGGCGGTGGTGGGGGGCCTCGGCGGCTACATGCTGGGGAGTGCCATGAGCCGGCCCCTCATTCATTTTGGCAACGACTACGAGGACCGTTACTACCGTGAAAACATGTACCGCTACCCCAACCAAGTGTACTACAGGCCAGTGGATCAGTACAGCAACCAGAACAACTTTGTGCACGACTGCGTCAACATCACGGTCAGGCAGCACACGGTCACCACCACCACCAAGGGGGAGAACTTCACGGAGACCGACATGAAGATAATGGAGCGCGTGGTGGAGCAGATGTGCGTCACCCAGTACCAGAAAGAGTCCGAGGCCTACTACCAAAGAGGGGCGAGCGCCATCCTCTTCTCCCCGCCTCCCGTGATTCTCCTCCTCTCGCTCCTCATCCTCCTGATCGGGGGTTGAGGGCGGCCTTGCCGTCTTCCCCATCTTCTTCATCTTTTACGGGTTGGGGGAGGGGGTGTCTACCTACAGCCCTGTAGTGATGGTGTTTCATTCCTGCTTCTCTATCGCCCATAGGCTAATACCCTTGGCACCGATGGCCCCGGGAAATGTAGAGCAGACCCAGGATGCTATTTATTCGAGCCCCGAGGGATTGAGTCCTTCATGGGCCAGTGCTAGTGCTGGGCTGGGAATAACAACAACAAATAATCATTGGTTGATCTAGGGCTCCTTTTCTTGTCTAGTGCGGCAGATTGAGGCGAAGTCGATTCTCAAAACAGCCTTCAAGTACCTTCGCCTGAATACCTCCGGCTCCTTCCCCAGCTAGAGCTCAGTACACTAATGCCCCATCTTAGCCGTGATTTCACGGCAACTTGGGACATTTTCCTCACCCGTTTTAAGAGAACCTGACTACATTTCCCCGTTCAGAGAGCATTTCTGCCAAATTTGAGTATCATGGCCACATGATACTCATTCAAAAAACAAAACTAGAGATCCTTAGCTCCTGGGCCCAGGCTCAGCACGCCAGAGAGCACGTGCCCTGTGTCTGCACAGAGCTGGGACAGAGTCTTGCATTTTGCAGTGTGGGCTACACAGCAGCTATCGTGTCAAGAGGCACTAGACCTCGGCAGACGAGGTTTTCACAGGGAACGCGCGTAACCAACAACACAAAAAGACTAAAAAATAGCCCAACACTTGGTGCCCTTGGAGGCGAGCTCCCGGCTTGGACGTTTAAAGCACCTACTCGTGGCATTCCTTTCTTTCACAACCTAAACTGTAGAGAAGTAGGGCAGTAAAAAATTGCACCACTTTCTGGGCACTGAGAGCAAATCTTTGGTCATTTACCTGGGAACCAGAACCATTTTGACATAGACGAAGGTGCAGCGTGAAAATACCGTTCTCCCAGAGCATTACACAATGAAGAAAACGATTAGTAGACAAAAGAAGTGCTTGCATTTCTCCATTGCTGTCTCATAACTGTCGAAAGCCAGAACTGTGTCAAGTCCTGGTTTGGCCATCCCAAAAAATACCTTAGGTGGCAGATGACAGAAACATCCATTCAGAGTGGAAAAAAAGAATTCTGTTACTGTTATTTAAGGTAAAATTATTGTCTGGGTCATTCGTTATTGTCACCTAGCTGATGAATTACCGTCCTGCAATGTTACTGGCTTGCACTGTGCGGGTATTTGATGTAAAAAAAAAAAAAAAAAAAATTATTATATATATATATATTGTGTATGACCAACATAGAAATTTGGGTTAGAGGAGTTAACATCTATCTGATCTATCGTACCACCTGTTTTTGTAAGGTACTAAATACTTAATACGTAGAAAACCCTTTTGCGTGGTCCTCAGGCTTACATGTGCACTGAATAGTTTTGTATAAAGATCCATGGTGGATCTTTGAAATATGCATGTACTTTATATTTTCTATATTTGTAACTTTGCATGCACTTGTATAAAAAATTGTATAAATGTTCTATATCTGGACCAGAATTAAACAGGAGCTAAGTGAGCGTGTTGTGGTGTTGGCAGTGATGTTCTCCACTGTGCCCTGTGTTGGCAGGGCCATTGTGGGGGTGAACTGGAACAAAGCGGCTCGTGCAGTCCCCACGCCCCTGTGGTGACCAGTGTCCCCTGCACCCGCTCGCGATCCTGCCCTCAGCTGTGCTCCGGGCACGCATGCCAGCTGCTCCCGGCTACCTTTTCATTTTTTCTGCAAATGTCTTGAGTGTCCTTGGCACTGGGTAGATGCCAAAGGCACTATTGCAACGGAGGAAGACGGTCCTGGCACTCTGGAAGCTGCTTTTCTGTCCTGGATTTTGAAATAGAGGATTTTCTTGACTAAATTGGAACTGAACAGGCTCTCAGGTACCAACTTGATTGCCCCTCCCCCCCATACACACACCTCTCTCACCCCCAGTCTCAGCTCATAAAATCTCCCAGACCCTGGGAGCCCCAGGGGCAGTCCCTCCCTTTGGGCTGAAATTTAACACCTCAGGTCCACAAAGGCCACTCATTTGTCACAGTGCTTCAAATAATCACGGACATGACGGTGGTTGAACTCACAGTATTTGTTAATACCTTAGGAAATGCCAATATTCAGTAGCGATCGCAGCATCAACTTTGTCCTAAAAACGGCAAGAAAGAAGTCCACGCGTCGGAACCCTATCGCTCGCAAAACTGCTGGAACGGACACCTAAGTTTCAAAAGCATGACTCATCCATGAGTAAGCCTCAAACTTAATCCCGAACATAAAAATTTCTAGAACTCTTTTCAGTTTGGGCCATTTTCCTAATTCTTTAAAAATAAACTTCATTACCTGCCGATCATAGTTTCTCAAGAGTGGCCCGCTGAGAAGACTTCAAATGTCCAAAGCATAGATACTCAGAGGGCCAAAGTCCGTGATCTAACATGTACCTCAGGCCCCGTATGTTCTTCCTGTTAACTTCCCAACTCCTGTGAGTTGTGCTAAAAGAATTTTCTCTTTAAAAAAAAAAAAAAGCACCCGGGTAGCTAAGTGGTTAAGCGTCCGATTTAGGCTCAGGTCATGATCTCACGGTTCATGAGTTCTAGCCCCCCATCGGGCTCTGTGCTGATAGCTCAGGGCCTGGAGCCTGTTTCAGATTCTGTGTCTCCCTCTCTCTGCCCCTCCCCCACTCACTGTCTCTCTCTCTCTCTCTCTCTCTCTCTCTCTTTCAAAAATAAACATTTAAAAAAAAGAAAGGAAAAAAACAATTTGAAAACGATTGACTTAACTGATTCTAACTCCCAGAGAGGTTTCTTCTGGGGAAGTGTCACGTGTCAACTTGTGTTTCCCAGCTCTCTGGGGCTGAGACCAAATAAGTAAGTGTCCGCTGCTTTGGATGGAAATTTGGGTTTGTATTGCTTCCCACCATAGTGGGAGCCTTAATCTCAGCCAGAACCTGAGCTTCCCCAGATCCCGGCCTTGCCAAATGGGACAGGGAGTTAGGCCTCGGAGGGCCCATCACTGTCCCACCCCCTCCCAGGCCACATGAGACACTGGCTTCTCATAGCCCTCAGGCTGGAGCTCTGGGGCCCCTGTCCTCACTGTGTACTTCAAAGGGTCCCCGTCTAGGCCTGCACGTAGAGTCCACTGCCCCCCTTTCCTGGACTAGATTCTGAGTACCGAGGATGCTGGAATTCTCCACCAAATGGCCCCAAACCAACTTCCAAGGTTCATACAGTCCTCTTATCTGCTCGACCTTCCGCAGGTGGACACCGTGGGTATACACACCTCAATGTCAGAGAGATAGCCAGGGGTGGCTGTGGGGGAAGGGAGCTCAGAAAGAACTTGGATACGTGGGCCCCGGTGCCCTGAGGCACCTACAAACCTGAGGTCCCTACAAAGTGCTGGCTGGATCCAGGTGGAGAGAGGAGAGGGCAGCCACCGGCTGCAAGCTGTCCTTTGGACTCTTTTCTTCCTCCAGGGCCTGCAACTGTTAGCAGCAGCCCTTCCCTCAGGCTTCTAGGGGGAGACTAGGGAAGGATATTGCAAGAGTCATTAGTCAAATGTCCTCAAGCCATGCAAGTGTCTGTAAATTCTCAGACAGGCCAGGACTGGCCCTGTGAAGTTCTGGCTCAGTAATAGTGGGAGCACCTGGGTGGCTCAGTCCGCTAAGCATCCGACTTCGGTTTGGGCCATCATCTCACGGTTCGTAGGTTCGAGCCTCATATTGGGCTCCGTGCTGACAGCTCAGAGCCTGGAGCCTGCTTCAGATTCTGTGTCTCCCTCTCTCTCTGCCCCTCCCCTGCTCACACTCTGTCTCTGTCTCTCTCTCAAGAACAAACAAACATTAAAAAACTAAATAATAATAATAGTGAACCAGAATTACTGCCATTTTTTTACATTACAGTTGTTTCTGTGCAACAGAATGCTGCATTGCAACTATCACACTTCAAAAGAATTGTTTGTTACATGAGTGTGCATAACACGATTTTAAGTGAAAATCAGAGTATGAACCTATAAGAACCTATCCATTTTTTATAAGACAAAGAAATAAAATATAGAAACACACAGAAAAAGAAAATACCAGAAATACACAGGCCTTAATGTTAAAGTGCTTATTGCTGGGTGTAGATAACAGGTGAGTTTTTATTTTTCTATTTTTCTATTTTCCAGAAAATTTACAGTGACCAAATACTGCTTTTATAAGGAGAAAAAGATCTGTAACGATTATTTTTAATTCCTCTCTGGGCACATACCAGCCTGGCCATTAGGTCTTCAGGGATCTAGTGTTTTCTCAGACTTCAGTACAGCTTCATGCATGGCACTGGGCATGAAAGGCCTTATCTGATCTTCATAAGATCCCTATTTTAGAAACCTGATACCCAGAGACATTCTGTCACTTGTCCAAGGTCACACAAATAGCGTGTTCCTCAAAGTATATTGTGGAAACACTTCGCCTTTGGTTTGCGGTGATATTTAACGGTTCGGCTCAGAGGTCCCAGGCCTGAGGCACTGTGCACAGCTCACGGCCTCTGTGAATGGTGCCCCCTGGTCTCCCACGGAGCTCCAGCTTCAGGGGACTTAGCTGACCCCAAGCAGAACCTGGAGGAAGGCTCAGCAATCCTAAAAGCAAGCTAGGTCCAACATTCCTCCTCCCCTGAACAGACCCTCTGTTGCTCACTGTCCCATACGTGGCCCCCTAGCATTATTTCAGGGGGGACCTTCAGCCAGGCCCAAAGGTTGTGCACAGGTGGTGGACCCCTCCAATTAAACCATGGTCCCCTAGAGCATGGATGGGTCACCTCCTGGAGCCCCCAAGGTACAGGCCGCCAGAGTGTGGGTTGGGAGCCCATCCTCCCTAACTGTCCTGGCAAATCTGCCCCTTTCCTCCCTCCCTCCCTCTCTAAAAACAAGCAAAACCAAGCTCATTGTCTTAACTTTTGTGTTGGACAAAGGTACCAGTCTTCAGTGACTCCATATCCCTTCATGCCCTTGCTTGACCCTGTCACTCCAACACCCCATTTTCATTGCCTTCCTTGCTGACTATACCATCGCCTTTAGGTTGTTAGAACTGTCAGAACAAATTGCCACAGACTGGGTGGCTTAAAAGAAACAGACATTAATTTCCTCGCAGTTGTGGAGGCTGGAAGTCTGAGGCTTCAGCAGGGATGGTTTCTCCTGAGGACTCTCTCCTTGGCTTAGACATGGCCGTCTTCTCCCTTGACCTCACGGGGTCTTCCCTCTGTGTGTCAGTGTCCTAATCTCTTTCCATAAGGACAGCGGTCACGGCCTCCTTGTTACTTAACTTTGAATTAACTCTTTAAAGGCTTCACCTCCAAATACAGTCATTTTGAGGTTTGGGGGACTAGAATTTCAGCATATAAATTTTGTGAGGACACAGTTGAGCCCACAATGCCATCTGTGTTCTAGAAACATCATAGCAGTGTGTCAGTGTCACCATCAAAGGCATTCCCGGGACTCCGAGGGCCCCACATTCACACACTCATGTCTTATAATGGAAATGCCATCATCTGTGTGCCTTCAGCAGACTGGGCCACTGCCCACCGCTCCACTCAGGATTGCCAATTGGCCTACCTCACAGTGCCCATCACACTGCAAGCAGAAATGGTTCCGTTCTGGAGACAGCCCCCGAAACCCAGCCGCTGCGCCCCCAGGGCTGGCACAGAACGAAGAGTTTCATGGTGAGCCAAATTTGTTTAGTTTGGCCTCTACCGACAACAATCTAAAACTCTAAGCGTGATAATGTTCCTCCCACACACAAATACCCCACAAACACACCTGGCTTAGGGTTATGCTGATTATGAGTTAATTAACATAAATCTGAGCGTTAGCTGCAATTCAGTGGGTGCTATAGAAAGCTGGCAAGATCCTATCCCCTCATGCTGCCAAATCCTGAATGCTAGGCGTGCCCATCACCCTGCTCACAATGGCTGCCCACACATGGAATGCGTCCATTCAGGTTTCTTTATGGCCCAAGCTCACCCTCCCAAGGCCCTAACTCCAAAGTGCAGGAGAACCTCACAGATTCCTGACCCTCCCACTTGTGTGCCAAGGTGGCCTCATCGTTGTCTAGACTCACAGACCAGACAACCCAACAAGGAAGGAGACTGTGTTTCCTTTTTCCAGCCAATGCCATATCTCCCCTGTTCCCTTGCATGTCTCTGAATCTCCTTTTTTCCCAGCCCTCTGAGGAGGCTTTTTTCCTTCAACCACCTGAAGACCTTTTTCTCTGCATTGCCTTCCAGGAGGCAACTGAAACACAATGGGTTTGTTACTTCCGTGGCATCATGCAGACATCAAGGCTGTTGAGGGAAGAGCCCAGAAGGAGAGTTCCTGCTTCCAGTTAGGGCCATTGGGCAGGGCTAATGTTTCCCCAAGAACTATCTCTGGACCTTTGATAAATGAAGAGAATAATGAATGAATGAATGAATGATTACCTGCTCAGTCAAGCCCAGATTTGCCCTAATATAGTATGTCAGAGACGATGCCTAGCTTTGAGAATTTTAGAAGCAACAGTTTGCACGCCACCCTTGGAAGAAGTCCACTGTGGTTCTGCTGTGTACCTGATTTCCACCAGCTTGGGCTGCCACATTCCCCAGAATCGGCCAGGAGACGAACTCAGTGAATAAACCAGGATGGGATGTTGGCTGTGTCCAGCCAACTTATGGAAAATGCTAAGTGAGAATCACCATCTTGCTTTTAACATACTCACTCAAAGAGTAACTGCACAACAGATATGTTGTTTTATTCCATATCTCCCAGTTTGCCACAGTAAAACCACAGTATCAAATGGAAGAACATTTGTATCCTTCAGGGTGAAGGGTGTAGACCGAACAATATTATTCAGCCAAAAATTAACAACACAAGACACGACAGGTGTTGGTGAGGATGCAGAGAAAGAGGAACCCTCTTGTACTGTTGGTAGGAATGCACGCTGGTGCAGCTGCTCTGGAGAACGGTATGGAGGTTTCTCAAAAAAACAAACAAAAAAAAAACAACAACAAAAAAACCCCTAACCTACAATCCAACAATTGCGTTATTAGATGTTTACCCAAAAGATACAAAAACACAGGCTTGAAGGGGTACCTGCACCCCAATATTTATAGCAGCATTATCAACCAAACTATGAAGAGAGCCCAGAAGTCCATTGACTGATGAATAAAGAAAATGTGGTATATATACAATGAAATATTACTGAGCCATCAAAAAGAGTGAAATCTTGCCATTTGCAATAAGGGAGCTAGAGTGTATTATGGTAAGGAAGATAATTCATTCACAGAAAGACAAATACCATGTGATTTCACTCATGTGTGGAATTTAAGAAACAAAACAGATGAACATATGGGAAGGTAGGAAAAAAGAAGAGAAAGGGAAGCAAACCACAAGAGACTCTTAATGATAGAGAATAAACTATCGGTTGACAGAGGTGGGTGGGGGATGGGTTAGATGGGTGATGGGTACTAAGGAGGGCACTTGTTGGGATGAGCACTGGGTGTTGTACATAAGTGAAGAATCACTGAATTCTGCTCCTGAAAACCAATTGCCCCGTACGTCAACTAAAATTTTTTTAAAAAACAACAAACATTAAAGTATTAAAACACACACACGCACGCGCGCACACACACACACACACACACACACAGACGTACAGTATTATTCAGCCATGAAAACGCTGAATGAAGCTCTGATCCATGCTGTGACGTGGACAAACTTTGAAAACATGATATTAAGTGAAAGAAGCCAGTCACCGAGGGGTAAATATTGTATGATTCCATTGATGTCGATTTATCGTATGAGTCCAGAATAGGCAAATCCAGAGAGACAGAAAGTAGATTGTTGGTTGTTGGAGGTTGGAGAGAGGTGGGAACATGAGAAGGGACGGCTAATGGGTCTGGGGTTTCTCTCTGATTTGATAAAAAATATTCTGGAATTAGATAGATAATGAGTAACTCTGTGCCGCATATCACTAAATTTACACTGTGAAATGGTGAATCTTATGGTATGTGAATTATATCTCAACAAAGCTTTGTCTTAAGCATAAAATTATCACGAAGATAGATAAATTTTCTTTATATTTCTTAGATAAAATTATCTAGGAAGAAGTGGTGCGAAGGTAGGGGGTGGTTTAGGCATTTATTTGAGATTTAAACTAATAACATTTCAGGCAAATAACAAATAACATTTGTGTAAGAATGAGCTTAAAAAAAAAATCAACATTATCCTTTCAGAAACGTCTAACTACTTGGTAACTAGATGACTTAACCTGGTATTAAAAGTCTACCTGAAAAGAAAGAACAGCAATATTTAGCCACAGAACGGTTGAGTTTAAAACCTTCTTGAGCCCCCTGGGATACATTTTCCTAAAAGACCTGCTCGTATTATGCACTGACAAAATCATTAGCAGGTGTATAGACCTGTTAACCCATAGGCGGCAGAAACTCAAACCCTTTACTCAGTGTTAAATACCAACATTTCCTCAAGAAAAAGCTTTGGGCCTTTGATGAACAAAAGAATGGATCAATCAGTCAGTCAATCAGTGAGTAAGGGACTCAGGAAATTGCTTCATGCACCAGTTTTTGTAATGAGTCTAGTGATGGCCTTTTTTTTTTTTTTTACTAAATTACAAATTACTCCTCATACAGACTATTTCAACACCTTTCTTCCACCTGATAGAGACTTTACCCTTTTCCCCAAAGATGGCGTTTCTCCTGACTTTCTGATCTGCCCAGTGGAGGCAGCCCCAGATGTTCCTTCACCTCATAGGCAAGTTATGCGCATGAGTAAGGACACACCCTTCCATGGAACGTGCTAACTCCTTGGCAAGACTGGGCGGTATGAATGCCAGGTTTGGAGAAATGGAAGCCCTCATTTGAACCTTAGCTTCTGAGCTGCCCACATTACATCCCTGTCTTACTCACTTTGACCTGCTTGCCCTGCTCGGAGGCCTCGCTGGAGCCTTTAAGAACCAGACAGCCCATCCGAATCACACACGTGATGTTTTGGCTTTCCCTCCATCGGCTCTCCTTCCCCTTGGCTTTCCCTCCTCGCACATATACCTGACCCTTGTCATTGCACACTTACGTGTCACTTGCACTTGGGTCAGGAGATCAGCAGAGACGGAAGAGAGGCATTGGTTTGTGTCCAGTTGGAAAATCTGAGATGCTTCCCGATGGCAGCTAAAGTGAAGGGGCAAGAGGACCCAGTCAGCGCTTGAAATCAAGGAGATCCATGCACTGTTCAGTGAGTATCAGCCTTTCCTCCACACCCCAAAGCTGGGTCAAATGGGAAAACTTGCAGGGCAAAAGGGTCGTGAAAGAAATCCAACAGAACACTGAAGACGTCAACCGTCCCCTCTATCCACCCCCAGCCCCAGCCATCGCGTTGGCAATCCGGGCCTCCATTCACACACCTGTAATAGGATGCTACCCCCACCCGTTTTCACGTCCCTTCAAGAACTGGCTTCATCATCTTCCTCCCGACAGTCATCTCTATAGACTTCTACCGCAAGATCGCTGCCTCCTCTATGCTCTGATAATCCCCGCCTGGGACATCCCATCACAAACACTGAGCCGACAGGCTGTTTCCTGAATCACAAATACCAGCGATCACGGCTTATGACCATCATGTTCCCAAGCCTAATTTTACAAGGTGTATTCAAATGCAACATGAATCCCCTTTCCTCACACTGTTCCCTCCACCTAGAATGTCTTCCCTGCCCTCTCCACTATTCATACAAGCTCCTATATATATGTTAAGGCCCAGCTGAAATATCTATCCCTATCGTGGATCCCTTTGTGAGTCTGATGAAGCCTATGGACCCTGCTCAGAATAATATTTTTACATGCATAAAATAAACATATGGAGGTTACACGGGAAACCAATTATGCTGAAATACAGCTATCAAAACTTTTGACACTGACTCAGTTTACATTTGTTCCAAACTCACGGAATAAGATCCACTAGTGCACCTAATAACCCCCATAATTTCACAATGGTAAGTGTAAGGGATAGTTTTAGATCCGCTACACGTACACATGTGAAGGAAGGTGACCAAATTGTCCTGGCTTGTCCCATGCTTTCCCATGTCCTGGGGGCCCCCTCAATCCCTGGAACACTCGGGACAGCTGGTCACCCAACTGCTGCCATTGTTTATTTGCGAATTAAAATAAGTCTCCAATACAGGGGAGCGGCCATGCAGCAGGTGCACGGTGAACACCAGAGCCCTCTTCCACAGCTCAATCTACGTTGGTTGAACGACTTTGGGAAGCTGTCAGTTTGTACTAAAGCCAAACAGACGCCTATCCAATGGCACAGCATTTCTACACCTGAGGATTCACCCAACAGAAATGAGAGCTTATGTTCACCACGAGACGTACATGAGACTTTTCACAGGAACTGCGTTCATTATAGTCTCCAACAGGGAACACCTCGATGTCCATCAAGAGGTAAATAGATAAATAAATTGTGGTCTGCTTATACAACCATGTGTCATACGGGAATGAGAAGGGAAAAATAACACCTCCAGGCCGCAGAACTGATGAATGTCACAGACACGATGGTGAGTAAAGAAGCCAGCCACAGAAGAGCACGTATTGCATGATTTCATTTGTGTAAATTACGGAAGTGGGTGAAACCAACGCGGGCAATAGAAGTCGGGACCATGGGTGCCCTTTGGGTGGAGGGTAGCTATGAGGGCTTGGAATATCCTGCTAATTACAGAAGGTGGTTCATTTTGTGGAAATTTATTGAATCGTGCCCTTAAAATGTGCACTGTTCTGCATGTAGGTTATACTCTGATAAAAGCTTTTTTTTTTTCTCTTTAAGATTATGGATCCCCCATTCCTATATCCTGCTAGAGCTCGTCCCTGCAGCTATCGGTTCCAAGAAGTGACCTGCATTTTCCAGTTTGGTTGGCTCTGCAGCTCAGAAGCTACTTTTGCCCAACCGAGTGTGACCTGTCTCAACGGTGCTCCTCTTTTTCTCCTTTCTCTATCACAGACCCAGCCCCTGGCATAAGCCTCCTTGGCCTCTGCTAGTTGCCTTCACAACAGTAAACGCTTCATTAGTATTTCTGGCACGCCAATAGTGAACGTGCTAACACACGTCCAGGTGTTAACGAAGCCTTTAGATCTTAGCTTACTGGCCTTTATACTATTTCGTGGGAAAGATTTGTATTGGAGTCTGTGATGCCAACAGTGTGAAGCAATGTTTGATAAGCCTTAATAGTGGTGGACTGGGGGGAGGCCTGAGACCTCTTACACAAACATGGAAACAGATTCTCAGTTGAACTTCTGTCTCCGCCAAAGATGTCTGGTAAATACACCATTTATTCTCTGAGATGGAGGGTAGCTTACACGATGGAGAAGGTTAAGCTGTCCCTAACAGATGAGAGCTGAAGTCACTTGAGGCAGAAGATGGCAGGGTGGGGATTCAAACCTGGGTCTCTGGTTCCCACCCCCTCTCTTTGCAGCATCTCCAGCGCCACCCCTGAGAACGAAAGTCAACCCGAGTAACAAAGGGGTCCCTGCCCTAACACAATAGCTAGCCCCTTTTACCTGCTCCAGGTAGGCAGACCTTTCTCCTTTTGGACATTTTCCTGCATGTCAGGGAGAGAGGACAAACTGCTCATCAAATCATCGAGTTAATTATTCATCTTAAAAACATCAGAGACAAGTGAGAAAAGTGGTGGGCGGCCAAGTGGGGAATTCCAACATGGCGGCCGAGGCTGGCACTTTCTGCCCCTCTTGGGGTCTCCAGGCTGGAGTCTCTCTCCTTTCCCAGGGCACCCCATTCTGGACCACCTGGAAACACAGCCTTCCCCCCATTACCCGTGCTCTAGAGCTTTGGTGGCTCTCTGTCTTCTCACTTACAAACATCCTATTCCACGAACATTTGGGGACGCAAGATGAGTAACTGCCTTCAGTTTTCCCTGATATGCCATGAGATTCCTCAGCTCCCAACCCTTTTGCACCCCCTGCCCCACACACGTCATCACACCTCCCTGCCCTGAGTCAACTCCACACAACCCGGTGCCCAGCACCTGCTGCCATCTGGGCAGGGAAGGGCAGGGGACGGGACTACAGGGGAAATGACACAAGCATGTGCTTCCTCTGTGGCCTCTGGTTACACTTCTAGACAGTTATATGCCAACAGAATTCCGGCTACTGCCATGATAGCTCTTCACATGCTGCCCTTGATTTTTCAAAAACAAATTCTAAAACTGTTGCATTTAACCCTGTAAAATTTCTTCTTGCTGCCTCTGTGTGTGACCTGCTGTGATTTGGAGGGTTCGGCCTGCCTCCTGGCACACGGCCTGCCTTGGCAGCTGTGACCCGTGTGTGACTCTGGCTATACTGTCCTCAACCAAGTCACAGATAGGAAGGGATATGAGGGAATTCCTGTGCTTCTAGATCCTAGGCACTGTGCTATGTGTGGGACAAGTGAAACATGGTCCTTTGACTTCTGGGAGCTCAAATGAGCCCATAAACAGCAAGGGTACCCTGTATGACTATTCGGCTCTGTGGCGAGAGCTATGGGACCCCCAAGGGAAGACACTTGTCTGTGATTAAGAAAAGAGTGGGGGCGCCTGGGTGGCTCAGTCGGTTGAGCTTCCGACTTTGGCTCAGGTCATGATCTCACGGTCTGTGAGTTCGAGCCCCGTGTCGGGCTCTGTGCTGACAGCTCAGAGCCTGGAGCCTGTTTCAGACTCTGTGTCTCCCTCTCTCTGCCCCTCCCCTGCTCACGCTCTGTCTCTGTCTCAAAAGTAAATAAACATTAACAAATAAAAAGAAAAAAAAGAAGGGTGCCTGGGTGGCTCGGTCGGTTAAGCGTCTGACTTCGGCTCAGGTCATGATCTCACGGTCCGTGAGTTCGAGCCCCGCGTCGGGCTCTGTGCTGACAGCTCAGAGCCTGGAGCCTGTTTCAGATTCTGTGTCTCCCTCTCTCTCTGACCCTCCCCCGTTCATGCTCTGTCTCTCTCTGTCTCAAAAATAAATAAACGTTAAAAAAAAATTAAAAAAAAAAAAAGAAAAGAGCGGGCAAGCTATAGGAGAAGGTGGTCTTTTTTAAGATTTTTTAAAATGTTTTATTTATTTTTGACAGGGAGAGAGCATGAGCGGGGGAGGGGCACAGAGAGAAGGTGGCGACAGCAGACCTGAAGTGGGCTCCATATCGACAACAGCGAGCCCAACGCGGGGCTCGAATTCACAAACCTCAAGATCATGACCTGAGCTGAAGTCAAACACTCAACCAACTGAGCCACCCAGGTGCCCCGGAAGGTGGTATTTAAAATCTTCCCAAAGCAATAATCAGAATTCTAAGAATATAAAAGCTGCACACAGGCGTATTTTATGACCCAGCAAGTCTACCCCTCAGAGTTCACACACGACACAAAAGCAATCCCATTCCACCAAAAAGCACATGTCAGAATGTTCACAGTAACTCTTGGCGAGAGCCCAAGCCAGAAACCACCCAAATGCCCACCGCCAGGGGAACTGAGAAGAAAATTGTGGAGGAGTGTCCCAATGGAACGGGCAACTGACAATGCAGGTGACTCTACAAGACCCAAGCTGAGCAAGGCAGACACAAAAGATTGTTTACATAATTCTCTCTATACCAAGTACAACCATAGGCAGAGCTCATCTAGGACGTAAGGAGTCGGCACAGTGGTCAGCATAGGCGGGAGGGCAGGGACCCAACGGGGAGACAAAGAGGCTTCGGGGGTGCAGTCACATTCGGTTTATTTTTCTGGGTGTAGGTTACATGGGTGTGTTCAGTTTGTAAAAATGCACAATGCTGTGCCCTTAGGATATGTTCAGCTTTCTGTGAATAGTAGACTCCAGGAAAAAAGAAAGAAATTGATGGGGCTCCTGGGCGGCTCAGTCAGTTAAGCATCCGACTTCAGTTCAGGTCATGATCTCGCGGCTTGTGAGTTCGAGCCCCGCGTCGGGCTCTGTGCTAACAGCTCAGAGCCTGGAGCCTGCTTTGGATTCTGTGTCTCCCTCTCTCCCTGCCCCTTCCCTGCTGGCACCCTGTCTCTCTCTTTCAAAAATAAATAATAATAAAAAAAAAAAAAAAAGGAAGAAAGAAAGAAAGAAATTGAGTGCAGCTAGACAGCTACACAGCTATCTCATCAGTATTATTTTCCGAAACACGTTTCAGTTCTGCCATTAGGCCATGAGCTGTTTTAGCTGGCCTTCCTTATCCCTCCTTTGGCACAGCATATAGTCCAAGCACATAACAGACTTCTCTTCACGAAGCCAAGATATAGTGGGTGATCTTCCTACTCACTAACCCTTCCGGGTACAGTTTGGCATGGCACCTTGTGTCTTAATGCCCACTCTATTTAGAAATGCCCTCCAAAGGTCAAGATCTAATCGAACTAGGAGCTGAAATCATAATGACCCACTGGTGCATTCTAGACCTCAGCCTTTCTCTGTCGATTTTTTTTTTTTTTTTTTTTTTGGTATCCACATAATTTTCTGCTGCTCATACATTCTAGAGAAATCCATCAGAGTCCCTTGCATCATGGAGCACCCCACCCTGTGGGATCAGTCTTGTTCTCCCTGTTTAATCAAGGATGCTCCACATTCAATGATACTCCTCATACAACTCTCAATGCCAGAAGACACAATTCCCTCGAACCTGGCCTCTCGGCTCACGTAGAGACTAATGGTCTCTCACCAATTCCTCGGCTTTTTGTTTGTACATCCTTGTAGGCCGGGGAGCCGGTGTCAGGCAGGATTGGGGCAGTCCTGCACTCTCTGAGTCCGGGTAACAGTTTTCTCGACTTGTTTGCAGCGTCCAGAGCCCCTCCCATCTTCTCGAACATTTCCACAGTCTTCCCTGTTCTTCTGTGCCTCTTTGTTTGCTGACGAGAGGAATCTGCAGCCTCATCAGCTCTGCACCAACCTCCCACCACCTCCTGGGCAAAGTCCTCCTCAGGAAAAGACTAGAAAGAAGAATGGAGGGGCCTGGAGGTGCTCGCACCCGATGAGGACGGGCAGGGTGGAGAGTACACAGAGTTCAGGGCAATGGGCCCGCGATGGGAGGGCAGCACTGCCTGTGGGGCTGGGTGGCCTTGAGCCTATCTGGCCCCATGACTTCACAATGTGAAGGAGCTGAGCTGGAGGATTCAGAGCTCTTTCCAGCTCTAAACACCCCAAACCCTAATTATGACCCTCGTCTCTGGATAGTGAAATATTAACATGGTTTTTTTTTGGTTTTTTGTTTTTGTTTTTTTTTTTACTTCTTCTCTTCGGCATTTTGCAAATAGTCTATAGTAAGTTTGCAATACTGAAGTGTGTGTGTGTTCACAGGACCAAAAAGTCTCTGATTCTAGAAAGAAAATGGAAAGATTTTTTTTCTTGAGTTAATGAAATAGAGGCACCTAGGCTCAGTTGGTTAAGCGTCTGACTTCGGCTGAGGTCACGATCTCGCGGGTCATGAGTTCGAACCCATGTCAGGCTCTGAGCGGCTTTGAATTCTGTATCTCCTTCTCTCTCTGCCCCTCCCCTGCTCGTGCTCTGTGTCTCTGTCTCTCCTCTCTCTCAAAAATAAAATAAAACATTTTTTTAAAAACCTTAAAAAAGAAGGAAGTGAAATAAAATTTAAAAGTAAAGGCAGAGGAGAAAGAAAGGCCCAACTGGAGGACCCAAATCCCTGCTGGGGCAGCATTGACCTCGGGGGTTTCCCACCTCCAGGGTGAGAGGTCTTTGTAACCTCATGGCGCCATCTGCTGGTCATCCTGGGACAACCGCTTCAGCTTATTCGCAAAAGGGCTTTGAGGTGAATCCAGCCAACATCGCTGGGCATTCAGGATATAGATCACATTCCATTTACAGGCTAATCTCACGCCGTCCTTTCCTCCAGAATTTACTTTTGATTTCGCATGACAGTAATAACTGTAATCAGGACACCAGAGTAAGTCCCTTTTGTACAAGGAATGGTCACCGGATAACTGGGCACGGCCCCTCCTGCCTGGAGTGGCTGGTTCTTCAGATCCTCTCCCCTCTGCTCTTGAGAAAACTCACTCCCAGCCGTCTTTGAACAGTGTCGGCTTCATCTCCATGTGTCTCTGTCTTGTGGGTTTCCATAGATCTTGACTTTTTGGCCTTGGATTAATTCGGCGGCTCAGGCATTCCTACACGGACCAAAAACCTAAAATGCTGGCCAGGCCTCTCGCGCTTCCCTCTAGAACCCTGCTTTTCTACCTCCGCAAAGGGAGTGGGGTACCTCACTCCCTGGCAGTCTCCGCTGGGAGGGGACCTGTGGCCCGGCTGATCTCTCACCCTCTTCCCAACCAGACCCTGGCCACAGAGGCTGCCCAGCAAAAGCCCCCTTGCTATCTGAGGCTGGGCTTTAGGTGTAGGACAGCATGCACATCCAGCAACACCCTCTGTTGTAGATACTGGTGGGAAAGTGTTTTCCTTCTAACACTGCTCATTCCAGTTCTACAAGGCACCTCTCAAAATACCAGCCTTAAAAATAGTCCTAACCAGACTCTGGACAGATGTATCCATTCACCTATCCAGCTGGGGCATTGTGATATAGTAATGGTCCCAGTTCTTGGCACAGAGCTTCTAAAACCTGTGAATTTCCTGAGGGAGGTGGGGGGGGGGGTGGATAGAAGTATCTTTGGTTATAATATTTGGCTTGTGTCCCCGTTACTGGCACAGAGGGGTTTGGAGAGCTTCTGGGTTGGTGAACTCATCAACATTCAGGGATATAGTGCCCCCAAACTCCGTGGGGACTCCATGGGGACAACTGGAACCCTCCAGACCTTGCCCTACGAACTTCATCTGGCTGTTCATTTGTTTCCTTTATAATGTCCTTTGTGATAAACTGGTAACGGCCAAGTAAATAAGTAAATACATACAGACATACATAAAAGAAAAGAAAGTAAAATCAAAAGTAACTCTCAAGTCTTTCTGAACTTCGTCAAGATCTTCACATGGTGTTTATTAGTAGAGAGTGATGAGAAGGTCTATCCTCAAGGCAGAGGAGGGGCTGGGAACCCCTGATTGGTCCTGCCCGGGAGGGGAGGGCTGCCATATTTGGAGAGCAGCGGGGATGCCGCCTCCCCCTGCAGTTCCTACATAGGCAGGACCGTGCCCTGGAGGACACTGCTGCTGAGGCTCCAGAGACACAGTTCCAGAGAGATCCCAAGGTAGGTGGGGAGCCAGAGTTCGTGCTGGGTTCCATTTCTGTGGTCAGGGTTGCTCATTTCTAATCAGACTGCAAACCGTGCCGGGATTTCTTTTCTCCCACCCCCTGGTGTGGGTCCCCAGTCAGGGGACACATAGGAATGTTGGGGCATCACTGGTGTTGCGTGTCTGCTTCTGGTGTTGACAATAAAATGCTATTTTACGGTTGGCTGGTTGGGATTTTCTTTGTGCTTTCACACCCTTGTCCATGAACATGAATTTCTTTCTCGAGATCTCTGTGCTTTTGTGTCTTTAGTTTGACACACCTGTAATTTGTGTTATTATTCGTATTTAACATTTCTCCTACCAAGGAGTCTGGGCTGAGGGCACGGGGTGGGATTAATGAATGTTCGCCTCATGCTCGGCTCTCTTTTGAGAAGGCTGGTCTGAGGTCACTGTGATTAGGGAGCAGTGGGGGGTCAGGTGCCAGAAACCTGGGTGCTCAGGCTGCTGCCGGGCGCACTCATGCCCTCCCTGGGCCAGAGACTAGACCATGCCTGCAGGGAAAGAGAGGTCACCAGGCATCCAGAGGGGACTGCACTGCGCTTGCGTTTTGCCTTTTTTTCCTACGTAAGAACCAGCATCACACTGGAGTTGGACATTTTAGCAGAGGTGGACTAGTCACTTTGGGAATATGGCAGGGAGCAGGTGTTAGGGGCTAAACAAGCTAACTTTTCCACCTTCAGCTCTGGCATGAATGGACTCACGTAAAACTTCATCTAGGACACGGCGTAAGCACGCCTGGCTATGGTCACTGTTCCTGCGTTTCTGATCCACACCGACAAGGGTCCAGGTCCTGGAATGCCCTGAACAGTTGACCTTGGGAAGTAGATTTCCACAATAGCTATTGTAGTTTCAGGAGCCAGACGTGACAAACTACCAGACTCGGGGGCTGAGGGAAGGGGGACTATCCCCTGATGTCATCAGCAGCCCTTCAGATGCCCAGGGGCCACCTTGACCCTGGACCCTCGGCTCTCCCCCAAGCCCTCATCTCCTCTGAAATTCCTCACGAGCCCTGCTCTTTGCTCAGCTTGGGGGCCGTCGGTGCTGCCCTCCGTGCCCGGTGAGTCAAAAGCACAAAATCAAAGCACCGTTCCCTCCTGCAGCCCAGAAAGGCCATGATGCATGGAAACTAGGCACATGGGAACAGTGTCAGACAGACCTGGATTCGAATCCACCACCCATTAGTGTGCAGCCTTGGGCCAGTGACTTACCTACTCTGAAACCCAGCACAACTTTCATAAGATGGGAATGATAACGTACCTACCCCACGTGAGAATTAAGCTAGTCAATGCCAATGGCTGCCACTTAGTAAGTGCTCAATAAAAAGCTAGGCGATGGGGAGGGTGGGGTCACGCCGCCCCCAGGGGTGAGACTGAGAGCGTCGTCTATAACACATCTTGACCCCCTGACACAGGAGGCAGGGGTCTCCTGGCCACCCTTCCGTCTCTCTCTCTCCCCGTCATTACCATAAAGCCCTTTAGGGTCAGCAGCCAGGTGACTTTCTTCGAATGGATAGCAGAATGCACCAGGGCCAGAGCCAGCTTAGGGCAACAGAGAATAAAAAGGGAAGGTTAAGAATACAGTCTGTGCACGGAAGCCTGTGGTTCTAACTCTTCTGGGTGCTTTCCTCCAGAGATCCCTTGATTTCAAAGACTTGGGAACACCAAAGAAAACCTATACGTATTATGTCATTACTCATTTATTTTCCCATGCATATTCAAAGGCTTTATAATTGCCAGTTGTAGCTTCTTATCTGTATGAGAAAACCAGATCTCTGCCCTAAGTGCATATAATTTCAGGCAAAAGCAAGAAACTGGGGATTGGCTTAGCCAGTACAACCGGAGCATGGGAAAACTATTATGGTTTTGGAAAATGTGAACGGCGTGAGGTTGCATTCCTTGCTTAAAATCTCCTGCACACAGGAGGGGGGCAGGGGAACCCGGGAACCCCACCGGAGAAAGTAACCGTCCCGGCCTTTGCTATTGCAGATCCTGACACAATGAGGAAGCATCTGGGCGGATGCTGGTTGGCCATTGTCTGCGTCCTGCTGTTCAGCCAGCTCTCGGCAGTCAAGGCAAGAGGCATAAAGCACAGAATCAAGTGGAACCGGAAGACTTTGCCCAGCATCTCCCAGGTCACGGAGGCGCACACGGCTGAGATCCGCCCTGGGGCCTTCATCAGGCAGGGCCGGAAGCTTGATATCGACCTTGGCGCTGAAGGCAACAGGTACTATGAGGCCAACTACTGGCAGTTCCCCGATGGGATCCACTACAATGGCTGCTCCGAGGCCAACGTGACCAAGGAGAAGTTTGTCACCAGCTGCATCAACGCCACCCAGGCGGCCAACCAGGAGGAGCTGTCCCGCGAGAAACAAGACGACAAGCTTTACCAGCGGGTCCTGTGGCGGCTGATCAGGGAGCTCTGCTCTGTCAAGCACTGTGATTTTTGGTTGGAAAGGGGAGCGGGACTTCGGGTCACCCTAGACCAGCCTGTGATGCTCTGCCCGCTGGTTTTCATTTGGTTTATTGTGACATAAGCTTGCAGGCAGGCTGGCAGCCACAGGGATGGGGGGGTGAGCAAGCCGCTGAGTTATCCCAGTTCCTCTCCTCCAGACCCAAACCCCCACGTGTCCCGAAGGTACTGAGGAACCAAGTATTCCCACGAGTACCCGTCTGCTTTTGATAAATGTGTGTGTACCAATCCCCTCCAGGCTCTACCGAAGGGCGGCCTTTTAATCACCACATTCTCAGGTCCCAGCGGAGGGTCTGGCGCACCATCTTCCGCAGTAAATGTTGGGTGAACAGATAAGAGAACGAGCCAGGGACCCTGCCACGAGCGTCACACTATTTCCGGACCCCTCTTAGAGGTAGGTGCTATTCCCACTGTACAGATGAGGAAACGGAGGCTCCAGCAGGTGACGTGGCTGGAGAGTAGCAGAGCCAAAATTCAATCCTGGCTTGTCTCACCCCAGATTTTCCGCTCTGTGCAATCCCAGAGCTGTCTTGTGATCCCTTCCTTACTGCTCGCAAGACCCAAACCCAAACACAGATTTCTGCCAAAACCGCAGAAACCCCACTTCTGGAAGTACGAAACGGTCTGAACTGATGGCCATGTATCTTAATACCTGGTTACATGGAGGTTTTATTTAATTCTTCTCATCAAACTAAGATACAAGAAAGGGATTAAGCGGACACAGAAGTAAAGCTAGACAAAGGCCCAGAAATCACAGCGTAAGGCGATCTTGCCGGGCCGGTTCCCAGAGCAGACCAGATGCACAGCAGGATGTGACCACGGCACAAAGATTTTTGTTTTGTTTTGCTCTGGTTTCGGTGTTTTTCTTTTTGTTTTTGTTTTTCGCAAGAAGGATAAGTATTTGCTGTTCCTGGCTCTGAACTATTGTCTGGATTTGAGAAAGTATTTTTAATGGACATGTTTACTTTCTAATGTTCGTTCCCCCAGCCCTTTCTGTATCTCTCTGTGTATATGCATATGAGAATCTTTAAATATACTCCCTGTACACGGGTACCACGCCAATTTCTGGCTGCTTTTTTCCTCCCACTTCGGTGAGGGGCCGTCATTTCTGTGAACCACTTAGCTCTATAAAAAAATAATTCCTTGCCAAAAAGGTTCAAGAGAAGCTACGTCTTTAGGGAGACCCGACAAAGAACTCACTCATGCCCTAAGCAAGAGGAGATATGCCACTTATTATCTACTTATTAGTTACATATAGATACTACAAAATGCTAGTAGTTAATATTAGTTAAAAATAAATATATTACAAAATATGAATACGGCTTAAGTACAAATAATGAATCTAATGCTCTAAGATGCCCCAAGAGACCCTCTGGGGTGCATTTAGAGACCCCCCTCCTCCCCAGGAATTGTTGAACCATATTTGGATGCACCAGCTGCTGAATATTATCAATTCTCCTTTAAAGAGAGTCTGTAAGGGGAGAAAAATGTGCATTCTCAGACAGTGTATCCTAAGTATTTTAAAACATGAATGTTGATAATGGTACCTCTTGTTCTGAGCCTCCACTGCTATCAGCGTTCTTCTCAAGGATACTTTTGGAAGGTTTAAATACACGGAAAGCCAGTGGAGGACTTGGGGGCGGGGCAGCCCAGGGTAGCGGCTTTCCCCTGGGAGCCTGGGGGCCTAGCCCCTGCCCTGAATCTGCACAGAGGAGGAGGAGGAGGAGGAGGAGGGTGGGATGGAGGAGGCCAGAAGGCCTTAGTTCTCAGACGGCCAGCACTGTGCCCACCTTCCGCTTCCACAGTCCTGTTGGATTCTTGAGCAGAGCACAAGATAGAAGTACAAGCCATGTGGGTCATTTCTTCCCTGTCCATTTTTTATTTTTATTTTTTTAATAATAACAATAGCAAGAAAGACTGAAAAAGACAGAAGGAAGGATGGAAGGAAGGAAAGAAGGAAGGAAGGAAGGAAGGAACAGAAAGAAAAGAAAAGAAAAGAAAAGAAAAGAAAAGAAAAGAAAAGAACGGGGGCGTCTGGGTGGCTCGGTCGGTTAAGCGTCCGAATTCGGCTCAGGTCATGATCTCACGGTCCGTGAGTTCGAGCCCCGGGTCGGGCTCTGTGCTGACAGCTCAGAACCTGGAGCCTGCTTCGGATTCTGTGTCTCTCTCTCTCTCTGCCCCTCCCCTGTTCATGCTCTCTCTCTGTCTCAAAAATAAATAAACGTTAAAAAAAAAATTTTTTTTTAAAAGAAAAGAAAAGAAAGAAAGAAAGAAAGAAACTACTTACAGGCTGATGTTGAAAATTTCATCCCGGCCCTGCTGAGTGTAACTAACCATAAGGGCACACACAGGCACAGAAGCAAAATGACTTCATTTCTTAGGTGAAAACAGGTCACAACATAGTACATTTTCTATAATTGCTGTCTTTTCTCGTTTCATTAACAGTTCCAGACATCAGATTTAAGTGGGGCGTGAAAGGAATTTGTACATGGTGATTCAAATGCAAACATTATTCACGAAGCTTTTGAGACTCTATGTGCTTGAACATCCTTGCTGATGTTTACGAATTATGAGGTCAAGGGAAGGCTTGGGTTTTTCGCTTTAGCAAAAGGTTGCTGAGCACCTACTGTGTGTAACACATTGTAAGGGACCTCCGAATTATTCTTGATACAGTCATTCTGAATGTGAATAATTTCGCTAACATTGCATTCTCAGCCCCTCCAAGGGTTGACTCTTCCAAATGTGCTTATTGTAAAAGTGACATTCAAATGACAATGGAAATCCGATTGCCGGCAATCCCAGCATCTGATGAAGTCATTGTTTTCATTTTGCCCTCTTACCTCCTAGGCCTTAATATTTGCATATACATGTGTACATATTTGCAGTAACAATGTAGCTTTTATATTCCAAATATTCTCTGGACTTTATTCCATGCTTTTTTCATTTTTGTGCCATGTTTTAGTTCTTGCCTCCCCCTACCTTTCCCAACCCATTCTCTCCCTCCTGCCTGCTGTGCAACCTCCACATTTTCACTGTGCTTAGGTATACAAGGGAGGGTTTTTTTTTAATTTGATTGCTCCTTTAAAAAACCCTATGATTGTACATATCACATTTATTCCTCCGCAGTTTGATTTATAACTTCACACTGCCTCATGAACCTCTTTCCAGTTCAACAGCGAGCTGGTTAGCTAATGTGTCCTTTCAGATTGCCGTGTAATATTCCATGGTGTAGATAGACCCTGGTTGATTTGATCACTTCCTTGCTGATGGACCTTCAGGTTTTTTTGCCACTGCAAACAATAAACATCCTTGTACATACAGCCTTGCAACGTGTGGCTTTTATTTCTGTGGAATAGTTTCAATATAAATAATTTAAATTTTTCTAGATATGGCTACATCATGTTCCTACATTGCTGGAGCAATTCTCATTCCTGCCTGCCCTGGACGGTGCTAACCTGTAAGGGTTTTTATGTCACTTAAGTGTAAGAACCTGTCTTTGCTGCAAATGCCGCTCGAGTACCTTCTCTCCTTTGCAGACAGCACATCCAAATCCTGCCAAGTAACTTCTGACCACCAGCACCATTTGAAAATCCTAAAACTGTTAGCAATTCCTATTTTAAATCTGGCTTTTCGCTCAAAACATCCGGATGAGAAGCCTGGAAAGCAGGCTATATAGGTTTGGGCTTTAGAGGGTGGTATATTTGCACAACTCCGTGCTCCCTGATGGCCAGGGAGGTGTGGGGTGAGGTTTGGTCCTGGCCTTGTTTTTTAAAAAGATTTATTATTTTTTTAATGTTTATTTATTTTTGAGAGAGAGAGACAGCATGAGCAGGAGAAGGGCAGAGAGAGAGGGATACAGAATCCAAAGCAGGCTCCAGGCTCTGAGCTGTCAACACAGAGCCCGACGCGGGGCTCAAACTCACAGACCGCAAGATCATAACCTGAGCCGAAGTCAGATGCTCAACCAACCGAGCCACCCAGGCACCCTGGTCCTGGCCTTTTTATTAATCCAGGGTAAATTATCCGCATTCCAGTGAAAATGCCCTCTAGGAGATAAAGACCAAAAGCACCGAGCGTCAAGCACACTGTTCAAGTAGCCGGGGCCCCTCCTGGCTTCAGGGCCTCTGCAGACGGCCAGCATCTCCCGGGAGCCTTCGCTTCCCATCTTGCTTAGGATGCTCTCTGCAACATTTAGACCTCACCCCATGGTTCTCACGAGATGTGTCCCAGGCAGCAGCCATGAGTTTGTCGTGAGCCGTTTACACTCTCTCCCTCAAGCTCGCTGATAAGAAGAGATGAACTTGGGGCAGAGGCCCATTGGGTCAGGCGCCCCCGCTCCTACGTCACACCTTGAGATTTGGTCACTTCTTGCCTTTCCACCCAACATGTTTTCTTCACGTGCTGTGTGTGGCTGGACAAGGACACCCTAAGATGCCCGTGTGTCGCTGTGTGTCACCCTCTGGAGCCTGCCATGGTCTCAACTGAAAGATGAAGAGCGGGGGCCGTGTGCCCCCACACAGGCAGTGATAGGCCACGCACACTGAGCGGGTGATGGAGGAGACGCACAGACACGGCATCCTGGCAAATTTCTGTTCCCCCAGCGGAAAGCTCAGACGCTGCTCTGGCAAACCCAGCTCGTGCCAGGCATGTGTGCTCCTTCTGCCCCGAGACCGTGCAGCCGGACACGGCAGGCGACGCCTTCCTCTCATACCCTCCCTCTGGCAGCAGATGGGTTACAGCCGGGCACCCAGTTTCCCCTTGGAAGGGAAGGGAGCCAAACTTCCATGTCACTGGGAATGACGGGCACCTGCAAAAAGAATAAATCAAACATTCCCAGAGAAACGAGAAGAAGGCATTATGTCTCTGGGACACCTCTAAGCCCATCCCAGACCATTCAAAGTCTACTCATCAGGTTTAGCTGTTGCTCTTGTCAAATGGGAGGCTTCACCTGGACCCATGGGAGGCCTCAGACTGCATAAGTCCCGTGTACTAACCATTCCCCGTCTAAAGGGATCTTTCTGGGGGCTACACCCAGTCCAGAGCTGACCCCCCCCCCCAAAAAAAAGAGCTTTTCTTTCAATGTTTAAGTATCACTGCGTCCTCAAGCTGCTTCCCCTACCCTGGTCAGAATGTCTTATCTCTACCCACCACCCACCCACCTGGTCAGCCCTTGGAATTCCCAGATCTTATTTTAATGGAAATCTTTTTGTGGGAAAGCATTGCTTTCTTAAACAATAAGATTACTTTAACTCTAGCAGGCTTCGCTATAAATTGTGGAAGGAAATTGGCAGAAGGCCAGAGAGGAACTTGAGGAAGCTACAAACAGGTCAGGGTCAGAGAACCTACCACAGCTGGCCTTTCTGGATGGAGGGAGGTGGGTAAGAGTGGGAGGTTGGGGGAGAGGGCAGGGGCCTAGGAGAAAATACCATCCACGGAGAGAATTACACATGTGGGTTTATCAGAGGTGCCGTCAGCATCCAACAGGGTGGGGGTGTTATGCCCCCAGGGCTCCGGGTTCTAGAAACAACCCTCAACACCAAGGAGAGAGAATTTCAAGGACTAAGCAGAGAGAAGTAGGGTCCTGGAAATTCCTATATCAGCTGTGTTGTACTTGAATTTCCAAATCCACAATTAGAGCTCCTAATTTGTTTTAACTGGCTGTTTTGACTCAGGGCTACTTAGCAATCAAAAACAAAATGAAGGAATTATACCATCTGCAACATTGTGATTTATAAGATTTTGGTCATCTAGATGACCAAAATACATTTCTCATATATATTTGGTCTTCATCCTTGGTTCTTGGCTCATAGCTCCCCAAACCCTTGGAATTTGCTGAGCAAGATCAGTGGAAGCATCTTTGGTTATAATACTTGATCTCTCGTTTTCAATTCCTGAAATTGCTTCACAGCCATAAAGGTGAAATGGGTGTCTTGTGATTCGTAACCAGCCCCTTCATGAGTTTATGCTAATGAGGTGACTTGGAAAGCACCTACAGATAGGGGCTGGTCGCCAGGGAAACCAATCCTGATGGCCAATGAGTTAATCCACCAGTGGCCAATGAGTTAATCCGTTGTGCCCGGGTAATGAAACCCCCATAAAAACCAAAACGGACAAGGTTGGGGAAGCTTCCATGTTGGCGAACATGGGGAGATTTGGGCAAATTGCACATGCTGAGAGAGCACGGCAGCTCCAAGCCCTTTGCCCGGACCTTGTCCTGTGCATCTTTTCTGTCTGTCTGTTCCTCAGTTATATTCTTTTACGATAAACCACTGCCCAGGGCCAGTTTCCCGGAGAAGGTTGTTGCAGATATGTGAGGGACACTGACAAGAGCCAAAGAGATCCACAGGGATCTGACCAGGGGATCTGCTATGGCTGTGTAGCCACAGTTAGTTCTGTGTGTTACTTATTGACTTCTCCTGTGTTCCCATGTAGAAGGAAGGGCAAGTATGCTACCATCCCATCGAAGGTCTACACTCCCCCGAGCTGGGCCTGGGAGCCTGGATGGCTGTCATTTGCCCGCACTCCCACCCTCTTCAGGGACAGACCAGCAAGGCATCTCAATACTTCCCAGTCCTGAGATGATGGGAGAAAGAGAGCTGCTTTCCAGGAGATTATCCTCCATGAACTGGAGCCTGTTTGGAGGTAGGAGGCTCCTCTTAGCCTCTCTGTGCTGTTGTGCTTGAGAAGAAATCAGTTTCACAATAAGACAAAATTTCTCCATCTGAACGGTCAACTGAACTCCACTCTGGGGGTTTCTTCTCTAGCCCAGAGAGGTCTCAGGATAATGTGGAGTTTCTCAGGGGCAGTTCTATAGAATGAAGAAGTTGGAGAGGCAGAAGACCTGAGCTCCAGCACTGTCCCATGCCTGGAGTCTTTGGGCCAATCATTTCACCTGTTTGAGCTTCAGGATTTTTTTTTATCCATAATGGTAGTTATAATACCACCTACCTCACGAACATCAAGTAACAGGATGGATTCGGAAATATCTGGTACAAAATCAAGGTCAATTGCATCAGCATTAATGAATGGATCACCATGACCAGATAAGTAGAATCTAAAATCAGGATTGTAAATACACTTGCTCATGTCCAAAGAGAGCACAGTTTTCCTTCCTTTTCCTTACATTTAGGAAATTGTGTTGATGTGCGGGTGGCTTGCTGTCTCAGGCTGGTTGCCCCCAGGAGTCAGTCCTGAGACCAAGAATCCATGTACAAGTAGTATATTAGGGAAGTGAACCGTGAGTTCGAGCCCCGCGTCGGGCTCTGTGCTGACAGCTCAGAGCCTGGAGCCTGTTTCCGATTCTGTGTCTCCCTCTCTCTGACCCTCCCCCGTTGATGCTCTGTCTCTCTCTGTCTCAAAAATAAATAAACATTTAAAAAAATATTAAAAAAAGGAAACAAACACAAGGACCCTTTAACACCCGAGAATGAGCCCAATCTGACCTTCAAACTTTCTGGGTGCCCACCCATCCCACTAAGTGCCAGATGCCATTTCACCTGCTTTTATAAGGGATATAAGGGACAGACGATTTCACAAAGCCAAACCTGGCCCGTAGCTCACCTTAGCCTGTGTATCCCAAGTGCTGGTGGACTTCCTACCTCCAGCTCAAGCCTGAAAATAAAGAAACGCCTCTAAACATGCTTTATGTATTCATTTTTCTAGTTGCAAATGGTGCACCGTAGTTTAGTTTGAAGGCCTGGTAAAGAATACGCCAGAAATATTGAATATAGTATTTCACCTAAAAACTAGGGCAATCGTTTAAGGAAAAAAAAAAGATGTTCTTGTTTAGCCAAAGAGTATGTCCCGAAGCATCAAAAGATGTGGAGAGAGTAGCTTCAACTTCTGATGATAGAGATCTTTCAGGAAAGAGGTGTTTTATCGGTTCATCTTGACTGAGTGTTCAAGATAATGAAGACGCGGCCAGCTATCGGCTTCGGAGTCTACTGCCTCCTATATACAGCCCAAACCTACCAGGCCTGAGTGCCTCGAGGTGGGGGGACGAGATGTGTTACCATCTGAATGCTTGTGTCCTCCTCAAATTCCTGGGTTGAAATCCTACCCCTCAGTGTAATAGTATCAGGAGGTGGGGCTTCTGGGAGGTGATTAGGTCACGAGGGTAGAGCCTTCATGAATGGAATTCGTGCCCTTATGAAAGAGACCCCGGAGAGCGCCCTCGCCTCTCCTGCCACGTAAGGACACAAAGAGAAGACAGCCCGCTGTCTCTGAACCAGGAATCTGACAGCACGAGACACCGAAGCTGCCAGTCCCATGAACTTGGACTCTCAGACTCCAAGCCTCTGAGGAGTCTGTTGTTCAGAAACCCCCCCCAGCGTGTGGTGGTTGGGCTTAGCGGCCCAAACTGCTGAAGATGTGATAGGATCTCCGAGCTTGCAGGTCAGTGATGTCTGCTATGCAGTTTCTACAGCAGCAAAGGTCTGGTGGTTCCTGGATTTGGGGTGCTGATCCCGACGGCTTCCTATAGAAGGCCACCCACCTGCCTTTGACCCTGCCCCAGGATCCCAGATTCCACAAAGATCTCCCGCATCCCATTGAAACGTCTTTAACACCTTTCTACAGTACTGCACTAACTTTGTTGACATTGCCTCCTTCTGTGTATTCCCAAGCAGGATATAGATTCCACAGGGATAAAGGCTGGAATGTCTGCTTCTTTTGTATGGCACACAGCACCTAGCCCAGAGCTGAGTGCATCAGCCCAATGGATGACGGAGTGAATGCCACTCTCTTGCTTGTGGAAGCCCCATTTACTCCTTCCTAACTGATCCTCCTCCCACCCGGGAGATTCTGTCAGGGCTTTGAAGAACTCATTATGGGGCGCCTGGATGGCTCAGTCGGTTGAGTGTCCAATTTCAGCTCAGGTCACAATCTCACAGTTCATGGGTTCGAGCCCCGTGTCAGGCTTTGTGCTGACAGTTCAGAGCCTGGAGCCTCCTTCAGATCCTGTGTCTCCCCCTCTCTCTGCCCCTCCTCCACTCATGCTCTGTCTCTTCTCTCAAAAATAAATAAACTTTAAAAAACATTTGAAAAAAAGAACAATTCGTTTATATCTCCAGCACTGTCATAGCAACATTATGTAAGTGGCTCAATGTGATCCAGGATGAATTTTTTTTGCCTACCCTGTCATACAAAAGCCCAAGGACTCCAGAGTTTGCCCGAACCATAAAAAAGGCAAAGTAGGGGCACCTAAGTGGCTCAGTTGGTTAGGCGATCGACTTCAGCTCAGGTCACGATCTCGCATTTCATGAGTTCGAGCCCCGCGTCGGGCTCTGTGCTGAGAGCTCAGAACCTGGAGCCTGCTTCAGATTCTGTGACTTCCCCTCTCTCTACTCCTCCTCTACTTGCGCTCTGTCTCTCTGTCTCTCCATAATAAATAAATGTCAAAAAAAAAAAAAAAGCAAAGTATAGGAGCACCTGGGTTGTTCAGTTGGTTGAACATGCGACTCTTGATTTCAGCTCAGGTCATGATTCCACAGTTGGTGGGTTCGAGCCCCTCATTGAGCCCCACGTCGGGCTCCATGCTAACATCATGAAGCCTGCTTGGGATTCTCTCTCTCCTCTGCCCCACCCCCATTCTCACACACACACATACTCTCTCTCTCTCTCTCTCAAAATAAGCAAATAAAACTTTGTTCAAAAAAAGGCAAAGTACAAAATCATTGAAAAGAGATGGGGCAGGTTTATGAGAACATCTTTCAGATTCTCAGAAACAAGGCAGGTTGTGCACACTTCTCACTCTTCAAGGAAAGCAGAATGAAGTCATCTCTACAGTCTGTTTTAGATCTACTGCTCTTTGTTTATAAGGGTCCTCCACATCTATTCAAAGTCCTCTGGAGATGCTCCGTCTTGCCCGGAAGGAGGCCATCGTGTCTCAACAAAGTGCATAAGGTCTGCTCTGCCTGGTTCTCCAAGCTCACCTTCCATAACCCCCGCACAGGCCCCCAGTCCCACATATCACCAGACCCTCTCAAGTCCTTCCCCCCTGCAGGATTCCTACTCAGCCCTCAGGACAAGCTCAGACGTGACCTCCAGAAAAACCTGTCCTAAGATTCTAGGGGACATAACTAGCCCCTTGTCACTTTGTGACCTAATTATTCACCTGCATGCGTATCCCCCATAGTGGACCGTGTCTCCAAACACAACTATGTGTTTTAGTCGCCTTGCGCTTCTCTACGCAGCTGCTGCCCCCATCTTGCCAGACTGTCTGCAGGGACTAGAGCTCTTGGGATGGGGTCTTCAGTGTCTCTCTACCTGCCTGACGCCCGAATTTCACTGCCCCTGAATCACTTTTCTTTCCACCAAGAGGCTATCTCCCTGTCCTGGAAACACCAGCACTTACTCTGACATGCACCAGGGAAGTCATGCCTCTGCTGCAGTTCAAGCCCATTTCCCATGCCTGACCTTCTGTGATGACAGGGCCTCAGCCGAATCCCTCTGCCTCTAGGTCAACACTTGCTCTGCGGGGTCCCCTGCCTCTCAAGAGCCACAATATGGCATCCTGTTTGTTAGGTCTTCCTAGACGGGCTGCAGGAAAAATTAATGTTCCAGTATCCGCCAGCAGGGGGCAGTGCAGAAACACAGAAACTAGGCCTTTTCTAGGGTCATCTTCCCTGACCGTGCCCATCTTGGATCTATGAAAATGGCCTGAGCCATTCCTCAGGTCCCATGCTGACCTGGATTCTTCTCTTACCCTTTGTGTCTATTAAATTATAAAATCCCAATTCACTTTCTGGGTTGTTTGGAGAGGCAGCAAGTTCTGCCAGTCAGTTCTGGGTATTTGAATTAAATGTGGGCCAGGGGCGCCTGGGTAGCTCAGTCGGTTGAGCGTCGGACTTCGGCTCAGGTCATGATCTCACGGTTTGTGGGTTCAAGCCCCGCGTCGGATTCTGTGCTGACGGCTTAGAGCCTGGAGCCTGCTTCGAATTCTGTGTCTCCTTCTCTCTCTGCTCCTCCCTCGCTCATGCTGTCTCTTTCTCTCCTTCAAAAATAAATAAAAACATGAAAAAAAATGTTTAAAAAAAAAAACGTGGGCCAAAAAGTGTGGACCTTTGGTACAGTGTTATCAAATCTGAGTCAGGAAGATTTTTTTTTTTCTTTTCTGCCTGTCACATGCCAAAGTAGGAACACTAAATATTTTAACCTGGGAGATGAAGACAAATGGGTTACTTTTCCCCTCCAGCTTTATTGAGGTATAATTGACGTATAAAATTGTAAGGTATTTAAAGTGTGTGCAGCGATGATTTGATACATGTATTCATTGTGAGAGGATCCTCTGCATCTAGTTAATTAGCACATCCATCACCTCACAGATTTATCCTTTTTGGTGAGAACATTTAAGCTCTACTCTCTTAGCAAATTTTCATAATATCGTATAGTGTTGTCAACTATAGTCATCATGTTTCACGTCACATCCTCGGACCTTATTCATCTTCTGGCTGAAAGTTTGTACCCTTTACCAGCCTCTCCCCCTTTCCCCAACCTCCCCAGCCCAGAAACAAATGGGTTTCTAATCCTCTCTGATGCCTTGTGTTCTAGAAAGTACATCTTTGTATTCTATTGGAGTGTTTGGATATGTCTTTTAAATACGCTTTTAAATGCACCAGAGATTTCTTTCTCTGATGGATTCTCTTTCTCTGAAAAGAATGATCTAACGTTGGGAGAGCATCAAATCCTCCAGGCTTAACCATTTGTACCACAGTGCAGGTTTCGTAAGAAATCCTGTTACTGAAGCCACAGAATCTAAAATCATGTTATTGTGGCCCTGAAGTTATAACTTCAAGTTCTCTTGGCTACTGAAAGTGTTGCCGAGATCATGCAAGCACACCGTGTTCTTTGTCGCATTATCAGAACCATGATGAAATATCTCTATCTCACCCTTCATTTCAAAAACACATGTGAGCACTTGCTTCTTGATACACGTGGGATACCCTGGTATCAGCCTGGTATCAGGCTGGATAAGCATGTAAACCAAATGTAATTTTCAATCTCTACATTTTAAAGAAATAATGCAGATGGTACAGGATGCCTTCAAGGGGGTTTTGGGAGTTTCGGGCTTTAAAAAGCACTTTGTGGGGCGCCTGGGTGGCTCAGTCAGTTGAGCCTCCAAATTTGGCTCAGGTCATGATCTCGCGGTTCGTGGGTTCGAGCCCTGCGTCGGGCTCTGTGCTGACAGTTCAGAGCCTGGAGCCTGCTTCCGATTCTGTGTCTCCCTCTCTCTCTGCCCTTCCCCCACTCACACTCTGTCTCTCCTTCAAAAATAAATAAACATTAAAAAAAATTTTTTTTAATAAAAATAAAAAAGCACTTTGTAAATCACCAGGAAGAATAGTTCACCCATATCTTAGCCAACGGTATTTACCAGACTCTCAGATACCTCTGGAGTTGAGCATCCCGCCTCCACCGACAACTGCAAGTTAACCCCATCCTTAATCACCAAGGACTTCTCCATCATATGTGTTGGGCACTTTGTTCCAGTTGGTACAGGCGTTTCCCACAAGGGTATGGGTTAGCAATTCTGATACATGTATACTAGAATTGAACAATTAACTAAATGGATGGTGGATAGTAGGTGCCAGGTTCCCCAATGTTGGAGCGAGAACTCAGAGAAGCAAGGGAAGGAGGCTAGAATGACTCATGTGGTAATGGAGCAGAGTTGGAGACACCAGTATGAATTTCATGTTTAACTCAATAGAGACACAGAAGGTTACATGTAGGAACATTTATAGGTTTGTGTATCTGCTTGGGTTAGCATACACACATGTATTTTCTTTCTTTGTCAGCTGAGAAGACCTGAAAGAAACAAAACTCCAGTAGTAACAGGCAAACCTAGTGCCCAGATCTTGGTTTCTAATACCATTTCCCAATAAAAGGAACCAGGGCTCCTTGGAGAAATGGCTAATTGTACGACTGGGGCAGAAATGTACAAGAAAGGGGGTGCCTGAGTGGCTCAGTCAGTTGAGCGTCCTACTTCAGCTCAGGTCATGATCTCACATTTCGTGAGTTCAAGCCCCACACCGGGCTGTCTGCTGTCAGCCTGTCAGCTCAGAGCCTGCTTTGGATCTTCTGTCTCCCTCTCTCTGCCTCTTCGACGCTTGTGTTCTCTCAAAAATAAATGAACTTTTAAAAAGAAAGAAAGAAATATACAAGAAGGGCCTGGAGCATCTTGTAGTGCCAGAAAAGAAGGAAGTGCAAAAAAGCAAACAACAAGCAAACCCATATTCAAGGGGCTACATCAAAGGGACACAGGAGCTCTGAAAGAGCTCCCACTGGCCAAAACTGCAACACTTTGAACAATGAAATAGAGTAATACTGGATTATAATCCAAATAAAATAAAATATATATCCATGAGTCCATGCTGATATAAACAAATGATTGGGTAAATAATATACAGGGGAGAAGAGATAAATCCCCTGGGTAGACGAATTCCAAACAATTTATGTAGATACTCTGCCCTCAAGGGGGGTGGAACATACTTCCTATTCCTTCAGTGAGACCATGCATAGTGACTTTCTTCCAAGGAGGACAGGGTGGGATGGGGGGGTAAAGCCTAACTTTACAGCGAAGAAGCCAGGTGATCAAGGTCAACAGCGAAACAGTGATAAACCAGCCTGATATACATACTACTGAGACAATGTGAGGAAAATGGTACTTTACCACTGTGGTCTTCCTCCCCAAACTCATAACCCCATCTAATCATGAGAAAACCATCAGACAAATCCAGTAAAGGCACAGTCTACAAAATATCTGCCCAGTCCTCCTTAAAGCTGTCAAGGCCATCAAAAACAAGAGAAGTCTCAGAAACAGTCACAGCCAAGAGGAGCCTACGGAGACATGATGACAAAATAATGCACAATCATTCATTGTAACAAAAGAACCATACTAATGTAATATGTTAATAATAGAAGACACTGGGTATGGGGTCTCTGGGAACACTCTGTACTATCTTCCCAATTTTTCTGTAAATCTAAAACTGTTGTAAACAATAAGGTCTTTTTTTTTTAATTTTTTAATGTTTATTTATATTTGAGAGACAGAGTGTAAGTAGGGGCGGGGGAGGGGCAGAGCCAGAGGGAGAGAACACAGAAGTGGGCTCCAAGTTCCATACTGTCAGCACAGAGCCCGACCCGGGGCTCGAACCCACGAACTGTTGAGATCATGACCTGAGCCGAAGTCGGAAGCTTAACCAACTGAGCCACCCAGGCGCCCCTAAAAGATAAGGTGTTTTTTAAAAATGCAAGCAGCAGAAGAAGAGAAAATATTTGCAGAAAATAACAGATAAAAGATTATTACGCAGAATGTGTAAATAGCTTCCATTATCAATGACGAAAAGAGAAGCCAATAGAAGAAAATGACAAAAGATATGAAAAGGTAATCCACAGAAGAAATGCAAGGGACTGATAAACATAAGGAAAAAAATGCTTAATCTCACTAACAATTACAGAGATGCACACCGTATTAAAGTATCGATAAGATTGTTTCCCCCATCAACTTAAGAGACATGACATTCAGTCTTAGCAAGGGAATAAGGAAACAATACAAATGTGTTCAAATAAAACGTATGTATTTAAATATAAATTGACATGCGTGAATTTTTAAGAAAACTCAGAGCTAAGGAAAGGCATGATCCCTTTGCCAGACTCTAACGGAAAATATGACTCAAAATGATGGGTGGCTAGCCAATGGCCGCTAAGCATGCGGGAAGGTGCTCATTCTCGTTCCGCATCAGGCAAATGCAAATTAAAACTACCATGAAACACTACTACACACAAGAATGACTGACATTGTCAAATGTTGATGAGGATGTGGACCGATCAGACCTTCAAACCCAGTTTGAAGTGGGATTGGCTCCACCCACTTTGAAAAAAATGCTTGGGCAGTATCTACTCAACCTAAATAGGCACCTGCCGGTAAGACCCAGCAAATCTACTTCTCGGTAAATACCCCACGGGAGACAGAGCTTATGAACACCAAATGACACATACAAAAGTGTTCATAAAGTTTTGGTCACAGTAGCTTCACCTTGGAAACAACTCAAAGGTCTGTGCACGGTAGAATAGCTAAACAGCAGGAGAGACATACAATGGAATTGGGCACAGCAACCAAAGAGAGCCAGCTGTTGCTACACATGAATGAATCTCAGAGACAGGGCTGAGCCAAAGAAGTCAGATGCAAAAAAAAAAGAACTATTGTATGGTTCCATTTTTATGAAACTCAAGGATAGGCAAACATAATCCTAAGAAGATTGAAATTAGAATAGCGGTTTTCTTTGGGGGCGAAGCGGGTGGTATTGAGGTAGCCTGATGGAAGGATGGATTGTTCTATATCTGCAGCTGGGCGGTGGGTTATTCAGGTAGAAACATAGCTAAAAACTCATCAGTCTGGACACTTAAGGTGTGCGCACTTTATTATATATTAGCTATATGTCAGTAAACACGTACATTAAAAGGAGGACAGGGGCACCTGGGTGGCGCAGTCGGTTAAGCGTCCGACTTCAGCCAGGTCACGATCTCGCGGTCCGTGAGTTCGAGCCCCGCGTCAGGCTCTGGGCTGATGGCTCGGAGCCTGGAGCCTGTTTCTGATTCTGTGTCTCCCTCTCTCTCTGCCCCTCCCCCGTTCATGCTCTGTCTCTCTCTGTCCCAAAAATAAAAAAATAAAAAAATAATTAAAAAAAAAAAAAAAAGGAGGACATATGTGAGTCTTTGAAAATGGGATAATTGCTAGCAAATGAGAGTCACTTGGCTGTACCCGCTGTATGGTGTGGAGGTCAGATTTCAAAAGGAATCCTTAAAACAGAGGAAAGATAGAGGCACTTGGGTGGCTCAGTCAGTTAAGCGTCTGACTTCAGCTCAGGCCATGATCTCATGGTTTGTGGGTTTAAGCCCCGCATTGGGCTCTCTACTGTCAGCACAGAGCCTGCTTTCGATCCTCTGTCTCCCTCTCTCTGCCCCTCCCCCACTTGCATTCTCTCTCTGTCTCTCTCAAAATAAGTAAATAAACATCACAATTTAAAAAAACAACAACAGAGGAACGGTCAATAAAAGGTGGTCCATCCATACAAGGGAATATTTTTCAGCCAGAAGAGGGAACGAAACATGGGTGAATCTTGAGAACTTGATGCTGAGCGAACCAAACCAGACAGCAAAGGCCACAAACCATCTGATTCCACTGGACTGTGTGAAATGTCCAGAACAGGCAAATCCGTAGAGACAGAAGGTAGATTTGTGGTTACCAGGGGTTCCAGGGAGGCAGGAATGGGAGTGACCGTTACAGACCTGGGGGTCCTTTTTGGAGTGATGAAAATGTTCTGGAATTAGATATTGGTTGTGGTTGGGCATCTTTGTCAATGTACTTAAACCGTACCCCGTAAAAGGGTGAACTTGACAGTGTGTAAATTATAGCTCCAAGGGGAGGAAGAAAAGACAAACACACAAACACAAGGAAAGGATCTTCAGGAATCTCAGGACATGGCCATGAGCAGGGCACAGCTCTGTCACCCAAGCCAGCTTCGTGGGCATGTGGCCGGGCCTGCACTTGGTTCAACCCCCTGCTGTCGCCACTTTTAAATTCTTAATCTTTAACAAGGGCCTGAGCCTTCATTTTGCACCGGGCCGGGTGAATTAAGCGGCTTGTCCTGTGTGTTGGAAAGACTTCAACCTGAGTCTGATGGAGGCTGATGCCTGTCCCGGGAGGCAGAGGCACACAAGGACGGTGTGGGCCTGGGAACTCAGATCTCTGGACATTGGCCCCCGTGGCTGCCTCTCCATTCCTGGGGCAGCCAAAGACCCAGACCGAGGAGACGAGGAGCTGCTTTGGCCCCTGTGCGGCCCCAGGAGGTTCAGCTGCAATCTACTGGGGGTAGGGGAGGAGAAGGGGCCCCAGTGGTGGGGTGGGGGGGAGGTGGGGAGTCACCCCCAAACCTGGGGCTCCTATCATGGAGCATCCGGGCCTCTGTGACTAGTGTCTCCTTGATGCCGCTGATGCTGATTAGGGTAAGGCAGCAGGATATAGAAGAAGGGACGGCTCCAAAAGAACCCCAACTATTTGCTGTTTGTCAAGGGCAAGCACAGGGTCTGGCATGTGGCTACTGCTTCGTGCACTTGGGAGCTTAAGGAGCAGACATGCAGAAGACTGCTTTTTTGTTTTAGGCTTTCATTAAATTGCACAATCCCTCTTATAACCACCCATTCTCTTCTGCAGGTTACTTGCTTCTACTGATCTGTGATTTATTTAGTTAGTTTTGAGAGAGAAAGACAGAAAGAGAGAAAGAGAGAGCATGGGTGCATGAATAGGGGAGGGGCAGAGAGAGCGAGAAGGACAGAGGATCTGAAGCAGGCTCCAGGCTCTGCGCTGACAGCAGAGAGCCCGATACAGGGCTCAAACTCACGAATCCCGTGAGATCATGACCGGAGCCAAAGTCGGACGCTCAACTGACTGAGCCACCCAGGTGTCCCGATCAGTGATTATTTTGATTAATTAAAAGTTTAAAATGCAAAATGAGGGGCGCCTGGGTGGCTCAGTCGATTGAGTGTCCAACTCTTGGTTTTGGCTGCAGTCATGATCTCATGGTTCGTGGGTTCAAGTCCTGCGTCGGGCTCTGTGCTGACAGCTCAGAGCCTGGAGCCTGCTTTGGATTCTGTGTCTCCCTCTCTCTCTCTCTGCCCCTCCCCTGTTTGCACTCTCTCTCTCTCTCAAAAATAAAATAAAACATTAAAAAAAAAATTAACTAGGCATGATTGGTGGTAAGCAGGTTTCAAAGGCCACACTTTAATCTCCACATGTTGTTGCTGCCTTCTAATAAATTTTTATAATTTTCATCAACAACTTTGGAAGGTCATCTCTTGCCGCTGAGGTCTTCGACTAAAGGTCATGGTCCCCGCGTAGGGACATCCACCTGGCTCTACATCGTCACACTCCCCACCCACAGGAAGACCACATAGGTCGGCGTTCCTGGTCCCAGCTGCCCTGCCAGAGGTTTGCAAAGCCTGGGGTCTGCAATCCTGCTTTCGGCTTACAGATCATATAAGCAGTTCCTGTTCAGTCCCCTGCTTTTCTCTCTGTTTTTATTTACGGCATCCTCTCAGAGAAGAGCATGGCCAGGGATCTTCCCTCTCTCAGGCATTTCGGGCTCACACAAGACCTCGGCCAGGCCTCGCTGGGGGGTGGACGGGGCCACCTTGCTGAGAAGGGCTTGCTGCAGCTCTGAGGGGTCTCCCGCCTTCTTGGGGCATCTTCCTCAGACACCAAATGAACAGATGGCCAGAGGTCCAGGAGGAAATGCGCCCAACGCCAGCTCTCCCTCTGCCCACCTGCAGAACGACCTATCAAGCCTGGAAATTCTGCACACTCTAAGTTACCAGTCTCCAGAGACAGGCTGTCCGTTCTCGTCCTCGGTACAGACCTAAGAGAAAGGAGTGTCAGGTGCACCAAAAGACAAACAAGGATGTTCATGGTCTCCACAGGCACCACCTCCAACAGGCAGTGAGTCACGAGGAATCGGCAGAACAGTCGATAAGATGGTCCAGAGGAAGCAGACCCATGGGCTCTCCTGAGCCATGAGAGCTCCATTGTTCTCCGTGAGGCCCGAACATGTCCATCCGGGACACAGAGAAGGCCAGCCGAAGGAAGCCCCGGCTCCGGGTTTTGTCATCTCTTCCTGCCGATGGAAGAATAAGGGCTGGCAGGGAAGGAAACTCAACAAAGAGCCGGAGAAAAATGAGAGATTCCCTGGGGAGAAGTCCCAGCTGGCCCGGGAGCTCCTTGTAGTGGGGCGCGGGCACCTGTGTGAGAACAAGCCACTGCCCGGGAATGTGCCTGAAGCCCTAAGAGAGCCCCATGTCCTTCACCACCTAACCAGGGTCCGGCCCCCAAATTTGACTTTCAGGGTCTCCAAGGGGACCTAAAGTTGGGCTTTAAAAAAATCGACTGCTTCCATACGCATTCAAAACAGAACCTCCATTAAAAAGCAAATGTTGGGGTGCTTGGGTGGCTCAGTTAGTTAAGCGTCCGACTTTGGCTCAGGTCACGATCTCACGGTTTGCGAGTTCGAGCCCCTCATCGGGCTCGCTGCTGTCAGCATGGAGCTCGCTTCAGATCCTCTGTCTCCCTCTCTCTCTCTGCCCCTACCTCACTTACTCTGTCTCAAAAATAAATCAAAAAACATTTAAAAATGTAACCAATTAAACAAAAAAAAGCAAATGTTAACTCTGGGGAACCATGTGTGTTGACATTATCGATCAAGAAAAAGCTTCTCAGGTGAATTAGCCACCATCCAGAGATGGGAGCAAAGCTGGGTTCACAGCTTGGCTCAAAGATGGGTAGACGAGGATCCCAAAAGGGTTATGTCACAAGGCGACACGTGAGAGGTGCTCAGGGGCCTTGGGCATCCGGCCTCCAGGCCAGCATGTCACAGAGTACGGAGACCCCGCTCAGAGCTGAATGAGGGACTTCTGAGAGCCTTGCAGAGGTGGCCTCCAGCCCAGAGACCATGCAGACCCCCAGATCCCTCTGCTCCTCTTGCCAGCCGTGTGCGCTCTTGAGCAACTCGCCCCTCCTCGTGGCGTCTCCACCTCCTCGTCTGTAAGGCAGGATAATGACCTACTTCGTGGGGTTGGCGCGAGGCCATCGAGCACGTAGGGCAGCGCCTAGAATACAGGAAGTGCTCGGCCAGTGCGAGTAATCATGCTGCTGCCATGACTTCTGTGCTCTCATTCAACACGCATACCCATCATCTACCCTCCCCTCTCTCCTCTGCGTTTCCAGGGATGGTTTGGGGGAGGTGAAGCGGTAGCTGGTGGTAGTTTTCCATCATACCCCAAACCAGAAGTCTTGGCCCCCTGAAGTCTACTCTGACACGTGTTATTAACCACTCACTTCCCACAGTACCATTGTCATCACCTGGTACAGGCCTACCCTCGTCTCATCTGGATGTCTGCTGTGGCCTCCTAACTGGCATTCCTGCTCCTGTTCACACAGGAACAAGGACGGTCTATTAGAAATAGCCATCTCTGCCTCTCTCTCTCTCTCTCCCTCTCTCCTTAAGATCTTTTTAAAGTTTCCCATTGTATTGAGAATAAAGCCCAAACTTCTCACACTGGCTTCAAAAGCTCTGTACCTCCCTTTATCTTCATCTTGGCCTCTATTCCCTGACTCTGTGTCAGCCACTGGGGCCTTTTTGGCAGCTCCTGAAACATAAAAAGTTCTTTCCAGCCTCGGGACCTCGTCTGTTTTTACTCCGTTCCCTTCATCGTGTGAAAAGCTCCTTCTTAACCTTCAGGGCTCAGCTTAACTATCAGCCCCTCATCAGACCTTCCCAGACTATCCTGCCAACAGCAGCTTCCTTCTGCCATCTTGGTCTATCTCAGCTTCTCATTTCCTTCGAAGCACCTGTGTCAGCCAGCTGTTGCTGTGTAACAAGCCTCCTCTAAACTCCGTGGCTTAAAACCACACTCCTGCGGGGCTGGCTGGGGTTCAGCTGCTAGGCTGGGCTCAGCTGGACAGCTGTGCTCCTCACGGGAGGGCGGTGAGTCAGTTGGGGGCAGCTCTGCTCCACCTGTCTCTCATCCTCCTACTGGGACCAGACGGGGCATATTTTCTCATGGCAGCGGTGGAGGAAAAATAGAGCAAGCAGAAACGTGTGAGGCTCAAATCTGACACACTGTCACATCTACCCACATTCCATCGGCTGAAGAAAGCGTTGCGATTGATCCCAAAGTGAAGGAGTGGAGAAGTGTCCTCCACCCGTGAAAAGGCCAAGCAGGCATGTAGGTGCAGGGAGGGAAGAAAAATCGGGGCAATCATTCAACTGCCACCATTTGTGATTCGTGGTCGGTATTTTTGTTCCTCCCTTCTCCACTGCGAGGTAAGCTCTGGGCAAGCAAGGAACTTGTCTGTCTTATGTATCTTTACCTAGTCTCTCCAGCACCTAGAGCAGTGTCTGCCCTGTGACAGATGTGCAACCAGTCCTTCATTATGCATCTGAATAAACCCCTGAACCAAAAGTCCATGTTGGATTCCAAACAATTGTCTATTAAACCATCCTGCCAGATGGATTTTCAGAAATGGCCTCTGTGGGAGATTGACTTGGATGTGGATAGATTTTGCTTAACAATGGAGGCTTTTATTCATCCTATGCAGCCTCATACCTACTTGTTAGCAACTGTTTTGGACATGGCCTGAGAATTACCACAGCCAATAAGCCCATGAAAATGGCCCTGACCAGGACAAACACCATGCAAGGCACTCTCTCTTCTAAACATGGCGGAACTGGTAAAATTCAAAGCAGGACCTGTCCCCAAATTCCCCTAGCCTCAAACTTGCTTATCCCTTGGAGAAGGGAGTGGGCCAAAGGTAGTCAGAGGGTAAGTTACAAAGGCTAACGGTCCTCCTCTTGTGCCTCCAAGGAGAATGGGGCAGACCAGAAGTTAAGCTGTCATGGAAAGCATCTGGGAGCATGGGAACCATCAGTCTTCGCAGTGAGGAGGCCCAGCTCAGCCAGTGGCCTCACTGAGTAACTTGGGATTTAGAGTCTAGCCCATTGTACTGTGAAACCACTAAACACGGCGTAACTCTGAACAAGGCTGCTGAGCAAATCAAAGGAGATGTGCAGGGCAAAACCCACACGTCTACTGGGCTTCTGTCATCCAGGTTAACAAGCAGTGATCCCCAAGCTTTTCACGGCGAACACCACCCAGTAAGCGTTCTTCATATGTGCTCATTCTTGTTTGTAAAGTATTTCCATGTGCTTTTAAGAATCGCTAATTTTAGCGATCATCTGGACGTCTTGTGTTCACGTTCTTCATATGGTCTTTAGTCTATGTTTTTTGCAGTAATCTTGAAGCCTCTTAGGATTTTTATGAGGGTTTTAGCTTAAGTAAAACTAAGTAAAAAGTAAAACTTAAGTAAAAAGTTGTAGTTTTTGCTGCTTAAACGGTCCCCACAAAGGCACTTTTCTAAATGTTTTAAAGGCATTTAATCCCCCAGCAGCCCCATTAAATAGATGAAAAAATGGAGGCAGACAGAGAGCAGTCATAGTATGAGTCAAGGACTCATAATAATGGAACAAGGGTTTGAACTTGAGCAGCCTGGCATGAAAACACACCAGGGATGTGTCAAATCTTTATGTCTCAAACACTGAGTCCAGGCAGGGCATCACCAACAGCTCTCCAAGGTGTGGGGCCCTCCTGTGCCCACAGGGTACCCCTACCCCTTTTATTTTATGCAACGTGCTACAGGACTGATGCACTAAGTAAGGGCGCCAAGGTCAAAATGTCGCTACTTTTAAGATTTAAAAAATTCAATGATTACAGTTACAATAGAGGTTGTAGTCTTTTCTCTCCTGGCCCCACTTTGGAGACCACCACTCAGAAGTGGGAGAGTGAAAGTAGCACAGAGTCTGGACCACCAGGGGGCGCTCCAAAACCACTGACCTGGATGGGTGCAGAGGAACCTTCCAGTAGCGCAGGCAACCTGAAGACCTAGACCGACGGAGGCTTTCGGCAGAGTGCACTTTTCACATGCTCATCAACCATCAGGCTCACCCAGTGTGAGAGATGGGCCTGCCTTTCTTAGCCCCAGAGACTTCTTAGGGCTGGACCCAGGACAGGGAGGCAGAGTGCGACACATAGCTAATACCAGATGGGGCAGTGGCCATGAAATCCTCATGGAGTCACAGAGCCAGAAGGTACCACCTGGAGAGACCTCCCTCATCCTCTGCCTCCACATCTACCACCTTCTGAGACAGGTTTTTAAAGGCCTTCTTCCTGATTTCAGGGGGAAGCTCCATCAGGACATTCTGCCTAAACAGAAATGGATTTTGAAAGGTGCTTCTCGAGACTCTAGCTCACACCCACACGCGTCATCCAAACGTTCCAAGGTTAACATGAATACACTTGGCTTTTGGACTGTGTTTGATCAACCTGACCATGGCTCTCCAACATGGCTAAGCTTTCAGACTGGGCAGGTGTGGGATGTGGAAGTGGTGAGACAGACAGAGCACAAAGGAAAGGAAAGAGTTCACTCCCAAAGGCCCAAGAGCTAAGAGTGTTGCCCACCCTAGGGACCCTGCAGTCTGAATTCCATTCCACCAAGCAGAGGACAATGCCTAACCCTAAAGAGCACCTCGAGTGAGTTTGCAACATTAGAAACCAGGGGCTAGGGTACCTAGGTGGCTCAGCCGGTTGAGCGCCCAACGCTTGATTTTGGTTCAGGTCATGACCCCAGGATTGTGGAATCGAGTTCCACATCCAGGGCTTAAGATTCTCTCTGTCTAGGGGCGCCTGGGTGGCTCAGTCGGTTAAGCATCCGACTTCACATGATCTCACGGCTCGTGAGTTCAAGCCCCGCGTCGGGCTCTGTGCTGCCAGCTCAGAGCCTGGAGCCTGCTTCGGATTCTGTGACTCCCTCTCTCTCTCTCTGCCCCTCCCCTGCGCATGCTCTGTCTCTCTGTCTCTTGAAAAATAAATAAACATTAAAAAAATTGTTTAAAAAAAAAGATTCTCTCTCTCTCTCCCTCTGCCCAACTCCCACTCATGTGCACTCTCCCTCTCTCTCTCTCGCTCTCTCTCAAAATAAATAAACATTTTATTTAAAAAAGGAAGAAGAAGAAGCCGTCAGTGGTTATGCGCTCATACAAACCATTCATTCACTCAGTGCAAGCAAGAAAGAACATAAGAAATATAGCAGGGAACAAAACAGATGGGTGAGACCTCTGTTTCTGAGAGTTTCCTTTGTAGAGGGGGAAAGAGATAAATAAACAAGTCTGACAGAGCTAAGTGAAGTCAATGAAACAACGCAATGTGATAACAAGGCGATGGGGAAAGTTTGTATCTTGACTGGGATATTGCTACACAGATATATATATATATATATGCACACACATATATATACATATGTTTATTTATATATATAAACTTTATATATGTATATATGCATGTATATGTGTACATATATAAACTTTATATACATAACATATAAACTTTATATATACTTCATATGTATACATAAAAGAGTCAGAACTCTCCAAACTTAAGACAGGCTCATGTCATTGTATGTAGCTTTTATCTCAATTAAAAACTTCTTCTCACGTATTTTTTTTAATGTTTATTTATTTATTTTTGAGACAGAGAGCGAGCAAGCATGAGTGTGGGCCAGGGAAGGACAGAGAGAGAGGGAGAGAGAATCCCAAGCCAGGCTCAAACTCACGAACTGTGAGATCACGACCTGAGCCAAAATGAAGAGTCAGATGCTTAACTGACTGAGCCACCCAGGCACCCCTCAATTAAAAACTTTCAGTAAATAATGAAAAGAGTGATGGAAAGGAAGACATTAGCTAGAATGACCAAGATGGCCTCTTTGCAGGGTGGACATTTGAGCGGAGACTTGAACAATGAGAATGAGCTAGAATAAGTTTGCCATGCCAAGATCTGGTGTCTTCTCCTGCCAAGACGCTGTCAGAAGAGGAACCTGTGCATTCAAAGGGCCCATAGAGAGTGTGTTGAAGGTGTGGGAGGCAGATGTGAGCAAAGGGAGCAAAATGGCAGGTATGTGAGATGAGGTTAGGGAGAGCTGGTGATGGGGACCTTGAAGATTGTGTAGGAATTCATTCCAAGTATAGTTGGAAGCCACTAGGGGGACCAAACAGGAGAAAGATAGAGCTTCCCAGTCTGATCAGCCCTAGGCAAAGTATGAGGAAGGAGGAGGAGGAAGCAGCAAGTTTCAAGCAGCTACCTGAGCATTGGTGGTAGACATGACCTGGGCAGCAGGTGGGCAACTGGAGTTCAAGCTGTCCAAGGAGGGCATTGTGGCCACAGGTAGAAGACATAGCAGGGAATGGGCAGGACTTAGAAGAGTCGGGAAGATCCAGGGTCACTTGGAGAGCCCCAAGGTCTCGGGTGATCAACAAATGGATGCCACTGTATGCTCCCAAAATGAGGCCCGGGAACACAGCCAAAAGGGGAGTCAGAAGAAAAGGGACAAGGCCAAATGCTATCAGCAGGAAGGGCACTCCCCAACCACTGACCTGAGCTCCATAAACGCCCGCTTATACGAGTGCACAGGTCATTGTGGTCACAGTCTAAGAAAGCCCGGTGTTTCCAGGGAACAGGTGAATGGTTGGGCCGCATGGTGCATAATTAACCCCTGAGTCTGTAAGGCAAAGGATTTCTGTGATGTGAGCAGGTGGCTGGAAACTCAGCAGCATGTCCCCAAAAGACCCTCATTCACTGTTTCTGTCTGGCTTGACAGCTGTGTGCTCTGAGAATGAAGGCAACCAGCTCAAAGCTGCCCTCCCCCCACCCCGAACACCCAATGGCCTGGACTCCTTAGGGGAGAAAAAGTCAAGTTGGATATCTGAGATGGGGCTGTCTGCCATCACCCAAGAATGGAGAATGTCACTGAGGCTTACGCAATGGAGGGCCTGGCCTTCTGAATCACCAACAGCCTCCTCCCCTGGGACGGGCTGTTTGTTTAGAGATGGAAACGTCCTCTTTCTGGTCTCCCTGTGTCTGGGATCTCCGTGGCTTCCAGTGCTCAAGGAATGACACGGGGAAAGAACCGAAGCTTCCCTAATTCACTTTGAGAAGTGCTTTGGGAATTACCCATAAATACGTGGCAGCCTTGAGATGGCTTGGAAGGAGAGAACGATCGAGAGAAGCAGATGTTAGGGGCTGAGGGCTGGGGGCCTGGGGTCAGACCTGCCTTGGCCTTCTTTTGTTTTTCATGACCGGGCGATGTTCCAGGCTTCCGTTGGCATGCATTTTCTTGTCTCCTACACAGGTCATCCAACTGACTGCAGGCACTTCTTTTTGCCTAACTTCACGCTTCCCAAGCTAGTTCAGGTTTTCCATAGTATAGATAGGCTGGAAAATGGCCCCCAAAGATACCAGGAACCTGTGGATGTTACCGTATACAGAAGAGTGTTCTTTGCAAATGTGATTAAGTTACGGCTCTGGAGAAAGGGCAATGATCGTGGATTATTTAGGTAGACCATAAATAAATTTCTGGAGTGTCACCTGGGGCGGAACAGAGAAGCCTTTCTTTTTAGAGGATCCAGAAAATCGCAAGCTGAAGAAATGTGGAAACAAGTTTACAAACGTGTGGAATAGTTTAAGTATTTGCATCTAATTCAAAAATTTGCAACAGCTGCTGCTCTTAACACATACAGGTACAACAAGTTCACGTAGCAGACATTGTCCCTATCCACTTGACATCTCTGGGCACCTACACCTGACCTCTAATGGCCAGCACTTGTGTTTCTCGGCCTGTGCATTTTCTTTGGCCCCCAGAGCCCGATCTGCCCATATACACAGAAAGCCAGATACGCCAGGGAATTAACCCCCAAGAACAGTCCTCTCCCTACCAATGCCTGAGGGAAGCTGATATGTAAGTACCCCGGCTCCCTCACCCCTCGCTGGGAGAACACTGAGGTATGCTGTACCCTGGCTTCCCGAGGTCTCAGATGGGATGAAACTCCAGTTGCTCATAGTTGTGACTTAACTGACACGTGTTTATACACGAAATATTGGTGTGTGTGCGTGTGACATATAAGTAGTGCCCTCCTGTCCATGTCTCTTACCAACCAGCTCTTTTCGCCAACATTCCGTCTTCGCATCTGCTTCCAGTTGGTGACATTGGTTTTGTACCCCGTCTCCAGGCTTCAACACACTTTCTCTGCAAATTCCTGATAAGGGAAGTATTACACGCTGCGAAACAAATCTTTATCGCCAGGACTTTAAGCTCCTTCGCGTAGCTCACTGAAATCACATTATTATCTTTCGATTTGTCTCCCAAGAGAGATGGTATTAAAGATCTTGATCTTTCGGAGGATGCATTTTTGGAGCATTTGCCTCTGGGGGGATAAGACGGCTGAAGTCGCCACCACTCAGGAGAACGTGTTCCAGTATCCCGTCTGGATTCTTGTGGCAGGCTTACCTTGACGTGGTGGCCCTGGGATTTTGGTTTTACCCCCTCAACATGTTACATGTCATACTGGCCTGAAAAGCAACTTGATGACTATAAGGGTAGCTTAAATTTAGTTTTATAAAGCCTAAAATCTGCACGATTTTTATCCTAATTCAGGGTACATTTCAATGATTACACTGAGAAAAACATGGCGCACGACCCTTAGATGAATTTGGGGGCCCCAGCTCAGAAGTGGGATGAACTTCTAAAAAGTATTAATTACTTCACCATATTTTTAAACTAGATCCTTAGGTGATGGCACACACATGGAACCCAGGGTAAGGAGTGTTGTGAGGGTTTGTGATGTTCCATATCAGGAAAATCAGAGTTTGGTACCCCACTTGGGTATCAATGCTGCTTTCTCATTTTTCTCAGTGTTTAGGGTTTATGGTCAGGGTTATTCGAGTTTAGAGCTCTGGGTATCAGAAGCAAAGTCACATTTAGGTCCAGATAAGCCTCGGGGTAATCTCTGTCACAGTTCTCCTGGCATTTGGATTATTAGGGTGAAAGCATAGCATCGTTAAGGGGAAGGGTACAGGGTTAGGGTTGTGGTCAAGATATACGTGGATCTGCTCCAGTCTGCTTTCCAGAGTTTACACTTCAGGGTCATTAGTTTATGGTAACCAGGCATTAGGGTTGCCCCTCAGGGCATTCAGAGTCAACCATACATGAATCCATTGTCATTTGCAACTCAGGGAATTCGGCATGAATGGTCTCCCTGGGTCAGGGTTAAAGTCAAGGCATATGTTCTGCTCTTTGGAGCATCGATGTTGAGTCATTGGAGTGTGGAGTAATCAGGGTCAGGACAGGCCATCAACAAGGTGTCTGTCTGCTCCATTGCCTCTTAGGGTTTTACGTTGTTTCGTCAAGTTCACTGAAGTTGTTAGCACTAACGTCACTGAGAGTGGGGAGGTCAGGCTCGTTAGATCTAATCTCCATTTAAACTATTTAAGGTCAGTTTGGGTTTAGGATAACTTGGGGGCAGTTAGAATTGTTTACTGAGTCTGGGATTTTAGGTGTGTTTAGGATCTCTTGGGCCTTTTAGGATCTTTTGTACTGTTGGGGTTTAGAATCATTAAAGTAAATTTGCATTTTAAAGGCATTTAGGGAGGGGCAGGATTTAAGATCTTTTAGAGTCTCTTTAGACTCTAAAAGAGTCTATTTATCCCTCTATTTTAGAGTGATCCTTGGAGTCATTCAGAGTTGTTAGTTTAGGGTCATGTGGATAATTTGGGGCTTATGGTTTTAAGCATCAGCTGAGAAACTTTAGGGTGGTTAAGGTTATTTGAGACTCAGGATTGAATTTTGTTGAGGATCTTTTGTTGGGATCACCTTACCCATTGGGCCATTGAAATAATCATTTTTTTAGAGAGTGAGTAGGGGAGAGGGGAGGGGGAGGGGGTAGGAGAGAGAGAGAGAGAGAGAGAGAGAGAGAGAAAGAGAGAGAGAGAGAGAGAGAGAGAGAGAGAGAGAATCTTAAGCAGGCTTCACCCTCAGCCCGATTCAGGGCTTGATCCCCGCAACCTGGGATCATGACCTGAACAGAAATCAAGAGTCAGACACTCAACCGACTGAGCCACCCAGGCACCCCGTGAAATGATTGGGTTTTTAAGAGCCCTTAGAATTAGGGTCATTTTTTTTCATTTAGGATATTTTATGCATTTAGAGTTAGAATCATCTAGGGTTCAAAAATATTGAAGCTCTCTTAGAGACTGCTAAGGTTTGGGTTCTTCTTGGATTGCTTAGAGCTTTTTAAGGATGGTGTGTATCATTTGGCATCATTTAAAGTCATTGGAGATCATGTAGGGCTAAAGTAATTTTCAGTAATTTATGCCTCTTCAGGATCTTTAAGTGTTTGAAGTCTTAGGCCATTTCGGGTAGTTTAGGCTACCAAAAGGTATGGGAACATTTGGAGTGATTTATGGCCCATTAGATAGTTTGGGATGTCTAAGGTCATTTTAGCGGGCAATACAGGGGTTATGACTGTTAAGATACTTGGGTCAAGACCTTAAGGTTGTTATTAGCATTGGCATTCTTGCTGTTTTAAGGTCTTTCTGTTTAGGGTACATCTGGTTATTCACCCTTGCTTTCCACAGACATTATCGAGGTGCCCGCCAAAGGTCAGGTACTACTCTAAGTGTTCGGGTTACCCTCACAAGAGTTTGGGTTCTAGCGGAGGAGATAAATAAATCAACAAATCTATTCAGTGACAAATGCTTTCAGGAAAATGAAAGCAGAGGGGGACTGGCAGGAGGGTGGCCGATGGAGGTAGGGCACTCAGGGAAAGCCTCACTAGGACGTAAGTGTTGTGTTCAGACCTGACTCAAAAAGAAGCCAAGCATGGGATGAGCTGGGAGAAGAATGTTCCAGAAAAAGAGTGGTGAGTGCAAAAGCCCAGAAACAAGAGAGGTCTGAGGACAGCAAGGCCAGAGAGCATGAAGCACGTTGACTATGGAGAAGGTGGAAACCAGGGGATCCCAAGATTAGGTGGGACGAGACCATTTAGGTCTAGGTAGGCTAGATAAGATTTTGGCATTCTTTTAAAGGTCATTTAGGGTCGCTGAATATCATGTGGGTTCTTGAGGTTTAGAGTTGGTTCCTTCAAAGTTTAGGGCCCTCTGGGGGCTTTAGGAGCCATTAAGGATCATTTAGGAACTTTTATGGTCACTTACGATCTTTCTTCATTGTATAGAATTTTTGAAATTCATTTGGATCACTTAGGGTTAATTAAGAGCATTTAAGAATCTTAGAGTTATTTAGAATAATTTTAATTGCTTGTCACATTTAAATATTTCACATGGAGTCATGTTTAATTGCTTAGGATTGTTTGGGTTTGTTTGGAATCTCTTAGGATTGTGTGGGAAGTGGTTCTCAAATTCAGTGCACGCAGGGATGGGAGGGGGTGGTGGGGAGGAGGAGGGACAATGTTAGAAGTCCTGCTGCCAGAGCTACACTTTAGAAGAATTAAATCAGAATCCCTTGGCATGAAATGCAGGCATCCGTGTTTTTAAAACTCCCCAGGCGATTGCAACTTTCAGCCAAGGTGAGAGCCATCGCTTTATACTGGTTTAGAAAAGAGCTACTTACAATGGACCAGCAGCCTCAGAACCATGGGAGGATTTTTCAGAGACGCAAACTTTTGGCCCCCCATCATCTGCTGAATTGGGAACTCTGGGGGTGGAGCCCAGCAATCAGGTTTCACGCGTTCCCCAGGTGATTCTGATTCTAAAGTTCAAAACCACTGGCTCAGGGTTTACAAGAATCTTCAGGATCCTTGAAGTTTTCTAGGGTGGGGGATTCTAAGGGCATTTAGGATCTCTTCCTGTCAGCTGGGTTCGTTTGGGGTTGTTTATTATTGGTTGGCTTAGTGGGCATATCTTTGTAGGGTGCTGGTAGACACCTGAGGCAATTATTTTTCAATTAAGTTTATTTGGTGACTACCTGAGTCCAGAAATAGTCTTCCCTGCCACCATCCCTGGACAGCTTCTTCCCTAAAGCTCTTGGAGAAGGTGAGCCTCTGACCTGTGGGGATGTAGGTCAGATCAGTTCCTGAGCTCCTTGGATCAGACCTCCAGGTCCATGAGGTGAGAGAGAGGAATAGGATGTATCCCGTGTGCCAGGGTGGGGCGAAGCACACATTATCCAGAATCCACGATGTGGGCCTTGGTCAGCCAATCAGGTATCCAATCCTTAATAAAGAGAACTTCAGAATGTCAGAAACTGAAAGCGGAACAGTCTGACAGCATATTCTGAGTGATGTCAGGTTTGCAGAATTTGTAATAGGGGTTTTTTTTTTTTCCTCCTTTTGAAAGCTGTTGCTTTTCTAATCCCTAAAAGAAGCATTGAGAGGACAATCAGAAAGTGGGTTCGGTGTCCAGGGTAACTGAGCCTGAACACAAGGAAGTCCCCAGCTCAGCACATGGAGACTGCATCGTTCAGACTCGTACACACTCAAGACGTCAGGAAACCAGCCATAGGAGGGTTTTCTCCAGGTCCCTAGAACTATGGATGTGATCCTTCCATTCTGGCGTGTGTGTTTGTGTGTGTTCGTGTGTTGTTATGTCAGTGTACACGCATGCGATGTATTTTACATGCACACACACATAGACAGGTTGGGCACACAGGGACTGCATTTCAACAGCATGAAATTGAATTGCCTCCTGGTAGGCTTTGAAGTCTTGCACTTGGAGAAAACTGACCCCAGCAGGGGGATGAGGGCTTTAATGTTCTCTACTGTGGGTTTTGTGGGGGGTTTGTGTACCCATATGTGCTTTTGGAGCCTTCATGTTTCTGGCATACTAGCAGGAAATTTTAATCAAAAAGCCAGTGTAATAGAAACGTAAAGAAAGCATAATCCTATGGCTCCAAGGTAACTTTTCTCATAGGCTTTTATATATAGGCCTGCCATCATATTGAACATGCTGTTTTACTCACCTTATGTAATAACATATTCCATGTTTCTACAAAAACTTCATAATTATACCTTTAATGGCTGAATAATATTCATGTTTATGGTTTCGATTTTATCTGCAGCATTATCACAGAAGGAAGGAAGAAAGAAATAGTCCTACTTGGCTTTTTTTTTTTTTTAATTGAAATATACCTACTTGGCTTTTCCATGGGATTATTTAAATCAATTTTGGGAGAGCTGCTATCTTTCCAATCCAAAAATGAGGGATAACTTTCCATTTTTAAATTTTATTTTTTCGTATTTTATTGCTGATACACAGAAACACAATAAATTTGTATGTATTCACATCATTTTAGCAACATTGCAAAATTCACTTAGTATTTCTAAATAATTTCTAGATTATTATGACTATCTTATTTTTTTATTTTTGTTTATTTATTTATTTTCTAGTGGATTTGAATTTCAACTGACTTGTGAAGAATGTTTAATATCTTTGTTATTTTTAAAAGTTTTTTTTATTTTATTTTTTTTTACTGTTTAAATTTTATTTAAATCCAAGTTTGTTAACATATAGTGTAATAATGATGTCAGGAGTAGAATCTAGCGATTTATCACTTACATATAACACCCAGTGCTCATCCCAAAAAGTGCCTTTGTTTATTTATTTATTTTGAGAGAGAGAGAGAGAACACACAAGCAGGGGAGGGGCAGAAAGAGAGGGAGAGAGAATCCCAAGCAGGCTCCGAGCTGTCAGCAAAAGCTCGATGTAAGGCTCAATCTCATGAACGCTGAGATTATGACCTGAGCCAAAATCAAGAGTCAGAAGATTAACTGGCTGAGCCACCCAGGTGCCCCTAAGATTATTATGACCATTTAAATTCAGCTTTCCCTTGTTGGTTTCTCTTAATGGATCGTGGACATTTTAACTTTTCTATTTCTTCTTTTTGCTTAGTTAACTCAAGAGCTTTTGGGCAAACTACTCAAATGTATTTTTGTGACTTGTGTTAAAGACAAAATTTGGCTAAGGAATTTTAACAATTTAAGTTGAACGATAGGTTACATTTCTGTAAATATGTGCCTTACCTTTATTTTTTTCTTCATTTCTCATTTTTTATTTATTTTTCATTTTTTAATATTTTTATTTATTTTTAATTTACATCCAAGTTAGCATACAGTGCAATAATGATTTCAGGAGTAGAACCCAATGGTTCATCACTTACATAGAACACCCAGTGCTCATCCCAACAAGTGTCCTCCTTAATGTCCTTTGCCCACTTAGCCCATCCACCCTCCCACAACCTCTCCAGCAACCCTCAGTTTGTTCTCTGTATTTAAGAGTCCCTTGTGTTTTGTCCCCTTCCCTGTTTTTATATTATTTTTGCTTCCCTTCCCTATGTTCATCTGTTTTGTACCTTAAATTGCACATATGAGTGAAGTCATATGGTATTTGTCTTTCTCTGACTGACTCATTTCGCTTAGCATAATACAATCTCATTCCATCCACGTTGTTGCAAATGACACGATTTCATTCTTTTTTGATTGCAGAGTAATACTCCATTGTGTATATATACCACATATTCTTTATCCATTCATATGTCAATGGACATTTGGACTCTTCCCATACTTTAATATGTGCCTTACCTCTAGAATCTTCCCTTAGGATCATTTTGGGTTCAAGGTTTTCCATAGCCCCAGACATTCAATATTTGCTATGTGTGGGAGTTCTCGTCAGCAGTTTGTTCTTGAAATTATACCCCAGACATCTCTGAGACATAATTACTTTCCATTAGCAAGACATATCCACGCTGTCCTGTGCCTTCTCCCCTGGTCTCTGGCACCAGCTACCCTCCTGGGAGCCCAAATTTCTCAGTGGGGGATACCGTTAAGAGACCCAAAATCTGGGTGTTGCCCCCCCCTTAGATGGTTCTGCAGCCATGGACAGAGTGGCATTCAAAGCACGAGTTAAGGGGCACCTGGGTGGCTCAGTCGGTTAAGTGTCCAACTTTGGCTCAGGTCATGATCTCATGCAGGGTTCATGGGTTCAAGTCCGCATCGGGCTCTGTGCTGACAGCTCGGAGCTTGGAGACTGCTTCAGATTCTGTGTCTCCATCTCTCTCTGTCCCTTCCCCGCTCACACTCTGTATCTCTTTCTCTCTCTCAAAAATAAAATAAACGTTAAAAAAAAGAAACAAAAAATTAAGCACTAGTTAACGCTAATGTGTCTATAAAAAGTCCTGGGGAAAAAAATGGATCTCACTGTAATACAAGAACGTTTACATCAGTGTTATCAAAATATTGATATATAAAATATCCATATTATATTTTGCCTTTCACCAAAATTTGTGTTTAGATTGCAGTTCTATCATAAATTTTTTAGGTGGGAGGAGGGGCAGAGGGGGAGAGAGAGAGAGAGAAAGAGAGAGAATCTTAAACAACGTGGGGCTCAATCCCATGACTCTGCGATCATGACCTGAGCCGAAATCAAGAGTCAGATGCTCAATCAAGTGAGCCACCCAGGTGCCCCTCTATCATAAAATTTAAACTTAACTCTCAAGTTCCAACTTATGGCTCCGTCTTGAGGACCTCGCACATGAAAATTATGGTACGCTGTTTTCTAGCCAATGCGTGGAGTCAGCCTAAGTCTCGTCCACACTGAGACATGTTGGAGAAATAGGGGCTGCTTTTGATCATCACAATAGACCAACAGGCAGAAACTGAAACTATCCTAAGGAAAACAGAACACACAGTCCCTACCAATGCACCCCTGGCTTTAAAGCTTCTGAAGTTCACTTCTATACTTCTATGACTTACATGCTTAACTCATAAGTAATCATTTTTGTCTTCTGTAGGTTTAAAATGGAAAAAGGCAATGTCGGTTTTACCCAAGTCCAATTTTCCGTAGATTTGCCTGCATCTAAGCATCTTAGCAAAACCTATTCGAATGGATTCGAAACTTCACAGCTCAGTCTCCTGCTCCAACTCCGTTCAGTACTCGCTTCGTTACCTAAAATAGACAAAACCAAATTATTTCATAAAATCTGTTTCTGTAAAGAAAGCCAAAAAGCGCTGGCTCCTTGGGGGAGAAGGTTATTAGTATTTGCAGGGTAGTTTTCAGTACTCCAACGTTTGTAAGGCTTCCTGCCTGATTTGTGGTGTTGGTGGGACCCCAGATTATCTTTTGTCTTTGTCACCTACATGCACAATCTGAACAGTACAAAAAACCTCACTGCCTTGGAAGGGTTAACTGCTCATCTGTTTCACCCAGCTTAGTTAATTCAGCAGCTAAAAAGCTACTGCTTGGAGTGATAACTCTAAATATAAAAACTCAAAACAGCACTTAAGGGGAACACTGATTCGTCCAAATTTTTCTCTCTCTTTTAAAAAGAAACCTATAAGTATCATTTGGGGTCATTGTTAAAAATCTTATCTTGGTTGTTAGCCTTTTTTAGAGGCCAAATTATGATGGTCCCTAAATTCCTCCGGGGAAGACAACGGTCGATCACATATTCAAATGTTGTGAACCAATCACATAGCCCTCCTGTGTTCTAGTTCTCCAGAAAAAGAGGACCCACGGGATGTGGGTACATAGAGAGGGATTTATTTTAAGGAACTGGCTCATGCAGTTGTGGGGGCGGCTAGTCCAAAATCTGCAGGATGGGCCGGCAGTCTGGAGACCAGAGGAAGAGCTCGGGCTGCAGCTCAAGTCCAAAGGCAGTCTGGAGGCAGAATTCTCTCTCCCTCAGGGGAAGCACGATCTTTCTTTTAAAGCTTTCAACCTATTGGATAAGGTCCACCCACATTATGGAAGGTGATCGGCTTTACTCAAAGTCAACTGATATACAAGTTAATTTCATCTAAAAAACACTTTCACAGCAACATCTAGACTGGTGTTTGACCAAATATCTGGGCACCATGGCTTAGCCGAGTTCACCTAGAATTAACCGTCACACTTGCCCTGCTCCTTGGGGTGGAACTTGGGCCCTCGTCTGAGGTCTTACATTTGGCAACCTCTGGGGAGCTGCCTCTGACGGAGGCAAGTCCAGGTCCCCACACCCCCCACAGGGTGGCTTGGCCATTTTACAGCTGGGGAAACCAAGTCCTAGCAAAAGGTTCCATGAATTGGTCCCAGGATCGTAAGAGGCCTGGGGGTAGAGTCAGGACAAAATCTTGCCTCATGGGATGGTGGCTCCCAGCTCTTTCCACTGCAATCGTTGGCTCCAGCAGGGCCTGAGCTCGCCGGGGACATTCTCATTTCACTTCTGACTGGGAATATTACAGCCAAGCCTGAGCCCATTCAAACCAGAAACTCTGGGGGATGAAAATCGACTGACTTCCTGGATGTGCCTTCGCGTTCCCATCCCCCGCCGTCCCACGGGGCAGAGCGCCGCGCCTGGCGGCCACACACAGAGCCATCCACAGAGGGACTTCTCTTTGAAAAGTGCTTTATTTCAACAAGATCTACGTTGGTGCATGGAAACATATCAAAATGTTACAGAAATGCGTGGCCCCTACTGAGGCCTTGTCAAATCACGACATGATCCCTAGATGCATCCGTCTGTAAGTTCAGAACCCAACAGTGAACCTGGTCATGTACCATTGCAGAGGGCAAATTATGATTAAGAAAAGGATACGTCACAAAGCTAAAACAAGTGGGGAAACCCTCAAGGACACTAACAGTAGTAACACACCAGAAACCATCGGCCGGGGAAGCAGGTCTGCAATCGGCTGGGAAGACTCCAGGGGTAAACTGAGGCTCTCCCTTCACCGCCTGTCCACATCTTGTGCTTGGGTAAAATGCAGGGGGCACTGTAACCTCCCGCGATGGGGTCACCGCTTTCAGTCCCATCTGAAAGGCGGGTTGCTACATTCATTTTTCTCTCTCCCCCTCTCGGAGACCACTGCTCATCTCCTGACTCAGGCAGGAATTTGTGTACAACTTAAGCAGCAACTCAAAAACGTGGGTTGCAGCATGGGGGGCGCGGGAGACTTGCTCTGCTTGCTGTCTCGGCCCCCACATCACGGTTTGGCCACGAGGCCCTGAAATTCCCTTGTTCGTACAGAAATTTCTCTCTTGGCGATGTATCCAGGGCACCATATTTCTCCATGTTAATAAGGAGCTTTGCATTTTTTTTTTTTTTTTTAACAGAGCCTCTCTTAAGAGTTTCTTGCGCTTCTGGGATCCGTTGCTCCTCTTCCTTCTGACATTCTGAAATAACCACCCAACTCTGCAGAAAAGAATTCGTGCCAAGAAGTTTTGCATCTGAGAACAGAGCTGTGTGTGTGTCATTGTATTTCAAAGTCTAAGCTACAGTGATGATAAAATGTCTTCATCTGGGGATCTCCAGGAGAGAGGATTATTGTTTTCTTTCCGTAGGGAGGAGGGAAGGGTGCAAATATTTCTCCTTGAAGTCTCAGACCAAAACCCCAGTCCCCGCATTTTTCTCGAAGGTGGGTGGCTAATCTGAGCTCCTCCCTCCTCAACCTCGCTTAGAATCCAAGTCCATCGGCCTGGTGCACACTCCTCACCAGCACGTACAGGCAAGCCAAGCCTGCTACCTGTGCTTCTCAGTCTCTCCCCAAGGTATCCCCCCACCCCCATGTAACTCATCACCTGTCCACTCATGTGATCACCGAGAACGTGACCTTGTGCTTAATCTCACCATCACCTAGGGGAGCGGACCCCCTCCCCAGCCAGATGGACTCAGGCTTTTCCTTCATTTGATCACCTTGTAACATAAACCCCTAGAAAAAGAAAGCCAGATGTGGCTCTACTGCTTTTCACAAGTTAGGGGGAAAAACCTATAAATTGGCCTTTTGTTCCTCACACGATTTCAGGTTCATTGCACACAATTACATAACCCCCTACAAATCGGTACAGGAATTCAAAGCCGCCAGGCCATGTGATACCAGTGAGAAAATCCGGCTCCACACTGCGGTGAAGTGTCTCTGTTTCAGCCGCTGCTATTTCGAAGGCCCTTTCCAAAATTCCTGATCCGGTTGTTAGGAAGTAAGAAATGATCTCCAAACAGGGTGGGCCAAAATGCCACAAGGTACGGCCCACATTACGTGGAACATATCCTGTAAGATGCGATTTCCCCTGGCTTCCACCCTGAATCCCTCCCGCCCCCCATCTTTAAAAAGCCAGGTCTACCTTAGCATCACTTTGTCGGCAAGGGATCCGGCAAACCTGACGTTTTGCAACATCGCCATATTTAAACTATCGTAGTGCTAGTACAAATCAAAGAGAACTCTTATGAACCAGAAATAGCTGTCCAACAAAAGTTAGTGGTTAGTAGTTTGCTTTGTGGGGGTTTTTCTGCCTCGCGCACCAAGGAGAATTACTGGGGCCAACAAAGGCTGTGAACATTCAAAATAAAAAGAACTGGAAGCGAAGTTTAAGTCATTTTCTCAAAGGCAGGACTCAGGAAGTGTGTTTGCATTCACAAACCCGCTCTCGCCCATCTGTATGTAACAAAGGAAGCCTCTCCCGCCCCCGGGGTTTTCTGTGCATTTAGCAGAGGCCCACGGAGATGTCTGATTGAGACTAAGGTCGCCGGATTTCCAGTCCACACCCCACAGGGCTGGTGGCGCTGTCCCCGAGGAGGAGGTCGCCTTGCTAAGAGACCCCCGGCAACACGCCAGGTGGCAGCGTGCCATCTTTTTGAAAATCAACAATGACACCACAGCTGTGAGCCACCTACAGAGGCCACGGAGGCCACAGGGGACAGCAGGGGGCAGGAACCGCTCTGCTGCAAACCTCCACCTTCCTTGCAGGTGCTGACCACTGGCACTCCTTCCCCCAACCGCCCAGCTCCCCAAACCTTCCTTGGAGGGGAGGTGAAGAGATGGGGAGTTTCTCCACCACCAAGGCTGAGACCCCTGATGTCAGGAGCTCCTGGCCTTGCTTGGTTGATCTCCCAGCCAGGCACCCTGCCCCCATGCATCTATCAGTCCCTCTTCAAACTGTGTCAGCCATACTGTTGCCCAGCTGCCCGGAAGTCTTCCTGATGGGGACCCCACAGGGACAGACTGTCCTGCCCTTTCCCTGCAATGGGGTCTGCTCTAAAGATCACCCAGGTGGCTGCTCAGAGAGGCCGAAAGAGAAGCTCCACCCTCCCTGTGCAGCCCGACCTGGGCCCCACCTCGGTCAATAGCAGCCTCCTCACTCTTGGGAAGACCATCTCCACACACGAGGTGAGGGCCACTTGCAAGAATCCAGTGGTTGGAAAGACTGAAGCCTTGACTTCAAACACATGGCTTCAGTATCAAGTGCAGGAATCTCCCCTGGTGGTATGAAACGGGCCGGGCTCACAGGCCTGTCATTTCTGCAAGGAGCCTCTACACTTCCCTAAAGAGGGAAACTCTCTGGCCGCCACCCCAGAACGAGGCCAGGCCCCGGCCACACTAGCCAGCCTGCCACGTACAAACCGGTGAGACCCTTCCCTCAACTCACGGAGGCACCAGAGTTGGGGCCGGCAGCCTGGCATGCTTAGCGCATCAGGCTCCTCTCCTGTCTCCTAGACATGGCCGTGGAGGCGAGGACAGAGGCAGAATCCGCGCAGATCATCACATATGTCTTTGTTATTTAAAACAATCCAAGTTTCCAGTGTAAAAACGTGTGGGCCTACTGCAGCTACCCCAAGGACGGTTTATCTTTTTCCATTGCACCCCCCGGGAGCATGGGGCTGTTATTTTGTTAAGTTCCAATCCCCAATCCTGTTACGTGTACAGGGAGAATCTCTACTAACATATAAATATCCCAAATGGTGCGCTGGCTGAGTCTCCTCCCTTCTAAACATGTGTGGCTTGCTCCCTGGCACTGGAGGAGAGAAATCTTCCCTCTGACTTAAACCCCTCGGATTGGTGACTCGTCTGATTTTCCCCGTCTCGGCCAGCCTACCTGCAAGCCCCGTGGCACTTGTGCTGGTTGTTTGGAATTCAATGGCATGTGAATGTCAGGTAGGCACGTGGATACACACACTTACAGTGCACGCACGCGCTCATGTGCGGACACACGCCCGCGCACACATTTTGGGTCCTTATAACAAAATCAAAAGTCCTTGTGAGTGAAAGAAAGGAGCGGAGCACAGGGTTCCAGGGATGGGGAGTTGTCTGCTGGCTTCCCCATCCTGCTCCGGGCAGCAAATGGTGGCTTGGTGGGAGCTGGAGAGGTCTGCATCTAAAGGTTTCCACGGAAGGAAGGTACCCAGCTTCCTGTGCGTCTTCTCATGTCAGCGGCGGCCCCTGTGGCATCTGGATCCCCTCCCTCTTGTGGCTCAGATTGTTGCTGGGGTCTCAGCCATCTCTTCCAGCCTCTGCCGGATCATTAGCCGGAGCACGGTGTACCTGGGGACAGGAACAGCTGCGGTGGACAGCGGAAGGCAACACACACCCCCTCTTGATCTTTCCCCACCACCCGGGCCACAGGGGCCACCTGTCGCTCCTTCTGCTTCTATCACAGGCCCAGCCATCCGCCACTTTGTGGCTTGTGTTCATTTCCACACCCAGAGGAGAGGAACTGAACAGACCAAATCCAAAGTGGACAACTTGACTATAGTTAGACACTCTGGCAAAAAGAAGGATGCGAAGGCGAAACGGAAACACCAACAGTAAGGGTTCCGCTAACCGAGTGCTGACTAGGCCCAAGGCTCCACGACACAGGAGCACGGGATCCTCACCTGGGCTGGACCATACGCAATTGCCATTATTTGACTACTTGGGCGGGGGGGCTACAACGGCAGCGGCAACTTCGTACGGTTCAACCTAATATCAGTACCCGCATTTTGCGGAACAGGCTATAACAACTACCAAACCTGGGTGTCCATGACTTGTCTCCACCCCCTCCCTGAACTAATAAGGCAGCATGGACGCTGGGGTGTGTACGGCTGTAGGACTAACGGGAACATTCCTTAAGTCCAGGGCTTGACACCGCACAGCAAAAGCCATCTTAAAAGTTTGGCACATAGTAAGTGTTCAATAAATATTAACTGCTACCATACTAGCTATTATCATTGATACAGCAAATATTATCGGTGCTATTCGCCAGTGGCAGAAGTCAATCAACTGTCCCGCTGTATCCATGAAAAGCAGCCCGATTTATGGCTAAACATGGCAAAAAATATCATAAAACATAACCAAAAACATCAAAGTCACAATAAAAAAAAAAACCCACCCCCGAGAAATAGGGTGAAACAGGTGATGGGGATTAAGAGGTACAAACTTCCAGTTATGAAATAAAAAGTCACAAGGATGAAAAGCATAGGGAATACAGTCAATAATACTGTAATAATATATGGTGACAGATGGTGACCACACTTGTCGCGCACGGTGAGCACTGAATAATGCATAGAATTGCTGAATCGCTATGCCATACGCCTGAAACAAATATAACATTGTATGTCAACTATACTTCAACCAGGATTTTTTTTTTTTTAAATCCTCCCCAGAGAGAAGCTTTACTGGGCTTTTCAACCCAAATGCAATTTCCAGAAGAGAAATGTTGAGAAGGGAGAAGGGTAGGAGGAAAGGATTTCAGAGGGAGGGCTGTTCAGATTACTTTCCGCTGCCTAGATGGCTTTCTCTGGCACGCTTTTATGTCCCACATCAAAATGAGAAGCTGGCCTAAGAAGCAAAGAGACCAACACACTAGGTTTTGTGTCCCCATCTGAGATCCACATTTGTCACGGGAAGCCCCCGGAAGAAGGTCCGTGGGACCCAGGCCCACACAGCTGCTCAGCACAGTCCCTGCAAGGCACCTGAACACCTGGGCTCCCTACGGCCCTGGGAGGAGCCCAACCAGCCGCCCTGGGGCCATGCGTACTTGCGTATCAGCTTCTTGACTTCCCGGTCTTCTTCCTCTTGGAGCTTCTGAATGAAGCTTTTAAGGACAGGCATCTCGAACTTTATGTACTGGGCCACCTGGGGAGGAAGAAGTAAGTCTGGGGCGCACACACCCCCCCTCCCAACCCTATTCCAATTCCTTTTGGTGTCTCTCTTACGTAAGGCCCAAAGCCGCGGGCACCTATTTCTACACGGATCCAAGATTTCCTTAAAGGCAGTAGCCAAGCCTCGTTCTTCTCAAGGCTGGCATCGAGATGGCTCCCTATACGTGATACAGATCTCCTAACTTCTCATTTCTCGTCCCCATGTATCCAGTCCACGACAAGGTGAAATCAAACATGGAAAAGCACTTTCTCCTGATGCAGCAATGCAGAGGAAAACCTGACCCGTGGTATTCAATAAAACTCCGTGTTCGCCCCTAAGAGGATTTATGGAACCATGGCTCAGGACGATGGTTTGCATCTCGAGTCTCAAGCAGGTGTCCAAATGGGAGCTTACTCTGGAGAGGTTGTGGGGGTGAGGGTGGTTCCCGGGTGAGCCATCTGTCACCCCCCACAAGAATCCCCACCCTACTTTATCAACTCTTCTCCACGGGAAAAGTGGATTTCTCCACCCTATTCATGGCTACGTGACTTGTTTTGGTCAATGGAATGTGTGTGGGCGTGATGTAAGACACAACTGAGTGGAGGCTTCAAAGGAGCTTGCGTGGTTTTGCCTGGTTACTTGCACTACAGGCACCTGCCATGAGAAGTGTATCTCAGGGAGGCACTACCCCTTAGGCCTGGGTCTCTGAATGAGACATGAAGCGCACACCTGAACTCAACCCACAGCCCCCAGCAGAGCTGCTGCTATTTGCCTGCGGCCTCCTGAGAAAAAGGTAAATGCTGTTGTAAGCAGCTAAGATTTGGGGATGTTTGTTACCACAGCAAAAGCTGACTGATGCATGAGATAAGGTAAAATCACTGCTAACTTCTTGAAGCCGCTAAGAGAGGTTTGCAGAAACTTCTCGGGCCTCTTACGGTACCCCAGAAAGGCTGAAGACATTTACTCCTTCCATGGAAACCACTTGGTGCCTGAGCCTACCTCCAACAAATCCCCAGGGCATACCCTCAGTCTAGCCACTGCATTCATTCTCCCTGCTAATGGCTTCAAGGAAACCCGGTATTGAGGAATGGCAGCAAAATGGGGCATGGCCCTTGGCCAAAAAAGTCAAGCTATACCCCAGTTGCAGGTAACCCAACCAAATCCCCACCCACCTGAGGACAGACCAGCCGACCAAAAGGGGACTCACATCATAGGTGACTTCCTCCACCTGGTCCTTCTCCATAAGAAACACTTTGGAGACCTGCTCACACGGGCCCTGGAGGATTCGAGCTACCAGCGGGTAATCGGTGTTCTTGAGCTTCTGTTTCTCTGTAACACACACACAGCCAGGAGCAGCCCTGAGTTCGGCCCGAGGCCCTTCTCACCATAAGTAGTGGCCAACTCAGGGGCCCAAATGGCCCAGGCACCTTAAGAGATGCGGCCACGTAAGTCAGGAGACTGAATAGTGAATGAACAATTCTTGTTCAAAGCAACCATTCCCTCCCCCCTCTCCCTAACAAAACTACCATGCTCAAATCCTTGGAAGATACTCTACTGGAGGAATTGGTCTCTTTAAATAAGCAGTTACGTTTTAGTGTTTGTTTCCTGACCACATACGGCATTCCCCAGTGGACTCAGCCAGTGAGCCCACTGGCCTTGGAGGCAAACAACATTTGGAGGTTTCCAAAAGCCAAACGACAAGCAAATGAGGCAGAGGTTTGGTTTGTTTGTTTGTTTGTTTGTTTTCCTGTTTTGAGTGAAGTAAAAATGTTCAAGTACACGGTATTTTTCACACTTACCACCGCTGGTATGGACCACATACAAAGCAAACTCTTCTGCGGAATTCTCGATCTGAAGCAGAAACAAAAGATACTTGGAGGAAGCACATATTCACACATCCCAAGCCCGAGCCATTCCTTCTTGAATGCCACAAAGCTCAATCAATTTTAGGCAACTTTTGAGGGGGGAGCTATTTATCTACAGCTCTCAGAGGGGATGAGGAGAGGGGGCAGGCCGGGAACTTCACCAGTCACAGCAGATAATCAGGGCTGATGCTTCCTGCACCCTGCCAAGCACAGCGTTCCACACTTTGCATGCATTCACTCATCTAAGGCTCCTGACAACCCCTCAGTGGGGTCCCATTAACCCTCATTTTACAGGCAAGGGAGCAGAAGCACAGGGAGCTTTAGTAAGTTGCTCAGCTCATCCATGCAGCAGGTGATGGCTGGGGATTCGAACCCAGAGCCTGCGCCCTTAGGCCACTGGGCGACACTGGCCTCAATAAAAATAAGAATCTCTGACTCCAAAAGATAAGGGGATGATTCCTATAAAGGGATTGTGGAAAACAGAGTAACAACAGGACTTTAAAAAAACTCATGCACTATAATTTACACATCTACTGAAGTTCCTTTTTAAAAAAAGTTTTGGGGGGCGCCTGGGTGGCTTGGTCGGTTGAGCGTCCGACTTCGGCTCAGGTCATGATCTCACGGTCCGTGAGTTCGAGCCCCACGTCGGGCTCTATGCTGACAGCCAGAGCCTGGAGCCTGTTTCGGATTCTGTGTCTCCCTCTCTCTCTGCCCCTCCCCTGTTCATGCTCTGTCTCTCTCTGTCTCAAAAATAAATAAAAACGTTAACAAATAAAATAAAATAAAATAATTTTTTTAATGTTTATTTTTGAGAGAGAGAGCAAGCATGAAAAGGGGAGGGGCAGAGAGAGGGGACAGAGGATCTAAAGGGGGCTCTGTGCTGACAGCAGAGAGCCTGATGCGGGGCTCGAACTCACAAACTGTGAGACCATGATCTGAGCTCAAGTCAGACGCTCAACTGACCGAGCCACCCAGGCGCCCCCTGAAGTTCCTTTTTCAGAGTCGGTTCCCCAAATGTGTTTCAGAAGTCAGTCTGTACACAGAGCCCCAAACCAGTCATCAGGCCTGGGGTCTCAGAATCCCCCGCAAGTTGCCCAACAGGCTCCCGGCCTCACCTCCGGGCTTTGGACTCAGCGGGTCCAATTCAGGGCCGGGGCCTGAGAAGCTCTGCTTTGCTGACAAGCTCCTACATGATGCTGATGCCACAGGGTCTGAAGAACCAAACTGTCTGCCCGGTGCCCCCTTACCACACACTCTCCACAGCCCCTCTTTCCGCCCCGGGCACACACACCAGCCATCCCAGGCCAGCCAGCAGAAGGAACTTGCCTTAAATTTGTTAAGCAGCAGCTTCAGGACCTGTGGGGTGGTCATGGTGCTGTTGATGCGGACGTTGGTGACAGAACCATAGGCCGGCGTGAACACTGATGTCTGTCAATAGAGAGGTCTGGTTCAGGCTGGCAGTGGGAACAAGGACCGGGGCACTAAAACTTGGGTGTCCAGGCCCCGCGACCTGAGGTACAGGGCCCAGTGACAATGGCACTTACCCTGTGCACCCTGAGAGCCCCCTGATGGCCTGGCAAGCAGTGGGCCTTGATGTCAATAAGGCCGCCCTGGGCTTTGCCTAACTCAGGAGCTCATCACCCACCCGCCGCCCCCGAGGGAGGCTGGGGGTTCTGAGTTTGGCATGTGGCAGGGCGGGGGAGGGGGAATAGACCCAGATAAGGAAGACCTCCTCTCCAGATAAAACACGCACAAGGCCCCCTCCACTGTGACTTCCACACAAGGTCTCTGACCGCTCTCCCATGATGCACTTGCTTCCGGGGCTGGGTTCGGACCAGGCAGCAGGAGAAAAGAGGGTCAGCTAGCTTTGGGAGAGGCAGGAGGTGCAGGGACGCCCCTGCCTTGAGTCCTGCAGCAGGGGCAGCACTTAGCTCACAGAAACGGGAGACCCCACAGCAGCTAAGAGGCACGCAGTGTAGGAAGTGGGTAACATGTGGATTTTCCGGGGAGTGGGGAATGGCTCTGATGTTTGTGGGGTCATCTCACCCACCACCCTGAGGGGACTCCTGATCTGGGGTTCCTCACCCCTCACAGGGCCGGCAGAGCCTGAAGCCCACCCACGACCCAAAGACGGAACAGCAAACACTTGGCTTCCCACACATCTGCGGCCTCGAGGGGGCGGCTGCCCGGGGAGAGACCTTATTCCTTTGAGGCTCCCCAGGCCCCTGACCCCCCCCCCCCCATCCTCTCTACCTTGTGGTTGTAGAAATGGCCATTGATGGAGAATCGGTGGCGTCTGATTCGCCTCTGGTCACTGGGTGTCCTCACGTTGCCACGGCGACGCACCCCAACGTCACTGCGCGTGCGCATCAGCTGTGGGGTGTCTTCCTGCAGGGTCTTCAGGCCCCTGGAGTCTAAGAGGGAAGGGAGAAACGAGCTCTGTCTGCCTGGACCCGGGACGTGGCGGTTCGCACACAGTACCCTTTTTGTGGCCAACGTTACGGTACCCACGGCCGCCTCCCCCAAAATGCGTTTCATAAAAACAGTGTTTCCCGCTGGGGGGGTGGGGGTGGAAACATATGGTATGATGCACTGAGAAGCAATCCAGTGACAAGGTTCAGAGCACAGACTTCAGAGCCAGATTCCCAGGGTCAAGCCCCAGCTCCACCATTGCCATGTATCATGAACCCCTCTATGCCTCAGTTCCCTCACCTATAAAATGGGCATCATGGAATTGTTGTGAGAGTTTAGTGAATTAATTCACACAAAGCATTTAGAATAGCGCTTGGCACAGGATAAACACGACATAAGGACGTGCAAGATATAGCAAGCTGACAATATCTTCAAGATTACACATGCGCATAGCCTCAGACCCAGAAATTCCACTTGGAAGAATCCTACAGACACTGATGAATGTGCGAAATGACACGTGTACAAGGCCACTAATTGCAAACTTGTTTGTCACAGCAAAAGACTGGAATGACTTGGGGTGCCTGGGTGGCTCAGTTGGTTAAGCGTCAGACTCTTGATTTCGGCTCAGCTCACAATCTCATGGTTCTGTGGGATCAAGCCCCACGTGGGGCTCCGAGTTGACGGCATGGAGCCTGCTTGGGATTCTCTCTGTCCCTCTCTCTGTCCCTCCCCCGCTCATGTGTTCTCTCTCTCTCTCAAAACAAATAAAAGACTGGAATGACTTCAATGTCTATCAGCAGGGAGTGATCCACATTTCTTCACACAATGGAAAGAACACAGAAGTTCTTCATGGATTTGTACGGAACAGTCCTCAAAACAAACTAATAGAAACAGGGATGTGCAGGGGCGCCTGGGTGGCTCAGTCGGTTAAGCGTCTGACTTCGGCTCAGGTCATGATCTTGCTCGGTTTGTGAGTTCAAGCCCCGCATCGGGCTCTGTGCTGACAGCTCAGAGCCTGGAGTCACCTTCAGATTCTGTGTCTCCTCCTCTCTCTGCCCCTCCCATGCTCATGCTCTGTCTCTCTCTCTCTGTCTCTCAGTAATAAATAAATGTTAAAAAAGAAATTTTTAAAAAGAAAAAGAAACAGGGATGTGCAAAATGCTACCCCTTATGTAAATGGGAGAAGAAAAGAAATGACGTCCGACGATAAAGGTATGTTGCTGTGTATTTGCTTGTATTCATATAGAATATCTCGGCAAGATATTCTCACCATGCCTTCAGGTTTTTTCTAGGGAGAGAACCTCTAAGGTGAGTAGACAAAATGGGGAATTTTCACCTGTTTCCTTTGAATCCTCTTTGAATCCTGAACCATGTGAATTTCATTTATTTAATTTACAACATCTATAACCGCATCGGTCTTCACATAAGTGGGCCCAAAGGAGGAGCCCTGCCCTCCACGCACGTACCTGTGGGACTCGATGTCTGTTCACTCTCGGGTGGGGCATCCACTTCTGAGATCTGAATGTTGGGCACGGTGAGGGGCTTCAGGATGGTGCTGGGGAGGCAGAAAACAAAAAGAAGCCTGGCTCAGCCCCTGTGGAGAGATACTCCCTCTCCTCCAAGGGGAGCACTTCGCCTGTGCCAGGCAGGAGACCAGCCACACCCTCATGGACGGCCCGGGCTAAGTGTCCCATGAGGCTGGCCCGGCTCCAGGGCTGAGCACTGGGTAGGGAGGGGGTATGTCGGAGGAGAATATGCTCATTCCCAGCATCTGCAGCAACATAAGCACCCAATTCACCAAGGCCAGGATGGAGAACACCGAAGAACAAAATCCACGTGCTATGTGCGTGCAGTTTCTAAGCACATATGGGTTCTATAGCTTCTTTGGGAAACCCTAATAATCTCCGGACAAGATTCCAGTTCAGATCCTTTTCTGTTGTAGGAGTGACTCTAAAGGAATCTAAAAGGAATGGCATCTAAAAGGAATGGAAAGTATCTAAAAGGAATGGAAAGTAACAGGTTGGTTGCCGTGAGGGTCAGGGCCTCATCAGAAGGGCCACTGATGATCGCGTTCTTGGGGTTGCCGGACGGAATGCTCAGCCGAGCTGGAGAAAGGATCACAAGCAGGCAGTCTGAGCAGAGTCCTGGTGTTGCCATGGTAATTGGCAAATGACTCCCCGAAGCCAAAAGGGATAATGACAGCAGCTCAGAGAAGCACACCCAAAATCAACAGAGGATTTGGCTCGAAAGGAGAATCATACTTAACCAATGAGGACCATCCCATAATGAGAAGAGTGTGGCTCCCTGGCATCCAGCAGAGATGGGACTTATGGTCCAGGGATGATAGTTTTAAAAGACAATAAAAATTGAAAATCTGAAAGAACTTCCTGTTGTAGTAGAACTCTGGACTTCTGACCCTAGAATGGAACTGGTCAGAGCCTCTCAGGAACGGTGAGCACTGGACGCTCACAGAGGCCACCGCCCATTCCCGCATCGAAGCAGAAACTGGCCTCAGCATCCTTCTGGACACAGTGGTCCAGGCAGTCACGTTGAGAGCAGGCATCAGAGCTAACATTCTTACGGTTCTGACAACTCTCTCAAAGTACTAGTAGGTTTCAAGAACCAACCAAGACCGCTTGATGTTGCAGGGATGGGGGAAGAAACAAGTGTGCAGAGTGAAGGACCCCTTAGCAGGCTCAGCCGAAAATCACGAGGTCAAACGGCATTTTAAAAATCCTCTCACTTAGGGGAGGGAATGCAGCATAGTCCGGGCATTGGGATGCGGCTGTGGAAAGGGCTTGACCCACAGGAAATCAAATATGGTAGAAATGCTGAAATTAAAGTGGAGTGAGAAACCATCAAAGGCAGATGAAGCCAGAGAAACTTGACTAGACCTCGCAGCGCCTGATGGGATGGGCAACAACTTCCCTCCTAAAATTCCCTTGGAAAGAAAGCAGATCAGCTCCAGGGTTTGGCCACAGTGTAGCTTTCTCTCCACTTTAGAGAAAGATTGATTTGGCTGTGGAGTTTAACATAACATTCAGCGTGTCCAACAGACAGGGCTTGGTTCTGGGTTAAAACAGGAAACACATCGCTGTGGTTTTGGCTGCGAGGTTGGCACCCCCTGCCCCAACACTCCGGCCCCAGGGCAGCAGGGACCAATGACAAGTGTCTGGATGGAACGCAGCTAGTCACTTGATACCAAGAACTAAAGTCCCAGAAAGAAGGCCCGGTAAAGAGGGCGGGCCTCACTACAGGTGCTCGGCCACCATCTGGCAGCAGAGGGAGGGAGGGAGCAGACCTTCCCAGACTCCCAGCGGGGACCCGGAAGAGGGGGCCTCCCAGACATGCAGAGCTTCCATGTTGGAACCCTAAGTGTCTCCGGAGCAGGGTCATTCTATGAGGAGGGGTCCCCGTGGAGAGGTGCTGGGACACCAGGTGTCCCCTCGGAAATCTGTAGGCTAGGCCTGGCTGGCTGCTGGCGGTTCCCCTCAGAGGCTCCGGAATTCTCCATGACGGAGGACTCACTGCTCAGCCAGGCGCTGGCTGGTGCGCCTCCCCTCTCACTCTCATCCAGTGATTGTGGTGACAGGCACGGTGGCCAGATCACACGAACATCTGCTCCTTCCTCCTCCTCCTAAGCCGAGAACAGGTGCACCCGCAGCGCAGGTGGGAGAGTGGGGCGCTGGGGTCAAGGCTTGCTGGACGAAGGTGGCATTTACCGACTCAAGAACATTCAAGAACGGAACCCCCAGACACGCCCGGTCCCCCCCCCCGCAGTCCCATCTCTCCCCACTCACCCCTGAGCCCCCAAGTTACAGCCAGAGTGCCAGGAGGAAGAGGATGGCGGGGGACGAATGCGTTCATTGTCATCTTGCATCTGCAGGCGGATGGGCCGGCGCAGCCCCCAGGAGATGTTCAGCAGCCCCTCCACGATGAACTCATCTTCCTCCTGCCCACGGAGCAACTGACACAGTGAGCCAGCCCAGAAAACCCCACCAGCGCCACGCTGGAGGACAGCTGACAGCACCCTTGATGTGTCCTTGCTGGGCACGCCCAGTTATACTCACACCCCAGCTCCAGGATGCGCCCCACTGCAAACTACCCCGATGACCTCACGGGTCAACACAAAAGTTGCCCTGAAATTCAAGTACATGTGCGTAAATTATAAAAAATGGGGTATTTTTTCAGGCGCCTGGGTGGTTCAGTCAGTTAAGCATCTGACTTTTGATTTCAGCTCAGGTCATGGTCTCACAGTTCGCGAGCTCAAGTCCCACATCGGGCTCTGCGCTGACAGTGCGGAGCCTGCTGGGGATGCTCTCTCTCTCTCTCCCTCTCTCTCTGCCCCTCTCCTGCTCGTGCTCACGCTCTCTCGCTCTCTCTCTCTCTCTAATAAAGAAACTTTAAAAAAAATGGGGTGTTTTTTTAATACTTTGCAGAAAAAAGAATACATCTTTTAAAGTGAGACTAACCTTGCTAACAAAGCAAGAGCTAAATTCTTGCATTAGCTACTTCCCCTCCCCTACCAGGGAAAGTGATACGTGTTTAGCCATAACATGTGTTTAGCAATCTGACCTGCGGAGATTCAAAGTAACGTTTCCCCAAGTTGATTCTACAGAATACTAGCTCCTCTAACAGGTCACCTGGTACCTTAAAAAAGGGTGTCAAGTGATCATGAGTTGGGAGATGATGTGTTAATCAGATTTCTTACCAGCAGAACTTCCCAGAGCCTTTAATTAGCTAATGTGCTACCTGACGGCTCTCCACGAGGTGAACAGGTCCTGTAAGGATTCCCAGTTTATACTCAAGGGTTGTTGACTGGTAAGAAATTAAATGCGAAACCCTTTTAAGGGCATCTGCATGTTTTATCCCAAAGAAATTAGTCTCATTGATGACCATGAAACCCTTTCATCATAGAACATTCTGAGAATTTATTCTGTAAGACGCAGCCCAGAAACGTTGTTCAAGGACCTAAATCTTGCAAATGGCCCAGCCACGAATTAGGAGAAGTTTTCAGGACAATGCATAAAAGGGTCAGGCCTTCTTTCCCAAGTCTCATAAAAACCCACAGATGTCAGACCTGGGCCACAGCCACATCTTTATGCTGTATGGATAAAGATGACACCTGTCCAATGAACCACTGACCTGGATCCCAGGATCACCCTCAGAGAGGTGGGGGAAGAATAAAAGAAAGCAAGAGATAAGTGAAACAACTTTCATGTGTGGGGGAAGCTTGGGGAGAAGCTTTATTTAAGAACAGGCCATATGGGGCACTTGGGTGGCTCAGTCAGTTAAGCATCTGACTTCAGCTCAGGTCATGATCTCATGGTTCGTGAGTTCAAATACCACATCAGGCTCTGTACTGACAGCTCAGAGCCTGGAGCCTGCTCCGGAGTCTGTGTCTCCCTCCTCTCTCTGCTCCTCCCCTGCTCCCACTCTGTCTCTCTCTCTCTCTCTCAAAAATAAATTAACATTAAAAAACTTTATTAAAAAAGAAAAAAGAACAGGTTATATGTATGCCTTCTAGCTGGTCGAGGCTGGCATCACTACTCTTACATCACATGATTTAGGCAAAGTAGGACTTTGCCTGGTTTAAGGGCCACAGAAAAAGTCACTGCATCTCACATACTATCCCCAACCAGCCTGCCTTAGTAGTTGAAATTCTACCATCTGACTGATATCTGTTTCTATGGATTAAATCGCCATGGCTAGATAACCTGAAAATGTGTTTAGCATGGTATTACACATATCTTCTTATCAGTCTAGAACACTTGAGTATAAATTACTCTACCAGGCTCCTATATAGCTCATCATCTACCTGATAACAGGCTTTACAGAAATGGATACAGGATGAGTAAGCTTAGATTCAGGATGGGGGCTGGGAAAAGACGGAAGGATAGCAAAGAGCATCCTGGGAAGACACCCTAGGAAGACCGCTACAGCTGTGGGGAAGGGCAGAGCATTTCCTCACAGACCTCACATGATTTGCCGATTTCATGAAAGTCCCCCTTTGGAGGACCCCCCTCACCCCCCGCTCAGCCTCACATCCCCAGAAATGTCCTTGGAACAGAAAAGCTCATCCTCTTTAGAACAAAATGAGCCTGGGGGTATCCTTCCAAAGAACTCCAGGGACACCACTGACATCCTAAATGAGAGGCCTCTCCCAGGGGCAGGAGAGGCAGGGACCCTTAGACCCTGGAGACACGGAGGCAAAGTCTGGCCAGCCCACAGGCCTTCCCCAGGGACGCCTTACCTCACGGTGCCGCAGCTGCAAATTCTGGCCTTCATAGTACAAATTGTAGGTCTTCAGATGCAGGAGAAGTTCGTTCCTTAGGGGAAAAAAATACAAAAGGTGTAACACTCTTAGCTGAAGCCACTGAATGCCGTCATTCCCTCTTTTCTCACCTCTAACCTGGCCTTCAGCCACCCCAGTCTGGGTGTCTGTCCACATGCATGTACACACACACACACACACACACACACAGAGCCACCACCCCCACCTTCATGTTCCCCCAAGATCCAGGTCAAGAGTAGACACCAAGCGTAAGGAACAACTCCAGAAAACCAAGGCAGGCCACGCCTGCTGACGAAGCCTGGCAGTTCTGACCACGCTCCCTAAACCCAAGCTAAATACGCCGTCCCCCACAAGGCACAGGCTCAGAGGCCAACGCACTACAAAGTCCACAGACAAGGTTTCTCTGGTGTCTCCACTGTCTGTCCTCCCTCACATATGCTGTGAGTTAGGACAGGATGATCCCTGTAGGCCTCCGTGAGACTCAGAAACTTCTGGACTTTTCAGAAAGTTAAAAGGTCTGGACCCCACTGACTTAAGCTTCATAGACATGACCTTAGGGCGTGTTTAAAAACCTACAAACTCCCATCAACAGTGGAGTGGATGAATAAAGGGAGCTGAGTCACATAGTGGAATATCACGTAGCCGCAAGAATATGAACAAGCTACGCACAACACGATGAATCTCACAGACGTTATGCTGAGCAAAAGAAGCCTCACACAAAAGACCACGTATCGTATGGTTCCAGGTATGTAATGTTTAAAATGGGTGCTAGAGGGGCGCCTGGGTGGCTCAGTCGGTTGAGCGTCCGACTTCAGCCCAGGTCACGATCTCACGGTCCGTGGGTTCGAGCCCCGCATCGGGCTCCGTGCTGACAGCTTGGAGCCTGGAGCCTGTTTCAGATTCTGTGTCTCCCTCTTTCTCTGACCCTCCCCTGTTCATGCTCTGTCTCTCTCTGTCTCAAAAATAAATAAACATTAAAAAAATTTTTTTTTAAATAAAAAAATAATAAAATGGGTGCTAGAATTCAGGATAGTGGTTCACCTTGGGGAGCAGTGACCACAAGGGGGCAGAAGGGGGTTCTGGGCCCTGGTAATATTCTATTCTACAAACTTTTATCTTTTTATTGTATTCTAGATGCTTTCGGTTTATTTTATTTTTTGTTTATTTATTCTTTTAAATGTTTATTTCTTTTTGAGAGAGAGAGAGAGCACAAGTGGGGAAGGGGCAGAGAGAGGGGGAACAGAGGGTCTGAAGCAGGCTCAGTGCTGACAGCGGAGAGCCCGACGTGGGGCTCGAACTCACCAACTGTGAGATCATGACTTGAGCCGAAGTCAGACGCTTAACTGACTGAGTCACCCAGGTGGCTCCTTTCAGTTTATTTTTTTAAAAATTTGGGGTTGCTTGGCTGGCTGAGTGGAGGAGCATGGGACTCCTGATGTCAGGGTCATGAGTTCAAGCCCCATGTTAGGTGTGGAGACTGCTTAAGTAAATAAATAAACAAAAAAAAAATGTTTTTTAACTTGCCAATCTCCCTCCGAAGCCTCGTATCAGGCCTCCCTAGCTGTTAGATCCTGGTTTCCAGGTGGTCCTCTGGAAACACAGCTCTCCTGAACAAGAAAGAGCAAGGACTTCCCGCCTTTGTGATCAGGGTGAGCCCGCGTTGAACCTGAGAACAGTCTATGGGAAAGTGCATGCTAGTGCCTGGGGGCTGGGAAGGGAGAGGCTTGAGGAGGCTGCCGTGTGCTTTTGCCTCATCTCAGGCAAGAGGTTATGAAGTTCGGTCCCTCTGACTCCAGCCATTTCAACACAGCGATGCGGGGCCACACCAGAGGTCAAAGCTGGCTTGAAATTCCAAAAATCTCCTGCCAAGCTAAACCTAGAAAAATCGGAGTAATGCTATGGAAGCCTAAGTGAATTAGTGAAAAATGCGACTCCAAATAACCTAACGCAAGAGCCGTTTGGCCCTTTTGAACATGCAGATCTCAAATTACTGGTCAGCAGAAGTACCCGGGAAAATCCGTCAATGAGGAGATAAGAGCGATCCATATCTCACACAACTGCGTGTCTGTATATGGCCAAATATGTGTAAAGGAATTAAAACAATTTGGTGGCAGATAAGCTAAACATTTAGCTCAGATACAGAGCACCCAGCGTGAACAAATCCTGGTGCCAGATATAAAAATACATCCTCAAACAGATAATCTGGAAGAGTCCACTTTGGCTCACATGAGCCAAAAATCTGAGCTCGAGAGATTTTCGTACATACAGAGCAATGAAACTATCTCCTGTTCAGGGGGCACCTGAACGTTTAGTCAGAACGCCGGCAGCACAGGGACCCAGCCCAGCTGGGACACCCCCCCAAAGGGACACCACAGGTAGCACAGCGAGCCACCACCATTAACTCCTCCTCCTGGGAGCCCTCCAGGACACCATCTTTTTGAGCACCCAAGGGTGCCATGTCTTGAAGGTCTTTACTTCGCGGTCTATGGCCAGGCTCTGGGGGCATGTTTTTATCTATAGCACCAACCTTGCTGTGCTGTCACTAGTTCACAATCGGGAGCTTCGCTTCTTCCCCCCGACAGAAGCCCCTGCTCGCCCACGTACAGAAGAGACTCCTGTGCCAGGGGTTTCCAACCATGTGGCACTGGCCCCTGGGGACACAACACTACAGCAAAAAACCTTACTTGGAGATGTATTTATCTTGTCCACACGGGACTAGGGAGGTTTCGTGACTGTAATCCATTCTTCCTTTCCCTTGTCATCAGAAGGGGAGACCTATATTTGAGAAAAGACACAGGTTAAAGTCAAGTTGTGTCCTCAGGAACTCAGCAGAACCTGGACCAGGGGAGGGAGAACAGGGCTCCCTGTTCCCACCCCAGATCCACAGCTGGGACAGCCCAACGCTGACCCAGGGCTGGTGAGGTGCCACACTGTGGGCTGCTGCCTCTGCTGGCCACAGCCACTGGGGAAAAACCACCCCAAGACGACAGCCCTTGGAAAGCCCCAGAACAAACGTTCCAGGCACAGAGAATGCTGACACCCAAGGTGGTCCCGAGGACGACCAACGAGCCTTTCCCGAAGATATCTTCACCACACAGGATAGAGATTTGTCTGACAGTGAAGGTTCAAATTCTACTGAGGTAGACTACAGATTGGTCAACTACCTAAAAATGCCCAGAGCGAGCTGGGCCCAATAAATCACAGCATATACATCTATAATCGCCATTAAAATATGACAGCGTTAAAGCCAATTTAATTACCTGGGAACGTGACAATACATTATGAAGACACAGGTTATAAAACTGTGAGTCCGATTTTGTTTAAAATATATGTAAGCATAAAACATGCATATACACATCTATATGAATGGATATCTATATTCAGATACTCAGCTATATACGTCAGGCTTTCTCAGCCTCAGCGCTATTGACGTTTGGGGCTAGGGCATTCTTGGTTGTGGGGGTTGTCCAGTGCGTTGGAGGATGTTTAGCAGTATCCCTGGCCTTTACCCACCAGATGCCAGCAGCACCACCAGTCATGACAATCAAAATGTCTCCGGACATTACCCAGTGTCCCCTTGGGGCTAAATTGCCCCCAGTTTAGAACTTCTGGTATATGTACATCTGCATGTAAACGAATGAAGGATTGGCTCTCTCGGGGTAATGGCTTACCAGAAATTTTTTTTCATTTTGTTATGAGCATTTTCAAACATAAAGATTTAGAGTAAGACAATGAACAGCCACGTATGCATGGCTATTCTACCCTTAACGTTTACTATATCCTTCTTTATCACACATCTGTCCAGCTATACGTTCCTTTATCTGTTCAACAATCTATCTTGTTTTTGATGCATTTCAAAGTAAACTAAACGCAAAACAAGTTTCATAACTTAAGACTGAAATCATGTCAAGTGTCTTCTCCAACCACAATGGTATGAACTAGAAATCAGTGGTAGGAAGAAAACTGGAAAATCCACAAATATGTAGAAATTAAACAACACAATCCTGAACAATCAATGGGTCAGAGAAGAAACCAAAATGGAAGCCAAGAATACCTTAAAACAAACAAAAATGGAAATTCAACATATCAGGGCGCCTGGGTGGCTCAGTCGGTTGAGCGTCCGACTTCAGCTCAGGTCATGATCTCGCAGTTTGTGAGTTTGAGCCCCGCATCAGGGTCTGTCCTGACAGCTCAGAGCCTGGAGCCTACTTTGGATTCTGTGTCTCCCTCTCTCTCTGCCCCTCCCCAGTTCATACTTTCTCTCTCTTTCTCTCAAAATAAACATTTTAAAAAATTAAAAAAAAAAAAGAAATTCAACATATCAAAGTTATGGGATACAGCAAAAGCAGTTCTAAGAGAGAAGTTTATAGCAATAAAAACCTGCATTAAGAAAAAAGAAAGATCTCAAATAAACAACCTGAAGGAACTAGAAAAAGAGTAAACAAAGCCCAAAATTAGACGAAGGGAGGAAATAACAATGATCAGAGCAGAAATAAATGAAAGAGAGAAGAGAAAAACAATAGAAAAGACCAATGAAATTAAGCTCGTTTTTTGAAAAGATAAACAAAATTGATAAACCTTTAGTAAGATTAAGAGAAAAGACTCAAACAAAATTAGACACGATTTGGACATCATTACAACTGATACCAGAGAAGTACAAAGGATCTTAAGAGAATATTATGAACAATTATATGCCAGCAAATTGGATATCCTAGAAGAAATGGACAAATTCCTAGAAACGTACAATCTACAAACACAGAATCGTGAAGAAAAAGAAAATCCGAATAGACCAATAACAAGTAAGATTGAATTAGTAATCATAAACTTCCCAGGTTTTGAAAAGCCCAGGACCAGATGGTTTCCTGGTGAATTCTACCAAACATTTAAAGAAGAATCAATATAGGGGCGCCCAGGTGGCTCAGTCGGTTAAGCGTCCGACTTCGGCTCAGGTCGTGATCTCGCGGTCCGTGAGTTCGAGCCCCGCGTCGGGCTCTGTGCTGACAGCTCAGAGCCTGGAGCCTGTTTCAGATTCTGTGTCTCCCTCTCTCTGACCCTCCCCCGTTCATGCTCTGTCTCTCTCTGTCTCAAAAATAAATAAACATTAAAAAAAAAAAAAGCAGAAGAATCAATATCAATTCCTCTCAGATTCTTCCAAAAGAGTTTGAAGAGGAGAGAACACTCCCAAACTCATTTCATGAGGCCAGTGTTACCTTGATACCCTGGTAGCCAGGTGAGCCTCCTACCAGAAAAGAAGCTACAGGCCAATATACCTGATGAGTGCAAATTTAAAAATTCACAACAAAATATTAGCAAACCAAACTCAACAGTGCATTAAAAAGATCATACGACGTGAAGGGCACCTGGGTGGCTCAGCTGGTTAAGCATCTGACCCTTGATTTCAGCTCAGGTCACGATCTCACGGTCTGTGAGATCGAGCCCCACGTCAGGCTCTGTGCTGACAGCATGGAGTCTGCTTGTGATTCTCTCTCTCTCCCTCTCTCTCTTCATCCCTCCCTTGTTCACAGGTGCTCTCTCTCTCTCTCTCTCTCTCTCTCAAAATAAGTAAATAAATAAACTTTATATAAAAAGATCACAGAACATGATTAAGTGGGATTTATCCCTGGGATGCAAGGATAGCTCCACACACATAAATCAATAAATGTGATATATCGCATTAACGGAACAAAAGATAAAAATCATATGATCATCTCAACAGACGCAGGAAATGCATCTGACAAAATTCAACGTCCTTTCAGGACAAAAACTCCAACCAATTGGGTATAGAAGGAACATACTTCAACATAAAAGAAGCCAGACATGACAAACCCACAGCAAACATCACACTCAATGGTGAAACCCTGAAAGCTTTTCCTTCTGAGATCAGGAGCCAGACAAGGGTGCCCACCCTCTCCCCTCCTATTCAACACAGTCCTGAAAATCCTAGCCAGAACAACCAAGCAGTACAAACGCATACAAGGCATCCAAATCAAAAAAGAAGACATAAAATTGTCTTTGTTTGCAGATGATAGTATCTTATATCTAGAAAATCCTAAGGACTCTACCAAAAAACTGTTAGACTTAATCAATGAATTCAGTGAAGGTACAGCATACAAAATCAGCCTGCAAAAATTGCTTGTGTTTCTATCCACTAACAGCAAACTATCTGAAGAAGAGATAAAGAAAACAATCCCATTTGCAAGAGCATCAAAAATAATAAAATACTTAGGAACAAATTTAGTCAAGGATGTGAGAGATTTGCACACTGGAAGTTACATGACATTGATGAAAGAAATTGAAAACAAATACAAAAACAAATGGAAAAATGTCCCGTGTTCATGGATCAGAAGAATATTGTTAAAAATGTCCATAGTACTTAAGGCCATCTCTAGATCAACACAATCCCTATCCAGATTCCAATGGCACTTTTCACAGAAACAGAAGATATAATCCTGAAATGTGTATGGAACCATAAAAGAACTCAAATAGACAAAGCAATCCTGAGAAAGAACAAAACTGGAGGCCTCGCATTTCCTGATTTCAAATCTTACTACAAAGTTACAGCAACCAAAACAGTATGATACTGGCACATAGACCCCTGGGACAGAATTTAGGGACCAGAAATTAATTAATATTTATTAATTAATATTAATACAATTAATACAATTAATTATTAATACAATTAATATTTGACCAGGGAGCCAAGAATATTCAAGTGGGGGAGAAGAGTCTCTTTGATAAATGTTGGAAAAATTGGAAACTCACATGCAAAAGAATGACATTAGACCTCTATCTCACACCTGTCGGAATGGCTAGTATCAAAAAGATACAACAGGGGCGCCTGGGTGGCTCAGTCAGTTGAGCGTCCAACTTCAGCCCAGGTCATGATTTCACGGTTCATGAGTTCGAGCCCCGCGTCGGGCTCTGTGCCAACAGCTCAAAGCCTGGAGCCTGCTTTGGACTCTGTCTCCCTCTCTCTCTGCCCCTTCCCCTGCTCACACTTTGTCTCTCTCTCTCTCTCTCTCTCTCTCAAAAATAAATAAACATTAAAAAAAAAAAAGACATGAGATAACAAGTGTTGATGAAGCTATGGAAAGATGGGAACCCTTGGACACTGTTGGTGGGGAATGTAAAATGGTGCTACCACTGAGGACATGTGGTCCATGTGGCAGTTCCTCAAAAAGTTAAAAATAGAATTACCCTATGATCCAGCAATTCCGCTTCTGAGTATATATCCAAAAGGATCGAAAGCAGGATCTTGAAGAGATATGTATATACTCATGTCCGCAGCAGCACCGATCACAACAGCCAAAAGTTGGAAGCCACTCAAATGTCCATCAACAGATGAATGCATTAACGGTGTATGGTAATACCATGAAATATTATGCAGCCTTAAAAAAGAAGGGAATTCTGGGGTGTCTGGGTAGCTTAGTTGGTTAAGCAGCCAACTCTTGGTTTCGGCTCAGGTCATAGTCTCACAGTTCGTGAGTTGAAGCCCCACGTCGGGTTCTCTGCTGACAGCATGGAGCCTTCTTGGGCTTTCTCTCTCCCTCTCCCTCTGCCCCTCCCTAGGTCTCTTGTTCTCTCTCTCTCTCTCTCTCTGTCAATAAATAAATAGATAAACATTAAAAAAAGAAAGAAGAAGAAGAAGAAGGAAATTCTGACACGTGCTACAATATGGATGACCCTCAAGGACATTCTGCTAATTGAAATAAGCCAGCCACAAAAGGACAAATACTGGCTGATGCCACCAATATGAAGTCTCCAAAGTAGTCAGTGTCATAGAACCATAAGGTAAAAAGTTGGTTGCTGGGGCCCCTGGGTGGCCCAGTCGGTTAAGCGCCAGACTTCAGCCCAGGTCATGATCCCATGCTTTGCGGGTTCGAGCCCTGCGTCAGGTCCTGTGCTGGCAGCTCAGATCTCAGAGCCTAGAACCTGCTTCAGATCGTGCGTCTCCCTCTCTCTGCCCCTCCCCTGTTGGCACTCTGTCTCTCTGTCTCCCAAAAATAAATAAATACTAAAAAAAATTTTTTTTAAATGACGAAGCTGATACATTTTATGGGTATTTCGCCAAGATTTTTTACAAAATGGAAGAGGGAGGCAGAAAAGCCAGTGTTATCGTGATACGATGTGAGAAGGACACAATCTGCTGTTGCTGGCTTCGAAGCTGGAGGAAGACAGGAACCAGCCAAGGAATGTGAAAAGCTGAAAAGGACGAGCAAGTGAATTTTTCCCCTGGGTCTTCTAGAAAAGAACACAGCCTCAGCTGACACCTTGATTTGAGCCCAGTGAGACCCCGAGATAATAAATTTGTGTCGTTTTAAGGGGCTACATTTCGGTGACGTGTTCAAGCAGCCACAAGAAACAAATACGAAAGGCCCCCCGAAAGGAGGGGCAATCAGTGTGGGGGAGGGGAGCTGAAGGGCTGAGTTCCATTCAGAAAATTCAATCCCCACCTGCATACCCAAAAGTAGTATCCTAAGAACACAACTGTTCTCTCTAAATTATAAATATTAATTTCTCTATTTTTCCTAAAGAGAAAAAATCATAAAAATAGGAATACATATGTACTGCAGGAAAAAAAAAAGAAGAAGAAGGAAACAAGAGAATCAGACCGGTGAAAAAGTTATTTTTTTTAAAAAGACAATTACCCATAACTAGTGAGTAGTTTTTAAAGTACCCTCTCTATGCATATTTGAATTTACACATTTCACAAAAATGTATTGTATGCCTAGCGTGTGCCACATGTTGCGCTTCCTGATGGTGATTCAACAGCAAAGTGAACAGGCACAGTCCTGCCCTCAAGGTCTAGCGGGAGACGGACAGGAGGAGACTGTTCTAGCAAGGAAGGCAGGTATACGGCAGCACACAAAAGGGCGCTTAATCTGGACTTGGGGCGTTCCCAGGAGCTTTCTGGAGGAAGTGACCTCTCAGCTGAGACCTCAATGATGAGGTACAGCTGACAAAGGTAAAGGTGAAGGGCAGAGGGGTCCAGACAGAAGCAGCATGCACCCTGGAGCTGTGCAAGATGGGGTGGCGCCCATGGGGGACCTTGACCATGCCAAGGAGTTGGGGTTCCACGGGAGGTGTGGTAGGCTGAATAATGGTCCCAAAGGTACCCAGGTCCTAATCCCGGGAGCCTATGAATGTTACCTTATGAGTCCCCAGGTGTGATTAAATTAAGGTTCTTGAAATGGGGAGACCATCCTAGGTTACCTGGGAGGGCCCTAAATGTAGTTACAAGTGTCTAAGAGAGGCAGAGGGAGGATCTGCCACAGACAACCCCAGCAGAAAGAGAAATTTGAAGGTGCTACACTGGCTGAGGGTGGAGAAAGGGGCCATGGGCTAAGGAACACGATTTTCCAAGTCAGAAAAGGCAAGCAAATGGTTTCCCCCCAGAGCCCTCCTGGCACCATGGTTTGGGCCCAGTGAAACCGTTTTCAGACTTCTGGCCTCCAGAACGTAAGAGAGTAAACCACCGCATCTGGGGTCATTTTTACAGTGGCAAGAGGAACACAAGGAGAGGGTGTGATCTGACTTGAACTTCAGAACGATGCCCCACCCCACCTGCTTTGAGAAAGGATTATGGAAGGGAACGGTGGCAAGGGGACCCCTGTAGGGTCCTGACCCAGGGAAGGGGACAATGGGGGTGGAGTCACAATGTCTAAAGGGTTTAGAGAGGTAGATGGAAAAGTCATTGACGCATCAATAAAAAGGTTTGGAAAGGGGCACGCTGCCAGATTTGCTGTGGGGTTACACTTGATCTTAGCCAAAAGGCCGAGAAGCGATGGCCGTGGGCTTAAAGGCAGAGTCCAGGATGATGCACACACACAGGCTGCGGCTGGCAGGCACAGCCCGGTCTGTGGCCCAGTTAGGTGACAGCACGCAACTCCCAGGGAAGGAGGTCGGGAAAGCGTAGAAGGCTGAGGGGGCTGGGCTCCAATGCACTCCATAGGTCAGCGACGGGCAGAGCAAAAGGAGCCCCTGGAAGGGGAGCAGGGAGACACGGTACCCTGGAGGCCAAGAGGAAAAGGTGCCTTGAAAGGGAGGCTGGTCGGCGGAGCCGGGAGCTGGTGGTAGGAGCCCAAGGAAGAAAACCCAGAGCCGTCATGGGGGAACCTCAGCCAGAGCCAACCCCACAGCCTGGCTGGAGCAGACACCAGGTTAGTGACCGTGGACAGACGTCACCGTGAACATTCAAGTCTTTCCTCAACCAGGGAAATGTTATTCTATTCTTTCTTCGATACTCTTCTCTTCCTTCCATTCTTGGTTCTTCTTCGGCAATGTCTCCAATCCTCTTTCTCTAGCACTGCCTGTCCGTCCATCCATCCATCTGTCCCTGCCCCGATCCCTCAAGTCTTGTAATATTTTCACTCAAACCTCCATCTCCTTCTTTTCCTAGAATTCTGCAGCTAACCTGGGGCACCTGGGTGGCTCAGTCGGTTAAGTGTCCAACTCTTGATTTCGGCCTCAGGTCATGATCTCACAGTTCATGGGTTTGAGCCCTAAATCAGGCTCCAAAATGCTGGTGGAAAACCTGCTTGGGATTCTCTCTCTCTCTCTCTCTCTCTCTCTCCCCCTCTCTCTCACTGCCCCTTCCCTGTTGATGTGTGTGTTTTCTCTCTCTCTCCCTCCCTCCCTCAAAAAATAAATAAACTTAAAAAAAAAAAAGAATTCTGTAGTTAATCTAACTCACAGATTGGGTTTGCTGCAGGACTCTTTTGTTCACTGCCTCCATAATAAGCTATAATTTGGTAATTTTGTTTTGCATCTGAAAGCAGTCTGTCCTGTTTTAAGACAAGTCCCTTTGATAGCATGCCCTCTTAAATCCACTGAACATACCAATTAGTGAATTTTTTTTAAGTTTATTTATTTTGAGAGAGAGAGAGAGAGAGAGCATGAGCAGAGGAAGGGCAGAAAGAGAGGGAGAGAGAGAAAATTCCAAGCAGGCTCCTTGCTGCCAGTGTAGAGCCCAACACGGGGCCCAAACTCATGAACCGTGAGATCATGACCTGAGCCAAAGTCGGGCGCTTAACCGACTGAGCCACCCAGGCGCCCCCCCAATTAGAGAATTTAAGTCTTCTCTACAGTTATTAAAACAATTTGGTACTTGGAGAAAAAAATAGGCAGATCAATAAAACAATACAGCATATAGAAACAGACCCAAATATATTTGGGAACATAGAATGTGGGCTACATCTAAATAGCAAGGGAAAGATAAATTTTAAAAATGTTGCTGGAGAATTGATTAGCCTTTGGAAAGGGGAGGAGGGGAAAGCTAACCCCCTACTTTACTCCTTCCACCAAAAGAAATGATATCTGTATAAAAAATTTCAACATTAAAACATAAAATGCTGGGGCGCCTGGGTGGCGCAGTCGGTTAAGCGTCCGACTTCAGCCAGGTCACGATCTCGCGGTCCCTGAGTTCGAGCCCCACGTCGGGCTCTGGGCTGATGGCTCAGAGCCTGGAGCCTGCTTCAGATTCTGTGTCTCCCTCTCTCTCTGCCCCTCCCCCGTTCATGCTCTGTCTCTCTCTGTCCCAAAAATAAATAAACGTTGAAAAAAAAAATTAAAAAAAAAAAACATAAAATGCTGGAAGGAAACATAGGATATATATAAACTTGAAGTGGGAAAAACTTTCCTATGAAAGACTCAAAATCCAGAAGGCATAATTGAAAAAAAACCAAAATGGAACCAATCTGTAAAGATTTTCAACTTCTGTTTAGAAAAAAATTTTTTACCCTGTCCAAAGTCAAAAGTCAATGACAACTTGGGGGAAAACATTTACAATACATGTGACAAAGGGCTAATGTCATTAATACGTAACATTAGCGAATGCCATTAATATATAAAATTAGCTAATGTCATTAATATGCAAAATTAATAAATCCATAAGAAGAAGATTCTACACCCAACAGAAAATCAGGCAAAGAACATGAATACTTTCACAGAATTCACAGAAAAATAAATTAAAATAGTTAACACATTTACGAAGAGATGTTCAACCTCCCTAATCACTATTTTTGTATTTGCCAGATTGATAAAAAGCAAGTAGTCTCATGGCCCAAATGTGGGGCTTCTCCGGGGTCCCATCGCTCTACCTGTGTTGGGTGATCTTAGCAAGACCATCGCTATGCATCAGACCTACTGGCTCGTGTTGCCTCCATCTTTGTTTCCAACCTGAACTTCTCCCCACCTTTTTTCTTACTTTTACAAGTCTTGGGTGAGGGGTGTTAGGAAAATAATAGCCTACCACACGGTTGAATTAAAACTACAGGTAACTGGGGCCCCTGGGTGGCTCAGTCAGTTGAGCGTCCAACTCTTGATTTCAGTTCAGGTCACGATCTCGAGGTTCATGTGGCTCTGCACTGACGGCATGGAGCCTGCTTGGGATTCTCTTTCTCCTTCTCTCTCTGATCCTCCCCCACTTGCACTCTCTCTCTCAAAATAAAGAAATAAACACAGGGGCGCCTGGGTGGCTCAGTTGGTTGAGCTTCCGACTTCAGCTCAGGTCATGATCTCACAGTTTGTGGGTTCGTGCCCCACATCGGGCTCTGTGCTGACAGCTCGGAGCCTGGAGCCTGCTTCGGATTCTGTCTCCTTCTCTCTCTCTGCCCCTCCCCACTTGTGCTCTGTCTCTCAAAAATAAATAAATGTTAAAAAAAATTTAAAAAAAAAAAACAAGAAAGAAACACAAAATAAAATAAAATAAAATAAAATAAGTAACTGATTCTAGGACCCAATCCTTTCTTTGTCTGTCTTGAGACCAACACCTGCATCCCCCTTCACAAGCTTTGCAACTATCACCACAAATCACTGGCTGCCTCCAACCAGTTGGGGGTTTTGGAGGGGGGAAGGGGACAGGGGTGGAGAGGGCTGGGGGAGACGGGAGTGTGTGTGTGTGGGGGGGGGGTGTCAGCTAAATTAACATTCACTTTAAGGCAAACACAGCAGCAGAGCTAACAAAGGGCCGGAAATTTAGAGTTCAGTCTGATATTCCTTAAACAGAGTATTGTTCCTCGCACAAGGAGGGGTCGGAGGAAGATGGTCGATGGGGCTGGAATGTGGATTCAATTGGACACTTCCTCCAAGGCGCCTGCCAATGTCTGCAGCCTCGGAGAGAGGGATTTGTTCGGTGGCTGTTGCAACTCTTCTGCCTTGTCTCTTATTATCAAGAATTTGCGGAGCACTCTGGGACTCCAAAATGCTTTGTAAGGATCACTTACAAGCAACGCTTCCACGATGCCTTGAGGATGCACAAGTGGCAAGCCACCATCTCTCTGATGAAGAGCCAACAAGATGGGGAGGAAGGCCGGGCTTCCCACATCGGCCAGCATCTCAGACACAGAACTGAAACGGCTCACGGTTCACAGCTTCCCACACAGAAAAAGAAGGGGAGAGAAAGGGGACACGGATGAAGGACAACTCTGACACAACACATAAACCTTATAGAAAAAGAATTTTATGGGGCGCCTGGGTAGTGCAGTCGGTTAAGTGTCCGACTTCAGCCAGGTCACGATCTCGCGGTCCGTGGGTTCAAGCCCCGCGTCGGGCTCTGGACTAATGGCTCAGAGCCTGGAGCCTGTTTCCGATTCTGTGTCTCCCTCTCTCTCTGCCCCTCCCCCGTTCATGCTCTGTCTCTGTCCCAAAAATAAATAAAAAACGTTGAAAAAAAAATTAAAAAAAAAAGAAAAAGAAAAATAACTTTATAAAAAGCTATTTATCAAAAATATTTTGTAATGTGGTGCTGCTCTTTGGGAGTCTAAATCCTATTTACAACTACTGAACTTCCTCTGTGAACAGAGTCTTCCACTCCTCAAGCATTCTAATTTTTTTTTAACGTTTTTATTTATTTTTGAGACAGAGAGAGACAGAGCATGAGCAGGGGAGGAGCAGAGAGGGAGGGAGACACAGAATCGGAAGCAGGCTCCGGGCTCCAAGCTGTCAGCACAGAGCCCGATGTAGGGCTCGAACTCACGGAGTGTGAGATCATGACCTGAGCTGAAGCCGGATGTTCAACAGACTGAACCACCCAGGCGCCCCTCCTCAAGCATTCTAAATCAGCACGACTTCCCTGTAGAAAGACTTTAAGAGGTGGAGTGTATGTTGAACCACATCTGATAAAAGGTCTGGAGATGTGCGAAATATCGGGCTTGCCACATCGGGACACGAGCCTCCCAGGGTTTAGTCACACTGAAGACCCGCTGGGGCCACCAACGAGTCAGTCCTTCCTACTGGCACTGACATCATGCCTTGGCAGAATGTTCTAGGTGCTCCTCGGCTCCCTCAAATGCCTGGGCAATACCATGTACCTTGCTGTTGCAACCTAGTTTGTATGTTTCACGTGACTACCCATCCATTACTTCCTGCTTGCACCAAAGACAACCTGGGGACACGACCCTCCTTAAGATCCAAGAGAACGTTTTGACAGAGGAGAGGTTCCTACACAACTGGAGGGTGACACCCCAGCCACAGAGACTTTCTGGGTCTGCTTTTCACGCTCTGTGTCCATGCTCCTCTACAGACCCAAGCAAACTCACATGCTCCCCAGACCCTGATCCAAAACTTAGCTCCTCCTTCAAAGTGTCCCCGCTGCCCCTGGGCAGTGTCGGGGGCAGGCGCTCATGCCTCAACCTGCCCTCCACCCCAGCACTTAACCACCACACAGAAACCATCCATCTGGTGTTTCCATTATCATTATTTCTTCCAGGGAGGGAGCGGGTTCCTGCTGTCTTAGGTAAGAGGATTCCTAGAAGCAGAGCCCCAAACAAGGATTTGGGGGCACATGAGTTACTAAGGAAGTGTTTTCGAGAGAAACCTGTGCGCAAGTAAGGGAAGCAGGGCCGGGCCGGGGAAGGAACTGGGTCACTGGGGTTCAGCTGGACCCCAGCCATAGCCTGATCCCATGGGAACTCCGGCGTGTGAATAACTCCACAGAGTTGTCCCTGCTTCAGACAGGCCGGCCAGGCTTTGCTCCCGTGCGCCAGTCAGCCATCAGCTGAGAGCCCCTCTGGGAGGAGGGTCCCAGGACTGGGAACAGTTCCCAGGACTGGGAAGCAGCTAAGACTCACGAGCAATCCACTTTCTCCCACCACCCTCAGGCTGGGAGGAAGCAGCTGGGGGCAGGAGACAGCCAGGTGCCGCTGGCTGGAGGCTAAGTTGCAGGAATGGGGGCAGACTTGCCCCAGCTCCGGACCAGTCAAACCCCTGCAGCTGTTGCACAAAGGATCCCTCCCTCTTCCTTTTCACGGACTCCCCCACTCACAGGTGTCTCCAGCCTCCCCAAGAATAAATGAGGGGCCGTGCAAGCCCTTGAAAGTCACCGGCTCAGCTTCCTGTGAGGAAGGCAAACATTAAGCACTCAAGAAGCTCAAGGAGGTGGGAAAAGGCATCCAAAGCTCTCTTCGAAGAGAGCAAGGTCTCCTGTGTTCTCAGCTCTTGGTTGCTCCAGACTCCGGTGCCCTCACTCCCTTACTGTCAGGGGGCCTGGAGAACACACCATAGTTGGTTCTGGTCTCACAGCATCCCCGGGACGCTGGCTAATCCCTACCGTTTCTGTTCTGGCCTAGACACAAAAGAACTGAAAAGCCCCCAGAGGGAGAAGGGCAAATGCAGAACAGAAAGGCTGGCAACCCCTGGCAGGAAAGTCCAGAGTGAGATAAAGAACCCCACTCCATTTCCCAAACTCTCTTCCTGGTGGCACAGCAGGAGCCAGGCTTGAGCTCAGCAACCGGGGTAGGATGGGGGCCGGGGGCAACAGCCGGTTTCCAGCACCCAGGCAGTCCCAGTATCTAAGAAAGTACAGCTAGGAGAACGAGACAGGCTGGGGGAGGGGACGGCCTGCCGCAGAGAGTTCCCAGGGGGGCAAACCCCACAGAGCCGCCCTCTGACCAACGAGAGGGATGTGCAGTCTGCTAGGCCTCGGCCGAAACCAAGGCGGGAAGGAGAAGCAGCTGCCTTGAGTCACAGGACACCTCAGAGGTTCTCATTCTAGCACTCATTAAACTCTCCCTGAGGATGGGGCTCGGGGTGGGGGTGGGGGGTGGGTGGCAAGAGGAGTTGATTTTAAATTCCTGATATCCAGGCTGCAACTCATACTGATTACAGCAGACCCCCTGAAAGGGGCCCAGGCAGGACCGCTTTTTTCAAAGTTTACTTATTTTGACTAAGACACAGCATGAGCAGAGAGAGAGGGAGACAGGGAATCCCAAGCGGGCTCCGTGCTGTCAGCGCAAAGCCCGACGCGGGGCCCAATCCCACGAACCTCGAGATCACGACCTGAGCGGAGATCAAGAGTCGGAGCTTAGCTTAACCGACTGAGCCCCCCAGGGGCCCCGCATGAGCAGTTTTAAAGCCTTCGCAGGTGGTGCCAATGTACAACCAGGGCTGAGAACGATCGTAAAGTCCGATAGGGATAGAGCTGTGTAGAGTGAGGACACCAAGAAATGTGCCCCAAAGCAGCCTTTCAAGAATGGAAGGAATGGGATCTTTTCAAAGCAAACTAAGTTGGATCTTTAGCACCCCCTCCCCGTTACTAATCTTTCAAAGGGGCGAGGGGACAGTGTAGAGCATCGCAAAGGATCAGTGTGTGCAGGGCCACAGCTAGCTGATGCAAAAGGGCTCCGTCATGCAGGGCACCGCACCACAGAAGCCAGGAAACCAGCCCCAGGCTCCAGATACAAAGGAAATGCTCGCTGGAGGCCCACAGCTTCCCCTTTTGGGGCCTGTCCCCACCTCTTCTCTGAGTGCTGCCCTGCCTCCCGGGGACAATCGGGACCCCTGGGTTGAAGCAGAAAGTTATCTCACACAGCACTTCATACTATAGTGTTAAAGACTTTCTCATCAGGTCTCCTGAGAGACTCCGTTTAGTCACCAAGCAGTGACAGAGGAGATAGTCCCCCTGCATTTCAGCTCCTTGGTATAGGGGCAGGAAGAAGTGTCGATGGCAAACAGGAAACCCCAACCCTATTGCGCCACACGAGGAAGGACACAAGAGTTGTGGGCTGGGACCCTGCCAAGTTCTAGAGATTGCAAGCGATTCCACCTCCTGGTTCCTGAACCTGAACTTGATCCTGTCCCAGACACGGGCAAAATTCAGGCTGCTTGGGAAGGAAATAGGGCACATTTTGCCTTCCACCTGCCTGCTTTATTCAATGAAAGGCCCACTTACTGGCCAGGACCGTGACCTCTCCAGGACCTGTTCACCCCACTGATCTTCCCCTCTCTGAATGCACTTCCTCTGTCCCCTTTTCCAGGCATTTAGGCCTCCAGTGACCCACCCACACAGCTCTCCCAATCACTCTGCTCGAGAAAGAGTCTGGCACCAAACACTGCCAAGGGCCGTAGGGTTAAGGTCAAGTGTCCCAAGTGTATGTACTGCACTTTCGCAGCTTTACATTTGACTGTGAATGAAAGGCTTTGCCAATTGCCACCTCAAAAGCCCTCTAAGCATCAAGAAAGGGCGAGTGAAAGGTATTTGGGAAGAGGCTGACAGGTGGAAAGGGGCTTAGTGCAAGAGAACTAGCAGAACACTCGTCTCAGGAGGCACCTTGACACCTGTTTCCCCCACAAATCAGGAAAAGAACAATCACAATATTATCACCGTGCTAATAATAAAATACCCAATGCGAATAATAGACAGCTACCCTAAATAAGAGTTTACTATGGGCCACCTAGTATCTGCTTGGACCCGTCGAATCCCCACAACAACCCCATGAAGAAAGAAACCCTAATACCCCCATTTTGCAGATGAAGCCAAGGAGGCACAAAGACGCTAAGTAGCTTGTCCCAAAACACACAGCCAGGAAGAGACGGAGCTGGGGTCAAACGTCGGACTGTGTGGCGGAGAAGCTGAAGCCCTCGAGTTCTTGCCAAGAAAGCTTTCTCGAGAGGAAGGGGGAGAAAAGAGTTTTCAGCGACAAATCGGCTGACCCAGCCATATCCAGAGGGGTGGTTCTCACACTGGAGGGTGTACCCGAATCCCCTGGAGGGCTCATCACATACAGACTCCTTTCCCCCTCCCCCCAGTTTCCGATTCAGTACTTCTGGATGGGAGAATGTGCATTCCTCGCGGGCTCCCAAGTGATGCTGCCACTGCCGGTAACAAGGCTCTAGAAGCTTTATCTTATTCCTTACAAGAAAGAACCCATGGGGAAGGCTTTATTTTCACCGTTTTACAGATGAGGAAACAGAAGGTCCCAGAGGTTAGGCAACTTGTCCCAGGTCACAGAGCTGACAAGAAGCCCGGGGCTCCTTCTGTGGTACCCTGGCGAAACGCCAGACATGGGGGAACGGGCTGAGCAGGACAGGCAGGGATAGGCTGGCTTTAGCGGCCAGCCATGGTGGGTCCAGGAGTCCTGGGGAGGGGAGGTAAGTGAGACAGACAAGCCATAGGTAAAGCAGACCCTGCGCGAGCCAGGGATGGAGACCTTGTCCAGGGACCTGGGCACCTGCAGTGTCACAGAACCACAGACCCTAAGTCACATCTACCCTCTGTCTAAAGAATGAGCTAGCTTCACAGTCGTGGGTCCCACAGACCACCTGCTCCCCCAGCCCGGAAAAAGCCTGGGGGCCTGACTGATGACAGATACGAGGCCTTTGCTGATGGGAAACTTGGTTCCCATCCCAGGAGGCAGCCCCTGCCTGCCTGTCCCACTGTCCAGATGAGCAGCTGAGACTCAAGCCATGCTGGGTTCCTCCCTCAGGCAGCTTGGTGTGCAAAGCCCCTGCTCTTTCCACAGTCGGCTGGCACGGACCCCGTCCTGTTCTGCTCAGGCCTTCCGTGCACTGATCTGAGTCCCCAGTGAGGTCGGGGCAGATATGAGGAAATGGTCCTGGGACTCCTGCCAGAAGGGCCTGCCTCCCACTCCACACCAGCGGGCGGGTGGCCAGGTGAGTGACCTGGAAAGTCACCACGGGTACTCACCCAAACAATCACCTCGCAGGCCCGGATGAGCAACTACTTGTTTATAGGAAAGTCCCACCGGCGTCCACGAGCTTTTGACCTTCTGGATGGATGTTTAGAAGGAAATCCAAAGGCCCTTAGGCTCCTATCAGAGAACCAGGGTGTTGGAGCAGGACGGAAAAAAAAGGCACTAAGGAAGTAAAAAAACGCACGCATGCGTGTGTGTAGAATTTAGACTCTGGCTCAGAGAAACTAAAGACTTAGAAATCTAACCCTCCAATCTGACAGACCTGCCGAGGAAGGGCCTGGTTACATCCACCTCCCTAAAGCAGCACCTTCGTCATCTTTAACCAGAAGGGCCTCGCCAAGATTACCCCCTTCAGGGGCTAAACTCCAACAACTTGGGAAACTCTCTATGGCTGGCTTGGCCTGAGGAAAAGAACGGGAAGTTGGTGGAGGAAACACTGGCCCTAACCAGGCAAATAAGACAGCATTTCTTGACCTGCATCTCTCAGAACCAAGAGCTATTTTACAGGGTAGTTTAATGTTGTACCTCGGGAAGGGTGAATTAGGCTTTCCTCCAGCCCAATAATGATGGGGTTTAGGTGGAGCCCCGACCCACGGGGAGGGCCCAAGGTCTGGATGAGTCCTTGCCTTGGGGCCCCCACTCGCTATCTGTGGTTAGCATCTCGGCTCTGCGGGGACATGCTGACCGATCTGGGCAGGTGAGGAGGGGCTGCCTTCAGTTCTCTGTTTCTGACAAGCACAGGTTTCTTTCTGGCCACTCTTCCTGTTTACTTAGTGATTTCTCTGAGACCCATCTCTGACCTCACTTCCCCTTCCTCAGGGAACCCCAGCAGTTTTTCCTTTTTTGGTGCTCTACGCTAAGATTCTGAGTTTTGTGTGCAGAGATCTTGGGGTTTCTGCTCCTGGCTACCCGGGGCCAGGATTGGAAACCCAAGAGCCAGGAGGGTGGGCCTCCTTCACCCCACCCACCCCCCAAGTTGGGCAGGTTCCTTGCACTTCAGAAGCAGTAAGGAAGGGACAGCAAAGGAAGAATCCAATGTGTGATGGGCCCTCCCTGGGGGCAGCCATGGTGGGGCATCTTACATCCACCTTCCTTTAACCCCCTAAACCTCCTGTGCATGTGGAAAAATTCACTCTCACGCAGCAGATCTCAGACCCGTCCAACTACCAGGAGAGATGGCTCATCTGGGGGTTTCCAGAACATTTCCAGGAGGCTGAGGGGAAGTTTTCCACAAAACCACATTCACACCCTCTTCTGCCTGCCCTACAACCAGCCAAATGACCCTAAAGAAAAATCAACAGCATGAAAAACAGGACTTCTCCTCAAAATGGGCTTCAAAGGCCATCTCTGTAAAATCTTTACAGAGATTCCCCGACTGTCTAGGAATAAAAGAGCAGCCTCCCACGGGGCAGAGAGGGAACAGACAGGGCCAGGTAAAGAAACTTCCAGAGTCCAGTGGGCAAGTCTGTCCTTCCCAGACCTACATCCTATGGCTGACCCCCTGGAGAGCCTGACAGGCCCTTCCGGGAACTCACTTACCAAGAAAGTTCAAGCTTTTCCCACAGAACAAGGTGTTCCAGAGAAAAGCCACGTGATCCACTCCCGTGACACCTGAACACGTGACCTGGTTTCCCAATTCTGGGTCCTAAAGCTTCCCGACCCCCTCTTACCTCAGACTCAACCTGAGTTGATAAAGCTGAAGCATACACACCATCTCCCCTGTTCCCCACCCCACTATACCATGTGCCTGATTATCTTGTCACAGGCATAAGAAAGTAATCCTTATCTCAAATGTCTGTATAACCAGCTGTAAGATCCCGTATGGAGCTTTAGGAAGAGGGCACCGACTATCTAAGGCTACCACCCATGTCTCCAGAGCACTTGGGGCCTCATGGACCCCCACCAACTAAAGTCCTCCCTGCATGCCAGGCAGGTCACCCTGCCTGTGGACAGAACATTCAGCAGCCATAACCACAGCCACCATGGTGGGCACTGAGTGGGTCAAGTTGAGCCTCAGAGCCCGGAACACACAAAGGATGCTTGAAACTGAAATGGGGAGGATCTCATTCTCAATCTTCAAGGAAGATGGCCTCAACAACTCACCTCCACCTGGTTTGGACCTCACTCACTACAGGACAGCTCTTACGTTCAAGGCACAGTGAACCCCAAGACTGTAAGTGGAATAGGGGCTGTGGGGGGCTTGAGGGTAAGGAGTGGGAAGCTAATGTTCAATGGGTACAGAGTCTTTGTGTGGGATGATGGAAAAGTCCTGGAAATGGATACTGGTGATGGTTGGAAAACAATGGGAATGCACTTAATGTCACTGCTGTTGTCTGAATGTTTGTGTCCCTCCACATTCATATGTTGAAATCCTAACCCAAAATGTGATGGTATATGGGGCGCCTGGGTGGCTCAGTCGGTTAAACGTCCGACTCCGGCTCAGGTCATGATTGCACCGTCCGGCCCGTGAGTTTGAGCCCCGTGTTGGACTCTGTGCTGACAGCTCAAAGCCTGGAACCTGCTTCGAAGTCTGTATCTCCCTCTCTCTCTCTCTGCCCCTCCTCCACTCACGCTCTGTCTCTGTCTCTCTCAAAAATAAATAGACATTTTTAAAAAAAACTTAAAAAAAAAAACACGTGATGGGATGAGGAAATGGGGCCTTTGGGTATGATTCATAGGGGTGACACCACCCTCATGAATGGGATTGGCACCCCCATAAAAGAGATCTCATGGAGCCCCCCCCCCCCCATCCTTTCTACCATGTGAAGGTATAATGCAAAGTCAGAGACCTGGAAAAGGCTCTCACCCGCCCATGCTGACACCCTGACCTTGGACTTCCAGCCTCCAGAACCATGAGAAAACATTTCTGTAGTTTTTAAGTCACTCAGTCGGTGATATCACGTTACAACGAACCCAATGGACTAGACAGCCCCTGAACTGTACATAAAAGGCGTAGATTTTATATTATGTATCTTTTACCATAATTAAAAGTAAAAAAATAAGTATTTAACTTAAAAAAAAGACTAAGATCAGGGGCGTGTGGGTGGCTCAGCCGGTTACGCGTCTGACTCTTGATATCGGCTCAGGTCATGATCTCGCAGTCATAAGATCGAGCCCCACGTCAATGCTTGGGATTCTGTCTCTCTCCCTCTCTCTCTGCCCCTTCCCCACTCACGCTTTCCCTCGCTCTCAAAATAAATAAATATATTTTTTTTAAAGACGAAGATCAGTATCTCCCCAAATTTCACCAGAGACAATCACTATGAACATTTTGCCATACATCCTTCCAGAGACAAATATAAAACAGAGGGTATGATACATTTTACAAATAGCGCAGTTCAGTAACCTGCTTTTTAGAAATATATTTTTCCACAGGAATAGATGCACATCTGTACCCTGTATTTTCTGTGGCCACACAGTAATCCAGCGTATAGATAGATATGCGGGTCTTCCCTTCCATCCAGAAGCCGAGCGTTCCTGTGAAACTTTTGTGAGCCCAAGTGGTATAAAGCGAAGAAGCAATTCCCATGAATTTGTATGGAAAAATGTTTTAGCACTCCTAGACCCCAAAAAGAACTTAGGCTTTTCCGACACCTCAGGCCACATCTTGCTAACGGATACACAAAATAAATTGAAACAAGCACAGGTGCTCACAAACCCAGTTCAAGGCTCTGAGGCTCGATGCCGACATGCTGAGTGTTGGGCCCAGGGAAGGAGCCTGGCGGGACCACTCTCAGGGCTCAGGTTGTACGTAGCCTCCACACTAGTTTGCTGCAAAACAAACACTGAAGGCTATTTCTGCTTTTCACCTATTTTCATAAAAGTGAAAATCCCCTTCAGATTTCTTTCTGTTAGAAAAAAACAGGTACAAAGGTAGATCTTTCATAAAAGCCAAGCAGCATAAAGGCAAAGAACTTTCAAAAAGCTAGGGATACCTTGTACCATAAGAACAAGCTTCCTTTTGTTGGGATTTAGTCTCCATTTTGGTGGTGGTTATTATTACAAACAACGGTGCAAGGGACATCCCTGTGCACGTATTTTCCTGCACCTGTCCAATTATACCCTTAGGGTAAGACCTCCTACCAGTGGCATTGCTGAGTCAGGGACTCCCTCAAGAGGACTGTCAACCGAGACTTAGGAGTAAAACCGCACCAGGGATTCTGGATTCTGTCATACGAAAGTCTCCTTCTCCATGTGGACTTCTCTTGGCTTTCACTTGGAGGTCTGTGACATTGCACTGTGGTTCAGGAAAGTGGGGACAGTCTTCCAAAAGACACAAGCTCCTCTCTCCCCACCACCCAGGCCTCCTCAGGGGACCCGCCATGCCTGTGTCATGAAGAGAAATGGGTACACAAGGAAGGCAGAACGTGGCTGGGCTAATCTCTACTGAATTGCCTTTTGTCAGCAGGGAAGACCACGGCAAAAGGCTCTAACAGGGCCCAGTGCTGAGTGCCCTGTGGTGCACAATAGAAGTATGGACACATGAAAGATTCTCCTTTGTGAAAGGTTTTGTTTTTGAGTGGATGCAAGAAGAATGCAGTGGACTCTTCCTAAAGAGACCCAGGGGCAGAAGGATCTAGTGGAAGCATCTAATTCTTTACCCCGGAGATGGGGAAACTGAGGCCCCGAAAGACAACAGCATAAACATTTCAATAGTCTTTGAGTAAACCCCAGAAGCATCTCACACAGAGTGATTCAGCCGGCTGTTCAAGGGCAGAGCTTGAACATACCCCGAATTGTGGACGCCTCGTACAATTCTTACCCCCCTTAACTTGGTATACAAAATTGAAAATTAAGATCACTGAGGCCACATCCCAGCTCGGTCATGGTCAGCTACGAACTAGAGCTGCTCCTACTGGCTCTCAAGGGCTGACTATGTACATTTCTTCCCGACTTAGTGTTCACGGCGCCATGTTGGTAACTTGAAATCATCCCAGGGCTTCCCCCCAACCTCTAGAGAGTCAGTTGTTCAAAATGTATCACTGGTCACAGCTTAGGTGTGAAAGCCATGAGCAGATGAGCTCAGTTTCCTCTCCTCGCCTAAGGATAGCTTATTTCCAAAGCATTGGCCATTCATGGGCCATCATAATACCCGCTCCCAAATCCACCACGGCCCCTTCTATATTAATCAATGAGCAGCAAATGTCTGCCTGAATGCCTGCTCTGCGCCAGGCTCCTGTCTGAATGCACATCACAATATCACCGTGAGACAGTTACAGTTTCCATCTTACAGTTAGGGAAACTGAGGCTCAGAGACTTTAAAATACTGTTTACATTTACCGGTAAATGACTGCGAACTAAATCCTATCCTGGGCTGGTCTCCCCTGGAAGTTGACCCTCAAACAAGAATCTGAGTGCAAGTGGAAGAGGGCTGGGAAAGTGAGACAGGGAAGGGACAGCAGCCAGTGAAGGGAGCCAGTTACTAGGCAACTCTGACGGCACAGCACGTGCCCCTAAGTCACCCCAGCAGAGATGTGAGGGAATTGGGGTATTTATCACCTTCTCTCGTCAGTCACTGGTTGAGGCCAACGGAACATGGGAAGGATGCTGACAGCATGTATTACATTGCCAGGTATCATGCAGCCGAAAATGTTAAAACCACATTCAAACTCCAAATCCAATATTCTGCATTACTCTTTTAGAAATGAGCAGTTAGGGGCGCCTGGGTGGTTCAGTCGGTTAAGCATCTGACTTCGGCTCAGGCCATGATCTCATGGTTCCTGAGATCGAGCCCCACGTCTGGTTCTGTGCTGACAGCTCAGAGCCTGGAGCCTGCTTCGGATTCTGTGTCTCCCTCTCTCTCTGCCCCTCCCCTCCCTCTCTCTCTAAAATAAACAATAAAAAAACATTAAAATGAGCACTTAATCTAACAAACACAAAATCTCACAATCTAACAAAAAACAAAATCTCACAAATCTAACTGAGTGCCCAGTATGGGTAAAGCACCATGCTGGTCAACTAAACCTATCTTGCCAAATCACTTGGTGTTGAGATGCCCAAGGACAGCACAAGGTAGCTTCTTGTCAAGTTTTATCAATGGAATGAATAGGCAAAGTCCTTCTAAGTCACTTTGCTCATCCCACGGGAATTAGCCAAGAGCCCCTCCCCACCCCCCTACTTCTGGGAAAGGTTTCCTTCCCTGATTCAGCCGCAGCTGACTTGGGCAGGAGTTCTGCATCCTCAAGCTGTCGTCCCAAGCAGCCGTGCCAACCTGTGATTACAGGCTCCAGAGTCTGCCTGCCATCCCAGGGCTGATCAAAAATGACCCACTGGACGCCCCGCTGGCCGAGTCTGGAGGACTTCCCTGTTTACTGTGCCCGCTTCCCTCCATTCTCACACAGACATCTCCTCCAGGGGAACCCGGAGGCAGGCCAAAGAAATGAAACCAGCAATCACAGGCCTGTGGGAGCTTACCCCACCTTAAGGACTTATTTAAAATTCTTCTGGAGATGCGGGGAGGTGCTTAAATAGGGCAGTGGGTCATTAGGGTAAATCACTGGACCCTACTGTAAAGAGTGGTGGCAGAAGCAGGGAGGTGGCAGAAAGGGACCGCCGCCCCAGTTCTGTAAACCGCATGGTCGCAGCTCTCAGCAACTGTCTTGAAGACAGAGAGACTGGACGTCTTCTGTTCCGAGCACACTGCGGAGACCTGCCCAGCTTCTCACCCTGGGGGAGAGAAGGAGACACAAGGCAAATCCCAGTCCATTTCCTAGCCTCTCAGCAGAATTCGCTGGCAATCTCGTCCTGCCTCCACACCCCCTCCCGGTGAGGACGCTTCCTACCCGGGTACCCGGGGAGGACCGAAGGCAAGAATCAGGCCAACGTTCTTTTGTGCTTTGGGACAGCCTTTGGCACTCCAGCGGAGGTGCCAGGATGTGTGGTCCTGGGCACGGCTCCAGCCAACTCTCTCGGCCATTCCTAAGCAGCTCACGCACAGAAGGCAGACACGAAGCCTGGCTCTGGGGCCCCAGAAAACAGACGAAGAAATCAAAGCAAAACCAGTGGGTGACTGACAGGCCCCAGGTAGGACAGCGCATCTGAGAACAGGGGGGATTGAGGGACTGAGAAGAAGGTCGTATACCACTCCTAACTAACTTCCAAGACAACACAAACTGGAGAGAGATCCTGGAGCCCCAAACAGAAGCAGTGCAGACATGCAGAGAGGCAGGCGGGCTCTGGAGCCCCCGTGGCAGAATGAGACCCCCTCGGGAAGGTGGGGATGCTGCCAGGGGAGGAACACAGGCACAGGTGCACATGCCCTGGCCCACGCAGTCAGGTGCAGAGGGCACACACCCCACCTTCCCCTGGAGGGGGGCAGGCCTGGGGGCTCCAGGTCCCCCGGCCTCCTTTCAGCCCGGCTACCTGAAGATACCCCTCATTTTAACCGATCTCACCAGCACAAAAATAAGGGCAAGGAACATGGGATATATCTGGGCTACCCGCCCCCCGCCCCACCGCTAGATGATCCTGCCTCTCAGTACGGCACCCCTGCTCTCCTGTCTTCTGAAGGAGGGGCAGGACTCCCCGCTCAGCGTCCCCAGCACAGGGAATCCCCAACTGTCCCAGCCCACCCTCCCAGGTGCCCAGGCAGGCTGTATCTACAGCTTCCTCTCCTTCTTCCAGGGCAAGAACTATCTGCTATCTTTCCCAACCTACCCCACCTCTCCGAGCTCAGCCACCAACTGAGACCTTCTTGTGGCCTCCCACGGCCCAGCAGGCTGCGGCAGTTCCCAGGCATCAGGCTGCCTGATCCAGAGCAGAAAGCTGGTGCCCACCCTCACTTTGCCACTCCAGGGTCACTGCTCCCAAGTGGGCACCTCCCAGGCTGACTCCACACTTAGTCCCTGGGACACTGCATTTGGACACAAGCTAAAAACAAAACAAAAACAAAAATAACCCTCAAAATAACCCATATCTCTTAGCGGTGAGAACTTTCTTTAATTCCTCAGACCACCTGCAGAAAAAGTTCCCAGGAAATAAATGTGGATTGATAAGTAAAATAAATCCAACCCCAGATTCCTCCTCCAGATGCTCTGGCAAGAAGGCCTCTGGCTCTGAATCACAGCTGTTTAAAAGAATCATTGTTTCTAATTCTTTCCTCCCATTGTACCAAGATCAACTGTGGCAGGAACAGAGTCTCACTCCAGGATGAATTGTTATTTGTCAGCTCACTGGTTCAAACTTTCATTCATCACATTAAGGTACTTACTATAAACCTGGCCAGCACTAGTCACAGCCTCTCTCCTCTGGGAGAACCCGGATTCCGGACACCTGGGAAGCCTAGCGCTCAGCTCCTGCTGTCTTTGAGGCGCAGAGGTGCTGTGAACAACCCAGCACCCACAGAGAGCCCCAGAGTAAGATGGAGCCCTCCGTCTCTCCGCCCGGCCACCTCGCCTCTCTGTGCTGTCCCCAGGGCTTTCCCAGCTTAAGAGTTGAATGCAAAGCAGGCGCCCGAAATGCAGAAGTACCCGGGTCGCCCAAGGCACCTGCCTCTCTCGGGCGAGAGAGAACGCGAAGCCGCGGTCCCCAACGACCTCAGCACTAGCTCCGTAGGCGGGCGGGGAGACCGCAAAGGGGAAGTGCCACGAGGACCGAGGGCCCCGGGCCCCTGCGCCCTCCCGGAGGAGCCTCGGGCGCGCCGCCCGCCCGCGCTGGGTGCTGGAACCCGCCTCTGGGGAACCGTCCGTTGGGCAGGGAAGATGGGGACCGGGCTGGGGTCGGGCACTCCCAGCGCTGTCCGGGCCTGCCAGCCTTGCACCTGCTGCCCGGCCCCAGCTCACCACGGAGTCCCGGGGCCCCGAAGAAGGGGTGGGAGCGCCTTCCTGTCGCCGCCCCTGGCGCGGAGAGAAGGAAGGACCCCCAGGGGTCTCGGGGAAAGACGAGCTTGGGACCACAACTTTCTCCGACCAGAAGGTGGGCGTGCAGGGGTTGGCGCCCACGCGGCCCCCGGGGAGTCCGCACGCCCAGGAACCCCGGCGGTCGGGGGAGGAGGGAGGAGACCAGGGCAGCCGAGGACTGAGGCGCTGACCTGGACCCGGCTGGGAACACCGCGGGAAAACTTTCGGCGAGGCTGGAGGGAGGCGGGGAAGAGAGGACCGGCCCGCGCCCGGCACCTTGCGCCCCGCATCCCGCGCCCGCTGCCCCGCGCCCCGAGCCTTGCCTGCGTCCCCAGCCGGCTGCATCGCCCGCGGAGTTGAAAAGTGGGGGTGCCTCGGCGGGGGCGGGGTCGTTGCTCCAGCGCGCGCCTGGGTCAGCGATCCGCGGGCCCGGCTCAAATCCAGTCGGGCAGCGCAGGCGGCGGCCGCGCGATTGGGGGTCGAGCGCCCCGCCCTCCTCGCCTCCCCTCCGCCCCTCCCGCCCCCCTGCCTTTATCCGTCCCTACCGCGTCGGATCGGCCTCTCTCCCCGCCTTTCTCTAGCTCTCCATCTCTCCCCCGCCCCTCTTCCCTCGCCTTTCTTCCTCCCCTCCTCTCCCGCCGTCCCTCCCTCCTCCCTCCTCCCCTCCCCCTGGGGGGCGGAGCTTCTCCCCTCCCTCCCAGACAATGCTGGAGCTGCGCGTCCCCTCCTTCCCAGCTTGAGAGTCGGGGCTCCGGCTGCCGGCGTCTCTTCCGGGCTGGGGGTGGGGGCGACAGGGAGGGGGTAGGAGGGCAGGGGTGGGGAGGATGGGCTGGCTTCCCTCACCCCGTTCGGCCGCCGCCCTCTTCAAGCCGGATGGAATCTCGGCCCGAGCCCCTTGGCTCGCCCAGCGCTTGTGACAGCCACTCCCAGGGAACAGTCACGCTGCCCCTCAGAGCCCACCTCGAGCGCCCCGGATTCCCCAGAGGATGTGGGATTCATTTTCTAACCCTCCCACCCCCTTATTCCAAAAAGGGTTTGAGCTGAGCAGGGGCTAAGCAAGGCCCCTTCGACTGACGGGTGGGCAGACGTGACGGTGAAGGAGGCCAAGTTTCTTTGTCCACCTCTCACCTCCCTCTCTCATCCATCCCTGGACTTCCTGGGGCTCTCAGCACCCCAGCTGCGGGGCCCCTTTTCTGTTCCCTTCCTCTTATCATAATTCTCCCCCCACATACAAACCCCACCCCTGCAGGGTGAGTCTCCGTGCCAAAAAAGGGGGCCTGATGGTTAATGGGGAGCCAACCCCAGGGTACAGCCGGCTCTGCCCTCCTGGAAGCCAAGCATTCTTCACTAAATTCATTGTTTGGATCTTGGAATGTGTCTCCCTTAGAAACAATGTTATAAATGGTGATGTGCTGCCCAGCCCAGCCACAAAAGCCTTTGAACCCAAAATGCAGCTGTAGGGTGGTGCTCAAAACTGTGTCAGCTACTCTGGAACAAGGAGGCCACTGATCAGCGTTTTCTGGAGGGGGAAAAAAAAATTATCTATTTGTACTATCCCCTTGACCTATAAACACAAAGCTCTCCCATTAATATCCTCCCCTACCCCTCAACCGGAACTCTGTACTGGCAAGCTTCTTTGGTTTGCAGGTTAACATGAACACCATGGGGGGGAATGTATTGAGGACATGGCGCTCGCTCTATGACCTCGAGGTCAGAACTGCAGGGAAGAGCTCTGTTAGAGGCAAATCCAGAGCCTGGAGGGCTCCCAGGAATCCAAAAGTCTTTTCTAAGGGGCCAGCTCTTCCCTTCCATCGTAGACTGGCCTTCCCTGCACCCCAGGCACATGACAGAGGGTGCCCCCATTTCCAGCAGGAGGGGCTGGAGCTCCCCTGTGGAAGACGGCAGCCCGGTGAAGCTACAGACCTGTAGTCTCTTCGACTCCAGTCTCCCAAGAGAGCAGTTCATTGGCCCAGCTTGGGTCAGGTGACCACTCTATGACCAATCAACTGGGGTGCGGGACTCCTAGTGCAGAAATTGGGCTGCCATGTTCCCCGCCCCGAGGCTCTGTTTACAACACAATCCAGGGGCGCTTGGGTGGCTCAGTGGGTTAAGCTTCTGGCCTGGGGTTGGTGCGTTCCAGCCCAGCGTTGGGCTCTGCTGACGGCCTGGAGCCTGGAGCCGGCTTCCAATTCTGTGTCTCCTTCTCTCTCTGCCCTTCCCTGGCTCGCTCTCTCTCTCTGAAAAATAAACATTAAAAAAAAATTAAAACACAATCCATTCCCGTCTACTTATATTTTCACCTTGGTGAATAAATTGATTCAGTAGTTCAAGATACCAGAAAACTTATTTTTTTTTCCCATCAGTTTCCCCACACAGAAGCCACAGAAGAGAAAGGAATATGTTCTTATCCTTCCAGGTGGTGTAGGGACAATACCGCTGTAACAGGCTTAATACTTTGCAGATATTAAACTGACACATGTTTTCTTGCCACCATCCACCTCTGGGGACTGGACCAAGAGACACGTGGCCCCAGGGAAGCAGCAGATAAGCTTGTCTAGAACCCATTCTCCATTAGAAGTACAGTGTAAGCAACAGGTGCAATGAAAACTTTCTAGCTATATTAAAAATAGTAAAAAAAAAAAAACAGTGAAATTAATTTTTAATATATCTCATTTAACCCAACGTATTCAAAATATAATTTCAACATGTAAGCAATCTAAGGACATTATTCATGGGGTATGTTACATTTTATTGCTGCACGAAGACTGAAACTGGGTGTGTATTTACACTTCAGCACATCTCAGTTCAGATGTTACATTTTTATCAAAAATACTTGATCTGTATTTAGGTTTTATAAAATTTCTATCTGAAAAAGTAGAGTCACATACCCGGGTTGTTCCAAAGATACCTTAAAGTTACCCAGTAACGGGGGTGCTTGGGTGGCTCAGTCAGTTGAGTGTCAGACTCTTGATTTAAGGCTCAGGTCATGATCCCAGGGTGGTGGGAAGGAGCCCCACTCCGGGCACAGAGCCTGCTTAAGATTCTCTCTCTCTCCCTCTGCCCCTACTGTGTGCATGCCTTCTCTCTCTCTCTCTCTCTCTCTCTCTCTTAAAAAAAAAAAAGTTTAATTTTTTTTTTCAACGTTTATTTATTTTTGGGACAGAGAGAAACAGAGCATGAACGGGGGAGGGGCAGAGAGAGAGGGAGACACAGAATCGGAAACAGGCTCCAGGCTCTGAGCCATCAGCCCAGAGCCCGACGCGGGGCTCGAACTCCCGGAGACCTGGCTGAAGTCGGAGGCTCAACCGACTGCGCCACCCAGGCGCCCCCCAAAAAAAGTGTTCAAATAAATAAAGTTACCCAATCACTGAATTTACTAGTATCAGTTTTAAAATTTTTTTTAATGTTTATATTTATTTTTGAGATAGAGAGAGGCAGAGCATGAGCAGGGAAGGGGCAGAGACACAGTAAGAAACAGAATCCAAAGCAGGCTCCAGGCTCTGAGCCGTCAGCACAGGGCCCAACATAGGGCTCGAACCCACAAATTGTGAGATCATGACCTGAGCTGAAGTCAGACGCTCAACTGACTGAGCCACCCAGGTGCCCTGAGTAGTATCAGTTTTTCGATTTTAATTTTCATTAATGAAGATTAAATGAACTTAAAATTTAGCTCTTCAGGGGCACTAGATATGTTTCAAGTGCTCGATGGCCACATGTAGCTTGTGGCTACCATATAGGCACAGTGCAAGTTTAGAGAGCGAGGAAGCCACTGATGAAGTCAGAGTCTCAAAGGTGACTTCCCTCTTCTCTTTAGCAAACCAGTGGCAGGAATGTCAAGCATGGCCAGAGAGAAAATGATCTTCCAAATTCCTTATGTCCCCGTTGAATATCTCAAGAGGCAGGCTTTGCCGCTAGATGGGAGGTCTACCAAATGCCTGGGGAGAAGGAAGTTATGCAGAGAAGAAAAGAAGTCCCAAGGCCCACTCTTGTGTTCCCAGTGGATTCTAGGAGAAGAGAGAAAGAAGTAGGACAGACAGCTGGAAGGAAAGGTTACATCACCCCTGAATGTGACCTTTGACCAGAGTGAGGAGGTATGTCCCTGGGTTAAGGGAAGTTCCGGGATTGAATAGAGGGGTTGGCACTATGGGCTGCCCACCTCCTTCTCCCCTGTTCTCAGGCACTGACCTGAGAGGGGGCTGCCTCATTAAAGTCAACTTAGTGGATCACCATGGTTATACAGAGATAGGGCCTGGGTTTAGCTTCCTGGAGTCACCCCCCCCACCAAATTCCTTTGTGGCACCCACATGATACAGAAATTCCCACCTACTCTCCAGCACCAGGGGCCTCCGAAGGAGACTAACTTGTGCGACACAAGCTTCCCATAGGGACGTCTTAGTTTGAGTTCTCTCAAAAACACAACCTGAGATCAGGACTTGGGTGCAGGTCACTTGCTTGGAGTTGATCCCAGAAAGCAGGAAAACGAGACAGGAAGGGAGGAAAAGCTCATAAAGGGTGTACAGCTGGGGCTCCATTCCTCTGGGGACCCTCTGAGGAACTGTGTAGAATGTGCCTCAGAACTGTCCTCTCTGAAGGTCAGGGGTCTGGGGCATTTATCTCATCTCCCACCAGTTGAGGATTACTCCCAGGAAAGCTTACTTCTTCTTACTTCCTGGTTGTATGGACGCCTTTGGCCTCAAGGAAACATCTGAGGCAGAAAAGCAGGAGCCACTGCCTTGAGGTGCGATGAGTCATTGTGCCTGAAGCCGCCCACCTCCGCTATGCTGGGGTGAGAGGTGGGCTGAGGGATGTAACACAGAATACACAAATCATCTGTTATAAGACCCAGCATGGAGAGGGGAGAGTTGACCCCGGAGCTGGCGGGAGGACATGATGGGCACTCAGAGGAAACATTGGTGAGGCCTGAGTTAACGTCGTTGGGGAGGTTGGGGAGCACCGCAGAGCTCTGAATGAGCGTGAAGCACCCAGACCGTGAGGTACACAAGCCACAGACATGCAAACACTCAGGAATGGGGCCATCATCCCTCAGCATTCTGCTTTTAAGGGATGATCTGCAGCAGGCCCTCGAGACCCAGAGGCCTCACCTCACATGCCACCACAGGAAGCACTTGGAGAGTCTGAGGAAACCGGAGAGACTGAATTATTGCCTCAGACTCCATTTTTTCCCCTCTGCTATCTGGGAGGTGAGACCCTACAAAAGAATACCTAATGAGTTATAGAGAAATAAAGAAGACTAAGTGAGGCCTGCCACTGGGACCTGAATATATCTGGACATGTCTGGCACACAAGCATGGTGGGCTGACTGGATATCTATTTGCTTGAGAGGTGTAAAAAGAACTCCTGGAAAATAATTTTTATTCTAAGGAAAGAAGAAACCAAGTTTGGTTTGGTCCAGTGACAAAGTTTTAGTTGACGGAAGGGAGATGAAATTGTCACTCAACTCTGCCCCCAACTTGGCCCTTTGGACATGTGGGATCCTAGGAAGATAGAAGAAGCTTCTAGATGTTACAACTCAAAGGACTGTTTCATAAGGCACAGGAAGACTCTGGGGCCCAAGCAGCTATGCTTTGGGGACCCTCCTGCTAAGTAACAATTCAGGGACATACACTCCAACACTCAGCTTCTCTATTTCAAGGGCTTGGTATGGTGACATTACTGAGAAAGTACTAGATGGATTGCCAAAACGGTCACAGTTATGGGGCACCTGGGCGGCTCAGTCGGTTAAGCATCTGACTCTTGATTCCGGCTCAGGTCATGATCTCACTCTATGTGAGATCGGGCCTCACGTCAGGCTCTGTGCCGACAGCGTAGAGGCTGCTTGGATTCTCTCTCTCCTTCTCTCTCTGCCCCTACTCCCCTCTCTCTTTCAAAACAAAGAGATAAACATTTTAAAAATGGTCAAAATTTCCCCCCTCCTGCAAATGCTTTGCACTTCCTCCCACAAAAAGGGGGGACCTACCTTCCCATCTTGAATCTGGGCTGACACCGTGAGTTGCTTTGGCCAAGAGAATGTGGCAGACGTCATATTGTACCTTCTCAGAGCCTGGCCTCGAGAAGCCTTACATCCTTCTCTCTTCACTGGAACATTACCCTGCCACGTGAGTAAGCCTGAGCTAACCTGCTGGAGGGTGAGAGATCTCATGACCCAGAGCCAGGGCAACCCAGCTGTCCCAGCCAAGGCCCTAGATGTGTGAGAGGCCCAACCAAAATCAGTAAAGCCGTCTACCCCATCCACAGCCGACTGCTGATGCAGGAAGGAGCCCAGCTGAGTCTAGCCCAAATAGCCAACCCATAAAAGCACGAGCTAAACAGTTTGTTGTCATCTTAAGCCACTAAGGTCCCAGTTGTTTGTTATACAACAGCAGCTAACTGTTAAAGAACTTAGGAGGATAAAGGAAAAAAAAAAAAAAGGTAACTGTGGGAGGTGATGGATGTGTTCACTAACTTTATGGGAGTAATTTTCTGCAATATGTACACATATCAAAGTGTCATGTTATACACCTTGAACTCACGTAATGTGATATGTCAGTTATATCTCAATAAAGCCGGAGGGGGGAATACAAAAAAAAAAAAAAAAAAAAAAAAAAAAAAAAAAAAAAGCCTTTAATCCAAAGGAAGAAAAAGAACATTACAGGATAAAGTGGCCATGGCTGACATGACCAGGATATTGGTGGACGCAAATCTGGAGCCTCCTGGATTTGCTTATGAGCTTGTGAGAGATGCCCCTGGGAGTTCTTCCCCCACAGACACACCACTTCCAAAAGCAGTATGGACGTCTGGATGGCTGAAGTCTCAGGGAGCCGGCGAAAGTTCTATTTACAGCTGCTAACGTGACCATTTGTTCCCATCAAGGGGAGCGACCTGGACATTTGAGTAACAAAGACTTTGTCACTGAACCCCACAGGTTTATCTTTCACGGAGAAGGGCTATCTTAATTAAAAGAGTCCACTTTATCCACCGCCAAGAAATTTCCATAGCACCTTAAATATTTATACCGGACAGTGTCTGGATTCATCCTTGGAGAGGGGAGAGTGGATTAAAGCTCTCTCACAATTGGCATCTAAGTAGGCTCAGGTGCGCGAGTCTCAGGCCCCACACAGGTGACCGATCTTACTAGATTTTTCCCTTTTCCACTTAAAGTGCAGACAGGGACCCGTGAGCGGAAAATAGGAAAGCAAAGTATATAACTCAGACTCGGTTCATTTCTTGCAAATATGCTTTTTTCCCCAGTATTTGGTGCAGTGCCGTAGGTGAAATTCTCTGGGCAGCTATCCCTCTAAACGAAGTTCTTATAAACAGAATTTGGTAACCAAACTGTGTTTGGGATTAGATGGGAGATTTCATATAATTGTTCTAGGAATCTATTCAAGTTTCCTTAACCCCAAGGTTGCATTCCACCAAAGCTCCCCTTCCAATTTTGGATGTATTGAAATACTAATTATTTGGTATAAAATGTTATCTTGTCATAATACAAATTGAATACACATTCCAAATTGTGTTGATAGATATTTGCTAGGCATCTATGGTATGCAAGTTGCCACATTAGGCATGGCGAAATAAAAAAATATATAAGAATCATGGAGCCAAAAATACCATCAAGCAACATCTAGTCCAACAACACATCTGGTGGACTCAGAAATTGAGACTTAGAGAAATCAACTCACTGCACCCTTTGGTTGCAAGAAACAGAAGCCATTTGAGCCAGCCTAACCAAGTAAAGAGAGACCGATTTTAAAGAACTAAAGTTTCTTGGGGCGCCTGGGTGGCGCAGTCGGTTAAGCGTCCGACTTCAGCCAGGTCACGATCTCGCGGTCCGTGAGTTCGAGCCCCGCGTCGGGCTCTGGGCTGATGGCTCAGAGCCTGGAGCCTGTTTCCGATTCTGTGTCTCCCTCTCTCTCTGCCCCTCCCCCGTTCATGCTCTGTCTCTCTCTGTCCCAAAAATAAATAAACGTTGAAAAAAAAAATAAAAAAATAATAAAAAAAAAAGAACTAAAGTTTCTTGCAGAACTCATGGGAAGGAAGTGAGCCAGCACCAAGTGGGGCTAGAATATGACCTACAGTCTTCTCTCATTCTTGCTACCCACCTCTCTGTCTCCCTCTCTCCCTCCCTCTCTTCCTGCCTGCTTTTTTAAAAAATGTTTTTATTTATTTTTTAGAGAGAGAGAGAGAGAGAGAGAGAGAGAGACGGACAGAGCACAAGCAGAGGAGGGTTAGAGAGAGAGGGAGACACAGAATCCAAAGCAGTCCCCAGATTCTGAGCTGTCAGCGCAGAGCCTGATACAGGGCTTGAACTTGTGAACTGTGAGATCATGACCTGAGCCGAAGTCAGATGCTTCACCAACTGAGCCACCCAGGCACCCCACTTCCTGCCTGCTTTTTGTATTGCCTTCTCTCTTCATATCTGCTTCAGTCTGCTCAGATGGCAGTCTTGATTCCAAAGTCTACATGCACTTAGAGATCCTGTGCCCACCATCAAGTCACGCAGTCTCTGGGTGTCATCAGCTGTGGCTAGCAGCAGGGTCGGGTGGGCAGGTAAGAAGGATCCGTGACCTCAGAAAGGGAAGGGGTGGGCAGAGGGCGGAAAGGGAAAATGCTTGGAGTCTCTGAGTGGTCACATCGTCTGTTCATCTCCCTGCTGTTGGCCTTTTCATCTCTGACAGCCCAGGTCCGTGGCCAGACGAGATAGCCCCTGCCCATGGGATTCTGACCTCTGGGCATTCTTGAGAGATCCTGGGTGGTGGGTTCCTTGAATGTGCCATGCCTTCTCACATTCCCCTTCTCCTGGAGGCCCTTATCTCCCCTCTCTGCTGGACTATTTCTTCCATTACCCTTTAAAAAAAAATTGAGAGAGAGAACGACATGAGATGGGGGAGAGCAGAGCAAGAGGGGGACACAGAATCCGAAGCAGACTCCAGGTTCTGAGCTATCAGCACAGAGCCTGATGCGGGGCTTGAACCCATGAACCATAGGATCACGACCTGAGCCAAAGTCAGACACTTAACAGACTGGGCCACCCGGGTGCCCCTCTCAATACCCTTGATGTAACCTCCATCAGTTTCCTCTACCCTTCATCCTCCCAACTTAAACATGCAAACTAAGTAAAAGGTCAGTTCAATCTTAGCCTCTGGTGAGTCCCCTAAGTTCCACAGTCCAACTGGAACGTTGCCTAAATCCCTTCCCATATGCTGGAACTGCTCATTCTCCGAAACGTGGCTCAAGTGCCACTTCTCTCCCCACCCACCCCATCACTTCTTCAGTGCTCTCACAGCAACGTTTCAAAATGCATTGACAGTGAGCACTTCCTCAGGTCAACCAACCCAATGGCCAAGATGGTGTCTTATTTGTCAGTTCATCTTGTTCTCCGTCTGCCATACTGTGAGTACTCAGCACATACCTGACGAGTGAAGGAAATGAAAAAATGAATCCTGTCCCATAATTTCCCACATTACTTGCCACAAGCTTTAGCTCATTTAATCCTCATAGGACCCTGGGAGGTGGTATTATTATTATCGTCATTTTCACAGAAAAGGAAGCTGAGGCGTGGGGTGGTGAGGGAACTTGGTGAGGCGGTCTATCAGAAGGGTCTCTCGGCCTCTGTGCTTTCTGCCTCTTTCTTGCAGCCCAGTCTAGGTAGAGAATGATTCTTGCTGATCCTCACCCTGCTAACCTCAATTAAAACCTGAAGCCAAATGGAGAAACAAGGTTGCTATATGTCCTGGGGTGAGAGTAGAGAAAGTCAGGTTATTGTTTCTTTGCAATCTCTAATGGCTAGGCATTGGAAGGAGCAGTAGCATCACCTTAGAATTCCTGGGGTGGGAACACAATGCCCATCCAGTCTTGGAAAAATTGTGGAGTCAGCAGAAGTTGGCCTTGTGCCCTGCCCTCACTCCCCTGTCTTCCCTTCCTACCGCTACACCCCCATGTTCTCTTTCATTATGATATAGAAGGCTCTGTCAGTCACTGATTCATTAACAAACATTCAGTCAATATGAACAATGCCAGAAATGTCCTTGGCACTCAGGAGACAAAGCCTTGTCAAGTTACCGTAGTATAATGAAAGAAGTAAGTAAGAAGTAAATATACATTACTGTTAATACTACTGTAAATATATATTACTATTAATATCATATATATATTACACACACACACACACACACACACACACACACACACACCTGTGTTGTTCAGAGCTTTCCAATGGGCCAGAGACACTTCTTGCTATCCCTTGGGAAAGAATTTGTCTTGGAGACAAAGATTGTGATGACAATTTTCTCATAAATTCAATCACTGAATGGAAAAAGTCACCTATAAACAATGACTCAAAGAAAAGTTACAAGCACACAAGAAAAAAAAAATAAGACAAAGGAAAGAGGAGAAATCTAAGTTGCTAGGAGCCAGGAAAGAAGTGAAAGAGAAAAAGAAAATCATCACAGAAATGAAGGATCCAATGAAGCAGGAAAGCAATAGAAATGTTTAGCTTGGAACATCAAAAATAAATTCCAGAAAAATGAACACCATAACATGGAGAATAACAATGAATTTTATTTGTTTGTTTGTTTATTTTAAGTAGACTTCAAGCCCAATGTGGGGCCCAACGCCAGGCTTAAACTCACAACGTTGAGTTCAAGACCTGAGTTGAGATCAAGAGTCGGACATTTGTCTGATGGAGCCACCCAGGTGTCCCAACAATAAATTTTAAAAGGAAGAGAATAGGGGTGCCTGGGTGGCTCCATCAATTGAGTGTCTGACTTCGGCTCAGGTCACAATCTCCTGGTCCATGGGTTGGAGCCCCGCATCAGAAAACTTGCCTAAACAAAAACCTTCAATTTATAGATTTAAAGGGCCTACTATGTTTTGAGAAACGGACATAGTTTTCTTTCCTAAATTTTTGTCAAAATGTAAGTTCCAGGAAGTGTAGGGACAGGGATTTTTCTCGTCCTTGTTGTTCACTGTTGTATCCCCAGTGTTCAAAATCATTCCTGGCACCTAAGAACCCCCAATAAACATTGACCGAATGAACTCCTAAGGGAATAGACCAACTAACACTGACATACCCTATTAATGTTACCGTACTTCGAAGATAAAGGTTCCTTTAGTCACCCAGCAGAAAGGTCAAATCACCCATTTGAAGAAAAACAAAACCACAAAGATCAGACCGGCTACAAACTGTAGCATGGTGACATTCGAAGCTAGAAAACCATGGACCAATCGCGTACCTCATAGAACACCACGGTGTCCGCAGAGAAAGAAAACATGGCCCAGGAACTTTGTATCAGCCCAAACTGTAGTCCAAACATAAAACATGCAAATATTTCAAAACTACAAAACTTCAGCCATCTTGAAGAAAATACCATAAAAGACTAACTCTGGTGAGCAAATGGATAGAGAAACAGAAGCAAAAACACCAAGGGGACACTGGATCTGTGGATGTTTGGGATTAAAGTTAAAACAACTCTTGGAATTCTGGTTGCAAAACATGACATATTACAAAATGTAACATGTAACACCATTATGAGAAACTGTAAAACCAATGGAAGTAGACGTTTGCTAAGTATCCTGATTTCTTCCTTTTTTAATGGCCAAGGGACTGAAAAGCTAGGTTGTGAGTAGGTAGCCCAGAGAACAGATACAGATCGAGGTGTACAAGCATCCACCATAGCGGTTTCCAGCCAGGGGCCGTGTCTGCATCTTTGGTGGTCCTGGAATTGAGCAGCACACATGCCATTCAGTGTGATGGGATCAAAGCTTATGAGCAAACTGCAGACTGCTCGACTGCCTTGCACAAAGAAGAGGTGTCTCGTGGAAACACATTAATTCATCCCCACGGAGAAATAAAGCACTCCAGCCAGTGGTAACAACCAACCGGAAATGAGGGGCGAAGAGAGGAGAGAGAAGGGGCAGGACCGACTGGACGCACGTGGATTTTGTCATCGCTGTGGTGGAGATTCAAAGGATATTGTCTTAGATGAGGAGATTAATTGTGTAATAAGTGTGAGTGCTCTTTTGTATTATGTGAATTACTTGTTCCATATACATATGTTAACTAGTCAAGAAAAAAGTAGGAAGTAAACATAGCCCTATGGGATGCAGGGAGGGGGCGGGGAGAGTGACCTGGCAGTGAAGGAAGTCAGTTACGTGCTGGTGAGGATTTCTGGGGTGTCCACAAGCTGCCTCCTCTCTAGGGTTACATCCAGAAGGATGGGAGAATGGACAAGGAGACCCTCAGATTTCAGATCAGTTTGGGACCTGCGAGTGGGGAGGAACTGTACAACTTCCCACCAGGCACCTGGAGTAAGCTGGCGGCCATGGCGTGGGGACTGCCTAGGGCATCTTCAGGAGGGGAGGGACCTAGACAGATCAAGAAAGCGCTTCTGGGGGCCACAGGGTGTGTGGGAGGCAGCTTACATTCCCCAGACCCCAGAGAAGGGCATGGAAGCCAGATGGGAGAAAGCGGAGGGACCTGAGGGTATCTCACAGTTGGGACAAGGGGACCCACAAAAAGGCAGCGGTCTGGGCCATGCCAGGGACCACATGGGAACTCAGACATCTTGGGGGAGCCGGTGGAAGGAATTCTGTACCCACAACCAACATGACATCCACCCGTGGTCAGATGCTTCCTCCCACGCAACCCCCGCCCCCAACTGCCAAGATGTTCCATAAGCCCACCACCAGCAGTTTAGCAGCAGCCACAAAACTGAGATAAGATCCTAGAGAGAATGTGGGGGTGGGGCAGGCAGAAAGGAATATTTTACCTGGAATGACCCAAGTTTACCAGAAATTAACCAGCATGTTTTCTGCTACTAGCTGAATGGGAGTTCAAAGTAGAGGTTAAGTTGTATTTGTTAAAAAGTTTCACGTGTAGGGGCGCCTGGGTGGCACAGTCGGTTAAGCGTCCGACTTCAGCCAGGTCACGATCTCGCGGTCCGTGAGTTCGAGCCCCGCGTCAGGCTCTGGGCTGATGGCTCAGAGCCTGGAGCCTGTTTCCGATTCTGTGTCTCCCTCTCTCTCTGCCCCTCCCCCGTTCATGCTCTGTCTCTCTCTGTCCCAAAAATAAATAAACGTTGAAAAAAAAAATTAAAAAAAAAAAAGTTTCACGTGTAGCACGTCAGAGCACTTGGCCCCAAAATTCAAGTGAGAGAACAAGATCAATGCTTTAAATCTTTGGTTCTCAGAGTGTGGTCCAGGGACCAAATGGCACCGACCTCAACTAGCAGTTGACTATGAACACGGGGCCAGGTCTCAGGCCACATTCAGTTTCAATGAGGTGGCCAGGTGCTCTGGGTGGATGCGAACAGTAGAGGCCCCTGCTTTGATAGTTTCGGGTACCACTTGGAAGCGCCTAGAAAGACAGGACGAGGTATATGAGGGGGACCTCAGGAAGGAGGAACCTCTGGGTTGAGTCTTCAAGGGTGATCAGGAGTTCCTCAGGCGAAGGGCATTCGGGCAGAGCTGCGGCAGGTTCAAAGCAATGAAAAGCCTGACCCCCTCAGACAGCAGTGTGTGGTCCGGCGTGGCTGGAGCAGAAGGTGGGAGGTGAGATGTGTTTTCTGTTCCACTTATGCAGCCAAGACACGAAGTGCAAGACGAGTCGAGGTCCCTGGCTCCTGCAGTGTTTCAGGAACACAGCTCCCCTGCCCCTAGGCTTGAACATTGTTCAAACTGCAGGGCCAGACTGGGAGCCAAAACCACCTCTCTCACGGAGATGCAGGCCGGCTGAGGGGAGCCAGCTGGGGGAAGTTTCTTGGAGGACAAACATGCTTCCTGGGCCAAGAAACCTCCGGAAGGAGCCAAGGAGGCGAGGGCAGGACGGCTCAGCCAGCGGGACCAGTTCATCAGCCTCTCCCGGCCCCGTGTGAGATGCTGACCCTCCACCCAGGGCCAGCCAAATCTCTGCAGTCATAAAGCCAACTCTCAGGGCTTTTACCACTTTGAGGCCTTGACTGCCCCTCATTCCTGGCCCTGGCTCACCCCACCCTCTGCTGTGCACAGAGACGAATATTCAGAACATTCAGCGGGTTCTCCCACACTCCAGCGAATCACTCTGCTATGGAGACTTCCCCGACCCAGCAAGCAGCCCCACGCCTTCCTGCTGTGTCCTGATTGAGAACAGGCCTGGGCTGTCCAGGCCTTCCACAACCTTAACCTTTTCTTCCCCAGACCCAGGCCACAGGGAAGGGATGGTGAGTTGTGCCTTGAAGCAGCTGAGTGACTAGACAGAGAATGTAACTTCCAGCATCCCACCAGTTGGCTCTTGTTGGGAGGCAATGGTGAAAGTCGTGTGCAGATGAGCAGGGGGAGGGCTCGGGGAGATGGGCACAGATAAGGTGGCAGAGGCCAGGTCACGCCTCATGCCGCAGGCCAGTGAAGGACTTGGGTTTCATCCATACTGCAGTGAGAACCCTAAACCATGGACTTCATGTAACCATTGGGCCTCACCTCCCTTGTGGGAGAAGTTGGTGAGGTGACATCTGGAAGAAGGTCGTGGAGAGATCAGAAAATATCACGAGGTGAAACCACCAAATGGGGAAAATGATGAAGAAATCTACAAAAGGCTGCCACCTCTGTATTCAGGCTACTGTTTAAAATTTTTTTTTTCAACGTTTTTCATTTAGTTTTGGGACAGAGAGAGACAGAGCATGAACGGGGGAGGGGCAGAGAGAGAGGGAGACACAGAATCAGAAACAGGCTCCAGGCTCTGAGCCATCAGCCCAGAGCCCGACGCGGGGCTCGAACTCATGGACCGCGAGATCGTGACCTGGCTGAAGTCGGACGCTTAACCGACTGCGCCACCCAGGCGCCCCCAGGCTACTGTTTAAAGATAGATTAGCAAGGGGTAAGATTAGAACATGGAAACTGGTCAAAAGGTCACCACTGAAGTTAAAGAACAAAATTGTGATCACTTAAACTACAGAGGTGTGTCAGTCACCTATTGCTACAATACTGCTGTGTAACAAACAGCCCTAAAAAACTCAGGGCTGAGAATACTCATCCTTTGCAGGGGCCCGTTGGGACAGCTCTGCTTCATGCTGTAGGCCTCAAGCTCTGCTCTACGTTCTCTGCTCTTCCAGAGACCCGTGGGCTAGCCAGGGGCCTGTTCTCCTCATCACGATGGCTGGGACACAAGAGAACACATCTCACCCCACAAGGACACTTCAAGTCTTTAAAACATCTCATTGGCCAAAGTAAGTCACATGGCCAAGCCCAAAGTCAAGGCATGGGAAGAACACTCCGCCTCTGGTTGAGAGGAACTACAGTCATATGACAAAGGATGTGGACTCTGGGCAGACTCAGATACAATCACTTTTCCGTGTTACCAGTCGTAACACCACCAAACGCTAATCAGTGTGACAGAGGTAACAGTGAGTGTGCAGAGTAGAGGATAGATTCAGGAGATGGTGCAAGGCAAGACCCACAGGGTTTGGTGATAGACTGGGCCCAGGAGACGAAAGAGGAGAGGACTTGTGAGCGAGTGCAATGAAGCTGGAAGAGAAGTATATTTGGTGGAGAGGGAAGGTGCTGCCTCCGGATTGAGATGCAGCCTTTGGTTATGCCACATAAGCAGTCAGCTCTCCAGTCAGGAACTTGGAGACAAGGTCTGGGTAAAGGTTTAGAATGGCCAGTCATCAGCTTACCAAAGCCTACCAGAGGGGTGAAGTATTTGCTCGCAGCCGTACTCTGAGGTATGATTTTTTAAATTTGTTTTTATGTTTTATTTATTTCTGAGACAGAGAGAGACAAAGCATGAGTGGGGGAGGGGCAGAGAGAGAGGGAGACACAGAATCCGAAGCAGGCTCCAGGCTCCCAGCTGTCAGCACAGAGCCCAATGCAGGGCTCGAACTCACAAACTGTGAGATCACAGCCTGAGCCGAAGTTGGTGGCTCAACTGACTGAGCCACCTAGGCGCCCCTCGTGGCCGTACTCTGTGATGCCATGGGAGATGTGTCCTCCTTTCCCTAATCCCACACCCTGACACAGGCCTCTGAAGACATCAGACCCCATGTGACTAAGTTCCAGGGGCACCATGCTACCACCCAAGAGGACAACTCTCTGTCAGGTTCAGAGAAGCTGAAAAGACTCTGCATTGGGCTGGAAAGAGGATTTTTGTTCTAGTTTGTTTATTTTGAGAACATTAAGAAGTTTTGGAGTACTATACAACCCCCCCCCCCCCACCACCATTTCCCCACTTCCAGGATGAGGCACCTGTGAAGTTCAGTGATAACCGCGGGTGAGTGTGTCAGAATTCGGGTGCCCTCAAATGCAGACCCCAAGACGCAGATGCAAGTGCTAGTCACTTAGGTGGGGAGGGGAAGAGGGGAGGTGAAGAACACCAACACGGGGCATGTGGTGCACATCACCACTGTGGGCGACGGGGGCTCAGTCCTGCTGGGGATTCTGGGAGAAAGTGTAGAACACACCTCAGCTGTCCACCCAGGGGATGAGGGAGCTGGCTACTGATGCCCTTCAACCACTGGCTGAGAGCTTCTCCTGCGTGTTATCCCCCTGGCACTTCCTGTTTGCCTGAAAGGTTCCCAGAGAGCAGCAGTAGTCGAGCGAGTGTCAAGTGCCTAGAGAACAGGAGTGGGCAGTGACAGTAACTCCCCAGGGAAGGCTGTCATCCTGTCCGTCATATGGAGTGCACAGAAAGGCCGTCTCCCTCCCTGTGACATGTCTACAGGTGTCGGTAGGAGGGATAGACCATTTCCAGGGTTTCTGGGAGCCATGGATGCCACCTGGGAGAGAGCAAGGTGAGTGTGGCCGCCTCGGGAGACCATTTCAGGGACTTGTGTCACAGTTCACCTAGAATGGAAGGGGCTGGGGGGTGTCCAATGTGGCTTCAGTTCTGGGGCAAGCACCTTACTCAAGGAGGCAGAGTCTTCAGATGTCTCATATGAGAGAGGGAGTTTCAGAGGCTCTGATGTGCAGAAAAAAGGGCACCTGGGCATCAGCAGCTGAGAAGCAAGAGCAGCCAGGGGTCTGGGAACACGGTCAGACAAGGACACGTGGCCCTGCACTGTGGAGCTGGCGAGCAACCTGGAGTGAGGGGGAGGAGGCTGGGTGGCAGCCTGGGGGTAGAGGAGCTGTGCTGAACAGGTCCTGGATACGAATAAAAAGGCACCTACTGGACTACCTGTGCCAGAAAGGACCAACAGAAAACTGTTAACGGGTCTCAAGGGTCAAGAAAACAGTCACTCATCAACAAAAGGTTTCATTTTTGCATATATCCAATTTGTGTGTGCCACCTTGGATGATAACGCAGGCCAAGGCCATGGGTGGGAGTAGGCATCCTGAAGAGAGAAAAGATGCAAGGTGGGAATCTGCTAGTTAGAAGTGGGAGCTTCTCCCTTAAACTCCTTTTGCAACTTCCTATGCCTATAGGATTAGGTCCCGAATCCTCCCATGTCTTAGTTTGGCTTTACCCCAAAGTAGAATCTGTATATTAATGAACTATTTCTAGGTAATAAATTAGCACAAAGGTGAGCTTAAAACAATAATAAATGCTGGTTATTAAATACACTTACTATCAATCGGGGATTTGGAAGTGGCTTAGCTAAGTGGTTCTGCCTCAGAATCTCTCACAGGGGCTGCAGTCATCTGAAGGCTTGACTGGGGCTGGACAATCCACCTAGAAGGAGGGTCATGCACACAGGAGGCCTCAGTTCTGCTCCACAACATGGACATCTCAACAGGGCTGCTCAAGTGTCCTCACAACATGGTAATTGACTTCCCCAAGAGCAAATGATCCAAGAGAACAAAGGAGAAGTCATCATGTCTTGTATGACCGAGACTTGAAGACACACATTGTCATTGCTACTGCATTCTACTCATTAGAAATAAGTTATGAATAGAATGCAGTGGCAGTTACAATGTGTGTCTTCCAGAAATAAGTTATGGGGGCACCTGGGGGGCTCAGTTGGTTAGGCATCTGACTCTTGATTTCGGCTCAGGTCATGATCTCGTGGTTTGTGGGTTTGAGCTCTACATCAGGCTCTGCACTGACAGTGTGGAGGCTGCTTGGGATTCTCTCCCTCCCTCTCTTTCTGCCCCTCCCCTACTCTCTCTCAAAGTAAATAAACTTAAAAAAAAAAGCACCTGAGTGGTTCAGTTGGTTAAACATCTGACTCTTGATTTCACCCCAGTCCTGATCTCAGGTTTGTGGGCTCAAGCCCTGCATGGGGCTCTGTGCTAACAACTTGGAGCCTGCTTGGGATTCTCTCTCTCTTCCTCTCTTTCTGCCCCTTCCCCCTCCCCAGCTCATGCAAGTATGCACATTCTCTCTCAAAACAAATACACATAAAAATTGTTTTTAATGTTTATTTTTGAGAGAGAGCAGGGGAGGGGCAGAGAGAGAGGGAGACACAGAATCCGAAGGAGGTTCCAGGCCCTGAACTGTCAGCACAGAGCTCAATGCTGGGCTTGAACTTACAAACCATGAGATCATGACCTGAGCTGAAGTCGGACACTCAACCAACTGAGTCACCCAGGTGCCCCAATAAATACACGTTTTTTGAAAAAGGGGGTGTCTGGGTGGCGCAGTTGGATGAGCTTTCGACTCTTGGTTTCAGCTCAGGTCATGATCTTGCAGTGGGGTTCACGGGATTGAGCCCCATATGGCAGAACCTGCTTGGGATTCTCTCTCCCTCTCTCTCTGCCCTTCCCCCACCCATGCTCTCTCTCTCTCTCTCTCTCTCTGTCTCTCTCAAAATACATGAACATTTTTTTAAAACAAAACAAAAAAAAGAAGTACATTTTGAAAGCCATCACCCTCAAGAGGAGGGAAATTCGCTCCACTTTTTGAAGGAAGGAGTGTCAAAGAATTTGTGAATAGATTTTGAAATCACCGCACCCTTTATTTGGGAGGTCATCCTAGGAAGCACGAGTGAGGGAGTGAGGAAGTGGGACGAGGGAGGGAGGAAGGTGAATTAAAGGTGCGCTAATAAGCAAGTTACGCTGGGGGCAACTGGAGCTCGGTCCTGTGAGTTCTCCGGAACACTATGTGGAACACGCCTTAGAGTCATCCCGTTGGGGGACGGAAGTCTGGGGCACGACCCACCTTTGCCGGTCCTGCATTGGTTGAAGTTAAATCCCTGCATCTTCCGCTTCTGGGTACCCCTGCCTTCAATGGAGCAAACGCGTGTGATGCTCAAGCTTTAAGCACAGAAAAAGCAAAACGTACACGTGCTTGACCTAGGAAGCTGTCAGTGGGCCGGAAACGGTCTTCTTCTGCAGCTGCAGATGAACTCAGGTGGCCCAGGGGGATAGGAAATGAGGCAGAAACAGCATCTACTCCAGCCTACAAGGTCGTCCATTAATTAGCGCTTACCTAAGGCTCCCTTTTCATGACTGACTTCTCTTTGGCCCACACTTGAATGCTCCAACAACACTGAAGTGTTTGTCACTCCCTGCAATTGCTCTCCAGGTTCACTCTTCCTTGACTTTGCTCGGTTAGCTATCACGCCCCAATGTGAGCAAAAAATTAATGACTGTGCCTAGCTAGATGTAAGAGCAGCACAAAAAATGTGGAGCTAAAATACTGAGCCTTATTATGAGTATTTACATATACAAAGTAGAAAGTACCATGAATTCTCATTTGCCCGTCACCCAGATCCAGCAACTGTAAAGATTTTGCCACAGGCTTCATCTACTGCCTTTTCTTCCCTACTAAGTATTAAAAAAAATATTTTTTCGACATTTATTTATTTTTCGAGAGAGAGTGAGAGAGACAGAGCATGAGCAGGGGAGGGGCTGAGAGAGAGAGGGAGGCACAGAATCCAAAGTAGGCTCCAGGCTCCATGCTGTCAGCACAGAGCCTGACGCGGGGCTCGAACTCATGGACCATGAGATCATGACCTGAGCTGAAGTCAGACACTTACCTGACTAAGCCACCTAGGCGCACTGCCCCCGCTACTAAGTGTTTTAAAGCCAATTCCAGACACCATGTTCTATCACCCCTACATATTTCAGTAGGCAGCTCTAAAAAATACATACTTGCTCTCTTCTAACCATAACACTTGTTTCATCTACTTTTCTACTTTGCAAAAGTATTTTAAAGCCAACTCTAAAAAATATGGGCATCTTACCATCTAATCACAATGATAAATATATGATTTTTTAATTAAAATCTTCAGTAAATGAGTAAAATCTTCAGTAAATGAGTTGAAGTAAATGAATTAAAATCTTCAGTAAATGAGTTCAGTAAATGATGTTGAGATCTGAAAGAAAGAACTAGGCACCTACCACAGGAAAAAATAATCAAATTGACACCAGACTTTTAATCTGCAACACAGGAAGCTAATGGACAGTGGAATAACATATACTGATAAAAAATTTAAAAAGTAAAAACCCCAGCAACCCAAAAATCCTCTATAAACCAAGATATCACTGACAGGTCAAGGTAAAAGAGAGATATTTGTGGATATGAGAGGCATCAGAATGTCCCGTTCCTTAGGGAAATTCTCAAGAAAGTACTGTCCAAAGACAAATGACTCAGAACACAGATTTCAAGTTGAGAGAGAGTAAAGACAGGAGGAAACAGCAGTGAGCAGTGGACCTTTAAAAGAGCACACTGTCGAATTAAACAGAATAATACGCAGTGTGAAACTGTGTGGTATAAATATTCAGCAAGGATTGATAAACAGAAGAGACATACTGTTAGAGAAATTCAAGGAATCAGCTGGAATGAAGGGTATTAAAGTATCTCTGCACAACTTAGAGGAATTGTATTTGTTTAATTATGAAATCTGGGAAAAGTTCAACGATATTCCCTAGCTAACCAGGCAGAGAAGGGAAAGGAAGGAAGAGATGAACACAATTTCATCACATTAATAAGAAATGTTAGAAAGGTAAAACAGATACAACAAAGTAAGTGATAAGTAAAATGAAGAAAGAATAAAATCAAGAATATCAGTTAATACAATAAGTTCAAACAGAATTAATGAACCCGGTAAAATACAGAAATGTCAAAGTGAAAATGTGAAACCTAGGTTTATGCTGTATATAAAAAGCACAGTTGAAATAGAACGACAGGTTTTCAGCACACAGATCTCTTACATCTTTGGTTAGGTTTATTCCTAGGTATTTTATGATTCTTGGTGCAATTGTGAATGGGATCGGTTTCTTTATTTGTCTTTCTGTTGCTTCATTATCAGTGTATTAGAATGCAACTGATTTCTGTACGTTGATTTTGTATGCTGCGACTTTGCTGAATTCATGTATCAGTTCTAGCAGACTTTTGGTGGAGTCTATTGGGTTTTCCATGAATAATATCATGTCATCTGCAAAAAGTGAAAGCTTGACTTCATCTTTGTCAGTTTTGATGCCTTTGATTTCCTCTTGTTGTCTGATTGCTGATGCTACCACTTCCAACACTGTGTTAAACAACAGCGGTGAGGGTGGACATCCCTGTCGTGCTCCTGATCTCAGGGAGAAAGCTCTCAGTTTTTCCCCATTGAGGATGATATTAGCTGTGCGCTTTTCATAAATGGCTTTTATGATGTTTAAGTATGTTCCTTCTATCCCAACTTTCCCAAGGGTTTTTATTAAGAAAGAATGCTGAATTTTGTCAAATGCTTTTTCTGCATCTATTGACAGGATCATATGGTTCTTTTCTTTTCTTTTATTAATATGATGTATCACATTGATTGATTTGCACATGTTGAACCAGCCCTGCAGCCCAGGAATGAATCCCACTTGATCATGGTGAATAATTCTTTTTATATGCTGTTGAATTCGATTTGCTAGTAAGCCAAATTATGGAAAGAGCCTAAATGTCCATCAACTGATGCATGGATAAAGAAATTGTGGCTTATATACACAATGGAATACTACTTGGCAATGAGAAAGAATGAAATATGGCCTTTTGTAGCAACGTGGATGGAACTGGAGAGTGTGATGCTAAGTGAAATAAGTCCTACAGAGAAAGACAGATACCATATGTTTTCACTCTTATGTGGATCCTGAGAAACTTAACAGAAGACCATGGGGGAGGGAAAGGAAAACAAAAATTAGAGAGGGAGGGATCCAAACCATAAGAGACTCTTAAAAATTGAGAATAAACTGAGGGTTGATGGGGGTTGGGAGGGAGGGGAGTGTGGGTGATGGGCATTGAGAAGGGCACCTGTTGGGATGAGCACTGGGTGTTGTATGGAAACCAATCTGACAACAAATTTCATATTAAAAAAAAATAATAAAATAAAATGACAGGGACACCTGGCTGGCTCAGTTCATTGAGCATCCAACTTTTGATTTCGGTTCAGGTCATGATCCCAGCGTCGTGGGATGGAGCCCCATGTGGCACTCCATGCTGAGCATGGGTTCTTCCTCTGTCCCCCCACCCCTCCCCACTGTTTGTGCATGATCTCTAAAATAAAATAAAAAATAAAAATTTAAAAAGTGTGATAATTTTATATTAAATATGAAATTAAAAAATTTAAAGCACTAAATAGAATGAGGAGAGTCACAATATATGTCACAGCATACAAAGAAGATATAACAGCTACAAACATATGAGCACAAAACAACATGGCAACTGGGGTGCCTGGTTGGCTCAGTCAGCAGAGTGTGCAACTCTTGATCTTGGGGTCATGATTTTGAGCCCCACCTTCGGCACAGAGATTACTCTAAAAAAAAGGAAACTAAATATATAAAGCAAAAATTATTAGAAACATGAGGATAATTCCATTTAAAAATTAGTGTTAGAGATTTAAATACAACTTTTTGACATGTCTAATAAATGTAAAATAAAAGCAATAGAATAATATAATAGAACTAACATACTTAAGTTTTTTGAGTAGAGAATATATTTTTTATGGATCTCGTGGTTCGTGGGTTCGAGTCCCATGTCGGGCTCTGTGCTGACAGCTTGGAGCCTGGAGCTTGCTTCAGATTCTGTGTCTCCCTCTCTCTCTCTGCCCCTCCCCTGCTCATGCTCTCTCACGCTCTCAAAAATAAACACTGAACAAAAAAAATAAAATGCTAAATAAAATTGGAAACTTCTTAAATATATAATAAAGTCTGTTTACTAAGATCCAGTAGGAAATATTCTAAATGGACACTCAACCTAAATCAGCAACTACCCAGGATGCCTGACCTCATCATTATTATTCAGCATTGACTTGGAGCTCTAGTATTTGCAGTACAATAAGAGAAAAAGAAAAGAATCCCAGCATCAGTCAAGAAAAAGTAAAAACTATCTTATTTTTGTCAAGAACACACTGTTTGAATTCAAAACCTAATAAAACTAAAAGAATTAATAATAGAAGTTAGTAAGCTGGCTAGATATAACACAAATATATAAAAATTCATATCTGATGTGTACAATACATGTGGAGATCTAGATCCTAGATAAAATATTCCATATACAATAACAATAAAATTATTAACTTCTTACGAATAAACCAAATGAGAGGCATAGACATATATGAAAAAACTACAAAATCCTTTTGAAGGTCTTAAAAACAAGATTCTAACCAAATGAAAGGATGTATCACATACTTTATTGGGGAAAAATATATAAATATACTGTAATTCTAGTTAGCATCTTAACAGGGCTTCTTAGGGATTTGGATAAACTGTGATTAATACAATATTAGTAAACAAGAAACAGCTGAGGCTGCTCAGACCTCTCTGAGCCACTCCCCAGTCCCAGCCTCTGATTCAACTCCAACAAGGCAAGGATCTTCAAGTCTACAGAGACTGAGTAGTGCCCTGAGTCTCTGATTGCTGTGTTCCAGAAGTGTCCTGGGAGGGACGGTAACAACTGCAGACTCTCTGAGAGTGTGTTCCTAAGCATCATGAAGATGAAACTGACTGCCTTCACAAAGAGCCAGAAAGACCCTGGTGTCCTTGACCACATGATGCAAAAATAGAACCTCAACTGTGAAGGGCAGCTAGATTTCCAGGGGTTTCTCATTCTGCTTGGCAGCATGGCTGTGGCTTGCCATAACTCCTTTATCATGGCTACCCATTCCCGTAAACTAATCCAAGGAACCCTTGGGCCTGGCCTCCAAACCCATCTTCTTTCTTTCCAGCTTCCCAACCAACATCTCACACCTACCCTGAACCCAGTGCACCGACCACCCACCCCATGCAGGCCACTCCTGTTGGTAGTAATAAAGCAATACAGTCTTTACAAATAAAATAAAAGCCTGAGAAAATGTAATAAATATATGGAGAAGAATAGTAGGCATGGATTTGCCTTCTTATTATAATAGGAACAGATTAGTAGAATAGCCAATCATAAACATAACTTCCAGAATCATTAAGCATTTAAATGTAAAAAATTAAATGGTAAAACTCAAGAATGAAATCTTGGACTACACATGCAACCTAGGGTGGGGAGACTGTCTTAATCAAAACAGGAAACACACTTGCTCAGCAGACACAGACATAGTTAACTATATAAACATTAATGAGCTCTTTATGCATCATGAATATTTAACTCTATCTGTACTGTGAAAATCCCCCCCTCCAAATTTGTCTATTAACACTGTTCCTGATATTTCTTGGCAAGAAATAGTAAAACAAATACACGTGGGGAAAAAATTATAATATAGATGAGGAGTTAAATATCCATAATACACCAAAAAAAAAAAAAAAACCCTCACAAAATAAAAGACAAACCTAAAAGACATTTAGGTTAAGTGAAAAAAATGAGCAAAAAATATGAACAGACCATTCATCGAAGGGAAAATCGAAATGGCTGAGAAATATTTTTAAAAAGCTGTTCAAATACATGATGGTCAAGGAAAGGTAAGTTAAAGTCCAATGAGATACCCTGTTATAGTTATTAGGCTGAGAAAAATTAAGAGAAAGGTAATGTCATTGCTGGCAGGGTGCCGGGGTGAGGAAAGGGGTGAGATATTCTCATACCTTGCTCGCGGAAAAAAAAAATTATTATGGCTTTTAGAAAGCAATCTGGTAAGATCCCTTAACATTTAAAGTACATATACTCTTTATCTTTTTAATTATTTTTTTTTTTTTTGAGAGAGGGCTCAAGTGTGCAAGAGGCAGAGAGAAGGAGAGGGAGAGAGAGAGAGAGAGAGAGAGCGCACGAAGCAGGGCGTAAGCTCCCCCAAAGAGGGTCTTGAGCTCACTGATGCAAGACTTGGGACTCCTGAACTGTGAGATCATGACCTGAGCCGAAGTCAGATGCTTAACCGCCTGAGCCACCCACGCACCCCCAAAATACTCATGCTCTTTAGCCCACCAGTTCCACTGGTGGGAAAGTATTTTATCATTTGTTAAAAGCTCTTACAAAAATGTCTATTGTAGCTCTCTAGGACAGCTAAAAATGGAAAACGCCGATATCAGCTTTGAATAAGCTACAGTGAATCCTCAGCAAGAAATATTATAAAATCTTTATGAAAAAATGAATCAGAGTGATGGTGGCTGACTTGTAGAGACTTCCGCAAGATATTGTCGAGGGAACAACGTGGTGCGGAAAAGTGTTTAAGAGGATCTTTTTTTTTTTTTTTTTTTGGTAGAGCAAAACCTGACAAAACATGAATGAATGTGTATATGTGATGTTGATGCCTATATGCGTGTACAGGTAGGTAGGCAGTTTGCATAGCTGGAGGAACATGGAAAAATGTATGAATGCTAAAAGCAGGTTGCCAACATGGATTACTAGAGCAACACAGAAGGATGAGCAGAGGGAGAGGGAAATGGAAAAAGAAAAGCAAGCAAACAGAAAAGATGTAAAGAAGGCTGCGCTAAAAAGAAATTGTTGTGTATAAGATCTTATTTGTGTTAAACTGTATCTCAGGGCATAGAATATCAGGAAACAGATCTACCTCTTCCCCTTTGTAGGAATGCTTATGCCATACTATAAAATGAAAAAAAGCAAGTTTCAGAACGTAGTATGCCACCATTCTATTTCAATAAAATCAGCAAGCACAACCCTTGTATATGTCTATTTATGATTACATACATTTGTCAAACAAGAATATAATGGAAGGAGACACCAGATGGGTAACGATGGTTATGCAAGATGGGGTAGGATTGGGGAGGTTGGGGGAATAGTTTTCACTCTTCACATCTCTGTATGATTGAGCTGTTTTGCCAGTCACAATAAGCACATATTACTTTGATAGTTTCAAAACATCAATAGAGAAAGAAACCCTCTAATAACAGGTTCCTTTCTCTTTACATCTTCATTCGTCCTAACGTCTGGCTTTGGATGTAGTCCAGCTCCCCATGCCCCATCTCACTCCATTTCCTACATGAGTAGACATTTGTGTCCCATTTGTAGAGAGACTTGAAGTTACTTTCCACAAAACTCCCAGGTGGTGGTCAAATTCAGGGAATGTGTCTGGGTATCTGTGAGGCTCTTTGAAAATTCTGGGCCACTTAAGGACTTGGCTAGTCTAGAGAACACAGAGGAACTAGGGATGGGACCCACGACTCTACAGATTGACATATCCAAGTCTCGGCACTGGCCTGGCAAGTTCTTCCAGTGGAAGGATGTACACCATGATCACGCTCTATAAAAATATCTGTGTGTGCCTACAAGGCCTGGAGAGGAGTTGAGGAGCACTGGAACCTAGCCTGTTAAGACTTTATATCTTAACCCCTATAATCCCTTCTAATACTCTGGATGAGTATTATTTCCATTTTATAGAGAAGAAAACAGTTGAATGACATGCTCAAGGCTATATAGCTGGTCAATTTTTAGGTGGAAACGTAAGACTTGCTAGTCCAAGTTTAGGTGGTTTTTGACTTACAAAATCTCTAATAGGGCACAGTTTTGGTTGCTACAACAGATACACAAGTAATAATGGTTTAAACCAGTGTATCTCTCTCTCACACCAATTCTGTGCTGCTGTCATTAGGATTTCAGGCTCCTCCTTTCGTATTTTCCTGCCCACCCCGGTGTTGTCCTCGTTGAAATGGAACGCACTGGTTGGCCACCACTTCTGCCTTCCAGCAGGAAGGGTTGGGAGTTGTGGGGGAAGACAAAAATAAAGGTAAACATCTACCCTTTAAGAACAAAACCCAGAAGTTGTACCTTCAGCCTTGTTTACTCCTCACTCATCCGAGCCTGGTCACATGATCATAGTCAGCTACAAGCAAGGCTGGGAAGTGTAGTCTTGTGCCCTTCTGCAGTTGCATGATCATAGAAGAATGGGAGAATAGATCCTGAGGGACACTTGGCAGTTTCTGCCATGATGGGAAGAAGGCTCTGGAGATCTGAACGCTCAAAGCTCATTATCTGATCACTGGACCACAATACAAATGGTTAGGCTCCTACTCGAAATGAAATATTTTTATTTAAAAAGTCTTCTGTTGCTCAAGAGGCTCATTCCTAGGAAGATCTCTCTGAGGGTGATTCTTCCTGCTTCAAAGTCATTGTCATAATTTTCCTGAGACCACAGTGGATCACTTGCTGCCCAAGAGGTAAAACAAAACAAATTGTACATATGTGTTCGCACACACACACAAATATATTAAAGGCCCTCTGACATCTTTGAGTCTCCAAGGGCAGTTGTTTCATAGTTGATATAAACAGAATTTGAGGCTCAGCATCTCCATAGTGGTTGAAGGTTGAGGCTGCAACGGAAGGAGAGTTTTCTAGTTGCTCTGCCCAGGCAGAGCACATCAGTCCAGAGACCACATCAGCCCAGTTCAGGGCAGCGCTGTGTTGGTGTGTGTGTTGGGGGGACGGGGTGTGGTATGGGAGTGCACACTGTAGACTTCTGGACCCAGCTCAGGGACAGATGCCCAAAGTCCACCATCTGAGAGACATTCAGCTTGAACCTGTGTTTTCAAACCCCATTGTGCTCTCCCCAACTGACTTCCCCACCTGCCCCTGGTCCCTAAGGATGGAATGTTCTGGAAGATTTTATCCACCCAGCCATGTATGTCATTTAGGAGGCAAAAATTTTCCTATATAAGACAAAGGGTAGCAAACAGAGTAAGTGGTAGCTTTAGCACTTTCATATTTTTGCTGAGGTATATTTGGCCACAACTGTTATTTTAATGTCAAGTACAATTTGAGGAAGTGGAATGTTTTATATTAGTATTAGAAGAGTACAGGGACTTTCCTATTTCTTCAACTGTGATATTACTATTTATAATACAATTTTAATCTTATTTGAAGAAACAGTATATGAGTAATTTGCATTTAAGACAGTTTAAAAATAAAAAAATTAGGATAGAAAAAATGGCATTAAGTGTAACCTGCAACCCCACTTCCCAAAAATAATGATCACAGATCTTGGGCTACATTTTTGTTACGTTCTTGTAAGCACATGTTCACATAAATATGAAGGTATCTGTAATAAAATGGAAATGTTGGAAGAATACCTATGGTGAGTTACTGCCAAATAAACAAGAGTCTGGTAAATGGATGCAAACTGATGAAAAGTCCAAGGAGAGGTCATCTCAAAAGGTCTAAAGGATTCTAGTTTCAACTCATAAGCTTTGGGGAAAAAGTAATCAACCAAATCCACCGTAAATCCTGTTGTTGAACAAACACAGACCTCCTTCTTTAGCATAAGCGGTCAGAAAAAAATTACCAGATACATGAAAAGGTTCAATAGTCCCAAAGAAGGGTATATTTAGAGTAATTGGAAGAAACATTTGCCAATGAAAAGTATGAAATGGGAGCAAAGTCCCTAAGATATGCTTTCATTGGAATTTGAGAGGTTATTGCATCTATGAAGACATCTTGTGGGAGTGTTTTAACTTGAAATGAAATTATTGAACCAAATTTAAAAAATGCAATGTCCCCCAATAAACTACCGGATCTGGGAATGGGGTACCAATAGCTGTAAACATCACAAAAGGAGAGACTGTGTGCTGCCTGACAGGACACACAGCGACTTACAAAATAGTGCTCTCCCCCACCAATACCAGATTCGGGCCAAAGAACATATTTAAGGAGCTGTACTCAGCACTTCTTGTAGGGAACTGCAGGACAAATAAATTGCTCAACAAATAAACTCCAAGAAAGAGACTTATCAACCAATAACAAAGTATAAACATTATGTGGATTCTATCTCAAATACTTATGAGACAATTGTAAATTTGAACACTGAGTAACTATTTGATCATATTAAATACTGTTAAATTTTAAAGACAGGTTTTTTTTTTTAAACTACCTTTTGGCTATAACTGCTGAAATATTTACAGATGATGTGATATGTGAGGGATTTGATCAGAAAAATGGAGGGAAAGTTGAGAGGTGTAGATGTTTGAAACAAGACTGGCCAGGAGTCGACGCCTGTTAAGCTGGGTTGTAGGATGTGGGGGAGTGGTTATGCTTTTCTCTTTGTTTGAAAATGACCAAAATAAATTGCTTGCAAGACATGAGTAAGAGATTCAATGTTCTAGAAAACCCAGTCAGTAATCTAGATCATTGCTCAGGAAATTCTCCTAGAACTTAGAGGAAATGGAAAAAGACAACATGAGTGAAACTATATGAAACTTACAGGAGAGATCTAAGAGATGCAGTGTGGATGTAAAGTCAGAAGTCCAGGAGGCGTGCATAGAACCACCAGAGGATACACGATACACATCCATTAAAGAACATTTCTATTATTGGTTTCTTCTTTGAACATGGAGCTATTTAGCAATATTCCGTACATCCAAATATGCAAACTTGTAAACTCAACTTTTTATTGACTCCCGACTTAATTGCTCAGTTTAGTGGATATGTTCTGCATAACACATATTCTTCAGATTTTTGAGGCTTGCTTTAATGCCTAGAACAATTAGTTTTTAGAAACACCCCTGAGTGATTGTGAAGAATGTGTATTCTCTACTCGTTGGGCGTACAGTTCTAACCATGCCCTCTGACCACTTTCACTTCTGTGCCTCACTTCACTTTTTGCCTGCCTGACGTATCAAAAGGTAAGTGCTAGAATCTCCCACTGGCAGGTGGACTTATCAGTTTCTTCCTATAGTTCTATCCATTTATACTGCATGAATTTTGAGGCTGGGTTTAAAATTGACTCTTTGTAAATTGCACCTTTCTATCATTACACCATAAACTTTCCTACCTTAACAATGCCGTCTCAGGATTTATTTTGTCTGAGAATAATATAACAAATAGATGGTTAGTATTTCCCCCATGTGATTTTTCCCCATCCTCTTACTTTCGATTTTGCCCATCCTTAAGTAAACCAGTTTCTGGTGAGGTGCTTCTAAATTTTTTTTTTTTTTACATTTATTTATTTTTGAGAGAGAAAGAGCACAAGCAGGGGAGGGGCAGAGAGAGAATGAGACACAGAAGCAGGCTTCAGGCTCTGAGCTGTCAGCACAGAGCCCAATGTGGGACTGGAACCCATGAACTGTGAGATCATGACCTGAGCCAAAGTCAGATGCCTAACTGACTGAGCCACCCAGGCATCCCTAGGTGCTTCTAACCCTATCTGTGGTGAAGGATTTTTTGTTTTCCCCAATCCATTATAGCCTAGGACTTTCAAAAGATATGCTTTAAGAGATTTATGAAATTCTGGAATTAGAGACATACAAAAATACAGGGGAGATACTTTAGTATTAAACTCAACACACATAAGACGATGTCAAATTGCCTAGAAACTTTTACATACTTTTAAAAAAAGTTTTTGAGATGTTTTTGTTTTTGAGATGGGAGACAGAGCATGAGCAGGGGAGGGGCAAAGAGAGGGAGACACAGAATCCGAAGCAGGCTCCAGGCTCTGAGCTGTCAGCACAGAGCTTGACATGAGGTTCAAACTCACGGACTGTGAGATCATGACCTGAGCCAAAGTTGGACACTTACCCGACTGAGCCACCCAGGCGCCCCCAATTTTTTTTTTTAATTTATTTTTGAGAGACAGAGAGACACAGCATGAGCAGGGGAGGGGCAGAGAGAGAGAGACAGAATCAGAAAGAGGCTCCAGGCTCTGAGCTGTCAGCAGAGCCCAACGCTGGGCTCAAACCCACGAACCGTGAGATCACGACCTGAGCCCAAGTCAGACGTTTAACCGACTGAGCCACCCAGGCGCCCCCTACACACTTTTAATAAAGTTTCTAAGATGTTATCAGCTCCCGAACACATCTTCTTGCAGCCATCAACAGAACCACACTTTTGAACACTGGTGTTGACTAAGTCAGGATTTTGTTCTAGCCGTCCTAACATCTTCTAATTGGCAAGTTTAGTCCAATAATTGTTATTGGTGCATTTAGTCTGGTTTCTCTCATGTCTAAGACTCCTCTCTTACCCCATCAACAACTTCATATGGCCTTGAATTACAGTTTGAGACCAGGAGCTGTATAGACTGTCCCCCTACCCAACAAGTTCACATGAAAACCTAATCCCAATACGATGGTATTAAGAGGTGGAGCCATTGGGGTGACTAGGTCATGATCATGGTGGGGGATTTGTGAATTCCTCATTAGTGGGATTAGTGCCCTCATAAAAGAGCTCCCCCCCCCCCCCCCGCCCCACCAAAAGAGATCTTTGCCTCTCCCACCACGTGAAGACACAGTGAGAGGGCAGCATCTATGCACCAGGTGACAGGTCCCCACCAAACACTGAATCGACTGGTGACTTGACTTCTAGCCTCCCAAACTGAGAAATGTTGGTTTCTAAGCCACCCCATCTATGGTTTTCTGTGATAGCAGCCAGAATGGATCAAGACCTCAGTTTTACCAAGTTATTTACTGTTTATCTTGCTCTCAGCAATTACAATGCTTCCTAGGTTTGTTTCTCCTCATATTCAAGTACTTTATCTGAAGCATTTAAGTGAGGGCATTTGAGTGGCTAGACATGAAATTCTAAGTTCAAAGTTCTTTTCCTTCGGTCCTTAAAAATGTAACTCCATACACAAAGTTGCTGCTGAAATATCTGATGTGCATTGATCCTGGCTCTTTAGGCTCCGCTTCTGGCTTACAGTCTCTGGAAACTTTCAGAATGATCTTTGTGTTTGTTAACCTTAAATTTTACTACCCAGCAGTGAAGATGGATGAACTACATCATAGACATGTACCAACATGAAAGAATCTCACAATAGTGAGTGAAATATAATATATACACTGCTATTCTTTTTACATGTTAAAAACCACGTAAAACAAACTAAATGGCAAATTGTTTAGGGACGCATATATATGACAAAATTGTGAAGAAAAACAAGGAGAGGATAAACCCCAAATCTGGACAGTGGTTCTCTTGGTGCATGGGGTGCCCCAGAAGAGAGGCCCATGGGGTAGAGGGTCTTGAGTATTGGTAATGTGCCATTGTTTCGCTGGGGAGTGGAACCATGGGTATTCTATTAATACCATATACACATGTTTTGCATGTATGTAAGGTGAACATTTCACCTTGTGGCTGGTTGCCCAGTGGCAGTGCTCAGGTTAGGGTACTGGGAACAGGAGGCAGCAGATTGCACACTGGATGGGAGCAGCCGTGGTGGCCACTCATGGCCCAAACTGCCAGAGATGGACCAGGGATGGAGATGGGAACGGAAAAATTCCAAGTCAGCTCTACATCAATATACTCGAACACCTCCGCACACATCTTCAAGCCCCACCAGGAGGCCTGACAGAACGAGCTGTCACCAGCTGCTCTCAAGCTGGGCTCCGGGCCTCTTTGGCACCCACGCCTCAGCACTTCTGGCCCCTGCCTAAACACTCAGTAGGGCTTAGTCTGCTCTGGAAGCCTTTGATTCCACCGTGTGGACGGACTGGCTCTCTCCATCCAGCCTCTAGATGTCGCTGACTTAACAAGAGGTTCCTCATTTTGCCCACGGCGCAGCAGGGTGCATCCTGTAATGAAGGTTCGCTCAGGCATCCGCCAAGCGGCCCGCTGTGGTTCTCTGCTCGTGGGAACAGATGATGCTTTGGCTCCTGCTTTCCTCCTGTGGTCTTCCAGGTCCCCGACAACGGTAACATCTGAGACTTGCTGAATCGAGTTTATTGAGTCGATTTCCCTCCCCTGGGTGATGACTTTTAATTAACGACAAATTTCCTACAGACCAGCCAAAGGAGGAGGCACATTTACAGGAACTGCGTCCAGGAGAGCTTTTATTTGTACGGAACAGTTTTAAAAATACAGAATAAAATAGCTTTATCTCTACTATTATTCACAACATCTGGTCCAAATATTACATATTTTTAAAATACTTAAACGTTTAATGAAGCCATGTTAGAAAAACAATATGAAAATTCTTTTTTAAAAACTCCATAAAAGAATTACACATCTCAAAAAACAACCCCACCCCCAGATACCCTCGGTATGCAAAATAAAAATAAAAAACAAACAAAACCCCAGAAAGGTATATAGCCAAAGTCAGTCACAAAAACGCAAGGAAAATATAGGCATCCCCACTGCTTTAACAACAGTCAGAAATTTATTAATGTGTCAAACAGAGGTTGTTACCAACGAACAAAAAAGGGTATTAACTTGAACTGTCAGTGAGACGGCGACACTGGTGAGGGTGCCCTAAGTGCCGGGAAACAAGCGCAGTGAGTCTAAGGACGCCGGGTGTTCCTTCTGCGGAGGATGACCAGGCACAGTCAAGAACAACCTAGAAGGGCAGGAATGTGTGTGAGGCTGCTGAAAAGGGGTGCCCAGCGCTAACGTGCTTTCCGCATCCACAGGGAGAAGCCGAATGTCCGCGACAACGGGCAGTCTTCTCAAGCTACTCAGGAGGTGACTGCAGGTGAAGTGGCGGGTGGGAAACGTCCTGTTGTCTGTGTCCAAATCATAAGGGGACAGAGCACAACACGTATGGCATGTGGAAACCCAGGGCCCTTCTCTGAGGCCCAGGGGGGCTCCCCTGAGAAGGGGCGCCCCCCAGAAGCCTCAGGCCCGCGTGCAGTGAGTGCACAGCCACGGTGCCCGGGGTGGGTGTGGCTGAGTGTGCACGTCCCAAGCACAGCGCCCACGCAACGCTGCCGCTCATTGCCAGGCAGGTTCTGGAATGAGGCTTCTGCCACAGCTCCTTATTCACCTTCTACCTGGCCTGGCCACTCTCGTGGCATCAGTATTCTGGATGATTATAGTTGCCAACTCGTAAGTCTAAGTTGCCAGTACCAATCCTTCAGCAGGGCCGTGAATGAAAGAATTACTTTAGCTCATGGTGATAAAATATACGCATGGTTAAATAAAGTATACACACATACTAGAGATTCATCAATGGAGAAATTCTATTATCACATGACATTGTCATGAAAATTATATCATTCCCTCCCTGGAGAACTGACTATTATCCTGGGTAGAAATGTTACTTTACTATATGGAAATACTGCAGTATTCATGCATAAACCAAGTCGTCATCATGAAAGTCAGTATTCTACAGTATAAAGCAAATCCGGTGTGTGAATTTGTTACCATGAAAACGGGAAACCACCAGGACCCACGATGCCTCATTCCAACTGGCCTGGTTAAGCCACTTCTCTTACCTCCATCAATCACAAGAAACTACGACATCTGAAACCCTCTTAACAAAGAGTCTGTATGAAAGAATCTAAGTTTAATTCCCTAATAAGACAAAGACTGGAGCCATTCCCCATTACTCTATGAACCACGTTAGATAGTTTTTATTAAAACCAGTGGTGGGCTCTCCCTTGCCACCCACCTCGATGGGACAAGTATCTACTGTCCTTCTAAATAAATACTTTCTACTTCTTACATTGAGATGGCCAGGGTCAATGTAAAGACGGTGGGTAGGTATAGTCACTATGGAAACTGGAGCTGAATGCCCTGTCCAAGAACACTTACATCCAAAACATTTAAAAACGTTCTATTGGCCAAAGTGTGGTGGATATGCGGCCCCAGAAATGCAGGCCAATAATGTAAATGCACATGGCCCCTTCGTCCCTCAAAACCTCCCTTTCAGTGTGTGCTTGAACCTAAGGAGCAGACGAATACATTTCTCTTTTAATTACAGACTCATTCTGTAGCATATTTGCCGGCAGGAGGACCACTTTTGATCGTGGTTGTGTGTGCTGGACATGCAGGATCTGTTCATTATCAGGAGACTCCACTCACTCAAGTGAAAGTGAGTGCAGAAAGCACCAGACTCAATGGGACCTTTAGTTGGGCTGCCCTCTTTCCTCCCCACCTCCTGTCCCCTTCCTCCTGCCTTAGAGAATCTAAAGTTGGCCCCAACGAAACAAAAAGAGCAAAATCCGTCATCTCTAACATTTGGTGTGGATACAGGGCTTCCCTCCACATTTAAATGCTTGCAGAAGACATCCCCCAGACCAGCAGATTTGGAAGCTCCCAATAAAACCCGGCCCAAGGAGGGCCTTTCAGAAGGGAGTGGGTTTCTGGATGTTTGAAGCACATATCCTAAGTGTCACTCACTAGGAGGGAAGATGCCCCATCAGGTTATGCTGGAAGTTAAATTACCCAATGGTTCAGATGCTTTTATTTGATATTTGGTCCTTCTGCTCACCTAGAGAACTAGAATACTGCAAATCTCTGGCCTGTTTAACAGTTTCCCCACTATTTAGAGCAGAGAAATTAGAGATGCTGAGCAAAAACACAAACAGAAGGAAACTGACAGCAACTCAGTGCAGGACGGCTGTCAGCACTGAGTGCTAGTTAACCAAGTTAAAGAGATGAAACCCATTGACCAGTGTGCTTCTACAGTTAACTATGCACCAGATACAATTTTAAAAAACATACAAAATTAAATGTAATTTAGAATCTAATTTTTTTTTTTTTTTTTTACTTAATCTGCAATAAGATCTTGGCAAAACGGTACAGTGGCTCTGAACTATTCTTGCCAGAATACGCCTTGAAGCCCCAAACTTCCCAGGAATCAAGGAGGCTATAGTGGTACAACAATGCTGCCAAAGACATCAGAACGAGGTGGAGGAGAGCCAGCTGTGGGGGCAGGAAACGCGCCCTGTGGACACAGAGCTGCTGAGAACCATGCCCTGCTGTCAGAGACAAGAACACCCATTGGCTGTCTGAGGCTCAACCAGGTTAACAAACGACCTAAGAAGCACAACCTCACGCAGCGAGGTTGCTACCTTGTGTTTCAGGGTTTCCTTTGGCTGAAAATTTTCAAACCAAATTCCACAGAAGTAACTTTTCCAGAAAAGATTTAGTGTTATTAATGAGAAATCAACAGAAGGGGCCCTGCCTACTGCTTTTCTTACCATCTTCTGCAATAACTTAAAACAAGAAAGGCAGCATTTAGCCAGTCTAATTTCCCCCCCCCTGCAAAATCAAAATCCAGTGGACATTCCACATGGTAACTCACAGAAAGTCTCCTTAAGCCTTAATTGCCAGAAATGACTTGCAACAGAACTACAGGGATGAATTTACCAGGATGTCCAACCATTCAATATGGCGGCTCTGTTGATTACCTGCCTCAGCTTCCCTTCTTCACAAAACAAATTCACGTGTAACTTAACCCACGGTTTCTGGGCTCTGGTCCAGTAGTCAGTTTTGATAAATAGATTAGGCATTACAGTATATACACTTTCATGGTATCAAGCAATACAAAACACAACCACAATAATGGTTACTGGCCTTCAAAAGCCTTGATGACAAGCTTCCCTGATGGTATCCACAGCTTTATAAATGCTGGTTCTTTTCTTAAGGAAGTGAGGGGTGGGGGACAAGTAATAGGGATGCAAGGAAAGAGGGTCACATGGAAAAACACTGATTTCAAAAACCTGTTATAGTCAATAACATTAAATAGGAATAAAATCTTGTAATTTATAGATACGCGCAACAAGAACTGACATCCACATGACGGCAGAGTCAAGACTCCCATAAACATCTGCTTAGTGCCCCTGTGTGGCACTCTATACCCATCACACCAGCCTGGAGTGATAAAATGTCAGATAGAGTGTCTCAATTATAGTGAAAAAGAGGCCAGTATGAAATGTGCTGGCCCATCCCGGGCCAGGGTGGCACCAAGAAAGAGCAGTTGAGAATCAGATATTGACTTCAAGGTCCTTTCCTTTCCCCTCCAATCCCCCAAACAGATTTCAATTCTAATTAACACCTGTACAGACCTTACCCACACACAGATATGGGTATAAGGTAACCATGTTGACTGTTTTCAATCAGGTCAATAGTTTCCTGCTACAGGAGCATCAGAGGACACAGAATCACATTTGACCAGTCAGATGTGACAGTGCGAGGATACTGGTGCCCCTTGAGCAGAGGGGGTCTATGCGGGTGCAGGCTGAGGTCAAATAAAATAGAAGCGGGTCCAGGTGCTTCTGGAACAGAAAAGCCCCTGCACCCCAGAGGCAGCTTGTAGGAAAGCTAGCCCAGGGTGGTGGAAGGAGACCCAAACCGAGGAACCGCTGTGGATTTAAACACCCACTCCCACAGGAGGACAGGAACTTCAAGTTCAATGGACGCTCTCAAAGGCAAGGGGTAGGGCTTAAATAAGGAGACAGGTGAGACACAATATTAGACACGATCACCACCCACAACAAAAAAAGCTATTTGTAATCGTCTTAGCTCTGGGTGCAGAATGTAAATGCAGATATACAAACATACAGGTTACTGCTTGTTACTCAGCAAGGAACTACAGATTCATGCCTCACTGCGGCCGGGCCACAGGGTGAGCTACAGCTATACCGTGGCCTGCGAGTCCTCGTCTGAACTCCGGCTGGTGGCATTCTTCCTGAGGCCTTTCCACGTGTAGCCCGCAAAGGTTGGGCTGATGGGTAAGTAGCCGAAGCATCTGTATTTTTTAATAATGTTCATGCCAAACGGCAGATCGTAGGATTCCATGCCATCGAGCGACTTGCTCCCTTTGCCCACGCCCTTCTTCCACTTCCGGATTCCTCTTTCCTCCGGAGTACCTGTGGAACACCCACACACACACACACACAAAACAATACAATGGAATGTTTAGTTTGACAGTTCCACCAAGAGTTGAGATTCTCTGACATGCTGTCCCATACATGGAACCTGCCAGGACGACAGCAAAGACCCCTTGAGGAGCAGTTGATGGCACTCAGCCATCCAGGTACCTAAACCAGAAACCTAAGAACCACTAGCCCATCCTTGTTGCTTTTGCTCCACAAACATCCCGATGTCTTTGCCTCCTCACTGCCCTCCCACGTGGCCCATATTCTCGATTCCCATTGTTGAGGTCAGTCCCACACCACGTTATTGCTTTCTTGGGTCATTTTAACAATCTCCTAACTGGTTGTCTGGTCTTCCATCTCACCATCTCTTTCCCCAAATCTGTTCTCAAAAACCAACACAAGAACTTCTAAAATGCAAAATATGATCTTGCAGAATAGGACCCGGTCTTTATTATATCACATATAATGTCTTCATAAACTGGTCACGGCAAACCACCCCCCATCCACACATGCCAAGGTTTATCCTGCTTTGCTCCATCTGTGTGGGGTGGGGGAGGGGGAGGGGGAGGGAGGGAGAGGCACTTTTGCCACGTACTCCCCACTCGTCATGGATGAACATGTGAGGGTGAACTTCCACGTGGTAGCCTGACAAATGAGTCAGGGAGAAAGATCTGGGCCCACAGGGCTCAGAAGCTCCTGAGCCCTTGACTTTTTCTGTAAATCTTTCTGGTGCAGAGAGGCACAATGGCACCTGCCCTTGGCTACATGGGATACCTAACAACATACTATCTCTGCCCAAACCCAGATGAGGAGCTTAAGTATATGGTGCAGGATGAGGAACACCATTGTTTTCTTACATCTAAGCAAGGCCCTCCCATCCATGTTGCTGTAACAAAGTGAACTTTAATTTCCACCTGTCAGACTCCTGTGCCTCTCGCTCAATTGGTTCTGAGAGAGTTAGTGACTGACCCCCATCAATCTAACACCTTCCACCTATTCGTGCATGTGATTCCTTTTGCCTCATGTGCAGCAACCTCTTGATTGAGGCTTTTTGGAGGTGTGCTGTTTTTAGGGGAGAAATCTCAACAAAACCTTCAAGTTCAAGAATAAGCCTCACCCTTCCTTGATGGAAGGTACATCAATCAGTGTGTCCGTGGTGGCACTTTCCAATGGTACCAGCAGCCTCCTCTAGGAAGCTGGGAAGGCTGTGAGGCAGGGCCCACATAGCATCACCCAGCTCGGCACAGAATGCACCCAGCTGAGAAACAAGGGCTACGGGTGTGGGGGAGACAGCTGCCTCCATCCACCTCTCAGTCACTGGTCCTGGAAAGATCCTGTGCCTACCCATACTGTCTTTTGGTCCTAGGTAGCTGGGAGCCTGCCTCAGAAAGGAGGAGGAGACACGCTGTAGGCTGTTAACAGCCGGCTCAGAAGAGTGTGTGAACAAGATGACAAAAGCCACCGTGGGCACTGAGCGAGGCTGTGCAAGGAGGGCTGGTGGCTTGGACAGTGCCCCAGACATCCCACCACCCTGCACCATGGGCAAGAAGCTTACCTGCTTTCTCTCAACTCAGCAAGGAAAAAAAAAACCCCACTAGGTTTATCAGCAAAAAACTGATTCATAAAAGGAGGCTGGAGGCATCATCTTAACTGCTTTAGAAAAGACAGTTTGAACCAGTGAGGGCTCTGAACTGATTCACTCTTCCTGCTTCCGTATTTACTTCGCAAAACAAGTAATTCACATACGCAATAAGCACGTTTGGTGTATACCACATACCTGGGATGGTGTTATCCAAAATAAAAGCCACGCAGCCTCCTACAAACATAGCAGTTGTGAGAAGAACGTTCAACACCTGATCGATCCCCGTTATGCCTGGAGACAGAACACAGTGGGAGGGTCACTGCCACAGCCAGGACAGCTAGAAGGAGCACTGGGGTGGGGACTAATCACCAGCCAATGTGATGCATGAAGGTGAAAATTTCTGTTGTATATGAGCAGATAAATTTTTTGCTAGTAACATTTTCAACTATTATAAGTAATTTCCATAATAATCAAAAGGTTATCTCCATGAGGAGAATTCCCAACAATGGACCGTAGAAGATAAATCTAAGAATGAAGCTTACCCGATAATGAACTAGGAAGCCACTGGGGCGTAGTGTTTGCAGATTGAGAAAAAAAATTAATATAAAAGATAGCCGTTGCAAGGCTGAAAAAACTACAAACAGAATAAGACAACAAGAATATTTGTGGTGTTCACAACCAGATAAAGGGTTTCAGAATCCTGGATCACTGATGTGTGCTTTAGCTCCTTTTAATTAGGAGCAACTGAATTTATATAAGTGAACTCCTATAAATGTGATATATTAAAATGTGAAAAGCAGCAAGAATCTCCTCATTATCAGAAGCTCACACACTTCCTAGATTTAAAGTATAAAAATCCTCAACAGAAAATAACAAGTGTTGGCAAGAGTGTGGAGAAACAGAAACCCCTGAGCTCAGGTGGTGGGAATCAGTTTGGCAGTTCCTCCCAGAGTGAAAAATCTAGAACTTCCCTATGACAAGGCAATTCTACCTCAAAGAAACAGAGAGCAGGTACTCAAATCCAGCTGATCCTCATGATTAGCAGATTCTGTATCTGAATTTACCTAAACACTAAAAACTTATCTGCAAACCCAAAATGAATCCTCCTGGCCTTCGCAGTCATTCACAAAGCAGCAGAAACTTTGAGTTGCCAACAACATGCATGTTCCTGGCTGAGGTCAATCAAGGTAACGCTCTGCCTTCTTGTTTCACCTCTGTTCTTCTCAAGTGTGCGTGTGGCGGTCTGTTTAATACCGCCTCTTCCCCATTTTTGTGTTTTTGGTCGGTGATTTAGTTGTTTAAAATGGCCCCCAAGTGTCATGCAGAAGCGCGGTCTACTGTTCCTAAGGGCAAGAAAGCCGTGCTGAGCCTCAGGGAGAAAACGCATGTGTTGGGTGAGTTACACTGCTCTTGGCTGTTGCTCCCCTAGAAGGGACGGTTCAGCATTTGCTAATTCTGCGTTCACAGTGACCTTACAGAGCAGAACTACCATGGGTGAGGACTGACTGTACTTGTATGCCAATGTTCACAACAGCACTATTCACAACTGTCAAAGGGTAGCAACAACCCAAATGTCCACTGTTGGACAAATGGATAAACAGATTATGGTGTGTGTGTGTGTGCACGCGCACACACACACACAATGGAATACTATTAGCCATGAAAAAGAATAAAATAGTTATATACAAATCTCAAAAACATGCTAAGTGAAAGAAGCCAGAGATCACATATGATTTCATTTATGTGAAATATCCAGAACAGGTAAATCCACAGAAACAGAAAGCAAATTGGTGGTTGCCAGGGGCTGGGAGAAGGGGGATAAGAGGAATTAACTGCTTAATGGATACGGAATTTTATTTTGGGGTGAGGAGACAGTTTTGGAAACTAAATAGAGGTGGTGGTTATACAACATTGTAAATGTACTAAAACAGCATTGAACTGTTCACTTTAAAATAGTTCATTTTAAGGGTGCCTGGGTGGCTCGGTCGGCTGAGTGTCCGACTTCGACTTAGGTCATGATCTCACAGCTCATGAGTTCGAGCCGCACATTGGATTCTGTGCTGACAGCTCAGAGCCTGGAAGCTACTTCGGATTCTGTGTCTCCCTCTCTCTCTCTGCCCCTCCCCTGCTCAGGCTCTGTCTCTGTCTCAAAAATAAATAAAAAAAAAAAAAAATTAAAAAAAAACCTTAAAATAGTTGGGGCACCTGGGTGGCTCAGTCGGTTAAGCGTCCGACTTCAGCTCAGGTCATGATCTCACGGTCCGTGTCGGGCTCTGTGCTGACCGCTCAGAGCCTGGAGCCTGTTTCGGACTCTGTGTCTCCCTCTCTCTCTGACCCTCCCCCATTCATGCTCTGCCTCTGTCTCAAAAAAAACAAAAAAAAAACAAAAAAAAAAAAAAACAAAAAAAACCCCCCCAAAAAACCTAAAATAGTTAATTTTACATTATAGAATTTTACCCCAAAAATATGTATATTTATATAAATATATATTTAATATAAAATGCTTAATATAAATATAATAAATTATAAATTATATTTATAAATAAGTATAAATATAAAACATTATATATAAAATACATATATAGTATATATGCTATATGTGTGTGTATGTGTATATATATATATATATATATATATACACATACACACACATATATAATGTATATATAATATGGTCCCCAATTCCGCATAAAATGTCAGCAGCCATTGCTACTTAAGATGGTTCCCCTTTGTTCATTCTTCATGACATCAGGGTATTAAAAAGGTGTTAAAAGGGTTAATCTTGAATTCAAAGTAGTTACAATCTCAGGAGAAAGACATGCACTTGAAAGTCTATGAAGCTGGGTTTTGAATTCTACGTTTTCAGAAAGCATTAGTCTGAAAAATCAAAAGGTTTTACACACAGGCATTCTGCCAAAAGACAGGGTCCCTGTAAATAAAGAGCCCTTAACGTGCACACGAGTCAGATGCACGTGCCAGCTCATGCCGGAAACATGAAGGGCTTCCAGATAAGCTGTGGCAAAACAAGACTCAAATGAGACAGACACATGGACCAATGTTCACGGAGACAATTCCTGAAGTTCCAAAGTCTTCTCTGAGCTGGTGGCTGTGGCCAGTTTTCCTTACCTGTGACGAGAGGGTTCTGCCTGAGGTAACTTGGAAGGACGAGCCCAAAGAAGATTGAAAATCCCAAGACAAAGAGGTTCCGGGAAGAATTTAAGTCGATGAACTGCAGGTTGGAGAGCCCAACAGCTGTGATCATTCCTGGAGAGAAAAACATCAGCTGGCAGGCAGCACTAAGCTCAGTACAGATGGGCGATGGAGGGGACACAGACTCCCCACCCTGCCCCTCCTCTGTCCCGCCAGAAACAAGTTGGGAGACAGAACAGTGACAGGACAGGGTCAGAATGTGACCACCTGGGTCTCTGAACCAAATGACTCCTGGCCTAAGTACCATCTGGGCTTACACAGGGACACAAACATCACATTCACTTTCTTTAGACCAAGCAGAAAACTAAGGACATTTAAAACCTCTACGCAGACATCCTGATTAAACTGGAAAACCCACCCGAAGATCTGGGCCCTGATCACAACCAAATGGCACAGAGTTCATGTCAGTTGTAAATGCCATTCAGAGAAGATATCTGAGTTAAAGCAATTAGATACACCAATTAAAGATTAAGGTCATCTTATTTTTCCTAGCATAAGTATTCTACACTTGGTTCTACCTTTAACATAAATTCAACTCAGAGACTGATGTTTTTATGTTTTGAAGGGGTATTCCCTGTGTACTTTTAAATGGAAACGTATTAATTATTACCTCCCATCTTACTAAAGGGATTCCTGAGCAAATGTGAAAGGGAGGAGAGGAGACAGGCTCTCAAGGAAATGGGATTTTACCGAAGAGAGTACAGAAGAGGGCGCCAAGCACCGGATCCGGGAGGGAGGCGAAGAGGGCGCTGAACTTCCCGATCATGCCAAGAGCCAGCATGAGGGCTGCACCGTACTGAATCACCCGCCGACTGCCGACCTGAAGAACACACCAGAAGGCATTCACTGCCAGTTCTGCACAAATTTCCACGCAGGCCCCTCAGGGGCAAATGTGACAGAAGCCCCAAACTACAAAACTTTCGGTTAAGAGAGATGTCTCATTTTACAAGGAGGATGGCTCTCAGGACACAATTCCTCCCTCTAAAGACACCCAGAGTAAAGAGATTACCACCAACTCCCCTCTTCCTCTTCCTCCTTCCCTCCCCTCCCCTGGAAGAAGGTGGCACCAGGGCCCAGCCTTTGCTCCCTGTTCCCTGGGTGATGTCACTTCAGGGTAGACCTGCTCCTGCTCTCAGGTCTGGGCTTTCAAATACCATTACAGTCAAGGGCCAGGGTGACCTTCTAACGTCAAATACAAAAACTAGGCTTATTCCTGCTTTTCTCTTCCAGGTTCTTGGAATTACCCTTTATCAAGTTACCCCACCCAAAAGCAATTCACTTGTCTCCATCTTCCCCACACCTTGAATCAGACAAGAGTCCCAAATATTTCTGGAACCTCCTCCCCTCCTCCTCTCCTTCCCTGTGAGAGGTGACACGGCCTAGAGGCCAAGGAGTGTGGATTCTCAGCCCCTCGCCTGGTCTGTACCCCACTCCACTCCAACCGGGGAACCAGGGCAAGCCACTTGGCTTCTTTGGGTGGCAGGATCCTCGTTTTAGAATGACACACCACGAGCTTTTGTTTTAAGGGTTAAATGAGACAAGGTGTAAAACAGTTTGAACAGTGCCTGACCAGCATGAGGCTACAGGACAGCCTCCCACTTGGGCTTGTGGCCTCAGCCTTTCCTCTACCTATCTGTCCTGTCCGCTGTGCAGAATGACCTTTCTCACACAGTGATTCGCGAGGTCAGCGCCTCCCCCCTTTAATCTTCTGGTGTTTGGGAAATAAAACCCCTTTCTCAGGCATCCCCAGGCCTGTCTACCTGGACACTCTTTCCCACATCCCCCTTCTGGCCGGTTCTAGACACATCCTTCAAAACACTACCAAATGCCACCTCCTCTTAAAAGCCTTCCTTGATGCCAAAGGTCTGCCCCCCCACACTGGGTCTCTGCAGAACCATTATAATATTTCCCACATGGTCTCCTCTCTATCTGTTCGACCTGATCTCTGCCTTCTAGAAACTTCTGCCTGGGCAGAAGTGGGATGTGGAGCCAGCACCAGGCTCCAGAATCCTGCACTGTGTGCTGCCTTTCCCAGGAAAATACCTTGAGGACATAAATTGATAAAAGAGGTTCCAGAAGGATGACTTACAGTGAGGAGATGGCTGCTAAACTAAAATGAAATGGAATTTCAGATTTAGTCCCTCAGTTGCACCAGCCACTATTTCAAGTGCTCAACGGGAACGTACGGCTGGCAGATCCCACACAGAATGGCACAGGTGTGCCTAGAACGTCCCACACTGCACAATGCTCTGCTGGGTGGTGCTGGTCTGGAGCTTCCAACAGGGCCCAAAAGTCAGGTGATTAAGAATCAGCGTAGAATCTTACTGAGCCAACGAAGGGATGGCTGGCTGTCCGGCTATAAGCAGGCACAGCGGACCCTGGAGCCCAGGCTCTGCCGTCAGAATCTACCGCTCCCCCCACATGTCATCAGGGCAGGCAGGCAGTGAAAAAGGGTACGCCAACTGGAGAATCGAGCAAAAATGACTTCTGTTTGGCTGCATTACATGATAGGGGAGCCTGCTGTTTTTCAGCAAACGTTTTTAGGAATCTACTATGTGACCAGCACTTGTTAGACTGGAGGGGGGGGAGGGGAATACAAAGACGAGCAAGCCACAAACTTACGATCAAATAATTGTACGGCTGCAATGGTTATGCTGTGTGGGCACCCGGCAGGGAGGAAGAGCTCTGAAGAGCTGGGGAGGGATGAGTGAGAGTTCCCTGGAGGAAGAGCATCCAGGTACAGGGAGCCACCTGTGCAGAGGGGATCAGATGTGCAAGGGGGAGGGCAAGGCCGGCCTTGCTTGAAAGAATAAATCCTATATGAAGACCGTACATGGAAGGCTGATCTGCCTTAGATACTCAAAAACAAGCAAACAAACAAACGGGCAGCAGCTAAGCCATTCTCCTGTTCAATGACTACTAACTGATGCCTATTACACACTTCTGGTTGAAACACCAGAAACACAGCCCTAATCCCTGTCCTCAAGGTGCGGTGTACATGGAGCCTTTTGCCTCTCCTTCCCTGCTGCTGGCTCCCTGGAATCTCTTCCCTGCCTCAGTTCTGACTTCTTTCTTGAACTCTGTGCCTCTAGGGCCATCAAAATATTGACACTGCATTTCTGGATTTCCAGTCTTCGACAGTCTGGAATGCAGCACAGGAGAAATGACCTTCCTCTGGACACCTCCAAAGAGACTGCACTGTCAGGAGAGGTAGTATTTATTCTGTCCCTAGAAGCAAACTTAGGGCTAAATATCAAGGACGCTAGCTGGTGCTTACTGTGCATCTACACTGTGCCAGACTGCGCTAAGTGCATTACATCAATTTATTAATTGCAACGCCTGGCTTCGTAGACAAGGGCATGGAGACTCAGGGAGGTGATGTAAACTGTCCACGGTCACACTGCGAGAAAGTGATGGGACCAGGGCTGGAATCCAAAATAGTCACCTCCCCACCCCAATACGCCATCTCTCTTTGTGGGACAGACACTGGAACACACTGAGCAGAGAAGTACGTGGAATCCAACCCAAGGGCTTCTGAACACAACAGGGTAGCTGGCATCCTCAACTCCTAATCAAATAGGTTAGAACTACCATGTACAGGGACTGTCATAACTGGATAAAGGATAACAAATGTCAGAGCTGCCAGGAAATGGGAGACAGATCCTTTGGAAGAACCAGAGTTCACCCTCTTTCTGTAGGCCACGGTAGTCTCACACAATGGCCCACACCACTGCTGTCCCTTAGAACTTTCCACAAGGATGGAAATGTCCTGTATCGGTGCTGCCCACTGACAGCCACTAGACACACGTGACTGCTGAGCCCCTGAAATGTGGCTAGTGCAACTGAGGAACTGAATTTCTTATTTCAACTAACTTTAAAGAGCCACATGGAGCTACTATTAAACTGGACAGCACAGATCTTGATCTAGAATTGTAGGATTTCAGAGCTGAGAGTTCTCAGAAAAGGGACTTGTCCCAAGTCCTTCAGCTGGATGAGAACACAGCCTCCAGCTCGTGCCTTTCTTCTGGAACAGGGACCTTCCATCAGCTGTATGGCTGGGGCCAAAAAGAAATATCTGCTCCAAGTCCCATTTCCCACCCCAATGCAGCTGTGCAGACAGCTCAATTATCCCTCTAGTGAAGTCAGCAATGAAAACCAATTCCAGGCCCCTGAACGGATGCCGCCCTTGCCCGGGGATACTAATCCAACAGGATTCAGAAAGATCAATTAGCTCATTAAAAAGTGCTGGCAGGTTGCCTTTTCAGAATAAGCTGGCACCATTCAAACTGTAATAAAGAAATTACTCCCCAAACCACCTCAGTCGCATTTCAGAAGGGAGCCTCAATGAGCACCACCACCTACTCCCTACAGTGACCCGGGTTAAGTTTTGTGAGGCTCGTTCTAAAGGGGTGCAGAAAGGGAGCTGGCTTGTTAAACCGCTTTGCCCTAGGAGTCCCTCCATCTGTAACAATTTTACTACTATGATATTTCAGATTAGTTACCGGTCTACTGGGCCACGGCAGCAAACTGGTTAAAGGGCCCTTAGCTCTGTGTGGTCGGCACCTGCTTCTACCATGGGCAGTGACAGGACCCAGCACAGCCTGTGAGGAGTAGCAGGCAGGGCTATGTGCAGCCCCGAGCCCGAGCTCTGTGATGGTCCTGCCCACTTACAGGAAAATGAACAGGTCAGGTGTGCACTGTGTGCTCCCGCTCACCTGGATTTGTAGTCAAGATTAACCAAACTTAGTGTCTGGTTTCTTTTTATCTGGTTATAGAATCCTCCAGGGGGTGGGGGATGGGTTTCTAATTTTACAGAGGTCAGATAGCTCTAGAAGGCTGCAGCTCACCCCTAAATTCTCAGGATAGAGGGCTCAGGTGAGGGGGACCTGTGGCCCACACAGGCCATCCCAGATGGTGAGCAGGTCCTAACTGTCTCTAGCTGTCCAGAGTACAGCAGCCAGGGCGCAGGCCCGTTCCAGCCTGACAGACGACGCACTCTGGCCCAGGGCAGCTGGGATGCAGAACTTAGCAATAAATTTGGAAGGCCTAGGAGCAGGCTCCTTACAGAGGCCGGATTGTGGGGTGGGGCAGCCCCTGGTCACGTGTCTATTTGGAGGGGTGAGTCGGACTCCGGACCCAGGCCCTGCTCAGCCTGGAGACTTGCTGTAGCTTGTCAAATCCACTAACTCCGCATCAGATTTCATCTGAAAGAGAAGGACTCTGGCGCTGTGGTTTGAAAATCACATTAATTCTTTACTGTAAGGCTGATTTTTTTCCTCTAAGGACTGGCATCATCTCACATTTAGAACTAGTGCTGTCTCCTATTTCCACCTCCTCCCCTGACCCCAAAGTCCACTCTCTTCGTAACAGGGCAAGTGAGCCTTAAAAAATACCCTGACAGAGCCAAGCCCAGGGCACCCCCTTCTCCTGTCTCTGGCAGCTTACGGGGCTTGTGTGACTTCGTCCTGTTACTGCTAGACAGCGTCAACTGCTCTCACCACCCCGTACTCTGCTCCTGCCCCACTGGCCTCCTTGCTGATCAGCAGCATGAGGGCCTGCTCTCACAATAGGGCTTCACCCTGGCCGCGTCCCTGGCCTGAACATCCATCTCCATCACTCCCTCCACTGCCCTGTTCAGGTGCTTGCTCAGGGTCATCTCAGGTGAGGCTGAGCCTGACTTACTCCCCTTCACTGCCGATACCCCCATCCTGCCCCAGGTTTTTCTCATACTAACTATGCTTACTGTTTATTGTTGATCTTCCCCTCTCTAGAATGTAAACTCTGACAACGGGGTTTTTTTTCATTCACTGACGCATTCCAAGTGTCTAGAACAATAGCCTGGCACAGGGTTGGGACTTAGTATTTGTAGAATGCACGAGGGAATGGTAACACTGAGTGCCTGGCTACCGGGGCAGCCAAGGGAGGGAGACCTCCATCAGCATTTCAGAAACCTATCAATGAGAAAAAGATTGGGGAGCAGGGTGGGAAGATGATCTCAGAATCAGAAGCCTTCCTTTTGGAATTCACAGTGGTTAGACCAAATGATGAAATGGATCAACACCAGAGGCCCAACCATTTAATTAGTAAAATATCTGTACCTTAGTAATTCCCAAAACTCCAATGTTGGGACTGGACGAAGTAGAGCCATTCCCAGTACCAAATATGCCATCGAGAACACAGGAGAGACCCTCCACGAAAATCCCCCTAAAACGTAAAGGAATGGGGGAAAGAGAAACATTCATTCAATGCGGGAAACACTCTGGAATACTCTCCAAGTGGCTATAATCCAAAGGCGGTGTGCACAGGTGGGGAGCCTCCGCACTCCTGGGAAGGGTCAGAAGGGCAGAGTCTCAGACCTGCCTCCCAGACCTGCTCAAGTAGAACCTGCATTTTAACAGGACCCCCCATGCTCACTCAACTGTGAGAAGCACTTCTGTGAGCCACACATTAGACACAGGTGTTTAAAAATCATTCCAAATGAAAGGCTTTTAGCCAGAAAACAGAGCCATTTGTTGGGATCTGAGACAAGTATGGGCTGTCCACTGATTTGATTCCTTTACTATTAATACATAGTTTCATCAGGAAGGAAATGCTCTGTAATTGTGTCACACTAGAACTTTTTAAAGAATCAATATATAAGTAGCTCAATCATATGCAACACCCGTGGGAGAAAGCTATAAGAACCAAGACTATGAATGCTAACAGAACCAAAGCAAAACATGCTGACACCAGCCCAATGGATCTCATCACACATAATCCCTTCTGGAAGGGCAACAGCTAGTTGGGCAAGGGGGTCTTCTGTGCTCTTTTCTGCAACCCTTCAGGGTCCAATTCGCTCCTAGCTTCCAGAACGTGAAGACCAGGTATGCTGAGAGGATAAACCCCCCTGCCCATAAGTCTCTAGGTACTGCAGATTTCACCTATTCCTGCTCTTCTGGTCTCTCTAGGAATTGTAATTGTGAACAGATGACACAGTATTTACCCTTAAGAACAGTAAGGAAAACAAGAAATCAAAAAGGACATACAACCCTGACCCCAAATCAAGCAAAGAACAATGGCAGTGTCTCGCCTCTGTTCTGGTGAGTTTAGGGTCTGGCACGGTCTCAGAAAGAGCATCTTTCGTGACCATCACTGAGGAAGGAAGGGTGGGGACTGCGCTCCATGCTACAGATGAGGAAAAGGAGAGCAAAATGGGGGCAGGGACTTGTCCAAAGACAAACAACCAACAAAGAGCCCTGATGCTCAGCTGCTTCCACGCTGAAAGTCTTGGAAAGTCTTCTCCATGATTAACCAAAGAGCCAAGTAAGGAGGTACGGGGCCCAAGGAAGAACTCAAGTTTCTCAGGAACGTACCTGTTTATCGCATGGATGGGAGGTGGCGGGGCACAGGACAGCCTTGCACAGGCGTAATAGTCCCCAATAGACTCGATAATACTGGCAACGACGGCGCTGAGCATGCCGATGACACCAGCCGCGGAGACGGTGGGCAGTCCCCACTGAACTGCGGAAGGAAAACGGAGCAGGCAAAAGTGATCAGGACATCAGAGGACTCTACACGACACACTCAGGTTTTGAGGCTCATGGAAAAAGATGTGTTTATTTTTAAATGTTATTCATCAATGCACTACATGCCTGGAGACAGTTCCTGAGTTGGATGAAGAGGACCATAACCAGAATTGGTCTGCTCTGCATCTTTATTAAAAGTAAAGCGTTTGGCTACAAGAAAGAAGAGGGAAGTGCTTCTCTTCCTGCTTCAAAGCCACACTCTCTGTCTACTAAATTACACAGCCTGTTGGATAGGAATTCCCGACAGGATAGGAAATTTGTATGAAGAGGATTTTTAACCCTACTGTGCAAAGCAAGTAGGTGATCTTGCCCAGGAGGTGACATTAAGTGAAAAAGCAGTGAAAGGTCACCAGTTAAATTTAAATCCCAGCAGTAAAGCATGGCACAAGATGCAGTCAGCCCTCCAATGTAAGATCAGCACTTTTTAAAGTAAACCGTGTTATAGAAAATTAAATAGTTTCCTTTAAGAAAGCAAAGATTAAGTCCCCAGGTGACTTGATTTTGAGTATCTGGATTTAGTTAATTCTACATTAGTTTTTTTTTTTTTATGTTATTTGGATACTGAAAGGCATGGATCTTGGGGCGCCTGGTGGCTCAGTCGATTAAGTGTCTCTTGATTTCAGCTCAGGTCAAGATCTCACGGTTTTGTGAGTATGAGCCCCATGTCTGGCTCTGGGCTGACAGGAGAGAGGAGAGGAGGGGAGGGGAGGGAGGGGAGGGGAGGGGAAAGAAAGAAAACAAACCATGGGTCTTATTTAATAAAAATATCATGAGAAACTTTTACTTTTAAAAAGAAGAGACTTTGATAATGTGCTTTCTTTCTCTGAACCATTATAGTGCAGTCACTAAGTAGGAAAGCACAGTAACAAAGAAAGATGCATTAAATGGTCTTGTTCAAGACCAACAGTAGTTGGGGGGTCTGGACACTGAAAGACCTAAAACTGTAAAACAGACTTCAAACACAGGTGACCTACACCGGTCACAAGGACAGGTTAGGAAGAGGCTGGGCTCTTGTCCAGAGGCTCTGGGGAGGGTGTGCAGGAATGGGCTGGTGCTCTGCAGAATGGAGTGCAGTGTGGGGAAGGCGGGCCTGGGAGAGGCTGGACGAGCAACACCACAGGGCCTGGGTTTTGTAACAGGAGTGACCTCGGGTTTGGGAGGATAAAGAAGACACGTGAAGTAAGGTGTGCAGAGTATGTCTGGAGTGTATAAGGGCGGAACTGCTCCCGCCTGGGAGCAGACAGGGGCATGCTTGGTCAACACGCATCTCCAGGTAGGTTTGGAGCAGTGTCTCTATCCAGCAACATTTTGTATTTTCTAAATAATCTTATAGTTACCATGTTACTGACACAGCATTGTGGTTTTTAGTGTCCTGATTTGGGGGGGAAGGGATCCTTATTTTGCCATTTACTATTTCTTCAGAAATTGCCTTTTATTTTCTTAGTCTCATTACTATTTTCTTACTTTTTTCCCTTTTGCCTGCAGTCCTTCGATTTTCAAAATCTTTATTCCATCTACTTCAACATTTTAAATTTGCAATCTTCTAAATTTTTGACCCTTTTTCCATATAAATATATATATAAATACGTGTGTGTGTGTGTGTGTGTGTGTGTGTGTGTGTAAATGCACTAGTCCAGGGCACCTGGGTGGCTCAGTTGGTTAAGCATCTGACTGGCTCAGGTCATGATGTCACCGTTGGTGAGTTAAAGCCCCGAGTCAGGCTCTGTGCTGACACCTCGGAGTCTGCTTTGGATTCTCTCTCTCTCTCTCTCTCTCTCTCTCTCTCTCTCTCTCTCCCTCTCTCAAAAATAAACAAACATAAAAAAATAAAAATAAATGCACTAGTCCACTTATTTGTTTTTTCCCCAAAAAAATGCAGTAATGTAAATGTATTTTCTCTTATGACTTGAATAACATTTTCTTTTCTCTAGCTTACTTTTTTGTAAGAATATATAAAAACATGTAACATACAAAATATGTGTTAACTGTTTATGTTATTAGTAAGGCTTCCCGTCACAGTAGGCTCTTAGTAGTTAAGTTTTAGGGAAAAAAGTTGTATGTGATTTTCCGACTGTGGGGGTGGGGTGCCCCAACCTCCCCACACCCCCGCCTGTTGTTCAAGAGTCAACCATGTGCGTGCCTGCGCGGGAAGCAGGTCTGTGTATACATGTTGCTGTTTTCCAGCTTTCAGTCTTAACTGTCATCTCATGTCTCCTTTCAACTACAACACCTAACAACACCCATGTGGTTACTTTACAGCAGAGTTTCTCCACCGCAGCACTGTTGACATTTTGGGCCCCAAATCGCATTTTGCCAACCAATTCAGGTAACTGTCATCAAACTAGAGACTCAGGACCACCGCTCTAGATACCTGAAAACCTGCCTCCAGGTTAAGCCAAACTGTCAGACTGCGGCTCTCTGGGGGCGGCTTTTTACCCGGGGAGCTGCGGCAGCAGAGCCGCTCGGCCCCGAAGCGCTGCCGCCAAGAGGCCCTGCCGCGTCACCGCACCAGGGGCCCCACCGCCCTCCTCACACAGGGGCCCTGGGAGACCCCGGGGAAAGCGCTTCGGACTCTCAGCACATGCGCAGCTGCTGCTCCCCAACGGCCCGCCCGGCCCTCCTAAACCGTGCTCATCCGGCGAACAGCCTGAACCCCAGAGAAGTCCGGCCAGCGTGTGCTGTGGCGCTTCCTCCTGACCCCCCTCGCCCTCCGTACCTCCTCCTCCTCCCTGCACACGCCAGGCCCCCTCCTGGCTGCCTTACCGATTTCATCTCATTTTATCTCAAATTATATGTTTACAAACCACGCATTTATTCTTTTTGGGGGGGGGGGGGCAGGTATACAGAAATACATATGATCTGGTGAGGAAGTTATTTTAAATGTTTTTTATTTTTGAGAAAGAGAGCAAGCCCGAGAGGGGTAGAGGGAGGGAGGGAAGGAGGGAGGATCTCACGCAGGCTCCACACTGTCAGCACAGAGCCCAACTCAGGTCTCTGAACTCAAAAACTATGAGATCATGACCTGAGCTGAAATCAAGTCAGCTGCTTAGCCACCTGAGTCCCTCAGGCGCCCCCAGATGGTAACTTTAGAAAGAGTAAATTTTGTCAAGTATAAATTTTGTCAACCATACAAGGAACAACAACCAAAATCACTTCCATTTAACATGCTTGGAACAGTTTTGTTTCACCCAACCTTAATATTCTCGGCTTTTCCTGCTTTTTCTCCATATCATCATAAGATGTGAAGATGTGACTGCTAAACCGGGGAATAAATCAGCACAACCCCACCTAGGTCAGGTTTGGGTTCTAATTAAAATGTCCAAATGCCAGGAACAGAGTCTTTACCATGGAACAACCAAGCGTTAATAACCACTGGACTCACACAAGTCATTTTGGGGACTGGGGCCTAGAAAGTATTATGTGTACATCCAAGGGACACCTCAGCTTGGGACTGTACCCCCCGCCACACCACCTTGCCAAGAGTTACCCAACACTTAAATTATAACTTAAGACCCATCTTCCACCCACTGGTGAATATCAGTTTACTTCTGACAGCTGTGACCAAATAAAAAACAAAGATTATAGCTACCCATTAAAAGATTACACAAATCCCATCATGCTCGAGCAGTCGGCTTGCTAATCTTCAGGCCCCTTCTGCTCAGTTTTGGTGGCTTAGTTACTATGCAGCTTGATACTTGCCTTCTTCAAACCTGGCAAGAGACCCCTTGTCCAGGATTACATCCCAGTGGAACCAAAAGGACTAGATAATCTGAGAAGGGAGCTGGTTAGTCTGTGTGTGCTAACTACAGCCTCTGGGGACAGCGCCTCCCACCTTTCACTGTCAAAGCCTCCTACCAGTAAGCCCTTCGTGGGACCTCCTAGGACAAAGAAGGCTTTTCAAACTGCAGAGCCTCCTGCCATCTCCCAGCTCCTCTAAGTGGGACCCTCGTGAGCTCCTGACCTGCTGTCCCCCTGGCACCAGAATACTTACACGGGTACGGGACCTTAAACCACGGGGCTACCAGAAGCACGCCCTGCCTGGCATCCGTTCGAGCGTAGAAGCCATACTTTGTGCTGTCAGGAGGGAAGACATCTGTCACTGTGAAGATGAAGCACAGCAGCCAGGACACGAGGATGGCCAGGATGATCTAAAGTGGTCCAAGGGAAAAGCTCCATGAGGCCAACAGAGGTGGTGGATGCTGGCAAAACACACACGTTCCTAGAGGCTGAGTATCAGACCCCACAGCTTCCACCATCATCCATACTTGGCAGAAAAAACACGTCACAGATCTGCTGGAAGCCTATTACTTGAGTGGAATCTCATTCAGAGAGAGCACTTTTATGTAGGAAAGAGTTATTTTAACCCCAAGTCTGGCTAGAAAATAAGAGTAATGGACAATGTGCTTGAAGAAGCCACAGGAACACAGATCGCCCTCCGTCTCAAGAACCGTGTCCTCCTGCACGTGCCTGAAAGGACTGCAGATTCAGAACCTTCTACTGCTGTTAAACTCAAGTCCATGCCGATTTGGTGGTCCTTAGTACCCTGATGTCGCCACCCATAGTTCCCCCAGAAAGACCAGCTTAAAACTTCCTTTCACATAAACAAAGGCAATACTGTCAAGGGAAAAAAAGAAAGCGACTACTCACAGGGAACATTTTGAAAAGCTGTAACTTGTATGCAGTCCATCCTTTCTTGGATTTGTAAATTGGGAGAGGAAACTTCACGTTCCTGGCATACTGCGAAAACAGTAATACTAGGAAAATTGTCCTGACGAGAGAGAGAGAGAAAATAAATTAGGTTAAAGGTTGTATGTCTGTGTTTTAAAATAATACTCAGAGCTGCAAGGGCAAAACTAACCATGTGTGTTGAGTTGATTTCTCTACAAAGCTGCTAGTCCTCTTAACTGTTCTTTGGGAAATCATAGCTTTTGGAAATGCGATTTTTGAAAAAATATTAGTTCTTAGCATTTCTTGATACTAAATAAAATTGCCATATAAATACTTGGGCTAACTTTTCCTTGGAGAACAAGAAAACCCAAAGAATGCGCACTCTCCTGCCAAATGCTCACACCGCGTAAGGGAAAAAAGATACCACCTGCAACACAACGTACACTAAAATCACAACTAAGAACTGAAAAAACAAGCAAGTGCTGCACATGCACATACACACACGCAGGCGTGCACACAGGTAAGGAGGACAGGGTCCAAGATGCTCACAGGGACTGACCACAGGTGGCAATATGTTTTGAGACCTTTTTTCTACTTTTCTGTATTTTTTGATTCACGTGTCAAGAGCATAAACTGCTTTTAAAAAGCAAAAACTCCAATATTTAAGAAGGCTGCATACAGATTTCAATATTAATAACAATGCTCCCAAGAGGTCTGTGTCAGGCGTTACGTGAAGGTCATCCTGCCCATCATCTCAGCCTTCTGCAGTGGTGGCTTCGAGGACAGTCCACTTCCCAGACAGAGCCAGCAGTCCAAGATCATGCAGCCAGAGTTTGCAGGGTGGGAGGAGGCGGGGCAGGAGGTCTAGCTCTACAGCCTGGGCTCTGAACTGCTTTGTCGCAATACTTTGCCATAAGGGCAGGGATGCTGGGGTGTGCTCAGAAGTCTCTCTACCTTAAGCCCCACACTCCTGACCGAGCTGCAGTGAGGACCACAGGAGGCAGCACCATCAGCTGACTCCCCTGCGGCAGGACCCAACACGTCCTCATCCGTCTGCTACAAACGTGGCAGGTGTGGGATGGCTTCCCACCGCTGACACAATGAAGGAGCGTACAACAATGGGTTTCGTCACCCACAGGGACGCACTCTTTCACTTATAACCCGAGGGAGAGTTGGCACAAGAGTGGGTTCTCAGTCAAAGCTCAGCTTAATTGTTCCTGGGCACAGCTCCAATTCTGGAGATGGAATCATCAGCTCTGCTGACAGCCGGTCAAGTGCAGCTTCACGGTCATGTTCCTAACAAGGCGCATGGTCTGCAGCCAGCTGGAGAACAGGCCTGTGCCGCACCCCTACCTCTCCCACTTACCCAGGTGCTTGCTCACCAGGACATGGGGGTCTCAGCCCAAACAAAGTCACCGAGCCGGTACCAGTCCAAGGTTGGAAATATACACAGTGCCCAAGTTATTCCAATTCTCTGGGGGAGAGGGGACGGTGAAGTTTAACAACAACAAAAAATGATATGGTAATGAGGAGTACTGAAACTGGCTTACTCTAAACTTAGATCAACATAAAATTTTTCACATTCAAAAGAATGCTGACTTATTTCGAAGTGAACACTATGAGATTCCAAAAAGCCCCAAGTCTATTATCATCATTATTTCAGGCAACACCCCGCTTGGCTGTTATCACCTGCACGTAGTGTTCACTTTTTAAAGCATGCTTACGAGGGGACAGAGGACCCCTGGCGAATTCCAGGAAGGACGCCCATCTCAGGCCAAATCTGGCAGGGCACATGGAAGTAAGTGGACCAAGCAGATGAACACTCCACTTTTTGTTGACTCTGTAAAACCCACACCCTTCTAATTTACGTTTATCCTCAAATACGCCTGTGGGGCAGACAGGGCAGGCAGTCCCACCCACAGCAGTAAGGCAGCAGCAGAGGCTCAGAGGTGGGAGACGTGCCCAAGCTCACGTATCTTGGCGAAGCAGAGAAGGGGAAAAGATGAGCCGCAGGTCTTCAGGCCAGGGTTCTATCCACCCACTGGCTTGCTGACCTTTCTTTTTACCTTACAAACATTATGCAAGGAAAGTTATAAAAGGCAGATAAGCAAAAAGGCAAAAGCCTGAAGATCACTGTTCATCCCACCCCAGGTAACAACTATGTAACATTCTGGTCTAGATTCTAAACAGCTTCCATTCCCTGGATATTTACAGGGCATCACTGGGTCCAGGGCACTGGGGTTAGAGAGAGACACAAGACTGCCTACCCTTGGAACACAAATAGGTCATCATCTGACCTGAACTAGAATCATACTTCACAACGTACTTTCCAACTAACTCGTAGCCCCTACGAACGCCACGACCTCAACAGGAAGGAAATCGGCAACAGCACCTTAGTGGCTACTTATTATTCCATCTTATGGACACACATCTTGGTAAACAATTTCCATATGGTATGATGTTGGGAGCAACAGAAACAACCGTGACAGATCACCCCTCCCTGGCACCTGTCTGCACATCTCCTTAGGGCAAGTTCCTAGGACTAACACGGAGCTGTCAAATAGTAAGTATCTTATTAAAAAGTTTCTTTAAAAAAAAACAATAAAGTTTATTTGAGAGACACAGAGACAGCGTGTGCGCGCGCCAGAGAGAGTGAGCGAGCGAGCGAGCAGGGGAGAGTGGCGTGGAACCTGACGCGGGGCTTGAATTCACGAACTGTGAGATCATGACCCCAGCTGCAATCAAGAGTCAGACGCTTAACTGCCTGAGCCACACAAGAGCCCCTAAAAAGCTTCTGATGCAAACTGCCAAATACATAAAAGTTAGCAGAGTTTATAATCCCACCCAGAGACCAAAAATGCCTATTTGCTACTCACTGAAATACAAGATCTTATACTTTTTATTTAAAAATTTTTTTTAAATATTTATTTATTTTAGAGAAACACAGCGTGTTTTTATTTTAGAGTGAGACACAGTGTGAGCGGGGGAGGGGCAGAGAGAGAAGGAGACACAGAATCCGAAGCAGTCTCCAGGCTCTGAGCAGAGCCTGAGCAAACAAACGGTCAGCACAGAGCCAGATGCAGGGCTCAAAGCCACAAACTGAGATCATGACCTGACCTGAACAGTCAGATGCTCAACCAACTGAGCCACCCAGGTGTCCCACAAGGTCTTATACGTTTAAGTCCCTACCAATTTCATCAATTTAAAAAACTATCATCAATTATTTTAATATTCATTCCTTACACTACCTAAGAGTATGAATTTCAGTATTGTTTGCAACAGCAAATATCTTAAACAACCATGAGTATCGATTGGGAATGGCTGAATAAATTCTGTATTTCATACTATTTAACACTGTGCAATTTTACAAAGAACGAAGTAGATCTAAACACGCGGTCTTAGAGAGATGAGCCCAACAAATTGTCAGGGTGAAAAACAAATTATAATGGTGAAGCTGTAAATGTGTATACGTTTGTATTTACACATATAGGATAAATACTAACTTTTTACTAGTTATTCATGAGATGTTTTTGAGGGGTGGCAGTTGGATGGATGGCAGGAACTATTATTTTACTTTAGATTTCCCTGTTTAATTACTGTTAAACTTCAAATGACTAGAATTTTAATGTATTTTGGGGGTAGAGAGAAAATGAGACTTCTCTTAAGTATTTGGTACTGGGGTGTTCATTACACTATTCTATTTTTGAATAGGTTTGAAACTGTATATAAGTAATCAAAACAATGTTTTCGCAAAGACAAATGGCTCCCTTCCAGGACCTATGTGTCCCTCCATTTACCCTCCCCCTTGAGAATCTAACTGTGCCTCTCTTGGCTGACTTAGGAACCCAAGTCAGTACACTCTGATCCACTACCACTACCCCATTCTGTTAACAGAATCCCTGTGCATATGCATGTTAATAACTGGGGAGGGTAAGCCTTTCTGTGCACTAATTAGTGATCTGTACTTCCCATTTTGGTTAAATGGGTGCTCACATCTTCTCCTTCCTCCATTGTTCCACCAGGACTCTCTACTTCAGTTAGTGAAAGTATTCATTAAGGGCATTAGCCTTTTTAATGGAATTTGTTGTAAATATTTTCCCAGATGTCATTTATAATTTAGTTTCAGTGGGCTTTTCACTTATTTTCTAAAAGTTTATTTATTTTGGGAAAGAGGGGAGGAACAGAGAGCATCCCAAGCAGACTCCACACTGCTCAGTGCAGAGCCCAATGTGGGGCTCAAACTTAGGAACTGTGAGATCAGGACCAGAGCCAAAACCAAGAGTCAGTGACTTAACTGACTGAGCCACCCAGGCACCCCAAGTGATTTTTCTTTTGGTCACCCTGGCTTTTGTGAATTAAATCCACCATGGGCCCATAATGAATTTTATTAATAAATTCTAATATTTAATCATCCTTAAATTCCTAAAATGACACACCTAATGTGTTGGATTTTTGTTATTATTATCCGGAACAGCATTTTCCCAAGCCATGTTCCAAAGAGCATTCTTCCAAGATATGTTAATAGATATGGCACTAAAAAAAATAGTGTGCGCAGAGCTGGATAATAAGACTTTCCAAAAAGCTTCTTCTGCACACTTGCATTTAAAAAATTTTTTTTTAATGTTTATTTATTTTTGACAGAGAGAGACAGAGAGAGAGAGAGACAGAGCATGAGCAGGGGAGGGGCACAGAGAGGGAGACACAGAATCCGAAGCAGGCTCCAGGCTCTGAGCTGTCAGCACAGAGCCCGACGCGGGGCTCGAACTCATGAACCGCGAGACCATGACCCGAGCCGAAGTCGGACGCTCAACCGACTGAGCCACCCAGACGCCCCTGCACACTTGCATTTTAAAAGATCACAAGGAGACCTGCAGTAGAGCAAGACGCTGGGCTTTAGCATACTACTGCCTAAACATACCTGAACTCAGCCTGGGGCTTTACACAACTCTGGGGAGGAAGACGTAGGTCTGGGCTCTCCCTTTTGTATTAGCTCTGTCAGGATCCGCCACGGAGATCAACTTGGTTGGGAAGTTTCCCATTTCTTTAACTGCCAGAACCACTTAACCGGTGCAGGAATTCTCTCTTCCTTGAAATATAATATACTAACTATTGGAGCCCAGAACTTTTTTTAGGGATAAAATCCTTTGATAGCATTCTTGACTTATGGTCACGGATGTACTCACAACCCCCAGTCCTCCCCGCCCTTACTACGAGGTGCTTACTAAACACCTGCTCTGTGACAGGTGGTGAGCCAGGTCCTGGGGGTGCTGCAGTGACCAGCATGGAGCTGAAGTCTTGCCCTCACAGAGCTGGCATCCCAAGGATAAGAGAAGCTGCCTGGAAACTAAAAAACCTGACAGAAGAAAGGAAAAGCTTGGCAGAAGGATGTACAGATACAGCTGAGGAATTTTCCCATGAATGGAGAAAAAAGTTGGAGAAATGGAAAGCAGAGGAAGGATTTGGGAGGTCCAAACATTCTACAGGTTCCAGGAAGCGAAGAGCTAGAATGGAGTAAGGAAAGCATCCGTGAAATAATTCAATCATTTCCCACCCCCAAACGTCGGAGATTCCAACAGCGAAAGGCCCCAAGTGCCTAGTGTGAGATGTAAACAGAATGAGGGACAGCGGAGAAGGTTTCAGACATAGACGAGAAGACCTACAAACTTCCAGAATTCCTGCTTGTGTCCAAGTGGAGTTTCAAAAGGAAGAGACAGGAGAGGAGAATGGCCAGGGACTTCACGGGGCTGTGAATGAGCAGGGAGGGAGCAAGAGAGAAGCTGGAGACGTTTGGAAGCATGGCCACAGGTGAGGCTTGTCCAGGGGAGTGGCAGTGGCGTGACAGGCTGGAGAGGAGGCAGAAAGATGGCTTGTACATGAGCTGAGGGGAAGCAAAGAATCAGGGACAACTGTAGGGCTTCTGACTCCATCAGCGGGGTGTGTGGTCGTGGCCTTGCCTGAGAGCAGGATGACAGGAGGGGGACTGGGTTTGGGGACAAGGAAGGAAGCAAACGATTGACACTATCTCCTTTTGAAGTCTGAGGAGTCCTGTGTAACGGTGACTGGAGGGTGCGAACCAGGGTTTGGCCCTCATGGCTGGTGTTCGGGGGTATGGGCTGCAGGCTCACATGGAAGTCAGCAGCATCACAGGCTTGCTGGGGCCGTGCACTAGATGAGGTCTTCCTGGGGAAAGGCACGTGGCAGGGAAGTGCCCAAGGACCAGGTTCTGGGGAACCCCAACATTTAGCGCTCAGGGTGAGGAAGAGTCCATTTTTGTTTTCACGTTTTGGAAAACCACCCATTTTATTAATTTGTTGTTGTTTTTAAGTTTGGGGGCGGGTAGCACAGCTGGAACTCTTCTTCCCTGGACCTAAGGGTTTATCCCTCTATTTGTGCACTCACTCCCTCCTCTTCTCAATCAGCCTCGCCTGAAGTGTGTCCACACGCTCTTTTCCACAGAACCAATATTTGAATTTTTCACTTCTATGTTTTACATTTTTTCTATCTGTATTAATTTTTGGTCCCCTGCTTCCATTAGGCTCATTTTCATCCTGTTTTTCTAGTTTCAAAGACATAAGCTCTTCATGTACTTTGCCTTGAAGATTGTATGTTTTTTTCAAGAACAACTCCGCTCTGTGTGACTGGTTTGTTCTTGTCCTCGTGTTCTAAATTATTAGCAATCATGAGTTTCAATTTCCCCTCTGACTAGGGGTGATTTACAACAGTGTTTTTCAGCTCCTCGGCGATCTGGGGGTTCTGTTCACCCTTTGTCATTGGTTTCTAATTTCACCGTATGATGGCAATTCCAATTTCTCCTTCTTGGAACTTACTGCGTTTCATAGGACATCCTTCCCTGCCTTCTACACACCCATGCTGGTGTGGGGAATATGGACCAACCTTCAGTGAAAGGAGAAATGAAGAATAGCCCTGGACATTTTCACACACCTTAATCTGTAAGGCTAGATGGATTATAGGTACGTAAAGATGCACTTTAACTTGCACACCGTGTTCCAACACAGACGGGCAGGATGAAGTGTTAGGGACTAAGTTCTGACCAGACTACTTGGGTTCTGAAAACCATCCAGCTAATTACTACCTGTGCAAACCTGGGCAGCTAACTTTGCGTCTTTGTGCCTCTGCTTCTTTTGCTGTTAAATGGGCACGATGCCGGCACCTATCTTAACGTACAATATATACGACGAGTGTTTTTATAAAGCACTAATGCAGGAGCTGGAGAAGCGCTAGCTACTGTTTAAGAATTACCGAGTAGTTTACAAAGCAAAACAAAAACCAGCGGAAACTCCCTTCTGTTATTACTTACTTTGTTTTGGGAATTGTACTGGTTGGCAAATGCCAGGTTTTGAACCATTTCCCTATAGCGTGATCAGCTCTTACACGTGTTCACCAGGCACACAAGAAAGCAGGCTCTGTTTGTGGCATACAGAATTCCATGGCTCTAATAATCCATCTTGTAATAAACCGAAGTCTTGGATGTCTTTACTGACAACACATAAAGGGGTAAGTGACATTTTAATGAACTTGGAAGTTCTGTGCTTAAGGACCAGCAATGACTGGCAGGACTCTGGCAAGAACCATGGCATCCCCACAGGTGTAGGAGGGAGCCAGGGGAGCCACATCTCTCTCAATGCCAACAGACCCTACTCGTGCAGCATCTCTGTCTCCTGCCAATCTGGAAGTTTTTTTGAGTCTCGCCGAAAGGATTTGGCTTCGCGGTATTTCCACTCGTGTGCAAGAGACTTGGCATGACCTCAAAAGTTAAAAGCTAATGGCATCACCGTCTTACACCCCCTTCTTAAAGTCTGAAACCTCACAACCCTCCCTCTGCACATCACTCCCAAACAGGTCTTTGGAATACCGTGCTGCATGTCACTTCCCAACCTCTGGGTCTAAAACACCCTTCGGTAACTTCCTGGCAAGAAATGAACGAACTTTAAACCATCAGCCTCTTCTTACTTTAAAAAAACAAAAATAAAAACAAAACCTATCTCCTAAGTCTTCGCGTAAATGCTCAAACTATCCCAAGAGACTGCGCTCGGTGGTGGGAAGAGGAGGTGCTGACAGTCTGCACTACATAGTCCAGAGCACTCACAGCATGGCGATGCCCCAGTGCTTCCCCGCTCTCTCTCCTGCCGCCTGGAACCCAGACAGCCCGATGAGGGCCACCGTGGGCGTGATGGTCAGGGGCCCGATGTATTTCAGCAGAGCCCCGGGCAGGCCCAGGAGGCCGATGACCACTTCTATCAGCGAGGACATGATGATGGCGCCTTGGATCTGGAACGAGAGAAGGCACAGATGCGAAGAGTGAGCTGCTTGTAGATCCAGACTCCAAGCATCACCTGCAACCACAGTGGACAGTTCTGACAGGCAGCGGCTTATTACCTAACAAGTGTGACACTGCTGGAAAATTCCCAGGGCCCCAAAGAAACCAGTGGGGTGAGCGGGGTCTAGCCAACCTATGAATGACATGGTTGACACAGGGGCATTACAGAAACGGGCAATGGACGTATAGCCACCCTACCTCTCCCATGGAGAAGTGAGAGATTTATCATTCCTGCTCAAGACACACAACATTCAAAACCAGGCTCAGAGGAACACTGCGGCACAAAGATTCTGGACTTTAAAAAGTGAGTCTCTGAGGGATGTTTAGAAGATCGTGTTATTGACACAAATTCTAAAGGAATGTTTCTATTGTGGAAAACGACTATTATCTGTGCTAACTCTGAACTAATGGTGAAGGATCTTCCAGATTTGGGAAGATGTGGATAAGCTGTTGTCCATTCTTCGTGTCTGAGGACTCCCATGCCTTGTTCTGTTCAAGTGCACCACAGCGGACAAGTATCTGTAATTCTTTACACACACACACACACACACACACACACACACACAGGGAATGCGGGCTAGAATGAAGAGGTGTGTGCCCTCAGGCAAGCCTCTGTAGCTCTTTCTAAGGGAGCCACGCCCCTCAGCCAGTTATGCTGCAGCGTGTGAGTGGGCAGGTCTGTGGGTACCCAGGGGTTGGGGGGTGGGGGGGAATGAAGGCTAGAAACTTCTGACAGAAATACTGTCTGGCTGTACAAAGCATTTCTGTGTGCTTTATTTTATGGTGATGCCATCTACATTTAGTTTCACAAAAGAAATAAACATGTCAGTAGTTGAAAAGGAAAAGGAAGGCTTGGTGTGCATCACTACCACTTCTTGGGCACGGCCAACAATGGAGCAGGAAAGAAACACAAAGAAGCCAAAAGCAGACAATGCTCCTCTTTTACCTCACGTATCCGGGGATACCAGATGTGCTCTGTGTGCAACAGCTCTGTTGTTCCATTGGACACTGAAACATCTTGAAAACAAAAACAAAGACAACATTTTTTTGGAGTGACACCCATGTTTCACAGGATACATTCATCTTACTCTTTGTAAGATGAAATTTCCTCCCTGTTTTAAGTTTTATTTTCCATAAAACACCCATCCCTAAAATTCGAGTTACGACAGTATGGCTTACCATACTGAAAGGTGTCTTCCCCAACGCTAAATGTAACCAAATTTATTCATCGACTGCGAGCTCCCAGCTTGTCAAAAGCTGAACTGGGGGTGCACGTTGCTAGTGCCAGCCTCACACAAAGACCAACCTTTGCGAGCAGCTAACGGAAACGCCCAAAAGCAAGGTTGCCTGACTGAGGTTTTTAAAACCTAGATAAAACGGAGGGCCTTTTCCAGTTCCTGAATCAAATCAGTGGTCACAAACTAACTCCTGGGAGTAAATGGGAAGCAAATGTTGGAAAACTTTGCTCCTAGAACCTAACAGTATTTTGAAAGTATGACAGGTCTACTTGATTTTCTTAAACCTCCATCTGATCTTTTCCTGACCTCATCGGGTTATTTAAGGATCTTTGCAATCACTAATGGGGGGGGGGGGGGGGAGTTAAAGTCATTTGCAGAAAACCAAAGCAGCCAGATCCTTAAAAAGCAGAGATGTTTCAGAGAAGGGATGCTGACGCAGCAAAGAGAGTGATTACTGGTGGTTCATAAAATCCACTGAAAGAAAGAGGCAGAAAAATAGCACACATGTTCTATTCCGTTCCCATATTTATCAGTTTCATTAGCATAGAGAAATGAGGTCCTTTCTGGTCCTTACTTGCTCTGAGGTTAGGGATGAACGAGTGGGGAGAGAGAGAGACAGAAACATGATCCACAGACTGGAGTGTTCTAAGCGGTTTGTTGGTTTGTATGTTCTCTGCCCGATTCCAGAAAGGATTTAACGCTGCCAAGGGCAGCACGTCCAGGCCTCCCTTCTATCGCGTGCGTTAAAGGACCCCAATGACGTATGCGGAAATAACTGCAATTACCTGTGGTGTTACATTTCCATTTATCTAAAGACAGGATGGCTCGAGCAGGGGCCAGAAATGCAAAAGCACTGGCCTGAAACAGGGGTAACCTAAAAGAAACGAGACCAAAACCATGATCACGGCATCAGGAACTACCGAGGTAGTTCACGATTTGACAGCTTAACAGTCTTTTCCATAGACAAACAGCACATGAGTAAATGCAGGCACACGCCGAAGAGCGAGCCCCGGTCTGCAAAGATCTCCTTCGCCACACAGCCGGGCCCCCGGCTTCTCCGTCTTCCCCTCCCACTGCTCTCCCCACAGACAGCCCCAGCATGGGCCCTGGGGGAGCCCTGCACCCCTCCACCAGCCCCTGCCATCACCACCTTTCCCTTTGGGGGTGGGGGGTGTCGGGCATTTGGGCATCTCGCTTTCCTGCTGAGCTTGTGAGCTCCTTCTGAAATATCGGTGTGTGTCTTCCACTTTACGACCCTCCTCCCTTTCACATTCTTATTGGTTAGCACAGGGGAAAAAAATCTATCTCCCCCATCACTCCATTTTGTAAGTCAGAGACTGCCCTCAATCCTAGAGGACAGGCATCATAATCGTGTTAGTGATCTAGAGCTATGAGGAAAGGAAAGCTGTACGTTACAAATCAACAGTAGACAAGATATTCTGCTCAATCATAAAAAAAAGCATGTGGACTCTGTTAAATCCCCTGCCTACAATCCTCAAATGTCACCATTCAATTACATTTTAGATATTTCATGTTGACTTTCTGAACACCTGAGCTATTCAAATTCAGGAGATTTTGCTTTTTTTTTAAAATGTACAGCATTTCAGCTACAGTTGTATAAAGATGGCTTTATGAGCTAACATAAAACCTTGATATCTATTTGTTATTTTTAACATTATTTTCAGGGTAAAATATAAAACTGGCTCCTTCTGTTTGCAGGGCTGGGAACTCTCAGATGTCCAGATCTTTCTGAAATACCCCCAAACCACCTGGTACCAGCGTCCTGGACAGTGGACGGGAACCCAGCACGTGCCCCTCAGTGCTCTGCCCCAACTGGAACAGGAAGTGGACTAAGAGAAGGTGGCTCTAGCGGGAAGCAGCCATGTTACCAGCCCAGGGCCAGCACAGACCACTCTGCGCCAGACACGGGTCAAGATTCTTTTGTTCTTCTGGCCATTTTAATCATGCAATGAAATCAACCAAGAGTAGGCATGATGCTAGCTTTAGAGCGTAGAGACAGGCTGCACAGTATAGACCAGATGCATTGCTGGTGGTTTCTCACGTGGGCACACCCTCCACCAACCATCCATTTATAGTTACCTGTCAGAGGGGCCCAGAGCACAGTACCATCAAAAGTGGACGTGAAAATCATCTAACGTGGGAACGTATGCCACGAGGGAAACTCTGATTCACAAATACTCCTGGAGCATAACTTTTCAGAAATGTCTTGAAAGGGCAAAGGGTGGTCCCCACTAATCAGGAATGGATGCCTTCTCAAATGGCCCAAATAACATCTGCTTTACTGTCATTTCAGATTTCCAGCAACACATCCTAGGGTCACGTAACGTGGGTTGCATTCCGAGATCTCGGCCTAGGAACGCTGCAATTGACACCACACTGGTGGCTCACTGGTAAAGTGAAGACTGGCTCTGGGTTCCACCCCCAGTGACGTGAACTGCTCTTGACCTCAGTCTGGGCACCTTACGGGGCAAACATTTTATGGCTTAACCATGACCAAAGGTCCTGAGAACACAGCTGCAAAGAAGCTCACTCATTTCAAACAACCAGGATCCTGAATTCCTTTGAAAGTAGGTGATAATAGAAAATTCCCACATGTGCTATCTCGAAGTCTCCCAAAATGATCTGCAAAGGGGCTGCACATGCCAGCTTACACGTTCCCGTTCAGCCACACACACGCTGACCGCCACAAGCAGTACTGGCCGGAGGACAAGCGGCCACTGTACAGGAAGGAGCAGAAGTGCCCCAGAAGTTAAGGGTGGTCTCCACAACTAGCAGAGTCAATCAGTGGCTTGACAGAAATTTTCTTAGGGAAAGTGGTGACAAGAGCTATTATTTCACCAAATAAGAACTTACCTAAATACAAAGCCAATTTTCCAAGAAAAAGGCTGAGGACGATAAAGCACTAGATATTCTCATCTGATAAAGCAGCTTTTTCCAGCCCTTCCCCAGTGTGCAACTGATCAACCCCAGGGCTCTCCTTCCTGTACCTCGGGTCCCTGGGCTCTCCATGTAGACAAGACTGCCTGTTCTTTTAATTTTGTCCCGACAGCTAGAAAGGAAACTAATTCAGCTGTGCCTTTCTTTACACCAGGAGCTGACAAACTGGACCGTGAACCAAGTCTGGCATATGACTCGTCTTTGTGAGTAAGGTTTCACTGGGACACAGCCTCTCCATCCGCCGATTGTCTGCGGCTGCTGTGGGGCTACGATGTGGAATCCAGAGGTCACAACAAAGACGACAGAGCCCCAAGTATTTATTGCTTATCCCTTTACAGAAAAAGTTTGCCACCCTCTTCTATAGGGAAAGTAGATCTTAAATACGGAAGAGAGGTGGTGGGTTTTTGCAGATGAGTTTTTAAGGTTAACAAGATCACTAGAGGTTAGTAAGAAAAAATGTGAGCAGACAGACACTTCTGTTGTGACACATTCCCATGTCAGGCTCTGGCCCCAGGATGGAGAAAAACCTAACCAGTCCCAGACAAGACTTCCTTTCTTCAAAACTCTGCTGGAGGCGTCCCATTTCCTCCTCTGAGCCCAGAAGACCAGAGCCCTGGGCCCCCGGCTCTTCCTCACCAGCCCCTTCACAGAACTGCACTCCAGATTCTTGCCTCGGAGCCTTTGCTCTCCGCTCAGTCATCAACTCACTTCCGATGTTCAATGTTTACTCATCATTAAGGCACAGAGGCCACACCACCTCATCCAGAAAATGCTCCGGGATCTCCTTTGGGTTTGTAACGTGTTCCCCTTACAACTCAGGACTTTCTGGCCGTGATTTCCACAAGTCACTCCACAAATTGCCAGGAAGCTGCTTCAGGGGTGCTGGTTAAAAATGGAGACTTCTGCATCTTACCCAGTCCTGGTTAATCAGAGTCTCGGATGGGGCCTGCACCCTGCACCCTGCATAATCACTTGTGGGCGACGCTGAGGCACCAGGCACCTCGAAGACGGACAACCCCGGGGCCAGATGAAGGGACCTACCATTCTGCAACGACAAAAAAAAACTACCCTGGGCTGCCGACAGGTTTCTGCCGTGTGAAGGAAGACAGCTAGACATGGCCACACACGGAGGTGGTGGTGCCGATGGGGCAGGTCACTGAGGCAGGCATCGGCAGGGGCCGTCACCTACCTAACGGGCAGGAAGCGCCACACCACACACGGCAGGGGCTGTGAGGAGCGCAGGCAGAGAGAAGAGCAGGCACACACCAGAGCCACAGAGCAGCCCCAGGAGTCCTCAGAGAACTGCAGCTTGACTGTGGGCAGCACTGCCGTACTGAAGGTCAGAGTGGACCAAGGGCATGTGCCCCAGCTGGCGCCCACGGGCAAAAGCAACCTTGCTCGGAGAGGACCACCTTGGGGGAACTGGGAAAGCTGACCTTAATCCCAAAACGTCACCAGAAGGCACTCTGGCAGCCTGTAGCCATACCGTCTGTGGTCCATGCTTCCAGACTCGCTCACGCTGTGGTGTCATGTCAGCTCCAGGGACCTGCCGGCCCGGGCCAGGTCTCCGCACCTCAGCCTCGGTGGCCCCCTTCACAGCACCGAAGCTATCTGTGTGTGGACCCGCCCATCTCCCAAAGGGGCGGAACTGCCCTGACCGTGGGAACCAGGCCCTTTTACCCATCACCATGGTGTCCCCGGCACCAACTTTCACTTAACAATTAATTAATGGATTAAAGGTGCTATTGACAAATGTTATTCTTTGAGAAGAATTTTATTAGACTAAAAATAAGAAGTCTTTCTGTCATGTTGATTTTAACTGCAAATTAGGGAAAGGACTGACTTTCTTTCTTTCTTTCTTTCTTTCTTTCTTTCTCTTTCTCTCTCTCTTTCTTTCTTTATGATATAAAGCACTGGGCAGAAAGAACAGGGAGTAAAGTGTACATGTGAATTTTCCAGACAAAACCAGACAACTTCCCCAAGGTCCCAGGGGCTAGCAGTCCTCCTTGGTGTCATCAGGAGAAAAGTCCTTAAAAAGCTTACAAGGGCAGGTGGGCCCTACAAAGAGCACCTCAAAGGTAAGAAACGTTATCTTCCCAGAACTGAATCATTTAGGGAAAATGAATAAAATAAAACAGTTCATCTATACAGTAAGTACGCTAAGAAATCTGGCTGACTTCCTTGGTCTACCAAGAAAGCTATCAAGTTGGTACAAAACCTTTTGTTGTGAAATAAAGATTTACTCGAGTCTAAACGGCAGCATGATTTTAAAACAATAATCTCTGAGAAACATAGAGCAGGTCTGGCTTCAAAGAAATAGTTTCAAAACTGAATCTGCCATCAGGAATGTGTATCCTAAGTGCCTTTAAGGAAAAGCAAACCACAGTATGTCACAAGAAACTCTTTAACTGGTAACATTTTCCTATTGTTTCCCATATGTATATATGTTCTATCAACTAAACTATCTGGAAAGTAGCTCCCATTTCCTAAGGATAAACATACACTCCTGCATCATCGCTTTCCCATATCATACCCAAGGACATTAACTTAACAATGTTATCTAATATTCAGACCATATTTAAATTTATCTGTTTATAAATATGCTTATACCTGCTCCTGCTCCCCCAAATCCAATCAGAGTTCCTATACTGCATTTGGTAGTCTTGTGTCAGGCTTACAGCCAGGCCAGACACTTCCCGAAAGGACACTGCCTGGGTGTTGGGTGCTGTCCCACAAGGTGGGACCTTTTTCCTGTTGTAATTAAGAATCTATCGCGTGATTCTTAGGCTATGTGAATATTATATTCCCACTAGCTTATGAACATTCTTACATAGTGGGCTTAAAAATTACAATTTTTCAATTTGATCATTCCATCTGTATTTAATTAGTGGCCTTTTGTAAAGAAGAGCTTGCCTTTTTTGTCCAACTTTATCTTTTTCTTTTTTGAACATCATTGCAGGTACGTGAATAAATTCCTTTCAAATTCAGTTTTACAATTCACTTCCATGACCATTCTTTTTAATGTACTGTCCCAAACTTGCCCAAAGAACCTGCTCAAGCAGGTTCTCCTTCTTTATGAAGTTGACTCTCCCCCTACACCCAACGCCCTGACCTCCACCCCTTATTCTTTAAGCAGTTTTTTGCTTTCTGGCACAAAATGCTCCAGGGTCAACGTGTACTTTTTTCAGCCCTGGCCTTTGAGTCAACCACTACTTTAGGAAGCCCAGGTCCATTTTAGTGGAGAATGGCATTTAGAAACCAAGATTGAGCACCAGGTGGGCTCACTGTCACTGAGCGGACATTTAGTTAGTAAACAGAGCTACAATTCATTTTTGAATTATGGGGTCATGATACCTATAGTTCAGCCCAATACCCCTGGATTACCTTCTTTCTTTCCATATTTGTATCTTTCCTTTTCTTACACCAAGTGTCCTGATTCTCCATCATTATCAACATACCATTCGTTTTTCTTACCCTATATAACATCATACAGCACAGTCCAAGAATTACACATCTATGTAATTACGTGTCACTATGAACAAGACTATTAAGATTATTAAGATTTCTCTTTACTTTGTGCTTAGGATACACCCCAATCACGGAATGTAAAGTACTGTGTTCTAAAGTCTCTGAATGAATTCTTTTCTATGTGGTTAGCAATCTGACATATAGCTCACCTCTTTCTATAATTCAATTTTAGGTTTGCTTTTCTTCGTTTTTGATTTTATGTTTTGACTATGTTGAACATTTGTACAGTTTAAAAATCAAATCATATAGGGAGATATACCAGAAAAGTCTCACTCCCATCCCTAACCCCTCCACCCCCTTCCCACCTAACTCACTATAGTTAACCGTTTTCATTAATTCCTAACTTACCCTTACTCCTTCATACATACACTCACACACACTTTTTTGCAGCTTGTTTTTTCAATATATCCTGGAACTTACTCTATACCAGTTAACAGAGATCTTTCCCATTCTTTTCAGGGCTGCATGGGATCATACTGTGTGAGGTACAGATAGCAGCCAGTCTCCTACAGATGGACATTTAAGTGTTAAATATTTTGCCATTACAAATTATACAGCAATAAATCACTTTTTGTGTATTATTTTGCATTTATGAGAGTGTATCTTAAGAGTAAGTTTCTAGAAGGAGGATTGCTGGATCAAATGGTAAATGCACATGTACTCTAGATACTGTAAAATTCTTCTTTGTTATAAAGGTTGAACTCCTGACAGTAATGTATTAAGAATGCCTGTTCTTCTTTATTATAAAGGTTGAACTCCTGACAGCAATGTATTAAGAATGCCTGTTCTCCCCACCGTCTTGCTATCAGAGTGGCTCATCAAAATTTTTATTTTTTGTGAATCTGACAAAGGTGAGAAATGGTTATCTCAGGGTAGCTTTAGTTTATATTCTGTTATTATAAACCAACTTATCATTTCCAGTGGAGAAGGACCATTCTATACCTCTTCTGTGATCTGTTCACAACTTTTGCCTTTACAATTTCTGGTATCTTTTAAAAATACTTAATCTGCAATACATTACAAATATTTCCTCCAGTTTACCATTTTTTGTTTATGGTATATTTTTTCAATGTAAAGTTTAACGCTTTTTAGATTTAATGTCATCAAATTTACTATCCTTGTTTCTGGGATTTAAGTCCTAGTTTAAAAGTTTTTCCCGGGGCGCCTGGGTGGCGCAGTCGGTTAAGCGTCCGACTTCAGCCAGGTCACGATCTCGCAGTCCGTGAGTTCGAGCCCCGCGTCGGGCTCTGGGCTGATGGCTCAGAGCCTGGAGCCTGTTTCCGATTCTGTGTCTCCCTCTCTCTCTGCCCCTCCCCTGTTCATGCTCTGTCTCTCTCTGTCCCAAAAATAAATAAACATTGAAAAAAAATTAAAAAAAAAAAAAAGTTTTTCCCTACTTCTGGGTTATAAAGGAATTTACCCTTGTTTTATTCTTCTATAGTTTCATGATTCTTACAATTGGATCTCTAATCCATTTTTAGTTGATTTAAAATACTCCTAACTAAAGATAAGTGTAACCTTTTGACTTCAAGTTCATGCCATTCTGGTTTTATAGGCAAATGCCCAGATTAGATGAACTATTCCAGTCAGTATTTCCAATTACAGAGTCCTGGAGATCCTTGGCTGGAAGCTATCAACCAGCTTGTCTCCCAAGCCACAGCTCACAGCCAGAGGCTTTGTCCAGACAGAGCACAGGAATTTAGGAAGGAGGACTAGCTGAATACAATTTTGATAACCTCCTTGTCAAGCATGATAGTATCAACTATTTCCAGTCAAGAGTCTGTTAGCCTAAAATATCTGAAGAACTGAACTCATCGACCCCGCCATGTACTAAGAGGACTCAGCCAGTCTCCTAGTATCAGAAATACAGAGAAACAGCATGTCAGCTGAAGGGGAGACCACCTGGCAAAGCTAGTGTTGAAGGAGCTAACTTGAACAGCCTCAGCTGAGAGACGGCCGGTGCTCAGGCTGCAGGAGGAGCTGGATAAAGTGCCCTCACCACTTTCTGATGGCCTGAGACAGATTCTGGGGGCCCTTCCTGATCGGGGGATGCTGGCAGTGTGGCCGAGGATTGCACCCAACCACGTGCTACACGCACTCAAGGACATGCCGCTCTGCCAGACGTCCTAGACCTTGCCCACTGCGCCCTTCTGCCTCACCTGCACTCACCTGCCTCCTTACTTTCCAGAAGGCCCACAAAAATAATGAGAGCCAACAGACAAGTACAGACAGGTGCCAGGAATTATCTCATTCAGCGCTCACTAACTATTTCATCATTATTAATTACCATTTTACAGATGATGGAAGGGGGCCCTGAGATACCAGGCAGTTTTTCCAAAGTCACAAGGCTGGAAAATGGTGCAACAGGAGTGAGGCCAACTCTGAAACCAAAGCTCCCCGATGCAGCTGGTTAGGGGATCAAGGCAAAGCTCCCTCCAAAGTCATTAGCTCCGGGTTCTCACTGGCTCCCAATTCTGTAATGTACTACTTGAAATGTGAGTTAAATGGACAGTCAATTTTTTTTATTTAGTGGGAAAAAACCTGTAACCTGCTACTATGTGTCTGCTTAACATGACAATATGAAAGACAGTCACCTACATGGTAATTTTGGCAAACATGTTCACCTGAATCAACGATGCCTCTGGCTGGCCCCATCCTCCAGTTTACAGAAGATGAGGGGGACTGTGGAAAAAATCAAATACCACCCCGAAGACACAATCAGACAAATTCAGACCATTGGATGCTCCATAAGAACACTGGCCTGGGCACTTTAGGAAGGTAATGTTATGCAGGAAAGAAGTGAGGACGGTTTATGATTAAGAAACCAAAGAAACACATAAAACAGATGTGCCACATGACCTTGACTGCATCCGGGTGCAGGGAGGTAAACGAATAGTTAAGGAAGGTATTTTAGCGACAACCTGAGAAATTAAATAGCCTGCACATTAGATGACATGAGGGAATGACAATGTTCTCAGGTGTGGTAAGTGGTTACAAAGGGGACCCTCATTCCTAGGAGAGCATTTAGGGGTGAGCTGGCATGTTATCTACAACTACACCACCAATACATAAACAGAAAGCGGGAGAGATCCCAATCTCCCTCACCGCCAATATAATCACTGCGTCCTGTCATCCCTGTTAGTTTTATGAACTGTGAAGAGTTCAAGGCCCCAAACTGGAGCCCTGGAAGCATCCTGCAGCCGCCCATGCTCAGTGAGCACACATCTCATACAGGCCCCTAGAACCCAGGCAGGTGACAGACAGGGGAGCTCCCTCCTCAGGAGGGACGATCCGGTTAGAGAACAGGTTGCTGCACCAGCTACTGTCACTCTTGGCCCAAACCCTACCTTCTCTCAGCAAAGGAAGGTTTTGCATGCCTGCTACAGGCCTGTGATGGCCAGGAGGGGCTCCTTTGGGTGGGTGGGGGTAGGGGGACCCCACCTACAGTCTCTTCTTTTGTGGGAGACCTCAGAGTGAGGCCTCCAAGAGGCGTCTGGGGCAAAATGCTGAAGGTAACCCCCAAAGACAGCACCTGTCACACCAAGGGGAAGGTCAACATGGCAGATGAGGGCAGCGATCAGGGCCCTCCCTTCCCCCCAGCTCTGTACTGACTGGGGTGAGGGGCGAGGACTCTGGGAAGCTCAGAGCTGGACTGAGACTTGACTTTTGTTTTAAGAGGCAGCAGCAGCCAATGCATCAGCTGAGTCCTCCAGCTCAAACCTACGGTGGGGCGGGGTGGTTAGGGGGATGGTGTCAGAACAAACTTGCCTTGATCTCTAGGGATTTCAAAGTTTTGCACTAATTCTTGGAACAAGCCTGAGGAGTTCCCAGGATTGACATCACAAACTAACCAATGAAGACCTCGTTGAAAGCGAAGTGCAGGGAGTTGAGGTCAAAGGGCAGGAGGAAGAAGGAAAAGGCAGGGTGAGGAGGAGGGACGTGGCAGCGGCCGTGGCAGAAGTGCTGCCCCCAGCAGGCAGAGGCTCAGGGAAGCACTAAAGCCTCGGAGTCACTCACATCAGGGACTGCGACCCACGACCGTCATTTCAAAACAATCAGGACCTGGGGGACAGGAAACCACCAAGTGCGCCCGGGGAGGTGTGCAGTGAAGGGAGGAGGGTCTGCAGGGAGGCCACGTGGTGTGGCCTCAGCCCACGGGGGGGTGGAGGGGGAATTGACGGGACATATCCCCCAAAGGAGCCTTCAGGAAGCGGCATCTGAAAGCTGGCACTCTGGGCTCGTGCCCAGTTCGCAAAGGCCTGCATCTGCTTCACCTTCAGTTTCCCTACCAATTCCGGTTATTTTTACGGAATGAAACGGGTTTCCCAGAACAGCGCACCACTCTTCAGCAGGGTGCCCGTGTGAAACGAGGAGGAGGGACGACCCGGCGGCAGCCCACAGGTCAGGGGTGTTGACACTTTCCTCCCTCTTCTGCTCTAGACCCCAGCTTCCTCAAAGGAAAGGTCCCGCTCCTCACAGCCACGGGCCACAGTTGGTCTTTAAGCCCCACGCACCCACTGCAACCAATGCAGGGGAGCATCAGGTACTCAGTACACGCTGGGCAAATATGCAAAGACATGTACACAACTCAGGCACTACAGGGTCTGAAAATAGGTCCTAGAAATCAGGAACACTGAACATGAAATGTTGTCCTTCTGCTGCTCTAAACCCAAGGAAACAGGCACCAAACTGCAAACACACATGCACACACACACAGACATACACGCTGCACACGTGCACATGCATACACAGGCCACCTACGATCCTTACAGCTATGACACCAGGAATAAACCTCACTCCAGGCTCCGTCAGCCCTCCCCTCCTGCGCTGTCCCTCCCTGGCCATCCTCTCTGCCCCAACTGCTTTCTGTATTTAAATGATCCCGCTGTGATCAGGCAATAAATGCATAAGCCTGTTAAGATGATAATTCACAGCCTGTGAGGAGGACCCACATTAGCACCCAGAACTAAAAGGTGTTTCATATGATTCATACTCCACAACTTCTCAAACCTACTGTAGAAAGCTTATAATAATATACAAAAGCAGAATAATGGCAAAACATCATCTACAGGCCACCTTCAGAAAAGCTGCCACTCATTTTCACAAACGGAATCGGCTGGGGAGGTCATCTGCCCAAGGTCAGGGGGCTGAGTAGGTCCCCGTAACTTCTTGTGCTCACTGAACTCCATGTATGAAAGGAAAAGAAACCATCATTTGCCACATGGCTTCAGCTAATGCTTTATACTGGGTACTGTGGGTTCTCCCTTCCCATGGGATTATAGTTCAATCACTGTAATATCCCAAAACTTGATTTCAAAAAATACATCAATTACTTTTATTAGCTGCAATTCAAAATTAGTTTTCCTTAAAACAGTAATGTTTGACTTCTAATATTATTCATCCGTTAAAGCAACATCACTGCACTGCAAAATTAACCATACGCAATTAAACAGCTGACAGGTGCATCCCAACTCGATCTGAACCAGCAATGCAGCCAGCTCTGGCAGCACCGACTTGGTGGGTCTCTGGAACAGACCCGGGGATGCTCACCCTCAGCCCCTCCTGAGTGTCTGAGTACCACGGATGGATCCTCACTCTGAGATCTGACCGCCAGCCCTGCTCTGCTGGCAATACTGGAAGAGGGGGCGTGGAGGGGAGGAAGTTGGGTATCTGGCCACTCTGGGGATTTCTGCTCTTCTCCCATTCAACCTACGGGAAACTGGACAAGGGCGAGGAGGTGGTTCCGCTGGAGAGGGGAGCCCTGCCTCTTGGAGCCCAGTGGAAGGAGGGAAGAGGGCATTAGAGAAGTTAGAGCTCTAATGGAAAGGGTGGGGAGATGCAGGGGACACAGGGAGATGGGAGGGACACATGAATATATAGGTGCAGCAAACAAACCCCAGAGGTGGTGACCAGCCAGTCAGGGAGGGAAAATTCCCTCACCCACCTCACCATCTCAGTTCATCTTTGCTCAGCAGAACCTCAAGTATAAGGTGGACAGACACTGAAAAGAATGTATCAATAACAGCTTAAGGCTTTGCAGAATTGGGAATCCACACCAATGGAAGCTAGGATCCCAGGCAAGAAAAATATGCTATTAGCACAGAGAAGTAGAACAACAGTTAACCCTGGCAGGAAGGGCCAGGAACCCAAGGGACTGACACTGCGAGGTGGGCTGCTCCCCACCCCGCCCAAGCCCAATCTCTCCAGTCCCAAGGGCAGCTGCTCAAATTCATTCAATCTTGATTCTTTAATCAAGACACATGAAACACACACCCCATGCTTTTCTTTCCATTTAAAGATCAAAGGCAGGAACAGACCTCCAGAATGCAGGCTAGAGCTAACTCTAGCTAAACTCATCACTCAACCCCCAAACACACACACTCACTCTGCCTCCATCTGTCTGTCTCTTCCCGCTGCCCCCTGGCTAGCTATCTCATCCCACATCTGGACTCTGCCACCTCTAACATTCTCCTTATCTCCCCACCAGACTCCTTTGCATGGATCCCCACTGCCTTTCTCTTGGATATCCCTGATCTCCTGAATCTGGCCCATAACCCCTTCTACATAGCACCCAAGTAATGTCTTTCAAGGCTCAACCCCAGTAGGTACGTGCCCTGCCAACAGAGCCCTAGCAAGTTCCCTGTGCCCCATTGATAACGCCCAAGTATCAGAGACAGGCCCACAGCTCAGCCTCTGGTCAGGGGAAGCACTCACCAGCCTGACTTCCTGCCTTTGCCCCTGCCCTTCCCAGGACAGAAAATGCTCCTTCAACCCTCCTGGGCCAGGGGCCTACTGAGTGTTCAACACCTATCTCACATGCTGCCAACTCCCCTGTGACTCTCCCTTCAAGTCCCCAGGACACCACTGCAAATCTCCGAAGGTGCACGTGGCTGCCCTTTAGGCTTTGCAGCACATGCTCCCTTCACTGCCTCCATAGCTGGGTCCAGCCAGTCACCCAGGGCCTTATATAAAGACTGTTTGCTAAGTGGGAACCAGTCCATACTTTTCTCCTCCTCTTTTCCCGGATAAAGAATGTGGACACCACTCCACACGCCAACAGCCAGAGAAAATCCACATCCCAAGACAAAACCACACCAAGTCACCCCATCCAGCAGCACATACTTGCTGGTGTGGCTGGCAGATGTGAGCCACCCCCTCCCAACTTAGAGCCAGTGCAGAGGGCCACCACAGTGAGGATGGGACTCACAGCTGCTCATGCCATCCAAGGACATGGGTGCGGCTTCCCTGACACCTCCAGCAAGACAGAGCAGGGAAAGCTACTCTCACCGAGCCTCTTGGGCATGGAGTGCAGACCCAAGCACTTGTACTGCGCGTGCAAATGTGTGCCCGTGCACACACGCTACAGCTCTGCATGATGGGGCCACGAGCCATCCCAGCAGCTATGTCCCGTCCCAGCAGCTACATCAAAGCCCTCTCCTGTCCTCCTCAGCTCAGCTGCTGGGAGCGGTATGGCAGCAGGGGTGAAATGCACAGACCCAAGCTGTTCTGTTTACGTCTCTTGTGCCCCGAGAATGGACAAGATGTCCCTGAGCAGGTGCCCTCCCATGATGAGAGCCCTCACCGAAAGTTCCCACCCCTCCCTTTTGTGTCACTAGCAGGCACCTGTGCCCGCCGCTGCCAGGCCCCACCGTCAGACAGGACTAAGAGCACAGTGCGTATTCTACCACAATGAAGACGCACGCATCCCTTCCCCTCTTCAGATCAACCAGCACCATCAACTCTAAGCACTGCCCAGTTCATAGATGGTTTGTGATACAAGTTCCACAGTGAGTCACTTGTTTAGAAAAAGAACAACTCCCCCAGAGAACTGGTGGCCTGTGTACAAGGTAACGCTCCGGAGTCAGCCAACAGAAGTTTCTTAATACACTTAGACTGGAAGTGCAGAATCTTGAATGTTCTATCAAAAGACTGAAAGATGCACCCAAAGTTACCTACCTGGCTCTAAGAAAGTAACTCAAGTCCTCCATGGGATGCCCAGAACACATCCCCTGCCCCCTAGCAGGTCAATGACACCCTGCCCCTCCCCTCACGGATCCCCCAAGGAGATCCTCCCACTGAGGGAACGGATCTGCTCAGAGCAGTGGCTGCAGGCGGGCCTGCTGGGACTGGAGTGTGACAACTCCAAGAGCTGGGCAGCCTCCACCGCCTTCCTTCCATCAGCAGACCTGCCAGGGAGCTGACCCTATCCCCTTCCCAGGACATCACCTTAACACTGCTCACAGCCCTTCCCGTATTTCTCCTGTCCCCAAGTAAGGGCAACCCTCTTGAGGTCCCTGAGGATTCTGACTCCTTGGAATACAGTCCGTGATTCCCAAGCTGCCTCTCATCTTCTCCCTCCTGTACCGCCCGCCAGGGAGGCAAACCCCTCCTCCAGCTGTCTCTAATGGAGCAAGAGACAGCACTCACAAGTGTGCCCTGCTGCCCTTCCTCTGGGGACAGTCCTGCCCCAGCAGGCTCCACCCTGTGAGCAGAGCCCAGGGCCAAGGAAAAGGCTGTACTGTGAAGAGGGTGGAAGAGGAGACAGGAGAGGCACGAGCGGCCTGCAAGAGGCAGGCAAGGACGGTTCTCTTCCTTCTTGAGCCAGCTCCACACCTGTTCTAAGCTGGGGGCTGGGGAAGCGAGATGAACAAGCCAGAGCCCTGGCACCAATGAGGGGAGCACAATCCAGTGGGAAAAGACACGAAAACAAAAAAGGACAAAGTGGAGGAAGAGCCACATTAGAAGACGGTGCACAAGATTCACATGTGGGGATTCAGAGGCGGCAGCAACGGGGCCTTGAAGAGACAAGGATGCTTCACAGAGGTGGGGGGTGCGGGGCAGGCCAGGAGGATGAGCAGGGTTTCCTGGCTGTTAGGGAGCCAAGCACAGGACGGTGAAACAGCAGGTTCCAGAAGGAGCTCATCGTAGCATAGGTGCGGGGCTCAGAGGCAGGCCGGGAAGGGCGCTCGGTGGGACAGAGTGAAAGGGAAAAACCTGAAGAATGGGCGCAGTCGGATTTTTAAACGGGGAGTGGGGGCTGCAGCCCAGCACCCGGCAGCATGGAGGAAGACGTGGTGTCAGCAAGAGGGCCGGGGACAGAGTGGGGAGGAGGGGAGGAGAGCAGCTCTGGAGGCGGGAAACCAACTGGGCATGAGTGGGGCAGTCAGGTCTGAACTAAAGGAAGTGGGGCAGAAAGGGGCTACTGGAGAGAATGAGCCCCACCGGCTGGGGATCTAGAAGGAGCGGAGAGAGAGACTGAGTTTCCAACTTGCACACCTGGGCGAGAAGCAGGGCCACTGACCAAGAGAGGAAACACAGGATTGGGGAGGGGGGCGCACTGGCCAGTAGGACATGCTCCCTGCCAACTCCAGCTGGTTCTTCCGTGTGGCCCTAGGTGAGCGGCACTACTCATGCCTTAGGGGGCTTCCGCATCCCAATTCAGCATCCCAATCTCACCTGCATCCAAACGTTGTCTGCAGCAAAGTCGTGATTCCCACACAGAAGAAAATGGTCCCGATGAGCTGGCTGGTGGCCCACTGGTCGTACCCCACGCACATGGCATCCGCCAGCAGAAAGGGCACAGCGATGGTGCCACTGAAGCAGGTCAGGTAGTGCTGTGGGCGACAGGAGATGGTTGAGGGAAGAGTAAACTCTTCCTTGTGTGTGTGTGTGTTTGGATTTTATACTAACTTTGCCCCGTTGGTTTTAAAACAGCCCACGTGAAGAATCTCTGATTTTGGTGTATACGTGCACATCGTGTGCCACATCATCTATCTTTTCCAGCATTTCTCCTTTCTAATACATTTTCCTGTCTTACCACTCACCTGAATCCAGGCCTGCACAGAGCACATGATTCAAGCACTGGTGTGATTTTGTTTACACAACTCTTACTGGAAATACCTGCTTCTTTCAAATGCTTTTTTAGCATCAATTGCTAAAATCCTAGGTCTTTTCTTCCTCTGATCTGGTGACGTGAATTGGGCTGCATGGTACCATTCTTTTTTTTTTTTTTTTTTTAACGTTTATTTATTTTTGGGACAGAGAGAGACAGAGCATGAACGGGGGAGGGCAGAGAGAGAGGGAGACACAGAATCCGAAACAGGCTCCAGGCTCTGAGCCATCAGCCCAGAGCCTGACGCGTGGCTCAAGCTCACGGACCGCGAGATCGTGACCTGGCTGAAGTCGGACGCTTAACCGACTGCGCCACCCAGGCGCCCCATCATGGTACCATTCTTGAAACAAATCCTAGTTCGTCATGTTAGGTTTTTCTTCTGGGATTTGATCTGCCAATATTTCATGTGGACTTCTACATCTATATTCTTGAGATAATTAATCTGCTTTTTAAATTTTTTTAATTCTCTCGGGGTCTGTGGATTGAAGTTACACAGGCTTCACTGCACAGGGTGTTTTCCATCTCTTTCTAGGGTCTGGCATTATTTGACTACCATCAGGGAAGGGTTATGGACATATGGTAGCTGTGGGAATCCTCTAGAAAGAGCCCATCCCCTCTTCCCTTGGGCCCCAGCCCTACCCTTTCAGCCCTGGAGGGACATTCTTGGCCCTCACTGCTCACGTCCCTTCCTCCCAAAGGCCTGTCTCTTCAGTTCCCACTTCTGTTCTGCAAACGTCCTACTGTCCTTCCCAAGTCCCCCATCTCTGCTCACATTTGCCAAAATGTGTGCAGCCCCTGACGCTCAACTGTACAACACGCAGGGTGTTCCACGCGGGGAACAGAGCGTTCCTGTGCAGGACTTCACAGAGCTGCTCACAAGCTTAAGAGCGCTGCATATTGCCAAGAAAGGCACGTCGCACATAGAGTTTGCCAATCCTAGACCCGGGCACACTTCTAGAGACATCTATAACACAAACATTCCCCAAAGCGAGTTTCCTGAACCTAAAGACCCCTTAGCTCCTTTGGCCGTGACTCCTCCTCTGTCAGACACCTTTCAGTCGGGGTGACCAACTGCTTTCATGCCTGTGTGGGAGATGAGGGTGGGAGGTGGGGGAGTGCTGGAAACCTGGCCGAAGCATCAGGTGTGGGCAGGTACGGCCCGGCCTCCAAGTAACTACCCCGGTGTGGGTGATGGGATCGATTTTTCTCAGCATCTGAAATCCCTCATGTTGAACAGCCCATTCCAACTTGAGAAAAGAAGAAAGGGAGGTCAGACCCCCAACAGAGTCCAGGCTAAAACAGCCAAGGCAAATACAGGCCAAGGGAAAAGGGCCTCCCAACTTATGTTCTTCTCCAAAAGCCCCACTCCAATGCCTAAGAGGGAAAAGGGGATGGAGAGAGGGAAAAGGGGATGGAGAGAGGGAAAAGGGGATGGAGAGAGGGAAAAGGGGATGGAGAGAGGGAAAAGGGGATGGAGAGAGGGAAGAGGGGAGGAAAATACCCAAGATGCAGGGACCTGGTGTCAGCCTGGGTCACCTCCCGCCCCACCCCCCTTGCCCTGGTGGCCTGCCCTCTCTACTCACACTGTAACCTGCAACCTCTACCACAGCAATGCTTCCCTTCCTTTACAGAGAAGACTGAGCCTCCCACGTGTGTCCTGGCCAACACAGCGCTTCTCAGGGTCACCCACATTTCGTGGCAGAGCTGACCACGACTGGACTGCACGGGTAGGAATGAAGACAAAAGCTTCTCTGCCCTCCCTGTACCCTCCCCTCTTTCTAGATCTCTACAGTCCTTGCTCTTTCCTTCCACATCACTGATCTTGCTCACTCCTTGAACATTTTCCTTCCTTTGTTCCCTGGTTGACCTCCTCCTCCTGTTCCTTTCTTCCTTTCACTACCCTGAAATGGATGCTAACCAGTCCCAGTCATCATTCTTAAAAGAGTAATTTATAACAAAGTCGGCAATAATAAAAATCAAAACTGAATTTTTAACGGATCCAGACAGATGAGTCAAACATCTGCTGGTGGTCACATCCTAAGGGAACCACCTTACCTGCAACCCCAAAAATATGCACAGGTACCAGGGGGGGACGTCTTCTATGGTGTAAATCATGTCCGATCTCTGGGGGTCTAGACTGCCGGTGCTATCCAAGGTCTCGGCGAGAGAGCTCTGTGAGTGAGAGGGAGAAAAGGAATTGTTTAACAAGAGCAAGGAGTAATAGTAACTCAGCTCAGTACAGCCCACAGTTACTGAAAAACAACTTTATAAAGTGGTGACCATTCTCTTGTGTAAAAATAAGCCTTGGCTGCCTTTTACACAATGCTCAGCCCACTCAGTGAGACGAGCTGTCCTCAGAATTTGGGGGCTCGATATCCCATCACTGACTCATCCCCAAGAGCACCCAGCTTGCTCAGAACTTCTCCCCAAGCCTAGGGAACCCCTACATAGAGAGGGATGCTCCCAGGTTGAGTCTACAAAGCGATACCTTGGCATGAACAATCCTTGAGTGGTGCCCCAAAGGAAAAAAGGTTATGAAATGCTGATCACTTTGAAACAGAGAGCACTAATCTGCCCTTCCTACCCCATCCCATTCCTGCAAGGACAAAGATCTCTGTACCCTAAAAACCAAACAAAACAAGTCCTACGCCTTCCTATCAAAACACTGCTTCTCAGACACAATGCTGAGTGAAAAGAGCAAAATTTTAAGTACAGAGATAGGAAGATTTCAATTTTGTTTAAAGACTAAAACTTTGCTTATAGTTTAGGGGACAATGGTTTTTTTTTTTTTCTTCTCTTTCCTTCCCCCCACTGTTACTACAGACTTTAAAAATATTAGGTGTTGCATGCTTTTTGAGCCCAAAATTTTCACCAAGACTGAACACGTTAGGTTATAGTCTAGACGTTTACAGTCAGTGTCTGCATTACTTCTGAGCTAAACAGAAAACTGAAGGTAACCCCAAGTCCCCCATGTACCCTTAAAACTGCTCTGGTTTCTAAAACTCTATGAACAGTTTCTTAGAATCCACGATGAGCATTTCTTCCTAAGTCTTTTGTACTTAAAAACGTGCCTAACAGGAAACAAAATTAAAAGATGTTCCACAAAAAAAGTAAGAATAGCGACCTTCTGACTATACCTAGCCCCATTTGTGCCCCCTTGTCCATGGATACAGTCCACAGAAAGATGCGGACTCTCTGTCTGTCACTTGATTTCCCATGCAGAGGTGGACAGGGATTTGGGGGCCAAATATTCTTGGACAAAAGGAGTGATGCAGTTCAGCCTTACCTTCTAAAGCCTAAAAGTAAATGTCTGCTGTAAGTTGACATTTGAGTTAATCCAAATGAGAACGGAGTATGACCTTTCAGAGAACTTTTTCTTACATTCAAACAACGGATATTGGCAGATTTGCATTCCTGAATGAGTTAAAATATACTATGTAAGTCTTTTAAAAATCTGGGATTTTTTAAAAGCGGTGGTAGAGAAAGTACATGTGTATGGAAAATGTGATATGATATGTGGTGATGTGCAGTAAAGGATGAACAACAGCAGGACTGGGTTGTCCAAACCCTCACACATTTCAAAAACAGCTTGGTCTTGCTTGGCAAGTGGGAGAGAACCTGCAAGTTCTGGGAATATGCTGCTCTTAAGAGTGTGTCTACCTCGAGCCTTGGGCTGCCCCAAATGGTTTATGCTAACAATGCCATTTATGGTGGGGGCCTTGAACCACACAGCATCAGTATGACCTTTGGAGGGGCTGGATGCTAACATCAGCCACATGGGTGGGTCAGCCATACTTAACATGGCTGGCCCCAATCAAAATAATGGATGCCAAGGCCTGAGTACACATCCCTGGCTGACTGAACAATCCTTGAGGGTTGTCACACATTGTTTTTGGGAAAATTAAGTGCTGCCCACATGCCTCTACTGGGAGGAGACAATGGAATGCTTCAGTTCCTTGGACCCTGCCCTATGTACCTTCTTCTGCTGATTTTAATCTGTATCCTCTCGCTGAAATAAACTATAATCATGAGTTTAATGGCTTTCCTGAATTCTGTGAGTCCATCTGGCTAACCACTGAACTATATTCGAGAACCCTCAACTCAGATTTTGGGACTCCGTGAACTCAGTTGACCATTTTGTTCACATGATAGAATTATGGATTATACAAAGGACAATCCAATACCATCTTATTACCCATGGCCTCACAGGTAGGGGTACTACTGCCCACAAAGAAGCAAAAAATATCTGAAAACAGAGTATATATTAACATTACAACTAACAGATTTGGACAACCTATTACAATAATACTGTGTGCAATATTATTCTAGTGATTCCAAGATAACTGGTTTTAACTATAAAAAGAACAGAAATGAAAAGATTTCATTATCTGTCCTCTTTCAGGTCTTTCACTAAGACATGTACACAAACACACACCCCATTTTTCTTAGTAATGAGGGTGGTTCCATAACTCATAAATGGAACTAATATAAATGCCCATGAATGGTATTAAGATGACACAAAGTAGGAAACTATGTGGTCATGGGGGTCAATTAACCCTTGAAGAGAAAATGCTGCACTGCCCCCCACCCTCGAGACAGGAATGTGTTTGAGCTATGGTACTACACTCAATTATCACTGCATGAAAATATAAACCACTTAAAACACTAAAGGAAAACAAGGCCCTCCAAAAGCTTTTTTCGATGACTACATTAACAGGTTAACAATGTCATTTTCAAAAGACTTTTCCATCTTATTCTATGGTCTGAAATAATCTAAAGAACTAGGTAATTACCTGCCCATCAAAGAGTAGGAAACTCAGAATTCAGCTTTCTGGTTAGGGCCTTAAGACTGTCAATAACCTTTTCAACCTCCTCTATCATTATTTACCAAGTCTAGCATTTTTTTGATCCATTGTGGTCATTTTTTCTCTAGGAAATAATTTATGCTAGATCAGGAGTCAATAAACTTTTTCTGTAAATGGTTATATAGTAAATATTTTATCTTTTGTGGGCTATATAGTTCTGTCACGACACAACTCTGCCACTGTAGTGCAGAAGAACCTTCGATGGTATGCCAACAGGTGAGTATGGCTGTGTTCCAATAAAACTTTATTTATAAAAATAGGTATTGGGCCAGCGAGATATAGCTTGCCAATCCTTGCTACAGGGTTTCAAACTGATAATCATAAAGTTGTAGTTAACATCCTCCTTCACGGAGCACCTGGGTGGCTCAGTCGGTTGAGGGTCTGACTTCAGGTCATGATCTTGCAGTCCATGAGTTCAAGCCCCGAGTCAGGCCCTGGGCTGACAGCTTGGAGCCTGGAGACTGCTTCGGATTCTCTCTCTCCCTCTCTCTCTCTGCCCCTCCCCTGCTCATCCTCTGTCTCTTTCACTCTCAGAAATGAATAAATGTTAAAAAAAAATTTCTTTTTAAATATCCTCCTTCACAATTCTTACATCACCTTTCACGTTGCTAATATATATTTGTGCTTTCTCATTTTTTTCTTTAATCAGGTCCGCCAAAGATCAAGTTCATTGGTCTTTTTAAAAAAAGCTTTTGAGTTCCAGTTAAATATGGTAGACTGACCACCTGTCACTTCCTCTAACTCCTAAAAGCACACAGAAGGAATGATCACACCACAAATTTACAAAGATGAAGTAAACAAGAACAGAAGAAATTAGATTAACCCCCTGGTAGAATATGTAAAGCATTCGCATGAGTTGTGACCCACTGGGGAGTGGGAGGAATCTAAAACCTGGGTGTTTAAAGAGGAAGAGCATGAAGAAGTGAGCTGGTTGACCTAAAGATGTCCCGACAGGTTCTATGCTTGCAGACACAGATAAGAGTGGGAAAGGGAAGAGGATGGGCTTTAACAGCACAGACCAATCAAATACCCTGTTGCCTACTACCTTCCTCATCCTTCAAGATATGAAAAGGTACTGTTTTAAGAGCATGAACCAGAAAGACTTCCGCCTCAGAGGTTAAATGCAATCATGAACAGTGGGATCCTCATTTGCTTCTGGAATGCCAGACACCAGGTTACAAAAGCCAGGCTAACACCCACAGGAGTCTAGACGATTCCTTTCTGGAGGAACAGACCCAGAAATAGTAGGCTTTAAAAATAACTAAAATAAAATAAATTTTAAAAAGTTTTAAAAAATAAAATGATAAAATAAAATAAAATAAAATAATAAAATAAAATAAAATAAAATAAAATAAATAAAATAAAATAAAATAAAATAAAATAAAATAATAAAATAAAGTCAAGTCAAGTCAAGTCAAATCAAAGTTATAGTAGAACAGAGGCGGCGCCTGGGTGGCTCAGCTGGTCAAGCGTCTGACTCTTGATTTCAGCTCAGGTTATGATCTCGTGGTGCATGAGATCCAGCCCCACATCCAGCTCTGCGCCGACATCATAGAGCCTGCTTGGGATTCTGTCTCTGCCCTTCCCCAGCCTGCACGCTCTCTCAAGATAAATAAACATTTTAAAAAGTCACAAAAGAACAAAGAAAACAGAAGATAGGAATTCATCGAAGAGATTTAAAAATTTCTAAGAACTAAAGAACACGTTTGCAAATTAGACCCACCAAGTATTCAATGAATTAATGAAAACCTATTCAGATATTTTAGAATGCACTTTACCACCAACGTTGCACATTGTATTCAGATATTTTAGAATGCACTTTACCACCAACATTGCAACGTTGTATTAAGAATGGCCCCAGAATAGAAATTTAAGAACAAAGGGAAATAAAACATGGGTTGGTAGAATTTGGATAAAATAAAAAAATTAAAAAACAGGAAGTAGAAGTAGAAGAACACGAGAAAACAGACATCATGAATAATACAGTAAAGGTCACAGGCTGGGGAAGAAAAAAAAAAAAAGAAATCAAACAGTGTTGGGGGGGCAGGAGGGAGATTAGAAATGATAGCCAGAGAAGGCAGGCAGATCCAAACACCTATCATCGGAGACCCCAAATAAGAAAACCCAAAGAACAGACTGAAACAAAAAATAAAGATAGAATTCAAGACAGCTTTACTAAAGTAAAAGGATCTTTAACGTTAAATACTCCAAGTGCCAGAAAAAACTGACCCAGAATGGCCAACATGAAAACATATCTATGTAAAGTTACTGAATATCAAAGATAAATAAAGAATCCAAAAACAGCCAAAAAGATCAAATACTGATAAAAAAAAGAAAACAAGACTGACCTGGTATCTTAACAGCCACAATCAATACCAAAAAATGAAAGAGTAGCAACAGTAAGTTATGACTCAATTATTCTCTCAACTTTGTATCACACAATTATCCAAACATATACAAAGATGGAAATATGGAATGCCCACCCGTACCTGTCTCCACCCTTCAAAAATTACCAATGCTGTGTTCTTGTTTAATCTATTCCAAGAGAACTTCCTTTTTCAAGAACTTCGGGTATCTCAACTACAAGGCCGGGAGGGAGGGGGGGGGGTTGGTAAAGAGAATCCACAGGACTGAAAGTTAAAAAGACCTTTAACTTTAAAAATAAATCTCAACATTATGAAATCAAGTTTATCTTCTATATAACGAACTCGGCGATAACTGCAACCACACAGCTGTTGCAACGACCGGCAGGCAGCCAAAGATCCCAGTGCCCAGTTGGGTGGGATATTCAAGTGAGGACACACTGTAAATAGTTCACCTGTGACCGTTTCCACATTTCGACAATCTCTGCTCCCTAAAAGCCTCATGTTATTTTACACTCTGTCCTCTCTTCCTCACGATGGCCCTGGGAAGTTACGTGCTTTATAACCCCTTTCACAAACGAGGAGTTGGAGACTCTGAGAGACTGAGGGAGCTGCCCAGGATCTGAACAGACAGGCTGTCCCCAAAGACTGCATTTGCCACCATACTACATGGCCTCCCAGGGAGAAACAGAGCTGCTCTCTAGTCATTACGAGAAATACCTGATTTTTTGACGTTGTGATTAATAACAAATTGCCCAATACCCCTGCAACCACTTCACAAGCTCTTGTAAACACATGTGGTGGGGAATCTGTAAAACAACAAAATGCTGGTATTTCAATGGGAACATCTAAACCTTTTGCTTGTATTTACTTTTGTTCCAAATGCCCTCTCTATAAACAAAATCAATTCTTCAACATCCCTCACTGAAAATTCTCAATGATACTGACATCAAGTTCAGAACATACTGGGTGTGGGTCCCAATGCTATCTTACAGACTCACTGTTCCATGATCCTTCTGGGCCTTTTAGGAATAAATGTCTTTGAGCACATTCCAAGATGGGTACCTTGTGGCTAATACCATATTAACCAGCATTTACCATTAGTAGTTAAGTTTTGTATAACGTTAAGTGAACATATGACAACCGAGAGCATGCCATAATTAGGAAAACAAGCATGAATACGGAGAACGCATGAGATGATCTCTCGGGCCCCCACTTCTCCCATCTATCCTGCAATGTCGCATTGTTCACTCACGCTCAGCTGTCCAGAGACAGCCTGTCACTGCCCTCTGAAAAGCAAGATCCCCAAGGGCAGCATTCTTTGGTGTGAAGTTTTCTTTGCACAAATTCAAGACAGCAGAAATCCTAAACATTTCATTTTCTTCTTCTCTAAAACGGAGATAGTGGCAGCACCTTTCTAATAGAGCTTTGGTAAGGACTGAACGTGACCCATTGCTTAAAGCATTCAGCCCAAGGCCTGGACCATTAGCACTGTTTAGTACACAGTAGCTCTTCTCCCTGAACTTGCCATTTCATAAAACAAGAAGAGTGGCCAATGAAACAGGAAGATATTCCATCTCACTGGTATTCAAGGAAATACAAATGTATCAAAGTTTCGACAATGAAAAGATTTTCAAACAGGTAAATGAATGTCTAGCATAAATGTGCTAATATAAATAAGCTAGACACTTTTCCTACCGACAGTTCACTAGCATCAGTAAAAGGTGCCACTAGAGGTGTTAGAAAGCCCTGCATGTTAATGCTCCTTGGTATTCATTTCAAAAGGTGACCCTCACTTACTGGATACTGGAGGAGGAAGTCTAAAATCATGACAGTCTATACCCTGGAAATTCCGGTGGCTCTGATTAAGGGCCCAGTACCCGAGAACTGGATACAGCCTAACGAGTCTGGGAATTCAGAAGCACTCTGCTGCAAGATGTACCATTTGGATGCTGAGACCCAAGCAGGCCAGGCGGTAGCTCGCTGCCCAGATCCCACTCTGCGGGCCGTGTCTCAGATGCAGACATAGGCGTTGGTCAACATGTCCACAGTGGCAACTATAATTTCTGCACTCTGAGGAGCAGCTTAGAATCCAAAACCACAGAAATGTCAACAACTCAGCATGAATCTAATTAGCCTCTACAAAATTTATAATAGCCTGACCAAAAAGTAATATTGGTCAAGAGAGCCAAAAATGGAAAAAAGAAACCATACACAGGCACAAAAATTTGATTATTCCATAATTTCAATATGATTTCTTTGTTCTTTATCATTTTAGTGATTACACTGTAAACTTACTGTGCTAATTAATGCCCAAGCTGGGTACTATGTTTGCATGTATCAACTTTCTAGTGGTCCCTTTCTAAAATATTAAGTGTGCACTATCTAAAGTACAATTCAGGGGACTCCTGGCTGGCTCAGTCAGCAAAGCATGCAACTCTTGATCTCGGGGTCAAGCTCCACAGTGGACATAGAGATTACTCTTAAAAAAAAATAGAATACAGTGGTTCTAGAAATACAGAAACTGATTAAATTAGCGAATTTTCACAACGAATACAAAATGTGCTTTAAAAAGTCTACCAGGGGCGCCTGGGTGGCGCAGTTGGTTAAGCGACCGACTTCAGCCAGGTCACGATCTCGCGGTCCGTGAGTTCGAGCCCCACGTCAGGCTCTGGGCTGATGGCTCAGAGCCTGGAGCCTGCTTCCGATTCTGTGTCTCCCTCTCTCTCTGCCCCTCCCCCGTTCATGCTCTGTCTCTCTCTGTCCCAAAAATAAATAAACGTTGGGAAAAAAATAAATAAATAAATAAATAAATAAATAGTCTACCAAATAAAACTCAAATGAAATTGAGGAGTCTCAGAGCTACAGTACAATCTGGAAATATCCTCTTGTCAAACTCTTCATGAGTTGGGCACAGTGACCAATCAATACAGAGTAAAAAAAGAAATTAAGGCATCTGGATCCTCTTTGGGCAGGCCTCTTCTGGCCTCTGTGAATAGGGTCACACAGACTAATCTCAAGGAAATGGGATGGCGGGGGAGGCGGGGGGAGCTTCTCCCCACCTTAACATGTGATTTCTGCCCCTTTGTTCAGCCTACACAAGCTACCGCTGGCTTCTTGTATTATCTTGTTCACTCCAACGGAGTATGTACCAGGCACAATGCTAAGAACCACACAGGTTATTATTTCATTTACTCCTCACAACAACCGAAGACAGATGCTGACACTTTTATTCTCATTTTGGAGATGAGGCAATGGATGACGCCCAGAGACCTTAAGTAATTCCCTCGGGGCCCGGGTCACATTAGCACCCAGCCCTGAGTCCAGACTCACACTCTTAACCACCTCCCTCAGCATCCTGGCTAAGGCTTTTAAATAGAAGAACTTCTATATGGACCTCACCTTAATCGCCATTTAGACAATGAAAAGTTAGTAACTTCTACTCCTCACCATCCCTTCTATTTCCACTATGAAGGGAACACACCCACTCGGGAGGGCCGAGACGAGCCCGGGGAAGGACAGCCACATCCCGTGACGGGGAGGAGGCTGGGGCAAGGGAGTACCTTTTCTGCGATGCCGTTTTCTGTGGTGTAGATTGCCATGAGCTCGGTGTCTTCGTTGTCCTGTTCACCGCTGGACGTGGCGCCTCCATTTATCACCACCTGAAGACAAACACTTCATTTATAGGCTGTTTCACCGTGCACCGCTCTGCCGTGTGGAAACATCCTCCCCAAACACCTTCTGTCATTTTCACAACAGACACAAGCTGTGTGTCTTTTGCCTACCACATCAGCCAAGTTTCAAATTTTCTTAAAAGAAACTCCCGACAAGTGTGCGCCGCATCCGTGACCACACGTGGTTCCGATGGAGGAGAAATGCATTGTGGGTCCCCCAGGGGAAGGCCGGAAACGGAGCACCCCCAGAGAGTCCACGGAGTAGGGCCTGCAGCTCCATCCAAGGCCAAGGGAGGCACAGCTGGGCACCGGAGCTGCTGTCTCCGGACGGGTGGGAAGCATCAAGGGCGGCCTTGGTCAAGAACCCTGCCCGAGTCACTGCGTGCTAAGGATTCTGTGTGGCATTCCCAGCAGGGGCAAGTCAGGCACTGCTGATCGCCTGACGTGCTGACATTTCCTGCCGTGGATACGACGCAAACCAGCCTGCTGGTGCGTGCGGGCAGTAGTGTGTGGCATCAGACAGGCACGGGGGCCATTCTTGCCAACAAAATCTAGCTTCTGGGCCCTCAAGGTAAGAACCAGAACTCATCTTGAGGACTGGAAGGACACATGCAGGCCACCAGCCCTCATGCCTGCCCTGGCAAGGCACTTGGAGTCGTCCGAGGTTCTGGCTGCGTTCTGGCAGCCTGCAGCAGAATCTTAAAATATTTTTACTTTTTTTTTTTCTTTATAATTTATTTACTTCGAGAGAGCGAGCGAGCATATGCAAATAGCGGAGGGGCAGAGGGAGGGGGGAGACAGAGAGTCCCAAGCAGACACCACAATGTCAGCACGAAGACCAATGAGGGTCTCGAACTCACAAACCATGAGATCATGACCTGAGCTGAAATCAAGAGTCGGACTCTCAACCAACTGAGCCACCCAGGCACCCCGAAATAGTTTTACTTTTTAGCCAGATGGTTCCATTTCCAGAAATCTATTTTGAAACATTAATACTAAAAATAACTGTATGCGTGAATGACAGCACAACTACATTTTGTATAAATTTTTTTTAACACTTATTTATTTTTGAGGGAGAGAGAGAGACAAAGTGCAAGCAGGAGAAGGGCAGAGAGAGAGAAAGAGACACAGAATCCAAAGCAGGCTCCAGGCTCTCAGCTGTCAGCACAGAGCCCGACATGGGCTCAAACTCACAGACCATGAGATCATGACCTGAGCCGAAGTCAGTCACTTAAGCCACCCAGGTGCCCCAGCACAACTACATTCTTAAAATAAGAGAAAAAAGACAAAGTATATAAAAAGTTTAAAATCTGATATTGCGAGGTATACTAAAGAGAAATAAAAGGTGAGATGGCATAGGGGAAGGTACCGTGCGATGTCTATAGCCCACAAAAGTTGGTACCAGTAGGGGGCGCCTGGGTGGCTCAGTCGGTTGAGCGTCAGACTTTGGCTCAGGTCATGATCTCACGGGTTGTGAGTTCGAGCCCCGTGTCGGGCTCTGTGCTGACAGCTCGGAGCCTGGAGCCTGCTTAGGATTGTGTCTCCCTCTCTGCCCCTCCCCCACTCACACTCTGTTTCTCTCTCCTTCAAAAATAAACAAACACTAAAAAAAAAAAAAAGTTGGTACCAGTAGTTCATAAACACCTGCAAATCAATAAAGCAAACAACCCACAGGAAATGGGCAAATGACAGGTGTATGCAATTCACAGAAAAAATCTGAATATCTAAAACACACGAAAAGCTGTTCAACCTCATTTAAATTTATAGAAATTAAATTTTTTTGATAAATTTCATTTTTTTTTTTATTTTTTTAAAAAAAATTTTTTTTTTCAACGTTTATTTATTTTTGGGACAGAGAGAGACAGAGCATGAACGGGGGAGGGGCAGAGAGAGAAGGAGACACAGAATCGGAAACAGGCTCCAGGCTCTGAGCCATCAGCCCAGAGCCCGACGCGGGGCTCAAACTCACGGACTGCGAGATCGTGACCTGGCTGAAGTCGGACGCTTAACCGACTGCGCCACCCAGGCGCCCCGATAAATTTCATTTTTAACATAAATTAGGGGGATATTTTAAAAGATGAATCTAGTGTTGACTAGGGTGTTGGGGGGAAAACTATGCTTAGTTATCAGAGAAGATCACATGGACTGGCCTCTGTAGAGGGTAACTTAGCACTGGAGCATTTTCTTGGATCCAATAACTGAACTCCTAGAAACATCCTCCAGAAATATCCATGCAAATGGTATGTGCATTCAAGACTGATGAATGCATTATTTTTAAAATACTGAATCCCTGGAAACAACCTAAATGTTCATCCAAAAAAAAAAAAAAAAAAGATAACCAATGGGGTTGGGGGGAAATAATGATGAACATTAAATTATGGTACATCCATTTCAAAAATAATGTCATTAAAAAGAAAATAACCAAAAAGCCACTAAAAAAGAAAAAACTAAGCTGATGCACTGATAAGAACTCCAAAAAATACAGTTTTTGAAAAGAGCCACAAAACAGTAAGCCTAGAATTATCACAATTATACTAAAAAAAAAAAAAATCTTAATAACCTCCTTGTCTTAACACTTGGGGAAAGGATCCAGAAAGGTCTGAAACCAACAACAGGAAGGTTGCCCTGGGGACAAGGAGTAACGATGGGCACTTTTCATTTTTCACTCCCAATACTGCTTTAGCATTTGGGTCTTTTATACACAGCATGTATTTGTGTGGTTTTTGTATACTGCTGCTTTATTTGTATGCCTGTATGCTGCTGTATACTGGCACCTGGGGTGCCTGGGTGGCTTAGTCGGTTGGGCTTCTGACTCTTGATTTCGGCTCAGGTCACGATCTTACAGTTTGTGAGTTTGAGCCCTGAGTTGGGCTCTGCGCTGGCAGCACGGAGCAAGCTTGGGATTCTCTCCCTCTCTCGCTCTCTGCCCTCCACTGCTCATGCTTGCACTCCTGCTCTCTCAAAAGAAATAAAACATTTAAAAAGTTTAAAAAAAAAAAAGATGTTCACCAAAATATTAACCATGGTTGTCTTTAATCAGTAGGGCTGTTTTGACCTTTTACCCTTTATATATTTTGAGAATTTCCTAGAATGAGGACAACTTCTTTTTACAACAGGGGAGAAATTATAAAGACTAAAGATCTAAGCAGCATACCTTAGACTGAGGAGGTCCAAAGATATTTCAATCCACTTAATTTTTACAAGTGAAGAAATCGGGCCAGTGAAAAATTAAACTTCTCATACAGATTAATACCCAAGTATGAGGCTACTTTCAAAAAGTATGCCAGAGATCTCAATTACCTCCTACATAATTTTGATAGGGCAGAGTTTTCTTATGGCTCTTCAAATAAAGATTTACCTCTAAAACTACCTCTTCAAGTAATGCAATAGCTTTTTACGCAAGCTAACTGGGTTTGTGGCATTTGTTGGGCCGTAAAACCAGCTGCGGGCAACACAGACGTTCCTAGCCAAGTTCAAGTCCACAACAGGAAACTCTTAACTATCAGAGCCACGCTCCAAGTCCCATCACAGCAGTGCTCAGCCCACGGAGACGCCAAGAGGTACACACACTCAGGATGAACTCTCTTACAACAACAACGCTCAGTTACTGAGTCATCAGAGAAACCCAGATCTGACTGAAAGTCCTACCCCGGCTGTAACTCACCCACATCTGCACTCATCGCTAGCCACTGTGGGGAACAACTGCTCTATGGGGACAGGGCTTCCTTTAGGGTGGTGAAAGGTTTTGGAACTAGGCAGAGGTGATGGTTGCACAACACCAGGAATGTATTAAATGTCACGGAGTTGTTCACTGTAAAACGGTTAATACTGTTAACCATTTGTGTGAGTTTCACCTCAATGTTTTTCTTTTCCAATCCGTATACTGGCACCAAAGAGATTTTGGCAGGAGTGATCAATTCCCACCCATTTCTGACTTATTCCTTACACATACTCTCAGTGAGAGAAGTACCATGAAATGCAAATGCTTCCCAGCCCAGGAAAAGGCTCGCATACTCATTCCAGGAACCGTGCGAGCACTTGCTGCGCCAGGTAATGAGGATGCGGTCCTGCCAGCCCCCAGGAGGCCACCTGGAGTGGGTGGCAGGCTGTAAGGAATTCTGACTCAACACGGGGTCCAGCAGGGAGCCATGAAGCAGTGCCGAGAATAGCAGTGCCACAATCGGATGTGTCCTACGATGGCCACTCTGACGCAGTGGGAGAGAGGAAGGGTGGCGTGCGGTACAGGGCATGGTGACAGGAACAGGAGCAGACGGACCCTTTATGAGGCTAGTGCCAGGCACCAGAGACAGCAGCTGTGGCCGAGGTGTCAGTAGTGCTCTGGGAAAGGTAGTGTGGTTTGAGACGGAGCAAGGATGTGGCCTGATGCCCCCGGGGACTGGCCTGAGGGAAGCACAGCCTCACAGCTGCTCGGCGTGGGCGCCTGGGAGACACCACTGCAGTACAATGAGCAATACCCTAGCCCTGGACTGAATGTTGGGGACAGAGGGGGCAAGTGTCCAGGCCACCATCCAGTTCACTCACTTGGCGGCTGGCTGGATGTGGGTGCTGGGCCAAAGAGACTGGAGCAGGGAAGGGCAGAGAAACAAATTGGTACAAGAGCAGTGCGTGTAAGCCAATCCAAAAGGTATGTGTTTCATAGAAGACATACAGGAGGCTTGTTTTCCCAGGCCAGTGTGGGGCATTTATTTAACTATAAGTATTACTGACCTAAATAACCTAACCATGACTTCTAACACATTTCCACAGGTCAAGCCCCCCCTGGGGACCTCGGAGCCCACCTTCCATCCCCATCAGCCTCCTGTTCCACAGCTGCACTGCTGTCCTCCACACGTGACCTCCTCACTCTGCTCCAGCATTCCACCAATGCCCTGGGGCAAAGGGAACAAGCGTGGAAGGCAGTAGGTTCTGGAGCAAGTGGGAGATGAACCAAGTTTCTACTGAAAGGAGAAGGGGATGCAGCACGAGAGAGAGGCTGAGGTGACAGAAGGCGGGGTAGGTCCACCAGGGCGCCCATCTGATCTGCTGCCCCCACTGTGCGCACGTACGGGAAATGACCCAACATTGCTGAAAAAATAAAACGCTGGTTTTACTAACGTTTCCTTTGGTTTATTAAACTAGCTATTCTGATGATCTATACATTTTTTAATGTGAAATTTAAAAAATCAAATGTTCAAAGCAATTCTTCAGGAAAGGCACAGACTTTTTGTTAAGAGAAAAGGATAAAAAAAATGTTGCTTATACTATTAAAGGTTCACATTTTTGAATCTCTAATATTATTTCAATTGGGAAATAAAACATGACTTGGAAAGCTTCTCAAATGCAGTGAGACAGGTTTTCTTTTGTGTTATTAATAGCATGGCAGATAACAGGGATCTTGGATCTTCAATATCAGTAAACTGATCTAGTTTTTATTTTAAAAAATCAGATTATTTTTGGGAACAAGATGTCCTTTCTCTCCCTGAAACTATTTGAAACCAGACTTGATGGCTTTAAATTTTTTCTGAACCAATATTGTATAATCACCCCACCAGCTGTGATTTAAGCAGGTTTTCTCTGCCTAAATTTGTCCAGCTGATGGCTTGTCGTGACATGCAGGGCTCAGGTTGTCTGTGGGTAGGAGTGTGTGTCTACTGCTCAATAAACATGTCTCTCTTGGTCAAGTGTTTTATCACTAGTAAACAAAGACAATAGTGCTAAAGTACTTTTTTGTAAACAGTAATCCCGAGATGGCCAAACCTACAGGAAGCAGGAGAGACAGGAGCCATAGCTGAGAAGTATCATGCTGAGGGACAGTATCACAGCAACGTCAGTTTCAACTGACAGCAAATGAGCCTATGTTACTCGCAGAGAAGTTACAGCGAATCAGCAGCTGTGGACACCGGTAAGCTAAAGCATACCAGGAGCCTGGGAAACCCAGTGCTTCTGAGCAGAGGTTCAGAAATCAGTTTATCACCTATTTGAAGTCTGGTGTAAATCACCCACCACTATCATGTGTTCAGTAGCTAAGTGAGCCATTTTATACTTACTCACTTTCGAGTAATAATGAAGTACCCCGAATTACCTGTTTTCTATTAAGGTAGCACTATTCTTATCCTCCTATACACACACACACACACACACACACACACACACACATGATTATTTCCACTAGTTTCCATATCTACTCTACAATTAAAATGTGTTTAAAGAATAGAGGTATCAAGGTGTCAAGGGGCACCTGGGTGGCTCAGTCAGTTAGGTGTCCTGACTCTTGATTTTGGCTCAGGTCATGATCTCACAGTTCCCGAGTTCAAGCCCTGCCTGCTTGGGATTCTCTCCCCCCTCCCTCTGTCTCTGTCCCTGCATATAGCTCATACACACTCTCTCTCTCTCTCAAAATAAATAAATAAACTTAAAAGAAAAAAGAAAAAAAGAATGGCGATGTCAAGATTAGTGCTTCTCAGCCTTTAACCCAAACCCCTTTTAAATGAACATTAAATAAATAAATAAATAATAAATAAATCTTCCACCTACTTTCAGTATTATTTGAAATTTCAAAATTAATTACCATTAAAAATAAATCAAGGTTAGTATAATACAATATATGCGAATCTCCAGAGTTTGTCGATCTTAGATTATGATACTCCAAAAGATATAGTTGACAGAACTAACACAACACTAGTAACCCTAAAGTTGTCAGAGGCAGGAAAGCTCCTAACCTTGTTTTCATTGCTTCCTCAAATATGGCGGCCCCAAGGACACTCCTGACAGCCACATGCAAGTTAAACCATCTAGAGCAACTTACTGCAGCCTCCTTCACTTGCACTGCCCAGCCTAGGTCTTCTTAGGGCAGCCTCTTAACTTCTTCAGCCTTCTCCAGAGAGCACCTGCAGCTGTAACGGCCAAAGTACTCTTGGAGTTCCAGATATGTCCCACCTGTCCCCTAGCACAACTTGTGCCTCGCCTCTCCCCAATTCCAGTCCCTATCCCGAAGCACTGGATGGGTTGGTGTGCCTGTCACCAGCCCCCAAAGAAAGCCCTCTGTGCTCCCCCTCCCACACATCCCATGACAATGGTGATAGAGACAGCTGTCGTTTGCTGGGCAGATTCATGCCAACACTGGGTTGGGCACTTCCCTTCAAGTGAACATCCTCCCTTCAAGGGGAGATTTACAGGGTGCCTGGGTGGCTCAGTTGGTTAAATGTCTGACTTCAGTTCAGGTCATGATCTCACAGCTCGTGGATTCGAGCCCCACGTCGGGCTCTGTGCTGACAGCTCGGAGCCTGCTTCAGATTCTGTGTCTCCCTCTCTGCCCCTTCCCTGCTCGTGCTTTTTCCCTCTCTCTTTCCCTCCCTCTCCCTCTCTCAAACACTACAAAAAAAAAAAAAAAAATCAGAACTTAAAAGTTTATTTTGAGAGAGAGAGAAAGAGAAAGAGAACACAAGCAGGGGAGGGGCAGAGAGAGAAAATCCCAAGCAGGCTCTGCACTGCAGCACAGAGCTGGACATGGGACTTGAACTCACAAACTATGAGATCATGACCTGAGCTGAAATCAAGAGTTGGAAGCTTAACCAACTGAGCCGCCAGGCACTGCTACAATTGTAACTTCTAATAGGTCTGTGGCATTTCCAATCATTGCTACAGCGCAAAAGAGGTAAAGAGGCTGGGGTGGAGAAGACAGACATTAACAAAGGAAAGAATATGAACAGCCGAGGAAGAGAGGAAGAAGTGCTCCACCTCATTAAAATTCAAAACTAAAGCAATAAGATATCAGTCTCTTGCTTACTGATTTTTTTTAATTAAAAAAAATTTTTTTTAATGTTTATTTCTGAGACAGAGAGAGAGAGAGAGAGAGAGAGAGAGAGAGAGAGAGAGGATGAGTGGGGGAGGGGCAGAGAGAGAGGGGACACAGAATCCAAAGCAGGCTCCACGCTCTGAGCTATCAGCACAGAGCCCCATGCAGGGCTTGAACTCACAACCCACAAGATCATGACCTGAGCCAAAGTTGGACGCTCAACCGACTGAGCCACCCAGGCACCCCTTATTTTAATTTTTAAATTTTATTTTAGAAGGACAGAAAGTGAGTAGGGGAGAGGGGCAGAGGGAGAGAGAATCCCAAGCAGGCTCCCGTTCAGCTCAGAGCCCCATATAGGGCTCGATGTCATGACCCTGGGACTATGACCTGAGCTAAAATCAAGAGTCAGACGCTCAACCAAATGAACCGCCAGGCGCCCTTGACTTGCTGATGTTTATTTTATTTATTTTTTTTAATGTTTATTTTCGAGACAGAGAGAGACAGAGCATGAACAGGGGAGGGTCAGAGAGAGGGAGACACAGAATTTGAAATAGGCTCCAAGCTCTGAGCGGTCAGCACAGAGCCCGACGCGGGGCTCGAACTCACAGACCGCGAGATCATGACCTGAGCCGAAGTCGGCTGCTTAACCGACTGAGCCACCCAGGCACCCCGGATGTTTAAATCTAAGACCTATTATTGGCACAGGGGAGGGGGCATCTCACACAACTGCTGGGAGTATGAACTGCTGCAGTAAGGTTAACATACAGCAGGCTAACATCTGCTCTGGCAAAGGCTGAGAAACAACCCAAGGTCCCAAGGACAGTGGATAAATTAGAACCACAATTTGCTATTATGTCACAAGTACAAATGATGTTTCCAATGGCATCAATATGCCGGGATATAATATGAAGTTAAAGGGCTTTCTACAGCAGTGGGGGGGGGGGGGGGGGGGGGGGGTAGGTAGAGAGAGGGCGAATGAACTTAATAAAAGATCCCCCAAATATTTGTTTCAAATGTCTAGAAAGAAACACGCCAAAAAAGCATATTGTTTTTCTGGCTGATGGGATTCTAAATGATTTGGTTTTCCCCTCATTCTATCATTCCATAGTTTCTAAATTTCCCACAATGAACATACTTCTTTTGTAAATGAAGAAGTTATACAAATAACGAAACAATAAAAGAAACAGATGTAAACTATAAAAAATATATAGTAAAAGAACACATGAGTTTTCTTGTTACTTCCATTTTATTCCAGCACCACGTTTGTGCCATGAAGCCTGGGGCGAAACGTGATGCTTTCGAACATCCGTATCTTTTTTAAATGCCTATCTTCCACCTCAAGTACAGTATCAAATCCTAACAGGAAATTAGCTTTTTCTGCCAAAAGAATTATGGACTTAGATTACGGTAAAGAAATCAATCTGAAATACCTAACCTGTAATTGTTTAAGCCTGGGAGCCTGCCTACCTAGCTTAGGTAAACACAGTTTAGGGGTGAATGGAGAATTTAGAGGTAGCAGGTTTAGGAGGTATAAACACGTACAAGAGAAAGAAACCTCAAATAGTCTAGGAATGCAAAAGACATGGGCGGGAATGACAATCAGGGCTTGCAAAGAACAAGGCTGGGAGGCTAGGAGACCAATTGGAGGTTCACATGAGGACCCCAAGAGTACCCCATTAGGCCGCAGCCATGGCGCGAATGGTGAGGGGGCTTAAGTGGGTGGGGAAGGGGAAGCTTAGGCAACTACCTTTGTTGCCCTCCAGTCACATCTGTTAAAACTCAGAGCACAAAGCAAGCATCGAGTAAGAGTAGAATGGACAAGATACGCGTTACAGCCCGGATTCAGTGGATCTGGCCTCACACAAAATTAAGAGACAGTCAGCCAAAACGCTTCTCAACTGTGTAAACCTACTCTAGGAAGTGACTGCACCAATTCTGTTATTTCGTGATCATTTATACCAAACTGTCTATGTCCCAACTACTAAGTGAACTTTTTTTTATTACTAACATCTCTCATTTAAAACTACCAAAGGTCTATTTGAATTAAAAGCTGAAGTATCAAATACTATCTGAAATCTCAAAACCAAAGCATAAAAATTCATTTTAATGGGGCACCTGGCTGGCTCAGTCGATGGAACACACGACTTTTCATCTCAGGGTTGTGAATTCAAGCCCCATGCTGGCCAAACAGACTACTTAAAAACCTTTAAAATTAATTTTTAAGAACATGAACTCTAGAAAGAAAGAAGGGAGGGGCTCTTGGGTGGCTCAGTCGGTTGAGCATCCGACTGTGGCTCAGGTCATGATCTCACGGTTTGTGGGTTCGAGCCCCGCGTCAGGTTCTGTGCTGACAGCTCAGAGCCTGGAGCCTGCTTCAGATTCTGTCTCCCTCTCTCTCTGCCCCTCCCCCACACACTCTCTCTTTCTCTCTCCCAAAAATAAACAAACATTAAAGACAGAAGGGAAAGAATCTCTCACACTATGCGTCAAAACCACTTGCATCCCATCTTTTCAGTGTTTTTATTTCAAAGCATGTATCAGCATATCCCACTTCCTAAAAAATTTTTCCAACTGATAGACTTTAAACAGCAAGTTATGCTGCCAATCTTGGCTGTTCATTTTTGACCTGTCAGGAGCATCCCTTCCCTTACGTTGGCCACTACGCAGTAGACTCAAGCTCTTATCTTACAGGAGGGAGAGGAATTAAACCAACTCTCTGGGAACCACAGCAAACATACTCTCTTCATCCTCTGACTGGTGTCAGAATCACACTCTCGATCCCAAATCTAATTATTCTTCTGAAAGAGAACATTTCCCAAGACAACTATTATTACCATCCAGCTGAGACTTAACGGTTTTAAGAGCTAACAACTCCAAGCCCTCTATTTAGGAATGCATCAGAAGAGACCCTCACGGCACCTGGCATTTAAGTCACAAGAACAAGGACATTTTGGAAGTTTCCATACTCAGTTTTTTAAATAGAACTATCTGCACCAAAAAAATCTGGTGCCTTCTTTTCACTGCTGAGGATGAGCCTGTTCAAATCTGCCATCAGAGAGCCAGCAGCCTGGAGGAATCAGAGTCATTATTACATGGTTTCTCTACCCACCCTTCCCTATCTCTGCCTTCCCTTTAAGAAGAAAAAGCAAGAGAAGGGAAGGGAAAGAATGGGAAGGAGAGGAAGGAGGGTGAAGGGACAAGAAAGAGGGAAACGGGTACCTGTCTCCCCGGCTGCACTCTTACATGGTACAGCTCTGGGCTGCTGCCCTCCCCACCCAGTACCTCTGGCTAGACCAGGGCTCTTTCTCTGACTTCCGTGTAATGACCTCCTTTTTTCCTTCACAGACTTTCTCACGATCCATCGCCTTCTTCTACTTCAACTTTGAAGTATAAACTTTCCCTCCTTTGCCTGTAACTTAAAAGACAAGGACAATGTCTTTACTGGTGCTGATAAAATGCCCCAGATCAGCAGCAAACAAGGAAAGCCCTCCTTTTCTCTGGTTTGCTGGATTACGGAAGTGGCCAAATCTGGCAGAAGCGTAAATTTACAGGAAGAGAAAAATTCATTTGTAGTAACTATAAAGGTGGGAGGCAGGGGGACCCAAAGATATTTTCTGATCAATTCCATAACCTTCCAATTCAAAAATATTCTTTCATTTTTAAATGCTTTGCTGTATTTGCCACATTTCCTAATGCGAATGCATATTACTTTTACAATCAGGGCAGGGTCTAATCATATAGCAGACTTTTCAGAAAGTTTCTCTGAAAGAGCTGAAATGTTCTCAGCAATTTCATATACTTATGTTTGGTTGTTACCAAGGTGACCATGTAATTTCCCATCCAAACCAGGCCCCGTGTGGGAGATCAGGGGAGCTGGATCTGTTGTGTGAACGGGAACAACAGACCTGAACCAGCATGGCCCCAGCAAACCTGAATGTCAGAGAGCCTGCGTGTGACCTTCCTACATTCCTCTTCCCACCTGGTGGCTGAGGGAACGGTCTTCTGTGCTACAAGATGCCAATGCAAACAGTGTTCAGAGCGCATTTTAGCCGGTCACTCTAAATAACGCAGTAGGCCTGCTGCCTGGCTGACAGAAGACAAGAAGAGGGAAAAGACAGCTCGGATGCAAAGGGATCAGAATTCCCTGACTGGAAATGGACACAGAGCATCACAGAAGAGTAGGCTCTTATTTTCTATGTTTTATTAATTCCTTACTTCCCTACACCAACTTAGGAACAAACAAAGCACCCGGTGCCCAGTGTGCTTATTTCACAGACAGGTGCCTCCACGCCCCCAGGTGCCCAACCCCAGCGCCTCCAGCCTGACCTTGCTACCCACATCCAACCCGACACCAAATCTCGTCACTGTCACGTCTACCTCTTCGCTCCTCTCAGAGCCACCTGTTTCCCCACCTACCTGTCTTTCCTTCTAGGTGCCCCCAAGGACCCCAGGCCCCAGCTTCTCCACCCCAGCAGGCCTTCTCATGGCCTTGCTACCCCACTGGGACTGGTGGAATATCCCTGCCACCGCTCTCCCACAAACTCTCAACCCACTGTCCTCTCTGGCCCTCACCTGGCAAAGGCCCTGCCCTGGCTAATCCTACAGCCCACCCATATTCTCCACCCACGAGGCTCACAATGCCTTCATGGCTGGTTGCCCACCACACTGCTTTCTTGGTTCCCCTCCCGCCTTAGCAACCACTCCTTACGTGTCCCCTTTGCTGGCCCTCCTCCACCTCCACACCCTCTTGGGCCCTCAGACCCCCTTATATCCCTAGCAACATCACCTCCCAGGTGATACCATGCAATTCCCTGGCTCTAAATACCCTCTCCCGCTACAAACACCCATGCTGCTTCCCTAAGCACCACAATCTTGAGCCCTCTTCCTACCCAGTGTCCCCGTGGCCAACACCACATTCCTGGGCTGCCCCTACCCCCCCCCCCCCCACCACCACCACTCACCTGTCTTCCATCCACCTCAGTACTTGGCCAATTCTTCCAGATGCTCAGGGAAAATACCTGAAGCTGTCCTCGCCTGCCCTCTCTTGCTTCTATCTTCATCCAGTCAGCTCTGCTCCAGGGCCTGACCACTTCTCACCACCTCCACACAGCTAGCACCCTGGCTGGAGCCACCGTCAGCTCACCGCCCTGGGGGAGTCCACTCCTGACTGGTCTGCTCCCCTCTTGGCAGCCAGAGAGAGCCTTTTAAAACTAGGCAGGGCATGCCACTCTGCTCAAAGCCCTCCAACAGTTTTTCATTGAACTCAGGAAAAGCCAAAATTCTTAGCAGGGTCACGTGGCCCACATAATCGCTGTTGACCCCCTCTTGCCCTCTGTCCAGCCACACCACCTCCTCAGGATCCCTCAGACGTACCAGGCACCTCCCCCTCAGTGCCTTTGCACCTGCTGCCCACACACTGCCATGGTGGGCTTCCCTTAACTCCTGCAGGTCTTTATTTACATGTCATCTTCTCGACACAGCCTTTCCTGGCCAGCTGAACATGCAACACCTCACTCCTAGCAGTTTCTCTCCTTCCCCATTTTATTTCTGCATTCATATTTGTCAATATCTAACATCTCCACCTGACTGACTTCTAGCATGCACTCCTGACTTGTCACCAGCATGGAGCTCTGAGAGGTCAGGGACTTGTCTGTTTAATTCACTACTGTTCCCCAGAGCCTTAAACCTGTGGGAAGCACTCAGCATATTTTAAGGGATGAGTTAGTTAATGGCCTACAGGTCCTAGGTGATCCCTATATGACTTCACATTGCATTCCCCACTATCCCTCTTCCTTCATTTATTTCCTTCCAGAATTTGTCACTGGCTGCCATTTGATGCTTCTACTTCTTTGTTTATTGTCCATCTCCTCCCACAACTGGAAGTCAATGCCAAGAGAGCAGGAACCAGGTGGGCACCTAGCAAACATCTGCTGCAGGAAGCAGTCCCTTTCCTGCCTGCCTTCCCAGACCAGGCCACGATCCGCTCTTACCTGGACTGCCATAACACCGCATTGGGCTTCCTATCTCCAGACACTTTCCTTTCCCAGCACCCGAGGCAGGAATTCTTTACCCCAAAGCTCAAGTAACTTTGCTACAACTGTTCATCGGCTCCCCGGCTCCCACCTCCATTCTCTGTATTCTGACGGTACTAAGCTTGTGCCAGGACAAGGCATGGCCATGCTGTTCCCCAGCTGAACAGCCCTGGGTCTCCCTCCTCTTGACCTGCTTCACCTAGACATGTCTCAGGACTCTGAGGTCCTCTCCCCTGGGAATCTGTGACAGCCTCCCCACCCCCGACCATAACGTGGCTGGGCAGAGGCCCCTAAGGGCCGACTTGCCATCTCTCTCCTAGTGGGGTGTAGTGGCTTTTTACACGCTCTATGTGGTGCCCACCCACTGGGGGCCCTATGGGTTCCTACCATTATATGACTCTGAGAAAAACACACTAGGGAAGTGGAAACAAATTATGGATTTGTATGAACCATGAGTGTTTCTCCCACCCTTCCATAAGGTTGAACCTAATGAAGCTACTATTCAGTCCATACCCCTAACAACTCCAGACTAAATGATCTACTCTTGGCACCCACGAGAGGAGACCCCAATATTCTCACAGAGGCTATTAGAAAAAGTAGAAGACACAAAACCTTAAGGAACCCTAAACACTTCTGCCAGCTGTGAAATGGGCACTGGGACATCAACGTGTTGAAACAACAGGCTGTACTACCGGTGGGCCTCTGCCAACACCAAGTTCAGGCTATTAACTTGGTTTCCCCTGGACACCCCTCCGGGTTCAGATGACACAAGAGCCACCGACACAGGAGAACTGCAGAGCAAACACATGACCTTTACCTGGCTGGAGTCCTTAGGGTTCGAGCCTTTTTGCAGTTTTTCTGGTTCTAATTTCTTGCCACATGGCATTTGCCCATATGACACATTTCCTAGTTGCCTTTAAAAGCATACGAATTTGCCTAACAAGATTCCCATGGGATAAGGAGATCTTTTGTTATGTTTCTCCTATTTAATATCAATTCTGATCACACGATCTAACTTTTCTGAATGCCAGGGCTTTGCAAGTCTCTGGTTCTTCCTGTGACCTATTCATTGTTCTTCTATGTATGGATTTATTCTTTTTCTCTTTAAGTTATGGTCATGGGCCATTATTTTAGTTTGTTTAAAGAAACTCTGATCCCCTTTCCATATGAGTTTCTCAAAAGTCACCTCTTGCCCCATTTGAGGAAGCTTTTATTCAGCATAGGAGGCCCAAGAGAATCTCCAGTGAGAAGATCCTCAGCACCCCACCCCCACCTCCAGCAGTCTGCTCCAGCAGACCTCCCCAACGTGGTTTGAGGAGCAGCCAGCTTTGGTTCCTGCTGCCCCAGCCTCCGGGCACTGGTCTCTCACACAGTAACAGCCGACAGCCTGAGCCCCAGCTTCTGACTCCAAAGCAAACATGAAAATAAGAGCCTGCATTTTAGTCTGGCAAGGCCTTGACCAGCAAGCAAAAAGAGATGGGCTAACCAGTAGCCTCAGGAGGCTGTCAAGCACTTGATCAGTGCAACTGAGGAACTGAATTTCAGATTTTCATTTTAATGAGTTTAAATAGCCACATGTAGCTAGCAGCTACTGTGCTAGGCGGTACAGATCTGGCGAAAAGGACAAGTATCATTTATTGGTGCACAGAGAGGCCATGTCATATGAGAGAAAACAATACACAACCAGAATCACCAAGACAGCCAGATGCTCACAGTGACAAGGAGCTGGAGGCAACAAGAGACCGAGCCTCATCTTTTACCTTCGCTCCCGCCAGAGCATCAGCTACAGCAGTTCAATCCCCGCCCATCCCAACTCTTTAAAAATTTTTTTTTTCAACGTTTATTTATTTTTGGGACAGAGAGAGACAGAGCATGAACGGGGGAGGGGCAGAGAGAGAGGGAGACTCAGAATCGGAAACAGGCTCCAGGCTCTGAGCCATCAGCCCAGAGCCTGACGCGGGGCTCGAACTCACAGACCGCGAGATCGTGACCTGGCTGAAGTCGGACGCTTAACCGACTGCGCCACCCAGGCGCCCCCGCCCATCCCAACTCTTTAAGAACATCCCCAAGAACACCTGTTAGAGTCAGCAGATCAATCCACCATACCTGTCATTAGTACTGCTTATGTGCAGCTCCTGTCTTCCTCACTAGCTGTGAACTACCTGGACCCAAGAGCCTGTGTGATCCAACTGTAGGCTTGGGGCAAACCCGTGTACCTCACCTTCCCATAGAAATATCAGGAGAGTTCTACAGCCACCTTTAGCTCTCAGGTTGTCAGATTCAATGAAATTAGCGTCGAGACCTTCTGGGCGGGACGAGGAACAGGGAGATACAGATGTACATCCCGAAAGCAGAGAGGCAGCGACCCAAATAATCCTACCAGCTGGACAGTGGAAAGAGAGCAGCTGTGACCTAGCCCCTTACACCTGTCCTGTTAACAAGCAAATCATGCAGAATGGTCTTCTATCTTAAGCTTTCTTAGGCAGCAATTTCACTAGTGATTAAATACAGGCAATGCAGCTTTCCTACACGTGAACTATTTCTTTAACAAACACGCCTTGTTAGACTTTAGTTTTCATCTGTTTTCCTGCTGCTTGGCCCTCTGCTTTCTCATATGCTCTGCAGGCGCTCGTGTGAACACACTTCCTGACCTCCCTGCTTCTAAGTCATCCTGGTGGTGCGTGTGCTGACCCTTCACAGCCCCTCCTCCTGGAAGCTCACGCCCATGATGCCAACTCTATTTCTCTTCTTTTTCATCCCTCTTTTTGATACTTACCTTGATAGCCCGACACAGGGGTAAAAATTCCAGAAGTTCCCTACTGAAACTGCTATAATGTTAAACCGACCTTAGGTGTACATTATGTTTATATCCAACTACACGTATGTCCACGTTCTCAGCTCCCATGTACTTGCAGGAGCAAGTAGAGAACGGTAGAGGGGGTGCCTGGGTGGCTCAGTCGGTTAAGTGCTGACTTCGGCCCAGGTCATGATCTTGCAGGTTTGTGAGCCCTGCACTGCACTCTGTGCTGACAGCTCAGAGCCTGGAGCCTGCTTCTGATTCTGTGTCTCCCTCTCTCTCTGCGCCCCGCCCCCCCACATTTGCACACTCTTGCTCTCTCTCTCAAAAATAAAATAAATATTTAAAAAAATAATTTAAAGAACAGTAGAGGGAAAAACCCCAAAACAGACAAACCTTTCTGTAACAAGAAACATAAAAAGCAACGAATAGGCTGACACTGGGCCAGGCAGGGCTCTGAGCCCAACAGACCTCAGTCAGGCAGCCCTCGGCTCCAGCTGGTAGACAGGAGCTGGGGAGCCCCCACACAAGGGGGAAAAGAACCAGGTCCATTGCTCAAAGCCAGGACCCAGCAGGTCATGCCATGGTCGGCACCACTGAGGGAGAGAGTAAGACCTCTGCCATACGACCTGGTCCTCGACTGGATCCAGAAAGACAGAATGCAAAACCACAGCAACAGAAGTGGGAAGTGGAGGGGAGAGGGGAGAAAATCTCAAAAGAAACACTCAGAAGAGGATTTCACACCTCTTGATAAATAGAACAATTGGAGAATTACTTTAAAATAAGTACATTAGGGTCCTCGGTGGTTTAAATAAAAAAACATTTTTAAACAACACAAACACACATACGAGAAATTAAGAACCAAAAATAGGCAGGAGTGAACCAAACAGAAATCTCAGAAACAAGAACTATAATGAATGCAACAAAAATTCAACATAAACACATGACCATACACAAGGAACTAGTAAACTGGAAAATAACACTGGGGAATCCATCCAGAATCGTCACTAGAAAAAGATATCCAAACCATGAGAATGCGGTTAAAGAGAAACACAGACCGACTGGAAAGCTCTAGTGTGTAATTAACAGAAGTTCATCCAAGAGTTGAGAGCAAAATACAGTTATTTTCAGATGTACAAGGATGAAGGCAGTGACCGTTCACAGACCCTCAGTGGTTTTTTTTTTTTGTTTTTTTAAAGAAAAGTGAGCAAAGAGGAAGGGAGAGGGAAACAAACAGGGGAATAAGTATGAAAAAGGACAGCAAATGCTGTGGGTTTAACAAACTGTAAAGTATCACAATCTGAATATGAAAATAAGTCAACCTAAAACTCGACCATAACGACAAGGTGGGTGGGTGACCAAGGAAGCTCCAGTTTTTTTCTCTCAAGTAGAGGGTGAGGGTGAGCGGTCTGCTGGGCTCTCAGGCAACAGGAGAGGCAAACTGATAACCAGGCACAAAACCCTCCTTTTCATTTTTCAAAGATGATCTTATTTAAACTTGAAAAACCAACTTGCTTCTTTCTCTAGAAAGACTGTCTATGTCAATCCTAAGCCTTCAACACAGCAGAAAATACCATTTAAAATTCTCACTTTATAGGAAGAAAGAAAACAGTGATGCGAGGTGTAAAATCATTGAGACAGCTCTGTGAATTAATTAATAGGGTAAAAAACCAAAATGTGAATACAAGTCGGGTCAATCAATGTGCTTAAAGATACGTGTTCGCATCCTTCTTCCTGAGTTAATGCCACAGTGAGGCAAATTCCAGGACCATTCAGTAAGGAATCTTAGGATAAGGTATTCTTGCCCTTAACCTCATTTCCAGTATTAAGAGAAAAACAGCCAGAGGCAAGTTCTTTCTGAAGAGCTTTTTCCTTTTTTGAACCAACACTTTAGGTAACTTCATACACATCAAATCATAATCCTGCATCTGGAAAAATATTAGCATTGAATATAATGAATGTGTGTAATCAGCTTTATCTAACTGATAACACTTGTCCAGATAAAACTACATCTTGGATGCTGCTGCCATAATACAAAGCATGGACTTTTAGGTTCCAAATAGTAAGTCATCCATTCGTTCTCCTACTTTGCAATATAAATCCACAAAGTTGGGTTTGGGGTTATTTCGGTAGAACACTGTTTTGGAGAGAGAATTAAGCTCGTAGCACGCTCCAGTACGCAGTAAGCACTGGGCTGATTTCATGATGTTCCCGCCAATGCATGCTTCCTTCCTGGAGCTAATCCCATCAGGTGACTGGGCAGAAAGCAGGAGAGCCAAAACCTGAGTCAGCCAACAGGGCTCCCAAAGACCATCTCACGTGAAAAGCATTTGGTTTTCAAATGCCTTAACCTTCACTGACAACAGGGGTATTAAAGCTAATCCTATGCTGATTCAATACAAAAACTACTTGAGAGTGATTCAAGAGGAGAGAAAGAAGGGAACATAGTTACCGGAAGAGTAAAGAAAGCGGGATGCTTCGCTTCATCTTCGTATTTGCCTTCAGTTGAACTTCCAGCCTCCATGGATTTGGACGTAGTGTTCTTACCAATACCCATCATTAAGAGAAAATGAGTAGTTTGGCCGTTGGACTGGAGCGGCTGGAAGAGAAGGCTTGTTCAAGCGAGGAGCCCAGGATCTGAGCTGGCTCTTCCAGTGCCAGGAGCACCCAATTCTCAGGCAGAGATGAGCCCCACAAGTGCCATCTCTAGCACCTAGAAAGAGAGGAAGCAGCCAAATCACCAGGAGCACACAAACAGCACAGGACACACATTCACTGCATTTCCTGCAGAGAAGTCAGAGCGTAAGTCACATCCAAACATCAAAAAAGCACATTACTTAATCACACTTTTCAAGTCCCCACTATTTTGGTTATAGTCAGTCACACAGATTCTGAACTGGCCCCTGGAGAGTGGGACCACTGAACTGGGCCATCAGAAATACCCAAATACAAAGATGAAAAGGCAGCACAGGGATTTCTCTGACATGCATTATGGTACAGATCTCACAGCACAGCACTATCCAATGGAACCTGCCACAGTGATTAAATGTTCTGTATCTGCCTTGTCCAATCCAACAGGCATTACCCACAAGGCAATTAGTACTGAGCCCTTGAAATGTGGCTAGCGCAATAGAGAAATGGAATTTTTACTTGCATCTAATTTTAACTGATTTGAATTTAAACAGTCACATGTCACTAGTGGTAACCACAGCTAATTTACCAGGATATCAAAAATTCCGAATTGTCTATAGGTGCCCAATTAAAGGCAGGGGAAGGCATTCAAAAGCATAAAAAAAGGAGGGGGGGGGAGATAAAACGAACCCAGGATTAAATGACCAGAGTTCGAGAACATGTCAAGATGACCTTTAAAATGGGCTAGAATGCCACACAAAACACAGAGCCAGAACATTCCGTATCAATCAAATGACAACATAAACCTAAACAGGAAATCAGAAAGACAAAATAGAGGAAAGGAGGTAAAAAGGCAAGAGATAAGGGAGGAAGGGGAAGGAGCACAAGACGGACCTGGAAGGCTCAGGCAAACTGATAATTGTTTGAGGAGGAAAAGTGCACTGCTCTAGGCTAAGAAAAAAATCTAAGTAATAGATGAGTAGGAAGTCACTGGAACAATTCTCTGTGGCCAAGTTTCAGTGAAGAAAATTAAAAACTCAATGTCAAACAACAGAAGCAGGACTTACACAATGAAAGAGATCCACCCAAAAATTAACAAGCATTTGGGGAATTTCAGCTTCCAGAAATGAGAGGACACATAAGATCCCTACAAGGATTGGCATGTGTACAATAAAACATGCCTAAGTATGCCCAATGTTTTATTAAAAAAAAAAAAATACCACAATCAGATAGGGGTGAGAAGGGACAGAACACTCATTAGAACGATGTCAGATCTCAGCGCCAATTACTGTTCCAACTGAGAAGAAATAACCCAGCCAAACGGTCCTGCAAATGTGAAGACACACCTACAAAGTTTAGGAATATAAGTAGGAGGACCACCTGGGTGGCTCGGTCAGTTGAGCACCCGACTCTTGATTTTGGCTCAGGTCATGGTCCCGGGGTCGTGGGATGGAGCCCTGCACCAGGCTCCAGCATGGAGCCTGCTTGGCATTCTTTCTTTCTTTCTCTCTCTCTCTCTCTCTCTCTCTCTCTCTCTCTCTCTCCTTCTCCCTCTCTCTCTCCCCCCCCACCACCCCCTGCCTCTCTCCCTCTCTCTCAAATAAGTAAAAACAATGAAGAAAGAAAGAAAGAAAGAAAGAAAGAAAGAAAGAAAGAAAGAAAGAAAGACGAAACACAAGCAGGAAAACCTCCTGTTCAGGGAATTCTGTTACAGACTTTCATTTAATAATGACTTTGGATGAGCCAGGGGAAAAACTGAAATATAGGCAGATAAGAGAAAGAATCACACAAAATTTGATAGTTTGGTAGAGTGCAAGATGGGAAAATAAAGGAAACGGCTGCCAGAATATCAAGTTGCCTCAAGAGAACAGAATCAAATGCACATATCAAACTTTTTTGAGGGGCTCGTTTGTTTTTTTGCTTGTTTTTAGTCTTCTTTTAATGTGTATTTTTGAGAGACAGAGCACAAGCCAGGGAGGGGCAGAGAGGGAGACACAGAATTCGAAGCAGGCTCCAGGTTCCAAGCTGTCAGCAAAGAGCCAGATGCAGGCTTGAACCCACAAACCATGAGATCATGACATGGAGGGGCTCTTTTGGTTTAAATATGCATGCACATTTTGCATTCTTGGTTATATCCTATCCATGGTCTGTTGACCCGGAGTGACTTTCCCTCCAGGGGACATTTGGCAATGTCTAGAGCCATCACAACCCGGAGAGAGCCACCAGCATCTAATAGGTAGAGGCCAGGAGTGCTGCTAAACATCGTACAATGCATGGGGCAGATCCCAAATGTGACCACCCCCATGACTGGGAACAAAGGGGGACAGTTCCACCGTTGCAAGACCACTTTCCATCAAGTACCCCGTGTCCTATTTCTCTACTGAATGTTTAACTGGCCCTTGTGAGTTCTACCAGGACCTACCCCCTCCCTTTGCTGTCTCTTGCAGAGCAGCACCCTTTGGGGTACCCTGAAGACAAGCCCAGTGAGCAACAAGAGGAGACGGGGCCTCTTGTACAGGACAGTGATGCAGTGAGAGGCTTTGGGGCAGAAGGCTCCCAGACCTGGAAGAGGGGACACCCTTTTCAAGTAAGACAGAGAGCGGAAGAAGGAGAGGAGACTGAACAATGAGCACAGAAAGATATCCTCACAAGTCCCCAGGTGACAGAGCATTCCACACTCAAGTGTTTGAGAGTGAAGAAGACAGTCTCAAGGCCAGAACCCACAGCAAAGTGCTTCATCCACATAGGCTGAACTTGAGTGGGGAAATGTCAAGGCCCAGATGCAAAGCACAGCAAAAGACAAAAGCGGGGGGGGGGGGGGGGGGGGGGGGGTTAGGGTCTGGTTTAAAGTTTGTGTTAAAAGGCAAAATCTCCCAGGGAATCCAACACTGGGGAAGATCTGCCTGCCCCCAGCCCCCCATCGCCCCTCTTCCTACTCCTTGAGAAAGGAAGACTAAAGCAAAGCCACTGCTATCTTGCCCCTGACCCGGTGATAAGGGAAAGGAGGAGCTGAGGGATGAGTGATGGGGCTCATTAACGATGAAAAGGACGAGGAACAACACAGTGAGAGCAACAACCACAGTCTCCCAGCTAAGCACCTGCCTCACCAGATCAACAGCCCCTTGTCCTCCTGAGTAGGAAACGGTATTGCATGATATTCCACTAATTCCAAGGGGAAGGTAAGCTTCAGAGCAGCTCAGTAACTTGCCAAAGGACACACAGCCAAAAGCAGTGGAGCAGGATTCAAACTTTAATCAGCATTCCTGCCCTAACAGCGTTTATACAAGCAAGACCCCCGGCCCCCCTCCTGGAGCGAACGTGGCCCAGGTTGGCCTGGAAGCCCAGCCGCCCGACTTGCCGTGTGCCGTCTGCCCTACCTGAGATTTCTGGGGGGGCCCCAACGGGGCAAGGACCACCAAGCTCCCTCTCCAGGAGCCCCCACCTGCCCCAGAGCAGGAGCTCCCAGAGCCGTACCCTCCAGGCGCTGTGCGGCATCGCCACCACCTTACCAACAGCCCTACCGCCTCTGGCCTCCCTTTCCTGTTCTAGCTCGAACACTCCACTTGTCCGCACAAGCGCAGCCAGCATGCCCTTTGATGTGTCCTGATGTACCTGAGAATAACAGCCCAATTCCTCAGCAAGGCCACAGGGTCACCGTGAAGCCTCCTGGGAAGCATGGCCCCACTGCGCCGTCATTTCCATCTTTCAGGTTCTCGGGTGCTGGGTCCCTCACGAGCCCTCAAGCTCACGTACAGGCAGTGCCTCCCAAATCGACGCCCTTTAGCTCGCCCCCTTCCATTGGGGTAGCTCCAATCAGTGCTTCCTCTGCTTGCCACCTCACCGTGGCATCCAGGAAGCGTGAGGATGGATGGCTGATACAGCGAGATCACGTCTGCCTGCCCAGCCAGACCACACGTCCACTGCCTGTATCCCTGGCTCGCGCGGTTCAATTTGGCACCTGTATTGAAGGTTGCCTGCTATTTGTGCAATGAATAAATACGCTGTGAAAAAATAAAGGTACTAAATATAATGTAAGACTCAGTCTGGCTTAATACTCTTACTATATTGGAAAAGGAGATTAACAGCCAACATTCACATCTGTAACACCGTGGATGCACGGATGTCAGGGACAAGCCAGGGTGTGGACATCACTGCGATCATTCGACTGACAGAAAGAGGAGGGAAGTGTCTGAAAGGAAAGGAGCAAATGAGAACCACAACCAAGAGGTAGGAAACTCAGAGAATCTACCGATAGCCAACTAGGCACAAAATATGTGAGCAGAGCTCCTTTGGCGCTGATTGGCTCAAACATTCCCCAAATGCCAGCAACAAGCATCTGGTTCCGAAGCTGGCAAAATACCGCCCTGCCTGGCTTTGCAGGGCCCCCAGGTAAGAGTGGGTTTTACGTTGTCATGGGTGGTAAACAACAGCAAGGAAGAAGCACACGTGACAGGGTATCTGGGCCAGAAAACCTGAGATGTTTATGGAAAAGTTTACCGACCCCTGAAGACAACAGGATGAACAAATCCTGTTTAAAATGGCAATTATAGAGGAAAAAATAGTTTCAAACAGAGAGGGAGGTGAACCAGAAGAGACTCTTAAATACAGAGAACTGAGGGTTGGTGGGGGAGCTGGGGAGAGAGGAAATGGGTGATGGGCACTGAGGAAGACACTTGTTGGGATGAGCATGGAAGTGATGAATCACGGGAATCTACCCCTGAAACCAAGAGCACACTGTACATAGCTAACTTGACAATAAATTACATTTTTAAAAACGGCAATTATAGCATTAAATACTTAAGTTTCACAAAAAATGTGCATGACCTTTATTTATACAACAGTCAACTATTACTAGGGATCATAAAGCAGATTTAAATAACTAGAAAAAAAGACTCAACCCTGGAATAAGAGTGCTATTCGTATATTCATTTTCCGATATACATAATGTATATGAATTCAATAAAAATTAATACCGCAAAAGAAGAGAAAGGGGGCTAAAATTCCTGTGGAAGAATAAGGATAGCCACAAATATCTGAAAAAATAATAAGAATGTGCTCTATTAGATAGGAACCCTAACACAAAGTTGGAATAAACAGGGGAGCTCACAAAAACTGACAAACAGACGAGACAACAGAAATCCCTGAGGCCTGCTTCAGATTCTGTGTCTCCCCCTCTCCCTGCCCCTCCCCCTTTCATACACACTCTCTTTCCCAAAAATAAATAAACATTAAAAAAACTGGGGGGGGGGGGGGAAATGCCTGGGTGACTTGGTCAGTTAAGTGACTGACTTCAGCTCAGGTCATGATCTCACATTCCGTGGGTTTAAGCCCCACATGGAGCTCTGTGCTGACAGCTCAGAGCCTGGAGCCTGCTTCAGATTCTGTGTCTCCCTCTCTCTCTGCCCCTCTCACGCTCACGCTCTCTCTCAAAAATAAACATTTAAAAAAAATTTTTTTTAACTCAAATGAAAGTATATTAAAATGAGGTACTTTTTTTAAACTATGTGGGTTGTTTTTAATCCCTTATTTGTAAGACAGTGAATAGACAAACACTCCTAATGAAAAATAAATTTGCTAATGAAAAGGCAATTTGATTATATGTATCAAAAGAGGCCTATTAATGTTCACTTCTAACATTAATAGATATATTTACTGTTTAATATTTGTTAATTAGGATGCAAAGATTTAGGTATGAAATTGTGCACATTAACATTATTAATAAGACTAAAAATCAGGAAAAATCTAATATTCAACACTAGGAAACTGAATGGCAAAAGTATGGTATATTCCTACAAAGAAATACCACGTGGTCAGTAAAAACAGGACACAGAAATAATGACTGACATGGAAAGATGTTCACCTTATATTATGTAAAGAATCAGGTTTAAAAAAAATAGCATGCATAAGACTATGTTAAGTGAAATAAGCCAGTCACAGAAGGACAAATATGGCATGATTCCAAACTTATGGGGCACCTGGGTGACTCAGTGAGTTAAGTGTCCAGCTTTTGGTTTCGGGTCAGGTCATGATCTCACAGAGTTCGTGAGATCAAGCCCCGCGTCCGGCTCTGTGCTGAGCGTGGAGCCTGCTTGGGATTCTCTCCCTCTCTCTGCCCTTTCCTCTCTCTCTGTCAAATAATTTTTTTTTTTTAAATCACTATCCTAAAGCAAGTAGGAAGCCATCACTGGCTCCTAAAAACAAAAATCTTTTTCAACCTCAAAATAAATCTGCAGCCTGACAGGGTAGAAAAACAGCAATTTGGCAAATGCTGCTATGAGCAAGTAGGAAAGTAAAATATTCAGATCTTTATTTAATAAGCTTCCACTTCTCCAGGAAGTGAACCACCAATAATCATGAACAAATGCAGAATAACAGCATTGAACCAGCACTTCTTTGGTCAACTATTCAGCCAGTGATCCTTTCTCTTGCACTTAATCTGACCATTTCTCTGCTGTTCAGGAATGTGTCAACTCCCTACTGTGGCTTCCCACAGCCACCTGACTTGGCAGTATGATGGTACTATCCAAACAGAATTTAAAGGCTGAGCTGCTCCCGGAGTTTACTAACCAAGACTTTGTGTTTCTTGGAAGCAAAACCTAAGAAAATGTGTCTTCCCATCACCATCTGGCAGTACCTAGTCCAAAGCACTTAATGGCTGAATGAAGGAACCACTAAGAGTCCTCCCAAAGGGCAGAATTCTCCTGTGTACAATTCATCTTTATATTCCCAGCTCTGAGCACAGGATACTCAGTAAACATTAATCAACTACACATTTACCCCATATAGATGGCATTGAATGAATACTACATCAAAAACATAAATGCATGCCAAATCCAACTTTTACAGTTCTCCAAAATGATACAAGAAGAGTAAGAATAGAAAGAATCAGTAGTTCATATGCCTAAGACTTGCGTGGGAAGGTTATTCAAAATACAGACTTCTTCCACACAAATACCTGTGGACAAAGTCTCAAAGCTGTCTTCATTATAACAGCCCCAAATTCAAGACCCCAAAAGGTCCATCGACAGGCAAATGGATAAACAAGCCATGGTGGGTCCCTACAAAAAATACTCAGCAATAAAAAGGAAGCAACTACTGATGCATAAACGTGGAGAAAATGCACAGACACTATGTTGAATGAAAGAAGCTGGACCCAGGACATGCTGCCTGACTCCTTGATCTATGGTGACAGGAAGCAGATAGTGGGGATCTACTGCAGGAAGGGAGGAGGGACTCCCATAGGCAGAAGGAAGGAAACACTGAAGAAATACTCTACACCATGGTTGTGATTCTGGTGGCTCCATCTGTATGTATATCCATTTACTGTATGTGAACTATACTTTGGTAAAAATAGATTTTCAAAGGAAAAAAAAACAATTTAAAACTCCCATAATCCCACCGACTTAAAAAATGTTCCCTCCTCCAAATTCTGATTCTGTAGACCTATACTGGGACCTGGGAACATTTTTTTTTTAATATTTTTGAGGTGCGGTGGGGAGAAAGAGCACGAGCAGGGGAGGGGCGGGGGGAGGGGGGGGGAAGAGGATCACAAGCAGGCTTAGAGCCGACAGCAGTGAGCCCAATGGAGGACTCGAACTCACAGTGAGATCATGACCTCAGCCAAAGTTGGACGCTCAACCGACTGAGCCACCCAGGCGCAACCCCCCCCAACGGGAACATTTTTAACAAACGCACAAACGTTCTGATGCTAGCGGTCCTCAGATTACCCCCACCTTTTGATGGACAACCTGGGGTGGGATAAAACTACTTTCTCTGCAGCAACCTACCCAGACAGCTGAGAGTATGACTAACAAGGAAAACTTTGGGATAAAGAAACTCAAAACCTCAACTTGCCAAGTGGTAGTTTGGTTCTTACCAAGGTACAAACAAGAGCTTTCAGAGCCGGCCAGGTTCAATGATAAAGCACATTTTAAAAGCCAATCCGTGGCTCTCTGCTTAAATCCCATCATTAGGGGATTATAGTTGAACTGCGGCTGCTCCATTAAATTCTGTTAAATGCTAACATTTGACCTAAATGCTTTTAATCCAAGACAAAAAAGGATTATTGGAACACATATCCTCAACTTATAGATGTTCAACTCCTTTTAATTAAATAAAAGGACTTAAATGGTTGCCTAATACATAGGGTCCTGCTTTAGAAAGTTTACAATCCTGACATTCATCCTAGCTATTATTATTCCCTTTAGGCAGCAGCAAATGAACCAGTTAGGGGTGGTTATTATTTGATCTTGTGATGACAGTTACGGTCATGGGGTATAACGGGTGGGGGGGGGGGGGGGTGATCCTCCCGCAGCCTTTTCCGAAACACTCCAAGAACTTTTGCTCTTATTTTTCAAACTGCCAGTCAGTACCCACTAGTAGTGGGCCATGATCTCAGCCAGAATTTGTAAGACGATGAAATTTAGCAGAACAAAAAAACCTCAGAGCACATCTCATGAGACAAGGGTGTCTAGTTTCAAGGTAAAATACTTTACTGTGGCTCAGTCAACACACACACACACATACACAAGCCTAAAAGTCACTGATGTCACTAATGCCCTGCCGAGTGACATAGAAAGCATATTCCAAGCACCCAATTTAAATCAGGTTATTTTCTGGGCTTCAAGTAACATACCCATAGAAATAATTTGTCCAAGTGGTGCAAGATGAAGACACTGCTAAAGTGTCGTACTATCTCCTTGCTATAGGAAGAGACCGCCCAGAACAAAAGCCTCCGAGTGGCCCTTCTTCAGCATCTATCAGAGCCCTATACCAAACGACCTCCATGGCTGCTATCAAGAAAATCTCCAATCCCCGCAACGAGCTGGTGACAGCTTTCTGTCACCATCTCAGTTTGTCAACTTTTCTCTCAGGAGGAGAAGTTTAAAAGAAGCCGGATAAAACCTGGATTTCCGGAGGGGAGCCCAGAGTCAGCTGCCAGGTTCCATGTCAGAAACCTGCTGAGAACTCCAGGAGGAACAGTCCTTGAGAGGTCATACCCCTGGAGCCCATGAGGTGCCCCCATGCAACAACCCTGCTCTGAAGGCGGAAGAATAGGCTTCGGGCAAATATTGCTGGACTAGCTGGGTGTCCCCTGAAAATGGAGTCGGGGGCCTCGGCCGCAGGGCCCCCTGGGAAGACATGGCAGATGTTCCTGGAACACCACAGGGTAAGGGAAGATCATTCCTATTCGAAAACAAGTATTTTATGAAGCATAATGTGAAAACCCCCAACTGCTAAAATGAAACAGAAGATGTTAAAGAACACTCTGTGCCTGCAGAAGACCCCTTCCGTCTCTTCTAGAGACAGGGCCCGAGAGGCCAGGGTAAAGAAAAGGCTCTAGACCCAAACTGAACTCTAAATCCTAAGAGAGCTCTTAAATCCAGGCTGAGAGGGAACTGGATTTAAGCTGATGTCAGTTTACACACAGGCTGAGCCATGAAAAGTGACGGTCATGGGATCCAGAGGGCAAGACGCTGACTCATCGACTGCTCAGTTAGGGGAAGATGGGAGTCAGGCGTACAGTAAAAGGTCAAAGCAGCTAATGTTCTGCTGGTGTAGGGGCTTTAAAATACAAACTCATCAGGGATCCTTGTTCTTCTGACCTAATGTGGTAGCTAGCAGACATCTTCTGCAGTTGATCTCATCCAGCAGAAATTTCTTCCCTAAACTTTCTTTAAACACAATTATGACAAGACCTTGAGCCTCATTATCCTAACAATGCCTCTCCCACCCCAGGTACCATCCACCTGGGCCACAATGACCTGCGGTTCCCAGGTCGGAGCTCAAGAAGCCTCCTCCTCCAAGAAGCATCCCTGGGTTTGCTGCCCCCCTTCCATGTTTCCATGGCACACGCCTTCTTGGTCTAGCTCCCTGACCAGGCAGGGATAGGGACAGGGATGCAGTGCCCACCACATAAAAGGCACTCAAATATTTAAGGAAAACTTGAACATTTTCCCAGAGGCAAGTCATACATCTGAAACAAAACTTGTCCCTGCCCCCCAGATTCACTCAGGGAAATCCTGTGCCCAGTACAAGTGAGGCGAGGACAGGTAATGGAGTAAATTAAAATATAGGCCAGAATTAAAATATAAATGTATATTTGAGAAAACTCAAGCAAAATCAAGTTTTATCGCATTTACTTCTACTATATGATTTAACACATCATTTTGTACAAGTGGGTTTTTTTTCTTTTTATTTAAAGACTACCTTAAATTATTAATCGGTAGTTTTAGGAGCCACTGGGAAGCTAATTTTGTACGGAATTGTAACAGCAAGATAAGAGCATGCTCAGAATTAACTGACTGCCTATTATATCCAAGATACAAACAGGATTTCACTTAACCCTTACAAAAATACCGGAAGGGCTATTATTCTCACCCTTTCACAACTCAGAAAACAGAGGCAGAGAGGCTGATTTTCCCTTGGACAAAAGCCAAGGGCAAGTGGCAGGCACAGCAATCCTGAGAGCATGAGAGCTGCTCAGTGTCCTTAGACACCAACGGCACGAGGCTCTGAAGAGGAGCACCCGCCAGAGGCCCAGACAGTTACGTGTAAAGGTCATTTTGGAAGAAGCTAAGAAAAGCCTCCCAGTTACTATCCAGGAATGGGAAAAAGCTTCCTCCTCCAGCATACCTCCAAAGGACCTTTGCCATCTGCCAGCTCCCCCACCACCCCTTTCCCAGTACAAAGACAAACTTGAGTGCTAAGGTGACTTCTAGGGATGCCTGTGCCCTGCTAACCCTGTGGCCGCCTTGGTGCTGCTCCAGCCCCCGGCTCCACCCTCCCTTTCCAGCACAACTGAGGACTCGTGCTCCCTCTCCTCCTGCAGGGGAAGCCTCCGGAGGGCACAGAGTCACCTCCAACTGCTTTGCCACGGCTGCCTGGACTGGGAAAGGCTCAGGTGCTAGCAGAAGCATTTCCCACAATCCTTCACCCCATCGCCTGAAGCTCAATGTACTTATCAGCCCTCCCTCTGAACTACTCTTCAGACTACACCATTCCTCTCTGGAACGTTCTTATCAGTTCCTCCAGCCCCCAGCGCCAAAGCCAGATTTCCTTCCCTCACCTGCAGACAGAGGTCAAGCTCGTCCTTCCCTCCTTTCCTAACTGCCCATGACACCTGCTTGGTTTTGCTGGACTTTGGCACCTTTACTCAGTCCCCTCCACCACCTGCTTCCTTCCTACTGTCCATTACATCTGCAAATCTCTTCTGCAGTTATCTTTTTTCTCCTCACGCAACCCCCACTTTATCAAGACTTCGGTCTCCTCCTCACACACTTTCCCAAGATAAGGAAAAGGGCACTCTGAAATTTCACCTACACTGATGGATTACCTGATGACTGAATGTGGGTTTGCCTAAACTGCACTGCAATTACCTGGGGCTGAGACGCTGTAATTCTTCTCCAGGTTAACCCCAAGTACACAGTGATCAAAATAATAGGTTTCCCCTGACCTTCAATAAATGGGAGCCTTTTCCCTGACCGTCAATAAACATCTCATGCCTGGGAGTACGTCATATAGTTTTTTTCTGCAAAGGAACATATTCCTCCTAATTCATAAAAAAAAATCCATTCAATACAGAGACTGCAACCACTTAGAATCCTGTGCTACACATGTACAGCTTTTTTTTTTTAGTGTCTGAACCTAACATTTTGATAATCCCCCAACCTTATAGGATTAAAAAATTGATGTATTCATCAATACAGCTCTCCATCAATCCAGCTCTCCATGAAGTTTGTTTAGTCTGTACTCCTTTTTGTTTGTGTACTCAGTTTTCCTTGAACCCCGAAAATTCTGCATAAAAGAAAACATAAAAGGCACACAAAGCCTTGGATGGCTGGGGGCTGGACCTCACTCAGACAAGGTAAACAAGCACCTGAAACACACCGTATCTGACATTTCAGCTGTTGCAAATGGGGTTCTAAGGTCACTCTTTCTCACATGTTTAATGAAGGGCACTACCTTCTAAGAGTTGTATAAATGCTAATGTTCGGTTATTTAAATATTGTCAGATGGCACTGAGAAACTCAGGCTGGAGACTTTCTAGTAACACAGCTGGGCAAGCTGGAGCCGCAGGCTCCTCACCCGCCCACAGACACACACGCAGACATAGTTGTGCATCTTCGGAAAACCAGACACACAGCCACGGACGGGAGCACATGGTCACAGATGCGTGCGTGCGGAAACGGACCCTGCAGCCCCAGATGCACATGCAGACAGAGACACATACACAGACGCTAATTCCCCCAAAGCAAAGAGTTCACGTACCAAGAAATGGTCTTACCTGCAGAAGGAAATCTTACCCTGTCCACAAAAACATTCGTTCATTAGCATCCCCCCCACCAACTCTCTGCTGGCATCTGTGCTGGGCTGGGACCGTTCTAATGCTCAGCCTGAGACACTTCAGGTACCGAAGGAATTTCAGCTTTTATAACCCACACAGGCTCGCCAAAATTGTATAACCACACCACCTAGTCAGAAATGCTATCCATCTGTATTACACAACAGCCACCACCTGGTTACGAACGGTTACTGCACACTTCTAATTCGGCCCGCTTACCCTCAAGTCTGTAGCAGGTTTCTACGTGGCACCTGGATATTCTATTGTGGAAACCAGTCGCTGGGATTACATTTCTCAAACCCACACAAACAAAGGTAATTAAAACCTATCTTTCCAAACACTCTGTTCAGATGAACAAGTTCACCCACACTGCTTTCAGCTCCGTGAAAGGGGGGGATTAATTTTGCTTCCTGGTAATTTCTCATTTCCCCCCTTGGGAGCCCCAAAACAATTGTTTTCAAAGGTCAAAGCCTTTCAAAGATTAAAAATACATTTTCAAGGCATGATGTCTTCACTCCAATGATAGGAAAAGCCACGAGTAACTGCAATACGGAGAGCCAAGGGCTGGAGCCCGGCTGCGTGTGGTACCCGCTGTGCAGGTCCCAGCTGCAGAGGCCCCACTGGAGAGTCGAAGCGCCTGAAGAAACACAGAGGCACGTGCCTCTGGTACCCATAAGACGGAAGGAGCCACACCCGTACTCGGGACTTTGTCCTTTCCGGTCCTGACTCCAGGCCAGGGCCTGCCAGAAGCCTGGGCGGTGGGCCTCTGGGCCCCTGGGGATGTGCTGTGAGAGGGCAAGTACCACCTCCATCTCTCCAACACCACACGGGGACCACAGGCTCAGAGGAGAAGCAGCCGGGCAGAAGGGGCATCCACCAGCAGCAGAGTACATCTTGAAAGATGTGATAAAGGCAGAGGAGACAGGACAACCTAGAGAGCAGCCTGAGAGTGACTCATCCATGAATGATCTTAGGGAAGTCCGCGGTGGGCACAAGAGAAAGATGCCAGTTGACTGGAGGAGAGGCCACAGTAGAAGCTGAGGAGGAGGTTGGGAGCCAAGTGCTTGCAGTGTCCAGGAGCAGGAGACTCACCCCCACAGGTCCCCAGAGCATAGGTCACATGTGACACACCCAAAGCATCGGGGTGACACGCCCAGGGAGACCAGAAGGCCCCTCACTCCAAAGTGAACCGGGAGAGAAGACCCAGTAGATAGCCTACGGAAAAAATAATCCAGTCCCTGTACCCTGAACACAAGAACTGTCCTCGGGATGTTCTATGAAGATTCTCACCTCAAAAAGGTTAAACTGCTGGAACCAAAAGAAAATTTCAATTTGGAACAAAAGAGTGAAGAATTAAAAAAAAACAAAACAGTTGTTATTTTTTTTAAAAAAGGGGAACAGGACCAAAAGATGACAAGCTGGGGGTGTTAAAGAAGTGACAAACACAAGTGAAAACTGGAGGAAGTAGCAGAAAACTAATGGGTGGAGGACAAGCTAAAGAAACATGGGCAGACAAGGAGAAGTCCAGAAAGGCAGTTAACAGTCCACAGATGAGAACCACAGAGGGACAAAAGCAAAGAGCAAAACCAAGACATGAACAACCTGTGCTCCTTGACTGGACTTAAAGAGAACAAAGAAGCCAGTCATGTTGTAGGGCTCCCGTTTACATGAAATGTCCAGACAGGGCAAATCTTGAGAGACAGAAAGTAGATTAGTGGTTGCCTGGGGCTGGGGTGGAGATGGGGGACAAGAATGGGGAGGGACTGTTAATGAGTTTGAGATTTCTTTATGGGATGAAGAAAATGTTCCAAACTTGAAGGTGATGGTTATGCAAGTCTGATTCACTGGAGGCCGCTGAACTGTATGTGCTAAAGGGGAGAACTTTGTCGTGTGTGAATTCCATCTCGATAAAACTTTTTTTATAAAGAACCAATGGGATAGAAAATATAAAAAAGATACAGAATAAAAACTACTCTGAGATTGAGAAAAATCTGAGCACAGAGATCACAAAGGCACACCAAATTCATGCAAAATCAGAGACAAAAAAACCTATACTTGGTCACATCCTGGCAAAATAATTTAGCTACAGGAAGAAAAAGGTGTAGAAACATCCAGAGAGAAGGAGAAAATATTTGATTTACTTAATAGCAATGATAAAGATGAGCCCCAGGATTTTCCAAGGCAGCATGAAAATGCCAGAAGGCAATAGAAAGTGAAGACAGAGAACCGAGGAAAAGGTTTCCCCAAAGAATTTTATACCCACACAACCTGCCCTTAATGTAGGAAAACCAAAAAATGCAACCTCAGACATGCGCAGGCTAAGAAAAAGGGGGTGGGGGGAGGCTGAGAGGTTGAGGTTTATTATTCCAACCACGTAAGAGGCAAAATCCAGGGAGGCCACTAATACACAGGGCTGCTAATCATGTATGCCAACCCCAACCGTCAAGGTCAGGGCAAAACTAAATAATGAAGATAAACCTAATTATAAGACTGAATGCAATGTCAAATTATTCTCTAAGCATATGCTAGGTGATATGAAAAATGTAATAACAATAAAGCAGATCAAGCAAGATTACATTAATAAAGACTGAAGACAGGCAGTAAAATAATGCTGAACCTCATCTTGCAAACAGGCAGGAGTTTTAAAACACCATTAGATCTTAGCAACAACTACTGGAGAAACAGGGATGGGTTTTTGGGGGCGTGTGTGTGTGTGTGTGTGTGTGTGTGTGTGTGTGTGTGTGTGTTTTAAAGGAAACCACATTAAAATTTGAAACATTACAGACTAAAACACAAACCAAACTGTAAATGAGTTAAATTCAGCCTATTCTCAGATGCACCAGAAAATAAACACCAACACCCAACAATATACCTTAAAGTGACACACAAGTAAAGCAACAGTAATTCTGCCTCGTGATCTTTTAAGTAACAGACACAATGAAATCATGCTAGGAAGTAATAAATGCGGGAAAAGTAATAAACGGGGCAAACTTCACATTGTAAAAAGTAAAAAATTCACAAATTAAGCATCATGTCAGTTTTTATTTCCAAACATTACTTCATGGACATAAAAAAGGTTCATAAACACACCTGTCTCCAAGAAGATGGGTGCAAGAGGGTGGAGGGACAGGGGCATAGGCTGCATCTCCATGTGAGTTTTCTTATCAATTAGAAAACCTGACCAATAAAATGAATAAAGCAAATATGATAGGAACCAGACTGTGCATCCCACAGAAAACAGAACCTAATTTCATTGGCTAAAGAGCATTTGTGAAAACTGACCATCATCGCAAATGAAAAGTTCAACCCCCAAAAAAAGGAGCGTTTATTTTTTCCTCACTGCCTGAGGATAATGCCCAAAGAGATCAAAAGAATTATTAACCAACAAAGCCTAACAACTTCAAAATTTTCAACCTTTCTCCAAAATAACTGTTGGGTCAAAGGTGAAGCTGAAACTGTAAGCACACCCTTACGAAAAGGAAGAATAAGCAATAAAATATCATACACAAAGCGTAAGAAATTAGAGAAAGAAAAATTAGCTAGAAAATAAGAAAAAAAAAGATAAATTTGATAAATACATCCAAGAAGGTTCTTGAACACACCTCCCAAGGCCAAAGCAGATGGAAACCTTCCACTCAAAAATGCACAGGCCCAATTAGCTTCCCAGGCAAATGTCTCCAGGCACTAAGGAATAGTCACTTCCTATGCTACTCAGCTGCAGAGCACTGGAAAAGGAGAAAAAGACTGGTGAACCATTTTAGAAATCTAGTACCATCTTGATCTCCAACTTAACAACGAAAAGGAAAAAAACCTAGTATCACAACTCACATCAACAGGTAGAAAGAAGAAAGCCTATAAGACCAACGAAAACCAAAAAGGCTCTGGATAAAACTCATCATCAATTTTCAAATAACTCTTAGCACATTCGACACAGAAGAAAACAAGTCCTCCAAAAGAATCCCTATCTCATGCCGAGAGCCAGTGATACTCACTCCGAAAAACCCCAAGTGGTACCCATTAAAGCCAGAAACAGATGGAGTCTGATAGCCTCCACTATAGAAGGCTGTCCTAATTCCTACAATATGAAAAAAGGTTTTAAAAGTTCTAACACTGGAGAGGCGCCGGGGTGGCTCAGTAGGTTAAGTGTCCTACTCTTGAGTTTGGCTCAGGTCACAATCTCACAGTTTGTGAGATGGAACTCCCCCTCCCCCAGTTGGGCTCTGGCTGACAGCATGGAGCCTGCTTGGGATTCTCTCTCTCCCCCTCTGCCCTCTCCCAACTCTTGTGCTCTTGTGCACTCTCTCATAATAATAAACTTAAAAAAAAAAAGTTCTAATACTAGAAATGGAAAGACAAAGTAATGATTTACAGGTAATGAGTCTAACTCAGAAAATGAGTTTAAAAACTCAGAATAAAATACTTCAGAAAGGTAGGTCATTACAAAATAAACACAGAATGGGCTCCTGGGTGGCTCAGTAGGTTAAGCTAAGCATCTGACTCTGGATGTTGGCTCAGGTCATGATCTCATGGTTTGTGAGACTGAGCCCCATGTCAGGCTCTGCACTGAAAGCAAGGAGCCTACTTAAAGACTCTCTCTCTCCCTGACCCTTCTCTGTTTCTGCACACGCGCTCCCTCTCCCCCCTCTCAAAATAAAAATAAAAAATAAAATTGGTTTAAAAAATGAACACAGGGGGCGCCTGGGTGGCGCAGTCGGTTAAGCGTCCGACTTCAGCCAGGTCACGATCTCGCGGTCCATGAGTTCGAGCCCCGCGTCGGGCTCTGGGCTGATGGCTCAGAGCCTGGAGCCTGTTTCCGATTCTGTGTCTCCCTCTCTCTCTGTCCCTCCCCCGTTCATGCTCTGTCTCTCTCTGTCCCCAAAATAAATAAAAAAACGTTGAAAAAAAAATTAAAAAAAAAATAATAATAAAAAATGAACACAGAAAAAACATGCCAAACACTAGCATTAACTCATGATTTGCTCACCTTGTAAAGTATCGTATACATGCACGCACAAGTATACTTATAGCAAAGGAGGTGGCAATACACCGATTACTTTAGTCATTTCTGTAAAGCAGGATTCTGAGTATTTCTTCTTTACATTCCCCTGATTTTCTAAGTTTTATGTCCCTCCCATTATTAAGGGACAAATCAGAAGTAGTTGAAATCTTAGTGCCTGGAAGTGTAGTAAATCTAGGACCAAAAAAATATGCAAAGCAACTAAAAGGCTAACCTTAAAACAAATACTGAAAAAAATGTTGAACTCTTCAGAAATCATTACGCATTTGAAAATATTTGATTAATGTAATCTCTGGTTTATGTTTTCCTTTTAAGGACAAAATCTGAACTGTTTTGAGAAAACATCCTTATATCTGGGTGGTTATTTCTGCTTTTCCAAATAAATGTTATATACTGACATTTTAATGTTGAAAAATGGAGTAAAACAACAGAGAAAGTTTAGGATTATCAACTGGACAGAAACTACTCTGATTCTGTAATGAGCCAACTTGGGGTGGGGAAATAATTCTGGAAACACGAAGAGCAAAGGCGCTGACTTACAGCACCCCCTAGTGTTACAACATTCAACTGGCACTTGGTAAAGTAAATTGGAAAATACAAAACGGCCTCAATAAACTTCCGGAAAATTTCAAACATACAGAAAGCTAAACAGAATTAAAAAACACTTTATATACAACTTACTTCCAACTATGCGTTGCTCTATGTGCAATGTCTGTATTTCATCAGAAGTGTCAGAGACCACCAGGTGTCTCCAACAGCAGTCCTCTCTCAATTTATTATTACAAAACCCCTTGATTTTAAGCTGGGGACACAACCAACAAAATTCAGGCAACATCTCCCGGCTTCCCCTGCAGCTAGATGTGACCACATGACTATGTTCTGGCCAATGGGATGTGCATGGAAGTACGTCCTCTCCTTCCCGCTAGCTGCAAGAACCATCTTGAGCCATGTTACTAAGTCAGTATGCTAACTAACAACGGTGAAGCAATAAGAAAAAAGGAGCCGGGTTACGTGACAGAAAAAAAGCTTCCATTTCATATGTGGTTATATTAGAATTACCAAAACTATACTCTTTAAAAAAAAAAAAAATGTAGGCACAGACGCAATGTGGCAAAACAACACATTTTAGAATTAACCCCAGTTACTAAATTTTCAAAAGGAAATGGATCAGTACACATTTCAAACCCAGATGAATGTTATTTTCCTTCAAACGGTAGCTTCATGATCAAGGGTAAACATCTGGATGAGATGAGTAAATTGACTGTTCACCTTGACTATCAAAGACTTCAATAAACGGGCTTGGCTTCTCTGACATTTAAAGGCTACTTGTTCATGGTCTCAAAGCATGACTCAGAATGTGTACTGACAGCACATGCCAGAACTCCAGCACTGAAAGTAAAATCAAGTTTCTCCGGCTCTCAAAGTAAATCCATTATAAAGACTGCATCCTCCAAACCCAAGATTCACACCACAGCACGGCCTAGTCAGCACCATGCAGAACACAAGGATTAGCGGGAGAAAGCACTTCACTGGGAGTCCAGAAGCCCACACTGCAGACTAAGCACAGTGGCGTATGTGCAGGAGAGTCATTAACTAGTGGGCCTCACGTGTTTTGTTCTATAAAAGAAGGGTGTTACCTACCTCTGTGGTTTCTGCACTTCTGTTTTTCATAATGGAACAAGCATTCTCAAATCTTATTCAAGGCCTGGAGAGAGGGAAAAAATCACAAGTAGGTGGGTGAGGTCATTAAAATAGGGACTCCACGCTCTTCACTGTAAAGTTTTAATACATATTTTCCAGAAATAAAACTAAAAAGTCCAGCCGGTGAATCAAAGAGTCCATAACTTAAGAGAACTTTGCTGAAAGCAGCAAGAAAACTACCCTGACCAAATTTCCTATCAGCAGCCTGCAAATGCTCCACTACACCCTACCACCTCTTATCACTGTTGGGTTCTCCTAACACAACGCTCGGATTTTGAATGGGGGGGGGGGGGGGGGGTGTCAAAGAGCAAGAAGGGCAAAAATCAATTACTTTAAGTCATTTTAAAATAGCCAGTTTTTACAATTTAATTATTTGGGTTAAAAAAAATATAGGACATACTTATCAGAACGGAGAAAACAAACATGAAAACTGCTGAGACGATACACCAAGTTCTGATCAGGACACAGAGCATTTGGGACTCCCATACTGTCCTGGTCAGTACATAAAATGGCACAACCACTTTGGAAAAAGTTTGGCCATTCCTTATAAGGTTAAAAGACACATTTACCCTATGACCCAGTAATGTTACTCCTGTTCATTACGTAAATGTAAACTTCTGCTCGATCCAAAACGTGCACATAAATGTTTATGATGGCTTTATTTATGATAGCCCAAACCTGGAATCATTCACCTTTAGCCAGTGAATGGATAAACCAATGTGGCATATCGCTGCTAATGAGAGGTCATCCCACACCCATCAGATAAGGCCAGTACAAAAGAGTTTAATAATACCAACTGTTGGGAAGACTGTGGATAAACAGGAATTTTCCCACTCTCTTGCCAGAAATGTAAATTGGTTCAAACACTAGGCAAAACAATTTGGTGGCAGCTAGCAGGTTGAAGAGGTGTGTGCACTATGATCCGGCAATGTCACTTCTCAGCATCTTGACCCTGTTTTTAACAGTACATAACCAATACATCAACAGAATATAAAAGTTAAGTTCTGCTACTTAAACAGAATTTAAAAAGAGCAGTTCAAATGAACTCTATCTAGCTACTCAGGTCAGCATGCCTTGAAAACATTCCTGAATGAGCAGACTACAGAACACGTATCACATGAAATCGCTTACTTAAGGTTTTAAATCATGTAGTCAATAGTGTATGTGATGTGGGTTTATGGGTGTATAAACATGTAATTCAAAAGTGAAAATATCGATGCAGGGTTACCTCTGGGAGAGAAGGGAAGGAGAGGACACTAGTAAAGAATACAGAGTATCTAAAATGTTTTATTTTCTTTAAAAGGAAGGAAGAAAGGAAGGAAGGCCTAAGGCAAAAACAGCATGTTTAGATTTATTAAATCTGAGTATCTGGCATATGAGTGTTCATTCTTTGATTTTTTTTACATTTGAAATCTCACAATTAAAAAGCAGACTCTTAAAGGATACACAAAACAGATGCATAAAAACTGGTACAAGTAGTTGCCTGCTGAGAAGGGAGAGGCAATCAGACAAGGAGGGAGACTTAATTGCCTTGACTGTCCTCAGGACCTCTTAAATTTTGTTCCATGTATATCCATTATCTATTTTTCTTTAATTACAAACACATCTGATGTCCTCATCACCTCCAATCCCACCTCCCCCTTAGGGGGATTTTCATTTACAATGAGGCAAGGCCACTGAAGAGGCAATGGAGATTCCAGACTCCTGACTGGGCCACATTTGAGCTCCATCATCTCAAGAGGTCATTTAACCTGCTCCTCTCCAAGGGTCACGCCACTTCTAAGACCCTACCTCCTGTGAAAACACAAACCTATCTCCATAAACCAGGGAACAGGAAGCAGTTCTCCTGTGACCACAGCAGGAAAACTTAGAATCTGTTACAACAGCTCCACACAGACCATCAGTGGGATTGCCTCATTTCCTCTGGAAATGGAATAAAGTGGGCAGAGATGTATTCAGATAGTTACTATTTCTCAATACTCGAGGAGGTAGGAGGGCAGGAAGCTGAGGGGATCATTTATCTGAGGACTTCTTAATGAACTAAGAAGCAGAAGTCATGGTGGAGAGGACAGGTGGAGGATGAAACTAGAGGAGTGAACAGATGACATAAGGAACAACAACAACAACAAAGTCAAGGGTCTGGCTGAGCCCAGAACTTGGACATGGGTGATAGAAAAAGTCACTCTGATACCTGGTTTCTCTCCAGCAGAGCATGACGGACAAACAAAACAAAACAAAACAACAACACAGAGAAGTTACAACAGCAGGACTGTGCCACTGAGGAAGGCTGGGAAGTCACCCAGACAATTCAGTGAGGAAACCAAGATGTCAGCAAGAGGACAGTCACATGACTCCCTGAGGAGTCCGCAGCAGGTAAAAAGGGTGAGGAAGGGAAGTGGAAGCCAGAGAGCACCGGAGTGCCTGAGGATCAAGAACTAGGAGATGAGAATGAAAGAGACCTAGGGAAGGACAGGATGTGTGCAGAGAAGACGCTCTCGAGCTCAAGATTCCAAACGTGTCATCTGGGAGAGAACAAGGCCCAGGAAAGTGGAAGTAACTGGAAATAAAAGTTCCAAAAAAGATCCTGTGAAGGGAGGGTGAGGTTTGGATTGGAGGCGGGAGGAGCCAACAACACAGAGACAATGTTAGAAGACACAGCAGAAAGAAAAGGAGCAAGCCAGGAGGCAACATTCTCAAGGAACATTAGGAACGGTTAAGAAGTTGGTAGACGGGGGGCGCCTGGGTGGCGCAGTCGGTTGGGCGTCCGACTTCAGCCAGGTCACGATCTCGCGGTCCGTGAGTTCGAGCCCCGCGTCGGGCTCTGGGCTGATGGCTCAGAGCCTGGAGCCTGCTTCCGATTCTGTGTCTCCCTTTCTCTCTGCCCCTCCCCCGTTCATGCTCTGTCTCTCTCTGTCCCAAAAATAAATAAATGTTGAAAAAAAAAATTAAAAAAAAAAAGAAGTTGGTAGACGGAGGCGCAAAGGTAAGGGGAGGGCGGGGCAACAGACTGGTGTGGCCTTGAAAATGGCAGGCTTTGTAAAGATGAAGGCTGGAGGTCACCGTCCACTGTTCTCTCCATCTGGAAGGAGGGCACATCCAGGGAATTCCTATTCACATTTGAGATCTCTGGTAAAATCACCAATTCCTCAGAAAATCCTTCCCAGACACCTCAAAATCAAAATCAAATCACACACTTTGCTTTGCCATCCCCTCCAAAGCAACAACCACAATTCATACCAAGTATCCCTCGTCGTTCAAATGTACGCTCTTCTTGGGCTCACTCAATGAGAAATCCACATTTTTCTTAATCTACTTGGTTCCTAAGCTTTGGCTAACAAAAAATACAATTTCAGAGAATAAAGTGTACATCTAAAATTTATCCAGAGAGCCACCGAGTCAGGAAGGCTTCTGGTTCTCTGGTAAACTGGGCTTCAGAACACCTTAACCATACACGCTTAAAAATAGTCTGCTTGGGGGCACCTGGGCGGCTCAGTCACTTAAGAGTCTAACTCTTGATTTCAGCTCAGGTCATGATCTCATGGTGTGTGAGTCTGAGCCCCCCAACAGGCTCTGTGCTAACAGTGCGCATCCTGCTTGGGATTCTCTCCCCCCACTCCTTCCCTCTGTCCCTCCTCCACTCACTCTCACCCTCTCAAAAAAAAAAAAAAAAACTAAAAACATAAATAAAATAAAAATTTTTTTAAAGTAGTCTGCTTGGCTGTAAGAATTCCAAATACTGTCAAAATTTGCTTTTTATTTTTTCATTTAATGTGATTCTCACTGTATTGCTGACAGGAATATAATCATGTATAAGCTTTCTTATAAAAAATATGGAAATATAAAAGAGCATACATGAAATCAGAATCTACTGCTTGTAAATCATTCAAAAAATCTTAACACTACTGAATAATTGCTTAACATCCCTTCAATAGGCAGGCACTTGCATTAACTGCTGGTGGGAATAATAATTGGCTTAACATTTCTAGATGGTCATTTAACAACATCAAAAGCTCTAAAAATACACACAGCCTTTGACCCAATAATTCTATTCATAAGGAATTTAACAAAATAATTAAAATAGGCTCAATTTTTCATTATGAGAACGTTCACCTAAAAGAGTACACAGAACAATCCAGAACTGGAGGGGAAAATACTAATGTCTAAACTGGTTGGTTAAATTATGGATACATTCTTAGAATATTGTGGGGACTTAAAATTTTGGTAACAGAAGTACCCACTGACATGAAAGATAATGTGTTGAGCGTGTCCCTGAAAGGAGGAAAAGGCGGGTTACAAAACACACTGAACACTTCCATTACAGTGTGTACATACACACATGGAAAACAGGAAAAACACCAGTGTCTGGTGATTTTGTGATTACCTCCAGATGACAGGATGACTTTTTGCTCTTTTTTGATTTTTGCTTTTTCTACAGTGTGTCATTTTAAAGATTTCGTTTTTTAAAGTAATCTCTACAGTTAACGTGGTGATCGAACTCAACAACCCCAAGATCAAGAATCGTATGCTCTATCGATGAAGCCAGCCAGGAACCCCTATTTTCATTTTTAAACCTTAAATCACTGCCTAAGGACAGTACTAAAATAAATACGCAGGCAAGACAAACTAGGTGAAATTAAGGCACTCAAATCCTTGTAACGAGATGCTTAGCCCCTCATTTCCAAGGACTTATTGACAGCAGCTGAGTAACTAAAGAAACCAAAAGGTGTGGTCAGAAGGGAGGCACTCCAACGTTCTGCAAACTTTCAGAGTGGAGGACTCCCGATTTTCCTGTATTTCCTCACAGCCCTGTGTTCTCTTCAGCTACTTCCAAAGGCTGTTGTCATCTAAAGACAGTACTGTACTGCACTTCTTCACATGTTTCTAGGTAAAATTCTTCATTTTAAAAGAAATGAGGGGCACCTGGGTGGCACAGTCGGTTAAGCGTCCGACTTCAGCCAGGTCACAATCTCGCGGTCCGTGAGTTCGAGCCCCGCATCAGGCTCTGGGCTGATGGCTCAGAGCCTGGAGCCTGTTTCCGATTCTGTGTCTCCCTCTCTCTCTGCCCCTCCTCTGTTCATGCTCTGTCTCTCTCTGTCCCAAAAATAAATAAACGTTGAAAAAAAAAAAAATTAAAAAAAAAAAAAAAAGAAATGAGAAGGGGCGCCTGGGTGGCGCAGTCGGTTAAGCGTCTGACTTCAGCCAGGTCACGATCTCGCGGTCTGTGAGTTCGAGCCCCTCGTCGGGCTCTGGGCTGATGGCTCAGAGCCTGGAACCTGTTTCCGATTCTGTGTCTCCCTCTCTCTCTCTGCCCCTCCCCCGTTCATGCTCTCTCTCTGTCCCAAAAAATAAATAAATGTTGAAAAAAAAAATTTAAAAAAAAAAATGAGAAATATTCAACTGGACCCTAAAAAAGGGGAGCACTGAGTAATGAACAGAATTATTGAACCACTATGCTATACACCTGAAACTAATCTAACACTATATGGTAACTACACTGGAATTAAAATTAAAAAGTTAATTAAAAAAAAAAAAGAAGAGGGATGCCAGGGTGGCTCAGTCTGTTGAGCATCCAACTCTTGATTTCCACTCAGGTCATGATCTCACAGTTGGTGGGTTCAAGCCCCACATGGGGGCTCCTCACTGTGAGTGCAGAAATTCTCTCTGCCCCTCTCCTGCTCATGCTCTCTCTCTCTCAAAATAAAGAAAGAAATAAACTTAAAAAATTTAAAAATTTAAAGAAATGAGAACTATTCATTGGACCCTAAACTTCAATGTATTATAACCTAAAATTACATTTATATATAATGCAAAATTTATATTTAATATTTTATGTATATAAACATAAACATTAACTTATTAAAATCATAAGCTAATATTATATCTAAAATCATAAGCTATAAAACATTTGTGATTCTTAGGTAAAAGAGAAAACTAGTTTAAAAAATCTGTATACATGTATGTAAATTTTAAATACATTAAAAAAATTTTTTTTTCTTCTCAAGCCAGGGAATAAATGAAATAACATCTAGAAAATACTGCCTTATCAAGCAAATTAATTGAACCGGTTCAGAACCATTTTCCAGGCAATGGGAAACCTCTCAATTTGACAGGGAAAAAAATGAGAAAGGGAAGCTGAAAAAAGCATCGTTTGATGATGAGTATATGGTATTACACAGCCCATGAATACAAGTGGCTTATGTTATGAAATACCCAAAAATCCAAAAGCTTAAAAGTTGAAAACACTACTTAATGTACTTAAAAACAATGTGGGCCTTGAGCCACCCAACCCAAGAGCACCAGCCCCATGGGACTACTAAGCACTTGAACCGTGGTCAGCCCAACTGAGATGTGCTGTTAAGTATAAAATACACATCAAACTCCAAAGACTTACTATGGGGAAAAAAAGCACATCTTACTAATAATTTTATATTACGTGAAACGATAATTTTTTAATATATTCGGTTATAAAACCTATTACTAAAATTAATATTACCTATATCTTTTTACTTTGTTTACTAGAGCTACTAGAAAAATCACATATGGGGGACTCCCATTATAATTGTATCGAACAGTACCGGTCTAAAGAAAGTGGATACCAGGAAAAGAGAAAAAAGTTACTGCAGAGTACACAACCATGGTAATCATAATCAGACTTCCATCCAGAGAGTATGTTGTGATACTGATTTTACAAGCACACATGCACACAACACAGGCAAGGCCACGTATCTTAGCCCAAACATCAGAACACTGTAGTACTATGCTCTACCACCAGTTCTGTAGCCTGCCTTCTGATGGAGGGGAGCAGGTGCCATAACCTAATTTCTCACACTCACAGCACCAGAAGGAGGGAGGGAGCCAGATGTGAGAAAGGTGAAAGCAGAAATCCACATGCTAACAACAAGCAGGAGCTAAAAGGTCATAAGGGGACCTGGGGGCTCTCCCCTAGAAGCTCAGAACCAGCACAAGAAACCTAAATAAAGCTAACAGGGTCTATCCATGGGGCTCAAATCCAGAGGGGCTTTGTAACTATTGAATTGCCAAGTTCTAGTTTTGTATGGCAAAACTAAAATAAAATACATGTATGAAAAAAAATTATCATTAAAAGGAATGGGACAAAGTTATTGATGAGATTTTTCCATACCAAACAGAAAGGCAGCAAAGGACTTAGGCAATTTATCAACAGCTGGTAGTAATCCAACACTAACACACTGATTTTAAAACAAAGCCCACTGAAAAGGCCAGAGCTGTTCTAATACGCTTGGAACCCCTTCATAGTAACAGTTTCATAGAAACCATCTTCCTTCCTTACCTTCTTATGCAAGCTCTGTGATCATCATCAGTGTTTACATAGGTTTTTGAAAGTACCCACTTTTCCCAGTAAATATTTAATTCTCTTGTTGCTACCGATCAAACTATAAACAATGCAGCATTTTATATAACATGTTTAGTTACGAGAAAGTGGGACATTGACGTCAATAGCACACAGTCTGTAAACCAAAATTACCAGACAGAGACTCTCAGAAATCACCCACTAATAAAACAGAGATTTCTCCTCACGGCTGAAAGTTTTTAATCCAGTTTCTATCCGAGTCCTTCCACATCTGAGAATCAACTTCTAAAACGTGCCTGAAGCAGAACTGGGTATGGGGTCTGCAGGCTCCAGGCGCTGGGCAGAGCTGGTGTTCTTGGCTATGAATGCCCAGACAAGTGTATGCTCTTGAGAACAAAGATGAAAGGTACTAACTAGCAAACCTTCTCTTTTCTCAGTTTAGTAAACTGAATATTTAGGATCTGTACTGAAAAAGAAAAGGATAAATCAACCATTTGGCTAGTTTCCTGAACTGCCAAAAGTCTCAGCACTGAGATGGAAATGGATTATATGTGAAGCCATCTGCCATCTCAATGGACAGATTGGGACAACGAGTCAATCACAGAGACATGATAGATACTTCCCAAACTGTGCATGAGCACTCGGAGAAAACAGCTCAATAGAGCCTGAAATGGTCAGAAATGAATTTGTGGAAATGGGATTTGGGGTCAGCAGGAAAGTCCTGAGTAGAAGGCCACCTTGGAGACCAAGGCAGGCAGGAGTACTGCAAGTCTCAAGGCCATGAAAACAGCTTAACCACAGCTCACAATGGGAGGTGGAGGACGAAAACAACTTGCAGGGTCAAAGGAGTCTCAAAAGTCCAACGTAAATGCAACATGGCTTTAATGAGACATCAGTTTCTGGGCAGGTGAGGAGAGAGAGTCCACCACTGGAAAAATCTCAAGATGGAAGGTCAAGAAGCTACTGTGTTAATCCAAGTATAAGGATCTTGGCAACTGGGGTGACAAAAGGGATGACAAAAAGGGACGGATAGAGTGAGTGATTTAAAAGAGAAAAAAAAAAAATCAAAGATCGGGTGTCAAAGAGGACCTCTAGAAAAAGAACAAGATTGTTTGTCTCCTTTAAATAAGTAAGGAAATGGGCTCGACAAGGCAAGTAACGAACGAGGTCTGGACATGCTAAATTTGAGCTGGGGGTGGCATGTACATCTGACAAGTGCCCACCAAAGACGAGAGATTTGAGAAAAAAGCTCTGTGCACAGAGCAGAGAAAGAGATGTGTGAATTGAAATATAAAGATGGTTAACAGAAACTCTGAGAGCTGGGAGACCATGTATTCGGCAGGTATTCCCAGAGATATTCACCTCACCTCCCTCGTGGTAATAAATATTACTTTTAAGAAAGTATTATAAAAAGGCCCCAAAGAGCCAAAATAATGTTGAAAACGAAAACCAAAACTAGAGGCATCACAATTCCAGACTTCAAGCTATAAAAGCTGTAATCATCAAGACAGTATGGTACTGCCACAAAACCAGACATGTAGAGGGACACCTGAGTGGCTCAGCTGGTTCAGTGTCTGACTCTTGGGTTCAGCTCAGGTCATGATCTCACAGTTTCATGGGTTCAAGCCCCACATTGGGCTCTGCACTGATAGTGCAGAACCTGCTTGGGATTCTCTGTCTTCCTCTCTCTTGCTGCCTCCTCACTCATGCTGTCTCTCAAAACATATAAACTTTTAAAAAATTATTAAAAAAAAAAAAAAAGACCAATGGAACAGAAGAGAAAACCCAGAAATTAACCCACAAATATATAACCAACCAATCTTCAACAAAGCAGGAAAGAGTATCCAATGGAAAAAAGACAATCTCTTCAGCAAATGGTGCTGAGAAAACTGGATGGCACCATGCAGAAGAATGAAACTGGACCACTTTCTTAACCATACACAAAAATAAATTCAAAATGGATGAAAGACCTAAATGTAAGACAGGAAACCATCAAAACTCTAGAGGAGAAAACAGGCAACAATCTCTTCGACCTTGGCCGCAGCAATTTCTTACTACACATGTCTCCAGAGGCAAGAGAACAAAAGCAATAATGAACTACTGGCACTTCAAGATAAAAGGCTTCTGGAGGCGCCTGGGTGGGTCAGTCGGTTCAGCGTCCAACTCTGGCTCAGTTCATGATCTCACAGCTTGTGGGTTTGAGCCCCGCCTCAGGATCTGTACTGACAGCTCAAAGCCTGGATCTGCTTTGGATTCTTTGTCTCTCTCTGCCCCTCCCCTACTCACGCTTGCTCTTTCTCTCTCTCTCAAAAATAATGTGGAAAAAAAATTAAAGATAAAAGCCTTCTGCACAGCAAAGGAAACAATCAACAAAATTAGAAGGCAACCTACTGAATGGGAGAAGACATTTGCAAATGACATATAGGATAAAGGGTTACTATCCAAAATCTAAAAAGAACTTACCAAACTCAACACCCAAAATACAAATAATTTAGTGAAGAAATGGGCAAAAAACATGAACAGACACTTTTTTCAAAGAAGACATCCAGATGGCTAACAGACACATGAGAAGATGCTCAACATCACTGATCATCAGGGAGATACAAATTAAAACCACGATGAGATACCACCTCACACCTGTCAGAATGGCTAACATGAACAACTCAGGAAACAACAGGTGTTGACAAGGATGTGGAGAAAAGGGAACCCTCTTACACTGTTGGCAATGCAAACTGGTGCAGCCACTCTGGAAAACAGTAAGGAGGTTCCTCAAAAAATTAAAAATAAAACTAGCCTACAACCCAGCAATTGCACTACTAGGTATTTATCCAAAGGATACAAAAACACTGATTCGAACGGGCACATGCACCCCAATGTTTATAGCAGCACTATCAACAATAGCCAAACTATGGAAAGAGCCCCAATGCCCATCAACTGACGAATGGATAAAGAAAATGTGGTATATATATACAATAGAATACTACTTGGTGATAAAAAAGAATGAAATCTTGCCATTTGCAACAATGCCGATGGAACTAGAGTGTATTACGCTAAGCAAAACAAGTCAGTCAGAGAAAGGCAAACATCATATGATTTCATTCATATGTGGAATTTAAGAAACAAAACAGATGAACATAGGGGAAGGGAAGGAAACATAAGATAAGAACAGAGAGGGAGGCTAACCCTAAGAGATTCTTAAATACAGACAACAAACTGAGGGTTACTGGAGGGGTGTTAGGTGAGGGGGATGGGCTAAACGGGCAATGGGCCTTAAGGAGGGCACTTGCTGGGATGAGCACTGGGTGTTATACGTAAGTGACAAATCACTAAATTCTATTCCTGAAACCATTATTACACTATATGTTAACTAACTTGGATTTAAATAAATATAAATCAAAAAAAAAAAAAAAAACGTATTACATACAATTTGATGACAGCTTAAGACAACAACCTGGGGCGCCTGAGTGGCTCAGCTGGTTAAGCATCCGACTTCAGCTCAGGTCATGATCTCACAGTTTGTGAATTCGAGCCCCAAGTCAGGCTCTGTGCTGATGGCTCAGAGCCTGGAGCCTGCTTTGGATTCTGTGTCTCCCTCTCTCTCTGCCCCTCCCCGCTTGTTCTCTCTCTCTCTCTCTCTCTCTCTCTCTCTCTCAAAAATAAACATTAAAAAAAGAAAAAAAGAAAAAAAACAAACAAACAACTTCACATAGAAAACAAAAAGTGGAAGAAATCCACAAATGTTCACGGTGGTGTCATTAGGTGGTGAGACCAAGGCTCTTCCTAAATTCTTGGAATTTCCCTTTTTTTTTTTTAAGAGCAAGTATGGACTTTCTATTAGAAAATGAAAATAAATTTTTTTTAAAAAGAAATGATACCCTTTCAGCATTTATAAAAGCTCTTATAAATGTATACCTAAATACTGAATGTCACTGTTTGTAAATTAATAGTAAATAAAAGTACCACTGACATAACTTTCTATACCCACCATACTGAATACATTTAGTTTTGACAAGACAACCTGTTTGCAAGAATGTTTATTAGGAGTATAAATTCTTGTAGCTTCCCTACGGGACAATTTGCCAAAATTAAAAAAGTAAAAATTCGTAAGCACTGTACTCAACAATTTTACTGTTAAAAATTTACTTATGGGTATTGTCCCTGAAATAGGTGCAAGAAATTTCACTGCAATATTGTTTGCAATAGCAAAAAATTTTAAATAACCAAAATACCCATCAAGCCTTGGGACAGGAGAGCATGGGAGGAAATGCAGTGTAAATGTGCTTATTTAGTCTCACTACTTAAATTGAAGAATGCTTGAAAAAGAAGGAACAGGCCTTCAATCTCTTTACCCCCGGGGTTCAGACCTGTGACCCAGACATGGAGCCTCAAAGGCAATAAGTATTCAAAAGTTTGCTGATTTAATAAAGCCAAAAGCATGTAAAGGAAAAAGAAAATACTTACTTCATTACCTGTACATGGCAAGACTTTGCCTATTTTCTACTTTAATCTACTTAACAAGGAATTTGGCCTACAACAGCCCATTACCTTATCATTAGCATTAACCAAACAATTAATTATTCCCAGGATTGCATTTAGACCTTTGGTGACATGTACAAAGGGCGAGGTCAAGCACAAATGAATTCTAACACTAAAGGGCTGTCAGCACAACTGCATCATGAAATGCAGAACGAAAAAGATTAGGTTTCAGACGCACCTAAATGCCGTGACGTGAACCTGTCCATATGCTTTCCATTACAAGCCGCTGAGCTACATTTCCCGGTGCTGAAGTCCAAGCTCAAAACCACAGGAGGATCCCGGTTGTCAGAGTCAAGACCTAGCTAGAGAAAAACAGATGATCAATAAAAACAGAGTAATAATAAACCTAGCAGGAGGCACTCTGCATGAATGGAATCTACTTCTCATTCAGCTCTGCCCAATCCTAGAACTTGCTCTGTTGCTCCCTCATTCTTAAGGAGCATCTAGGAGTCCCCAGCCCATCCCCAGGCAGAAGCACAAGCTGCACCTTCAATCCCTTCAAAATTGGCTCTCCATTTGCACAAAATGTGTTGGGAGATGGTATTTTAGAGTATCTGGAAAAAGCAATTTTGTACTTAGTTGGGGTTTTTTTCCTTTTAAACTCCATATTCCCTAGAATAAGATCTCAATTTCCAAAAAAAAAAAGACAAAAAAACTTCTCTAGTATTCAATATGTGCCAAGCACTGTACTACACACTTCTTAAAATTAATAAAGGGAAGCCCCACTAAAGTGGAGTGGGGAAGAGACTAAGGGAAGCTAGAAGAGGGAAGCCACTACCAATCGGTCAATTACAGGAAACTGTCATCACAGACCCCAACAGAACAATCTCTACAGGAAAGAATCATCAATGACAGGCCTCGACAGAGAAAGATATAGACTGCAGCTCTACAAGAAACTGGCTACCCTTGCAACTCAGCCAATGGCAAGCCATTAGCCTGAATTAGTATTCTCCTCCAATGGGCTTTGTTCAAAACAACCCCTCCCAATTTTCTCCTTCTCCGTAAGATAACCTTCTTCTTTGTTGGACTTGCCTATGGCTTTGTTACAGCTTAATGCCCAGGAGTTGTAATTCTTGGTTACTCCCAAATAAACCCATTTTTGTTGGTAAAATAACTTTTTTTTAAGATTTATTTTTAAATTTATTTATATTTAGAAAGAGAGAAAGCAGGGGAGGGGAAGACAGAGAAGGAGAGAATCCCAAGGCTGTCAGCGCAGAGCCCAACACAGGGCTTGAACCCACGAACCGTGAGATAATGACCTGAACTGAGATCAACAGTCGGATGCTTAACCGACCGAGCCACACAGGTGCCCCTAAAATAACTTGTTTTTAAGGTTAACATTATTTGGTGGGATCCAGAAGACCACCAACAAATCCAAGGCTAGTGAGCAAATATGTACCCATACCCACAGAGCTCACTGCTTTCTTGCCCACCCTAAAATTCTTCTTCTGGATTTTGAGCTCCACTCTTGTGTTTTAAGCTCTCCAGGAATTATTCAGAATCTGTTTTAAGGCTTGGTCCTTTATAAGAACACTCGTTTGGCCTTTGGTCCGACTCCTCTTAAGAACTAGGCCATTCCTAATAAAACTGCTAGTCCTTGGCCCAACTTCTCACGAACAGGGCTGTGCCTACCGGAACAGAGCTGGCCTTTGCTCGGATTCCTTTTAGAACCAGATTGATCATACCGTTTAGGAATCTTTCTTTCCTGCTCTAGAAAAGACAGACAAACCAAAATAAACTGCTAAGAAGTAGGATCCCAGTCATCAAGATGTTTTGAGGGTGACCCCTCTTCCGGCACCCTGGTCAGTTCCTCTTCACGCACACAGTAGTTTAGAACTCCAATGGCCATTGCAGGGAACTCGCCATCTCTCCCAACTTAACTCTTCATCAAAAGTAAATTGGACAGCGCCGCCTGAGTGGCTCAGTCAGTCAGTTAAGTGACTGACTTCGGCTCAGGTCATGATCTCACAGTTTGTGAGTTTGAGCACCGTGTCAGGCTCTGTGCTGATAGCCCGGAGCCTGGAGCCTACTTCTAATTGTGTCTCCCTCTCTCTCTGACCCTCCCCTGCTCACACACTGTGTGTGTCTCTTTCTCAAAAATAAACAAACATTAAAAAAAAAAAAAAAGTAAATTGGATAGCCATGGCTCTAAAATTGTCAAAACTGAATGGGATGCCTACTTTGGGATTGTGAAGCTTCGGAATTCTGAAGCTATAAGGAATCTAAAATTGCCTCTCTGCAAAATACAATTTCTAGACTAACAGAGACAAACAAAAGAAAGGGCTCCTGAGGCCTCTTTCTTCCCTTCCTGTCTTCTAGGTCTCAGGATGTACAGCAGCTGTCTTGTGTTCAGTCCCCACCTTCACTTAACTTTTTTCTCTGAACCTCTCCCCACTCCCTTCTTTCCTGAATCTAAGAAAACTGCTCCTTTAAAATTAAGACTTCTGGATCTGAAAAAACCCCAAACTTCTTATGTTCCCTGGACCAAGGCCAAACTGCGAGCCAGAGTTGAAGAGTTTCCGAAAGTGACTCAGGACCCACATTTGCAGGAGAATTTAACATAGTTACTCCAACTTAACCACCCTGCCTTCTCAGATCTGTATCAGTCAGCCCATGTGCTTGTTGGTGAGGACCAGGCCTAACACGGGATGAAACTAATCCCATAAGAACAGCCTAAAGGATTCAGAGAATTAACCCTAACTTTTGGCAAGATGCTAGAACACTCGATGGAAATCTCCATTGAGCAATTACAGATTTCCTAAGACTGTTGACTGGAACAAAATTCAGGCTTCACAAAAAAGCCCGATCAACCTGTTCACGACCATTATAATCAACTCCAAATGATCTTTCAAAAAGATTCTGGTCTTCCTTTAGAGGCTGAATCCAAATGGGTAGCATTAACTGCATTTACTAACAGGCTGAACCAGGATCTTCTGGTTAAAGGACCAGCATGGAATGGGAAACTGTGCCCACTCCAGAATTAGCTAGCTCGGCAAACCAGCTCACCCACATGCTAGAGGAGTCACCTCAAAGAAAGACCACTAATATTCTCAGTTTTCAACTCTGGCAAATGAAGGTCCCTAAACAGAACAAAACCCCCTGGCTTTCTGCTATCACTGCAAAAGGCCAGGGCACTAGAAAAAAAAAAAAGACTGTTACAAACATAAGCATTCCAGAAGCCTTCAGCCCTCTAGCCAGCCTTTCCACTGTCCTCCTAATTCCCAGTGATGGGACTCTGAGGACCTACAAGGGCTCTTCCCACTTCTCCCCATTAACTGGCTTGGAAAAAATACTCTCCCGACTGAGAATGAATCTCTTTGTCTTGGTGACCCCAGAGCTGCATTCTCGGGGCTCAACACCACTCCTATAAAGCAGGTCCTGTCTCAGAGCATGAAAACAATTCAAATAGAGGGGGTCTCTCATAAACCTCAACAGGTTCCTGTCTCTGCACCTGCTCCCATTTGTTTAGGCCTGTTGAGATTCCCATCCTCACCTCCTTAAGTTTCTCTACCCCATTCATTTACTGGGCCAAGATTTCTTAGGAAAGTATCATGCCAGAATTTCTCCCAGAAAAAAGAAATAATTATAGAATCAAAACCACCAACCACATGAATTAATTGACCCTTCAACATCCCTGATGGCACTATAATAGAGTCTGGGGACACTGATCATTTATCCCTATTAGATCAGCTACCATCCTCTTTATGGGCAGATTCCCCAACTGATACTGGCAGAATTCACAGTGCACCTCCCATCAAGATTCAAACAGATCCTTCAACACCTCTCCCCAGAGCTAATACCCTATAAGTAAAAAAGCCCTTTAAGACATCAAGCCCATAATAGGAGACCAGAGACTCAGGGCCTTTTTATCCCCTGCACTAGTCCCTGTGATACCCCCATTTTATCTGTCAGAAGACCCAGTGGCTAAGGATGGAGGTTAGTCCAGGACCTCAGAGCAATAAATAACACTCTCCCTTGGCACCCCATTGTTCCTAACCCCCACACACTGACATCCATCCCCACTGAAAGCAAAGTTTTCACTATAATTGTTCTATACAGTGCACTTTTACTATCCAGTTGACAGGGATAACCATGATCTTTTTGCTTTCGTTTGGGAAGAACAGTACTATACCTGGACAGTAATGCTCCAGAGTTACAGAGAGAGTCCTTCTTAACTTTTTACAAACCTTAAAAGCTGATTTGGAAGATATAAAATCTTGTGCAGGCTCTGGTTGGTTACAACACGTAGATGATTTGCTTCTCTGCTCCCTTTCTCAAACCTCTTCACAGGAGACAGCATTCACCTGTTAAAACTTTTGGCCTTGGGGCGCCTGGGTGGCGCAGTCGGTTAAGCGTCCGACTTCAGCCAGGTCACGATCTCGCGGTCCGTGAGTTCGAGCCCCGCGTCGGGCTCTGGGCTGATGGCTCGGAGCCTGGAGCCTGTTTCCGATGCTGTGTCTCCCTCTCTCTCTGCCCCTCCCCCGTTCATGCTCTGTTTCTCTCTGTCCCAAAAATAAATAAAAAACGTTGAAAAAAAAAAAAAAAAAAAAAAAAACTTTTGGCCTTAAAAGGACAAAGTCTTTAAAGAAAAATTGCAGTTTGCTCAAGCTAAAGTTCATCTGAGGGCACCTGATTTCAGAACAAGGCCTACACTTAGATCCAGGTAGCTTTCGTGGCATCCTGAACTTCCCAAAACCTACAACTAAATGCCAATTACAAAGTTTTCTTGGACTGGCTGTCTACTGTCGAAACTGGGATTCCAAACTTCTCTCTTACAGCTCAAGCTCTATAGGCTTTACTAAAAACTGACAAACCTGACTGCGTCATTTGGAAAGAATGAGAAGACCTAGCTTCGGAGACTTCATAAAGGAAAGTCTAATAAAGCCTCTTGCCCTCAGAGATCCTAATTATCAACTCCCCTTTTCTCATTGTTTGTGAGAAGGAAGAAAATGCCCTTGGAGTACTTGCCCAAAAACATGGGGGACCATCACTGACCCTTGGGGTCTTAGGACCAAGCACTGGAGCAGCCCATGGCCAGGCATCTCCCTCCTTGCCTCAGGGCCATTCCTGCCACTGCCCTTCTAGTTAAGGCCCGTGAAGGGTCACAGGCCTCCCTCTAAGCACACTTGTGCCGCGTACAGAGAAGCCCCCCTAAATCCTCACCACTGCTCTCACCCAGGAGATCCCCCTAACTGTTCCTCATATAACTCCTCCTCACTGCAAGAACCTTAACCCTGCTATTCTCCCTCCTCCCTGGCAGAGACCACTCACAACTGCTTCAGACGGACAGATCACCTCTTGACTCCCTGTGACTGTTTATAGGAACCTCCTCTAACCGATGCAGATTTTTCATGGTGTCCCGATGGTTCTTACTTAAAGGATGAAAATGGCAAATCCTGTGCTGGGAATGACTCCTTTTGAAGCCACCGAGGCAGCACTTTTACCTTTTGCTATCTCAGCCCAACAGGCCAAGCTCTATACTTGTACCTTGGCCAAAGGTAAAACCACAAACATTTATACCCATAGCTGATATACCTTTGAGGTAGCTCAGGACTCTGGAATGGTACCCAACAATGAGGTGCTCTCACCTCCAATGGGGATAAAATTTTAAATGGTTCCTATGTCCAAATTTTATCAAATGCCACACTTTGGCCAGATACTCTTTTATTAAAGTTCCTCAGCATTCTAGACTCCACTCTCTGGAGGCCAAAGGAAACCACCTCACTGGCATTTCCACCAAAGCACTGCTCTCAAAGCAATCAAGAGCCAAACCTCTGTCACAGTCCAAAGGGATATTCTCCCAAATGAAGATTTTGAAAAACTGACCAGAAACGCCCAGTAATTGGCTCCAGAAAAGGAAAAATACTGGGAACTTAATCACTGTTGGTTTGATAAAAAGAACTGTGGGTTAGACCAAATAATCTGGCCGAATTCATGGACCAATATTGGTGGGGAAATAAAGCTACAAAAAGTGTCTACCCCACTTGTCCCATGCATCCAAAACACAACGCAGAAAAAAGTGCTCACACCGCTCATTTTAAATTACCTAAGGGGCCATTCAAGTTTTGGTAAATGTATTTCATACAGCTACCCCCATCTCATGGATTTAAGTACGTTTTAGTAATGGTTTGTAGGTCTTCTCACTGGACCAAAGCTCTCTTGTAGACAGACCACTGCTACTTGTGTAGATAAAATTTTGCTAGAAAAAAATTATAACGGGACACCTAGGTAGCTCAGTCGGTTGAGTGTCCGACTTCGGCTCAGGTCATGATCTCATGTTCCGTGGGTTCAAGCCCTCCATCAGGCTCTGTGCTGACAGCTTGCTCAGCACCTGGAGCCTGCTTCGGATTCTGTGTCTTCTCTCTCTGCCCCTCCCCCACTCACACTCTGTCTCTCAAAAATAAATAAATGTAAAAAAAAAAAAATTAAAGAAAAAATTATACCAATGTGGAGAAGCCCTCTTTAACTTCATAGTCCTCAAGGAACCCATTTCACCAGGTGCTTGAATAAGTCCGTAGGGTTTCACCAGTTTTACAATACTCACTGGGCGATACCATTCTCAATCCTCAGGTTGGTCAAATGCACTAAGGACACTATTAAGACTCAATCAGCAAAATTTATAGAGACCTCCCATATCATCTGGCCTAAAGCATTCCCACTGGCCGTTCTTAACTCAGATTCACCCCTTCGTAACTCACAGACTTTTACCCTTTGAGATAGTCAGAGAAGGTCCAATGCACTTGGCCCCTGACTCCTTTGACCCACAATTAATAAAGATACACTTCGGGGACGCCTGGGTGGCTCAGTCAGTTTAGTGTCCGACTTTGGCTCAAGTCATGATCTTACAGTTTGTGAGTTCAAGCCCTGTGTCTGGCTCTGAGCTGTCAGCTCTGTCAGCTCAGAGCCTGGATCCTGCTTCGGATTCTGTGTCTCCCTCCCTCCCTCTGTCGCACTCTGTCTCTCTCTCTCTCTCTCTCTCTCTCAAAAATAAACACACACACAAAAAAGATATACTTCAATATTGTAAAGGCCTAACTGCTCCTACTAAAAATAACCGGAAGATTGATAGAGCAATTTCACCATGCACTCTTGAGAGATGAAGACAAGTATCACACCTTAATGCTGGGTGGCTCGGTTAGGCATTCGAATCTTGGTCTCAGCTCAGGTGATGATCTCACAGTTTGTGAGTTAGATCCCCACATCAGGCTCTGTGCTGCCAGTGGGGAGCCTGCTTGGGATTCTCCCTCTCTTCCTCCCTCTCTGCCCCTCCCCTGCTCACATTCTCTCTCAAAATAAATAAATAAATAATTATTTATAATTTTTATAATATAAATTTTTATAATATAAAAAAATTTATAATCTTTATAATAATCAAAATTTTAAAAAAAGAAAAGAAAAGCATCACACCTTGAAACTGGAGATTTCATCTATTAGAAAAGACACCTCCAGAAAGAGTCTCTTCAACTTCACTGGAAAGGCCCCTCTTACGTACTGCTAACCAACCCTTGTGCTGCCAAACTCCAGGGAATAGACTCTTAGATTCATGGACACGTCTAAAGAAAGCAAATTCTGAGTGGACCTACACACCATCTGATGACCTGAAAGTAAAGATTTCCCTGTATTGAAGCAGACAACATCTGAGGAGACAGCTTCCTCAAGAAGCCAGGTCTGGTAGAAGGCTCAGGATACAAAGTCTCTCTTTTTCATTTGGACTATTGTTAACCGACTCTGGATTCTTTTCCAAAACTCGTGGTTTCTGAATTTCAGTTTTACTGTACTATTGACACATTTGGTTAGAACAGTTTTCTTGAGATAACAATACTGTTTTAAAATGTCTTTGAAGTTTTGTTGTTTTGCAAAAAGCCCACCAACTGCTGCTTCATGCTTATACCTGCACTGTATCTTCCCAAATGTACTCGGTTAATTCTCAGGTTCTCACTATTCTGCTTTCATGACTGCTCAACGGGTGACTCCTCATCTGCATACAGGACTCTGGGTTTGCCTCTGGAGGGGGATCTTTTCTCCCCTAAACTGGAATGAGTGCCAATGAATATTTTTAGTTGGCTACTTTCGGATCTAGGATCCTGTTTTAGAACCACCACACAATTTGGAATTGTCACATTACTTTTGATTCCATACTTGCTGCCTGTCAAACTTTTCTAACAACGTACCCAAGAAGAGATGATCTCCAACACTTACAATCGTGCTAAATATGGACTAGAAGTAGGAGGTACCTGATTGTTCTCCCTGCTCCTCATCCTTGTTACTCAAATGTGACCTCAGATTTCCAATCCAAATAATTTCCCCCCAGTGTGGGGCATTATACCCAGGAAAGGTCTTTCCTAGAACTGAGGGACAAAAGAATTAGAAAAATCAGACTCTTGATCAGCAATGCTTTTGGAGAAAGATCATGATCAAAAGGGGGAAAATGTGAAAATTTATAAAGGGAAACTCCATAAAGTGGAGTCAGGAGGCTAGAAAGGGAGCCAGTACCACTGAATGTCAATTGCAGGAAGAACTGTCAATTACAGCCCCCAACAGAAGAATCTCAACAGGAAAGAATCATCAGTAACAGACCCCAACAGGGAAAGATGTACACTGCATCTCCCATAAAAAAAAAAAAAAAAAAAACCTAACCACCCCCCTGGGACTCAGACAATGACAAACTCTTATGACCCTGGATTCCCACTTTTCTCCAATGGATTTTTCAAAACAACTCCCACCTTCCTCTTGTTTCTCTGTAAAATAACCTTTTCCTCCTTTATCTGCTGGGCATAGCTTGCATGTCCAAAGTTGCAAGTCTTGGTTATTCCAGAATATATCCATTTTTGCCGGTAAAGTAACTTTTATTTTTAAGATTAACACATCATACCTGTGCAATTATCTTCATAACCACCCTCTGAACTACTGGGTCCACACTTTACAAGTAAGAACCCAAGAAGGGAAAGGCCTGGTCTGGGTCCTGGAGCTTCTAAGATAGATGACAGTAGGGGTCAGAGCCCATTACACACATGACAACGGAGCCCTCACCTTTATAACTCTACATTGCTTTCAGTGCCACCACTAGAATAAACTGCTGATGCTGTTTTTAATAGGGAAAACAGAAGAGACAATTTGATTTCTTAAAAATCACCTTCTTTTAAAGTGTCTTACAAATGTATTAATATACATCGGAAGGATGCTTATAAAAAAGCTGGGTCACATTCCACTTTTTAGGCTGGGTTATCAATAGGTACACAGATATTCATTTTCTTGTTTATTAAATGAATGTGTTTTTTATACTCTTGTACCTATGCAGAGGCATCACAATAAAAAAGAACCCAGAGCCTGACCTGGGGAGCTATCTCTGAAACAGCTGGCAAGGCACCAGTCACCAGCCTGGCCCTCCATTATAAAGAAAAATACAAGGGTAACTGGGTGGCTGAGTTGGTTGAGCGTCCGACTCTTGATTTCAGCTCATGATCTCACGGTTCATGAGTTCGAGCCCTGACATCAGGCTCTGTGCTGACAATGTGGAGCTTGCTTGGGATTCTCTCCCACTTCCTCTCTCTGCCTCCCCCCGACTCCCTCTCTCAAAATAAACTTAAAACTAATATCACACAGGTGATGACAGTTTAGCCAGATACCAACAAGTTCTTTTTGTTAGGAAAGTTAGCCGTGTCTACGGACATACCACCCTGAACGCGCGGATCTCGTCTTATCTCGGAAGCTAAGCAGGGTCGGGCCTGGTTAGTACTTGGATGGGAGAAAAAGTTAGCTGTGAGTCAATTTTTTTTTTTTTTTTTGAATGTTGTGAATCTTCCAACTCCACAGTTTGTTTTGGAGCAAGTTAGCATCACAATCACTGATCTTCTAGAGGTAGATAAGCAACACAAATGCCATCAGACTTGTACCATCCAGCCTTCAATAAGCCTCCAGTGATCCTATTTTTTTAATTTCAGAAACTAAACATTGGTCTTTTGCTGTTTGGAACAAAAAAATTACTACTTATTTTAATTGATTAGAATATGAATGGAGAAGTTATTTTTCTCTTGCTAAAACATTTTGCATTCAAAGAGGAAAAACAAGGTAATTTATTGCCCAAAATAAAATCTTCATAACCACAAATCTATTTTAAGCTATGTTTATTAAAAATTTAGAGTCAGAAGGAAAGCACAAAGGCAACTTCCATCAATGAAGATTAGGCAAGAGAAAGAATGGAAATAACAGAAAAAAAGTAACAAAAGAAAAGCTTTAAAAGAACAGCTTATTTTTGGTTAAACTGAAATTATATATTTTGTCCTTTGAGAAATGCAAGTTGCACAATATGTATAGTATAATCCCATTTTTATTAAAAGTGTAATTATACAGAACATATTTGTGGACATAAGAAAGGGCTGGAAAGAATAAAGATCAAACTGCCTTGAAGTATAGGGGGTAAAAGAGGCTGTGTGACTTTCAAAATTTGCTTTATCCAATTCTGACAAGTTAGAATTATTTTCCAACACGTGTATGCTTCTTTTGTAAATCCTTTAAAACGCTAAAAATAAAAGGAAAAAAAAGTAAGAAAAAAAGTTTCCATGAGGGCAAAGCTGCAATTAACAAAATCACTTTAGCTGGAAATCAAGAGAAAAATTATAGAAGGGCGAGTGCAAGTACTATGACCCCATGAAGATTTGTTTTTGGAAAGTATTTTTTAAGCTGATTAGTACAACCAGTGTCTGGAAGGACTGGCTTTCTACTTCACTGGACGACTATCAGAGACCAAAACACAGAATTGGGTCATAAGTTTTAATATTGGAAAAATACAAATATATTTTTGAAAGGGGAATTAAGCAGGAGGAGCCGAACAGAAACAAGACTGAGTTATCAGGGCACATCCTTGAACTTCTGTCCTGGTGCCAGCCAGCACCCCTCCCCTTCGTGTGCCACCACACTCGACATGAAGACCTGCCCTTTGCACGCAAGGTTACAAGGCTGAGATCAAAGCCCGGGGCCCTGTGAGCAGCTCAGAGGAAACGTCACTTGGGAGCTCAATGACGCACCACCTGACTGTCCCCCACAAAGGCCACTGTGAACGCACAAGAAAACATTCACAGGGCTTCTCTACACTCTTAATTGGGGCGTGCAAAGGTACTAAAAGCTATGATTTTCAGGCTTTGATTTCACAGAGAAAAAAAAAAATCCAAAAAATTGGGGGAGGGGGAATAACATCCATATTCGTATAACTGTCATCTCTATATTTTAGCATTTCCTTAAAAAAGGATGTTAATACTTTAGAAGCAGGAAGGATATAGCCCTGGGGGCCAGTACCATTCACAGGCCAGAAACTAAGCAACCAAATCATTTTGTCAATTTAGTAAACGCCAAAAAAGCTGACAAAATACCTACCTAATTCAAAAAAGAAAAAAACCTCTTCAATGAAAATTAAAATACCTGTGGAACAGGACAGCGAGTATCTTCTGAAAGCAAGGGCCAACACAAGATACTACATACCCTTCATGCTTCTACATGGAATTTGTATTTTTTAAAGGACTTAACAAAGGAAGCACATGTATGTACCCCAAAATCTAAATGAAATGGACAATTTTTTTAGGAAAAAAAAAATTTTAAGCCTGAATAACAGTAAACGAAAAGACAAAATTAAAAAAGCAAAGACCTAGGCTTGAAAAAGGTGCCAGGCTCATACAAAATTCACAGGCCAGTTATATCCTATCCTTCCTGGTAAAGAAATAGGAAATGGGAAACCTTCCCAACTCCTTCTGGGAAAACTGACAAGCTAACAAAGAAAGCACAAGAGAAGAAAACTGTATGTTAACTTCATTTGCCAGTCCTAGATTTTTTTTTTAACGTTTGCAAATTTGACATGCAAAGAATGACATCTGGTTTCAATCTTGATTTCTTTGATCCATGTATCTATAGTTCTCTTATGAACTGTAAAGTGCCTTTTGTCCACTTTTTCAGTAGGCTTCCTTTTTTTTCTTATTCATTTGTAAGAGCTCCTTAACAAATTAAGGACATTAATTAACCCTTTGCCATGTTGCAAACATTTTCCCCAGAAAAAAATAAATGACTGCTTTTTCCTCTCTGTCACTTGAAATAAAGGATTTTTTTTTTTTTTTAATCTCTCTAAAGTCAAATCTAACATCTTTTTGCAATTGCTTCTAATACTTTCAGGCTTAGGAAGTCCCTCGTCATTCCAAGATCAGAGAAATATTCGCCTTCATTTTCAGCTAGATGTTTTTGGTCAAAATCATTTTAACGTTTATTTATTTTTGGGACAGAGAGAGACAGAGCATGAACGGGGGAGGGGCAGAGAGAGAGGGAGACACAGTATCGGAAACAGGCTCCAGGCTCTGAGCCATCAGCCCAGAGCCCGACGCGGGGCTCGAACTCACGGACCGCGAGATCGTGACCTGGCTGAAGTCGGACGCTTAACCGACTGCGCCACCCAGGCGCCCCTGGTCAAAATCATTTTAAAATGTTTGACATCCACCCCTTTAAAAATGTATATCCAATAAAATCACTGTTCTAAGAAAATACCTAGTGAGTACAATTATAGTCACTTTAGTTGTAGAACAAGTAAATGCCCAATATTTAAGGGCTGGCTAACTAAATGATGACAAGAAAATGCTTTATAATAAAACACTACACAGCCATTCAGGAAAACAGCCATGCTCTATTACTAAGGTGGGGGGGGGGGGGGGGGTCAGAACATACCCCATTTTTATATAAAAACTACACTTATGTGGTAAACCAGGCAGTCTAAATACTCTCCCTAAATATTAACGGTGATCCTCCCTGGGTGTCAGATTGCATGTGAGGTCTTCTTTCTTTTTTTCTGTAACGTTTAGTTATTTTTGAGACAGAGACAGAGCATGAACAGGGGAGGGGCAGAGAGAGAGTGAGACACAGAATCTGAAACAGGCTCCAGGCTCTGAGCCGTCAGCACAGAGCCCGAAGCGGGGCTCGAACTCACGGACCGTGAGATCATGACCTGAGCTGAAGCCGGACACTCAACCGACTGAGCCACCCAGGCGCCTCGAGGTCTTATTTCTTTATGCTTTTCTGTTTTACATTACTAATGAACATGTATTTGTGATTAGGAAAAAAAAAAAAAAAAGCTTGAAATTCAAGAATACACATACAAAACAAGATAATTTTGCCCACATGCTTAAGTTGCAACTGTCTTTAAAAAAAAATTAAAAATGCCTTTCACTTTACATATTTAATCCCATATTACAAATAGGATAATAATGACTTCATTCAAGAAAAATGGAGGCTTGCCAATCTTCCTAATTACCCAAAGATCTAAGGAGCAATGTCTGATCTATGTTCCTGGCAAAATGACCAAATTAAAAACACAGCCCAATGACAATTATCAGTGGTAATAAGTCAAGCTCAGCTAACACAAACGGTTCCATTTTCCCCTAATAAACTGTGCCTTAGTGCGTGAACAAGTACAGTGGAGTTACGCTGAAAAGCTTACCCCAAAGCTTCCCTTCAGACTGGATGTGCCTGTATCTTCTAATGACCCAACCTCTCTCTGAAACCCCCTATTCTCTGCCTGTTGGTGCCGGGTGTTCCTTAAGCCACCCAGCCTTGACCGCTCAAAGGGACTCCCCTGCTATCGCTCCTCCCATCCTGTACCCATTTCTGGGGCCGCATCACTGTGGAAGACAGGAATAATTTGGGGACAGAACCAGGAGTGTGGGTGAAGAGGGATGACAAGGTTCTCCAGGAACCTTGCTAACCCCAAAGCTAATTCCAAAACTCCCTAAAACTTCTCCAAAGTGTCTAAGAATGATAACAGATAATGCCTGTAATCAGATTAAAGTAAATCAGGGTCAGAATCCTGAACTCACAACCAGGGAAGACCTGTGGAGATGGTGATGCCAGGGTCCCAGCCAGGCTACTTCTTCCCAGGTGTGCCTCAGTACCCTGCCCAAGATGGTGCTCGATAAAGGTGGGTGGGAGAACGAACACAAAAGGTAAATGAGAAATCCCACAGATCCACCAGCCAAGGGCAGTAAGGGGAAGCAGAGACACAGGCCCAGAGAGAAGCAGAACAGATCCCAAACCAGTCTCACTTCTCAGTAGAAACTGTGGGGAGGCACAAAACGCACCCAGCACCTGCTCTGAGCCCTTGTCACAGGTTATTAACTTTCTGCCCACAACTCCACGGGTTAACAAGACTAACACTACAAACTAGTTAGGACAAGTGTTTCCAGAGACCTGGAATACAAAGGAAGTCCGTATTTTGGAAAAAGCCTAAAGGATATAATTAGAAAGAGTCACTTGAGGCTATTATTTAAGTATGATGCAAAAGTCTCAATTTTTTAATAGTACTGGACTTAAAAAGTAAGGAATTAAAGCACAGGAGCTCCATCAACCCCAAACAGACATCATACATACCCAAAGGGAAAAAGCACTAACCACCAAAAGTGTCGAAATATTTTTTAATTTGAGTGGAAAGCTCCTAAGTGACATCTAGTCCCACTTTCTGGCTGTTTAGAATAACAGCACCCAACTGCCAGGTGATCCCACTTACAGTTCTCATTTATTGGGACCAGGATGTTGAAAAATCTCCAAGTTCATTTTTAACTTTTTAAAATTCAGCTGATTATTCTCCTCATACTTTGACAGGCAGATGTGAAATCTAAAAAACTTATTTTAGGCAAAATCACATCCTGACAGATTTTTATTCATCTTCAAGAAAATATTTCATTTGAAACTTTCAAGTCTGAAAAATGAGATTTTTATTTTGAAAACGGAAGCCCCCAGAATGATCTACAAGTAAAACTTCTTGAACGTATCATAAAATTACAAGACAAAATGGGAAACATATTTGCAACATTAATTAAAGCGCTAATATCCCGGTTGTAAAAAGAACTGCTATAAATCACCAGGAAAAAGATGAACACAAAACTAGAAAAATTAGTAAAGGAAATAAATAAGCCAAACAAAATACAAATGGCCCAAAACCTAACGAAGAAGTGTTCAAACTCCAAGTTATCAAAGAAAAGCAGAATAAACAATGATTCTATTCTCCGGCCAAATTGGTAAGAAAGAAAAAAGAAAAGGAAAGAGAACAGGAATGTTCAACTATGGCAATAATTCCCAGTCTGTTAACCTGGATGCATCTTATGTATGTAACAACGCCTTAAAAAATGCAAATGATGTCCCTTCCAAAAAGTAGTCTAAAGAAATAATCTGAAAAATGCACACAGATTTCCATACAAGGCTGTTCACTATTGTATTATGTTCCCCACAGCAAAAAACGGCTCATAAGCTAAATGCCCAACAATAGAAGGATTTGTCAAATAAAACATGATGCATTCAGCACAAATGAGCTGTTAAAAGCCATGTTTTAAAGGGCTATTTAATGATTTAGTCATATGCCTAAAGTACATTGCTAAATAAAAAAAGAAATTGGTTTAAAAAGGCCCCGTATCTCTACTTTAAAATACAAATATGCATGTGCGCTTATAAGTACACAAACAAGAAAATTTTACTTTCAAATAAACCAGAAAAAAAAAAATTCAAATGAGTAAAATAAGCTAGTTTGTGTGTGTTTTCACCACAGTCCTAATTTCCCTTAATATTCTATGACAGGACACCAGTTCCACTTCTGATGGCTTTTCAGTAATTCTGACCATAGCTTTATACACTTCCAACCAAGAAGTAATTCTAACCAAGAGCTTCAGTGTTCTTTAAGGGACAATCCCTAAAATAGCTGTGCATTTCCTCCATATTCTTCTCAGATCAGTCCATTTCCAAAGGCAAAAGACACAAAAATTCCTGAGAAATGACCCTCTCCAGGGACTGCTCTATTCTTGCTCTCTATACAGACCAGAGACAACTACCCACACCCAGAAGTCCAAAGCAAAATGATTTCATTTCTCCAGAGGACAATGTTAGCGAGCAGATTAAGAAAAAGTACACAGGGGCGCCTGGGTGGCGCAGTCGGTTAAGCGTCTGACTTCAGCCAGGTCACGATCTCGCGGTCCATGAGTTCGAGCCACGTGTCAGGCTCTGGGCTGATGGCTCGGAGCCTGGAGCCTGTTTCCGATTCTGTGTCTCCCTCTCTCTCTGCCTCTCCCCTGTTCATGCTCTGTCTCTCTCTGTCCCAAAATTAAAAATTAAAAAAAAAAAAAAAAAAAGTTGAAAGAAAAAGTACACAGACCTAACACATTCCTCACCTAAGTGACCAAATGTTTCACGCATGTGGCTCTGCAGCTATAGTATGCACATTCCCATCCCATAATATGTTCAGCTAACTATGCACAGGCTTTAAAAGGGGTATCTATATGCACTTCAGTTCTCTTACTGCAATGGTTCTCAACCCTGGCTGCACACTGGAATCACCTGGGAGAATTTTTTCTCTTAATCTCAACACTCAGGCTGGACTCCTGATCAAGGGCACCTCAGCCTCTGGGATGAGACCACGTGGATATAAAGTACTCTGGATGATTCCAATTTGCTGTCAAGGTTGAGAACCATTGACTTGAAGCAGGTTTTTCAAATAATAAATAAACCCATGAACAAAATTAAAAAATGGAATGGACTAGATAGGCTAGAATATCTGGATACATGCTCCTAGTGCAAATAGATATTATCTCATGAAATTTTTCTGTTAAAAATATGTAGTTCTTGGCAATACTACCCAGACTGATCTACAGATTCAATGCAATCACTTATCAAAATCCCATCTGCCTTTCTGGCAAAAATTGACAAACGAATCCTAAAATTCAAATAAAAATGCAAACGACTCAGAATAGCCAAAACAGTCTTGAAAAAGAACAAAACTGGAGGAATCGCGTTTTCTAATTTCAAAACTAAATACAAACCTATACTAATTAAGACATGCTGGTAGAAGGATGGACAGACAGATCTATGGGGGTAGAATGGAGAATACAGAATAAACCTTAACATTCATGGTCAGGTGATTTTCAACGGTGCCAGGACAATTCAATGAGGAAAGAATGGCTTTTTCAACAAATGGTGCTGAGAGAACTGGAAATCACCATAAGTGAATGAACTTGGACGCCTACCTCACACCATACACAAAAATTAACTCAAAAGTGATCAAAGATCTAAATCCAGAAGATAAAACTCTTGGGGCACCTGGGCGGCTCAGTCAGTTAAGCGTCCAACTTTAGCTCAGGTCATGATTTCACAGTTCAGGAGTTGAGTCCCGCATCGGGCTCTATGCTGTCGATGCAGAGCCCGCTTCATACCCTCTGTCTCCCTCTCTTTTTGCCCCTCCCCTGCTTGCTTTCAAAAATAAACAAACATTAAAAATAATAATAAAAGATAAAACTCTTAGGGGCACCTGGCTGGCTCAGTCAGAAGGGCATGTGACTCTTGATTTCAGGTTCCTGAGTTCAAAACCCACATCAGGTGTTGAGGTAACTTTAAATAAATTAATTAAATAAAACTCTTAGAAAATATAGGGGTAACATACAAAAAATGGTAAATCATTGGGGCGCCTGGGTGGCGCAGTCGGTTAAGCGTCCGACTTCAGCCAGGTCACGATCTCGCGGTCCGTGAGTTCGAGCCCCGCGTCGGGCTCTGGGCTGATGGCTCAGAGCCTGGAGCCTGTTTCCGATTCTGTGTCTCCCTCTCTCTCTGCCCCTCGCCCGTTCATGCTCTGTCTCTCTCTGTCCCAAAAATAAATAAACGTTGAAAAAAAAAAATTTTTTTTTTTAAAAAAAAGAAATGGTAAATCTTTGTGACTGTGATTTGGGGTTAGGCAATGGTTTCTTAGATATGACATATTAAAAAAATAAAAAACAAAAAAATAAGTGAGACTCCAACCAGAATTAAAAACTTTTGTGTTTCAAAAGGACAGAAACACAAAGTAAAAGGACAATCCATAAAATGGGGGAAATTTACAAATTATATATCAGGTAAGAGACTGGTACCTAAAACCTATTAATAAAATGACAATGACCCAATTAAAAAGTGGGCAAAGGATTTCACAGACATTTCTCTACAGAGGACATATAAATGGCCAATAAGCACATGAAAAGATGCTCCACCTCATTAGTTATTAGGGAAATGCAAATAAGATCCACAATGAGGTAACACTTCAAACCCAACAGAATGAGTATAATCAAAGAGACAATGACAAGTGTTGGTGAGGATGTGGAGAAATGACAACTGTCAGACTGCCGACCCACCTACTTCAGAAAAGTTTGTTAGTTCCTGAAGATGTTGAACACAGAATCACCGTACAACCCAGTACTTCCACCCTTTGATATTTATCCAAAAGAACTGAAACATGATCACACAAAAACCTGTACAGGAACATTCACAGAAGCATTATTCATAACAGCTACAATGCAGGAACACCCCAGATGTCCATCAACTAACTAGTAAACAATACAGCAGTGATACATGCCACAACATGGATAAACCATAAAAACATGCTAAAAAACAATCACAAAAGGACACATAGGTAGGATTCCATTTATATGAAGTATCCAGATAAAGCAAATCCATAGAAATAGTGTAGGTTAGTGGTTGCCAGAGGCTGAGGGGAGAGAAGCATGGGGAGCCACCACTGAAATAGGCACGAGGTTCCTTCATGGGAGGATTAAAACGTTCTGAGAGAGCAGTGGGTTACATACAACTCAGTGAATATACTAACACAACAGAAGCATATCCTTTAAACGGGTGGGTTTTACGGAATAATAATTCAATAAAACTTTTTTTTTTGAAGGTTCCTGTGTCAAGAGTTTCCTCCCCATCGTTCGCTCCTTACCATAACACAGTATGGATAAATAACCTCTCAAACTCACAAGCAGAGCCATGTACAGATTTCACGACCAGATCACAAAATCAATGTAGAGCACCACAACGAATTTTTTCATGAAATAGGAATACAAAATTTCAGAATACACAGCATACAAGGTTATGCGTGTTTTTTTGTGAAACTTTGAGAGGCACACAAGCACACTTGATGTATATATACTTATCAATGAAAAGGAGTCAAAGCTGTCTGGAAAACAGGAGTTGACGGACACCTGACACCAATTCAAAAAAACAAAAAAACAGATCTTAGAGTTGAAAACAGAAAGTGAAGAAAAAGTTGAAGCCATTTTGGAGCAGCACCCTAGGCACTGAACTAAATGCTAGAAAAAGAGTTGGACCCCATCTGCTTTTACTGCCCAAGTAATAAGACTCCCTACCCCACCCACCTGCCAGGGCCTCTCAAGGGGTTCAGAGCAGCATCTGGGGCCACTGGTAGGGGAGTCCACAGCAGACCCACAGGGAACTCAAGGGGTGAGGGTGCAAACCCATCATTTAAGAAGGCGGGGGGAGGGGGGGCGGCACACACAGGCTGCAGGATGGGCAGCCTAGACATGGGCCTGAACTCACAGTGGGTGTCAGGAGGCAGGTGCAAAAGGCAGAACTTCAACAGAAGAGGCAAATCGACATTGCTAGAGTATTCAGTGTATCTTCACAGGGATGAAAGAGTAAAGGAAGGGAAACAAGAACCCACAAATACTTCTCGAAGGGAGAGCACATTTTCAAAGCCTGTGGGTCAGAATCGCAGACACAAAAGATGCCAACAGCTGCACAATACGACAGCATGGTTAGAAAATAGAAGCCCTTGGGATGAACCTGAAGGAAAGACATAACTCATATAATTTCTCCTGGCAAGAAATTTGAGGTCATCCTCAAATCAGCAGGGAAACTGAACTTCTTTGGAGAATTACCACAATAACAGGGACAGAGACGACTGAGGATTTTTGTGGTGTACAAAATTCCAAGGTCAATGTCAAGGTGACAAACTGTTCATTCAAAACCATTATGTATAAATACTGCAATTTAGTGAAAAAGACCTTTAAAATAGGACACTTCTTTAATATCATTAATATACAATAATGCATTCCAGTAAAAATTGACTGAAAGGACTGTTACATTAAAACATGTTCTAGGTGCGCCTTGGTGGCTCAGTTGGTTAACAGTCCGACTTCGGCTTAGGTCAGGATCTTGCGGTTCACGAGTTCGAACCCGGCATCAGGCTCTGTGCTGAGCGCCTGGAACCTCCTTCAGATTCTGTGTCTCCCTCTCTCTGCCCCTTCCCTGGCTCGCACTCTGGCTCTCTCTCAAAAATAAACATTTTTTTAAAAATCTGTAAGTACTCTACAATTTATTAAGAAAAATGAGTAAGGGGGCGCCTGGGTGGCGCAGTCGGTTAAGCGTCCGACTTCAGCCAGGTCACGATCTCGCGGTCCGTGAGTTCGAGCCCCGCGTCGGGCTCTGGGCTGATGGCTCAGAGCCTGGAGCCTGTTTCCGATTCTGTGTCTCCCTCTCTCTCTGCCCCTCCCCCGTTCATGCTCTGTCTCTCTCTGTCCCAAAAATAAATAAACGTTGAAAAAAAAATTAAAAAAAAAAAATGAGTAAGAAAAAAAATCCAAATGACCATATTATTGCCTAAGAAACTCAAGAATCAACTGAAAAATAAGAACAACAGAGTTTGGTTAAGTACAACAGCAGACACAGTGCCATTTCATTTTCGTCACAGATACACGGAAGGACATGCATCTGTCCCCCGTGCCTCTGGGACAGGCCAACAGACTGTGGGAGCAAATACTGCTACTTCCAAGCCTAGCCTGTGAAACAATCTTCCACGCACAGAATTCCACGGCAAACTTAGAAGCCACATTATGAAGTCAGCAGTAAGATGGAAGGAGCCTAGGTCCGTAACTCGCCACACTTGAGGAAAACAACCCAAAAAAATGTAAGAAATAACTTTGTTAGAATACATATAGCACATATAGAACACACATAGCATAACCACCCTGAGTTAATACAGGTGGTCGGTCAGAACAATTCACTATTATAAAGATGACAAGTCTCCCCAAATTAATTTACATACATTTAATAAAATGTCCCATTATTTTGAAACCCTAAACTGAAAAATACAGGAAAAAAAAATTGAGCATAGGCACTATCAGACAGCAAAGCCTACTATTAAGTAATTATAACGATGAAAATAGCTAGGTCATGGCAAAGGAATAGACAGATAAATGGAACAAAAGAGTAAGTCCCACAACAGATCTCCAGATTCAGCATATGATTAAGGTGTCATTTTAACTTAATAAGGATGAATTAATGAATAAATGGTGCTAGGAAAAATGTAGAGAAAAAATAATCCTTACTCCATGCCACACTCCAATAGTTATTAAATTATAGCCACGTATTTTTCAAAAGAATGAAGACACATATAAAGGAATATTAAAATGTCAGGATAGAGAAGGCACAAGAAAGAAAAAGACTGACAGATGTGAATTCAAAGCATAGACAAATATTTGCAACTTATGACAAAAAAATGCAAATCTTAATGGCTTATTTCTCAAACAGAGTGAAGCAGGATTAAAATAACATATCCAGTAGCATCAACTTTACTCAAAGATTAAGGACAAAAAATGTTCCATATTAAACCAAGCACTGATGTTTCTGGAATAGAATAAAAAATTCACGTTATTTTTAGATAAAACAGAAGACTTAAAAGAAGTGCCATGCGTGTTATACTCCCTAACACTTCAAAATATGCATATATTCCCCATATCATACTTTTGTGGAATAATTTGTGAATCAATGTCTTAATATATGAAGAGCTCTTGATAAAATATGAATTCAATAGAAAATATTCAGCACTGATCTCATACATCCATACTGTGAAGCAGAGGTAATCAAACTTTTTCTATAAAGGGCCAAACAACAATCATTTTAGGCCTGCAGGTCATATGGGGTCTTGAACGCACATGGCTGTGTTTCAATAAAACTTGATTTGCACAGGGGCCAGTGGTTCTCCCACCAGCAGCATTCTCATCACTGGGAACTGGTTAGAAATGCAAATTACTGGGCCCCACCTCCAGACCTTCTGAATGAGAAACTCTCCAGTTTGAGTTCAACATGTTAGACAGGGAAGAGATTGCACCCCCAGCCAGTTGATTTGCCTTTGGTGACAACAAATGATTTAGCCAGCACCGAATAGGGAACAAGAAAGCCAAAGCAACGGGAGGCTGAAATTCCAACTACAGTACCAATGTAGAAGAAACAGCATTTCCAGCAGTGCTCTTCATCAGAAGTGGGGGGGCAGGGGGGGCGGCTTGGGGCACCTGGGTGGCTCAGTGGGTTGGGCATCCGACTTCGGCTCAGGTCATGATCTCACAGTTCATGAGTTCGAGCCCCACATCAGGCTCTGTACTGACAGCTCAGAGCCTGGAGCCTGCTTCGGATTCTGTGTCTCCCTCTCTCTCTGCCCCTCCCCCATTTGTGCTCTCTCTCTCTCAGAAATAAACATTAAAAAAAAACTTTTTAAAGAAAAGAAGGTGGAGAAGACCATCCAGAGTCCTAATACCAAGACCTCCTTGATGAAGTGATGCTCCGGGATGAAAAAGCTAATGCAAGTTTAATAAAATGAAGCTGGTGGCAAAGGGCTGCTGCCTCAAAGAGAGACCATGTAAAAGAAAGGTGCATGTGTTGGGGGAGAGGGGCTATGGAAAATTCCTACAGGAAATGACGAAGGAATAGAAGGAGCGAAGGACCCAAGCTGGGGTACACAGAGGAAAATACCATAGCCAGGAATGAAAAACAGGCCAGGTAAGAAGAAGGCAGGAAAAAGGAAGAAGGAGCCAGATCTTGGCATCCTCAGCTGTAAAGCAGAAACAAGAGTTAATACCTAGTTCATAGGGCTGCTGTGATTAAACGGCATTAGTGAACACAGGAGGTGCTAGGCGGAGCACCTGGCACCCACCACCAGCTTCTTTGCCCTCTTCTAGGCCAATAGGAACTTGAAAACCCAGAGCTTCAGACAAGACCAGGGAATGGCATAGTATCTCAGAGGGCCCCATGGATAACTGGAGCTTAAGAGCAGAAACTGAGACCCAAGAGTTTATTCTGGTAAATTAACCAAACTCCAGTTTCTTCATCAATAAAACAAAGCCCAGACAGAAGCACTCCGCCTGCCAGTTGCTGGGACTAATGATAATGACCTCAGGTGCTCAGCACCTAACCGATGCATACTGGCGCTGTCGTTACTGCACTGGCCCTATCTCACAGGGCCCACCGTCTAGTCTTTGTTAGGTCTTCTCTACCACCTGGAGAGGCTCCTAGAGGGGAAGTGCATTTTATTAAACTGAGCTCACACTCGACTGAGAAGATGGGGGGATTTGGCTGTGTAAGATTCACACTGAGAGTGAACTGAGAGGTGGCCGTCCAGAAGGGTGAGTCTGCACCAGACACTCACTAAGATGCCCCAGGACAACTGACACCAGGGCGCCACTTCGGCCAAAACCTAGGAGAAGAACTGTATGTGAAGAAGGCTTTCCTGACCAGAGAAAACCATGGTTTGGGGCAGCCAGGCAAGCAAAGGCCCAAGGCCACTCTGATGCCCTTACAGAAGGACAGACTCCTGGAGGCTGCAGAGAGAGTATGCATCAACAAGAACTGGGAGTCCAGACAATGGCCAACAGAAAGTGGCTTTGGGCTGCAACCTAAAGCTACTCAGTAGTTCGTGACCATGAGAACACTTGATTTAAATCGCAAATATGATCCTCTGTGAAATTATACACTGTCCACGACTGTGTTCACTACATGTAAACAGAGGTTTCCCTACAGAGCGTATGTGCAGATCATGCCTGCCACACTCCCTGGGATACAGGAATTTTCAAAGGTCATTTTTTATGAATTCAGATCTTTGCTTTTTGTGCTATCTTTAGATGCTAGGCCTGCATAACATGTAACCCCACTGAAGCAGCGCAAGAAATGGCTCTTGAATAAATAAGATGAACTCTCCTTCCTAAGTAAACGTTCAGAGGGCCTTAGAGGCCACCTACACCTGAAGACTTGCTGAGGTCACAGGAGAGAATTAAAACGAAAGGTAATGAGGAATTCTCAAGAAGATTTACATTTCCATGGAGGAGCCCCCCCAAAGCACGCGCCCTCTCCCTTTATGACTGCATTTGGGTTTGTCAGTTTAGTGTGACAACTAAACCTGAGGAGGAGCTATACCAGCTCCTCAGCCATCACCGACATCTAGGTCCCTTTCATTCTAAGTGCTCAGGCCAGACCCTGGGCATTGCCCCCAACTTTCTTTCTGGCCTATCGGCAATTTCCTGGGCCCCACCTCAGAATCCCATCATTTTTGAATACCCTCCGGCTACCCTAGTCTGACCACCACCCTCAGCCCTGCATTAGCAGGTCACACAGCTGCCCTGCCCTCCTTGCTTCTAGTTGATTCTCAAACAGCAACAACCAGCATGTCCCCATTAAAAGCTATGTCAGCCCATGTCCCCTCTACTCAAAACCCTCCAAAGGTTTCCATTCCCCTCAAGGTAAAGTCCACAGACCTCACTACGTGTCACATGGCCTTACAAGATCCAACTCCCAAGATCTCTTTGACCTCAAAACCAAATGCTCTCCTCCTGCCTCAGGGCCTTTGCATCTGCTGTTGCCTCCACTGGGAATGCTCCTCCCCCAGATATCATATGACTCACTTCCTCCTGTCTTCACTCAAAGGTGACTCAGGCCTTTCCTGTCTATCCTTCCAAAGTTTCAGCTCCCACCCTAAGTCTTAATACCCTCAATCCTGCCAGATTCTTCTTCAGGGCACCAGATCTCATGGTCTGCCTCCTCACCAGTGTGTGAGCTCCATGTGGGCAGAGAATCTCCATCGAAGCATCCAAAACACCAAAAACATTGCCTGGCACACAGCAGGCTCTCAATAAATGTATTAATTATGTGCAAGTCCTATGAAAAGTATAAGATGGAAGCAAACCTGTCATTCAAGAGTCAACAATCTAGCCTGTGACAAAATAACAGGCTAGAAATAGAAAAGCCAGGGAGAAAATCGAAGACAGTGCCATAAAGCACACACAGGGCTCATTTAAATCCCGCGTCAGTAACACACAGCCTAACCTGGAGCAGGAAATGTTCCCCAGCAAAATAAAAAGCCCAGACAGGCAGCCCTCTGAGAAGAGAGTAACTACAAGAACAGCAGGGAGTAAAAATGAATTAATGAGGTTATCTGGTATTGGGAACCAACTGGCGTGTTGGGAATTTTATAGGCAAGGCCTGGAAACAGGTCAGGGAAGGAGTATAAAATGTTTAAATTAAAAAAGCCTAAGAGGATTAAAAAAAATAAGTTTTTAAAAAGCTTTCATTTACAAGTACAAAGCACTATGTAATTGCAAATTATGACTGCTGACTTTTAATTCCCTTAAGCAAAATGGGAAAATTCCTCAAGCTACCAGTGGTGCCAGAAAGGAGTCCCCAGAAGGATCCCAGATTTGTCTTTAGAGACACTGAATAGGATGGCAATGGCCAACTCAAGATTTCCAATATCCCAGACCTTAGGCTCCTTGAGGGCAAAAGACTGGGTTTTATTCAACAACGATTTGTTCAAACAGCACCTGGCACCAAATTAGCAGCTGGGCTAATGGAAGGCTATGGGAGGCTGCTCCTGAGATACCTAATTTCTGCAACGCTAAGACCTCTAGCCTTTGCCACACAAACGCCACAGGCAGTGTGGCATGAAACGTAGCAAAACCTCCTAGCCAGGTGCTTTCATAAGCATTTCTGAAACATCCGGACATTAAAACTCAGCTTAATTAACTTTGCCACAGTCAGAAAACACAACTACTATGCAACCGTGGGGGGGGGGGGGGGGGGGGAACAATATGTAAAGTTTTTGAAAGACCTCTTTTCTTAAAAAAAAAAAAAAAAAAAATCACCCCCCACTCCGAGCAAAGAAACCAAGAGAAATGCCCTGGATTTCAAAGAAAGGAGCCAGTCGCCATTTTGACAAAGGAAATGGTCTAGAAAGCAGATAGCTCATGTTCAGGCCATCAGGTGAAACAGGTAGCTGGCTGGACACACCTGCTCATCTCCTTTAACTAACAGGTGTGCCACGAGGACTTACACGGCACACCCACTGCTGACCATTTAAAAGGCTGGTGCCCAAAAGCCATGACATTTTGGAGCAGTGCAATGATCCTGACAGAGTCAACCATAACCCCTTCCAGAATTCAGAATTTCTGAGCTGAAAGGCCCTTTCTCAATCTCACCAGATTCAAACACCGTCAGGGCCATCCAGGGAAAGTCCTGTGCAAAGGTGAAAAGGCAGGTGGACACAACTGGAAATGGGGAGGCCCCTGCCCAACAGAATTCAACTACAAAAAACAGAAATAAAAAAGCTCCAGCTACCCTTGATTCTTGTCTCAGGCTTTAGAGAGGAAGAACTGGCCGGGAGAAGTCACATGGCCAATTAATGACAGCTCAAACCAGACTGCCTCGGGACTCCCGGTCTCCTGTCCTCGCACATCACCAGCTTTCTCAGCACACCCAGATGTCAGCAGGGACAGCATCTTCCCCCTCCCGTCTTCCAGCATTGCAAGAATAAAAGTAACAGCTCCAGCTGACGCCCCAGACCCAGAAATCCCTTATGGGTGACTTTCTTCCACCTGCAGTTGCCCTCATTTACCCTTTGCCCTGACAATCAAGAATTTCTCATCAGTCATGTTTAAAACCCTCAGCCTGTAGGCCGAGTTCCTGTCAGCTATCCATTCAAGGGTACATCAAGAGTCAAAGGAAGGAAAAAATTCTGAGCCCTTAAAGTAGTCACACTGGAAAAGCTCAATTTCTCCTTCCATCAAGGCAGCCAACAAGGGGAATCCGCGACCCCCCGGGAAACAGGCCGGGGAGAAAGGCCCTGGGGTCGGGGCAGAAGCTTCTAAAATTACTTGGCGCAGCCTTTGTAGGAGGGAAGAAAGCAAAAAATGTACAAGGCACCCCCCGCCGCCCTCTTGATGGCCCTGAATTCCGGGGGGCGCGGGGATGCCAGCCGCACCTCCCGCGGAGGGATGACGGGGCGAGCGACCCCAGGACGCGCGGGCCGAGGGCCCGGCAGGAAGCGGCGGCAACGGCCAGTCCGGTCCCCGGGGACCCACTTGCCTCCCCGCGGCGCGGCCTGAGGGCCCGAGCGCGCTGCGGCTCGCGCGGCGGGCAGGGTGAGCGCCCGGGGGCCGGGCCGGGTCCGGTGGGGCGGCGGGGACTGGGGGTCGCCGGGCATCCACGGGCCCCGCGGCCAGGCTGGCCCGCGGGTGCGGGGACCCGGGGGAAGGGCCAAGGCTGGGGGGGCGCAGGCCGCGCCGCGGGGCCGGTGACAGCGCTCGGGGGCCGTGCCAGGCCGGCCTCGTGGGCGCGGCGGGCACCTCGCGGCCGGGCCCGGCAGGTGCGGTTCGCCGGCCGGGCGGGGGGCGCGACGGCCCGACTCTCACCTGGCTGCAGCTCGCTGGGCTCCCGTCCTGCCGCCGCGCCTCGGCGCCGCAGTGCCCGCCGCCGCCTCCGGTCCCCGCGACAGCCGCCTGCAAAATGGCGCCGCGGAGGGGCGGGCCGGGGGCGGGGAGCCGCGGAGCCGCCCGCCCCCGCGCCGGCCCGGGACCCACCTCCCTCTCCGCCCCAGACCCCCGCCCGCCGTCCTCCCCCCAGGGGAGGGGCCGCCCCCTCTCTCGCGGGGCCCCGGGCGGGGCAGCCGGCTGCCTGCAGCCGCCCCCCGCGGCGTTCCCTGCGCGCCCCCCCACCCCGGTCCCTTATAGCTCCTTCCCCTGCGTGAAAATCGCCCCCCTTCTCGCGCCTTCCCGCCACACCTGCTCCTGGGGCCCACCTGGAAGGCAGAGAGCTCGCCCGGAGTCTCCCCCTCTTGGCGCCCCCCTTTAACCCGGCCTGACACTGAGCCCTGTCATCGCTGCGGGAAGATAATCGTGCAGTTTGCGCGGTGCATTGGGCTCAGGGAGCCGGAGGTTTCAAGCCAATTTCACCGTTTCTGGGGTCAGGTTTTTTAACTTAACTGGAGGAGAGGTCCTCATTACATGAGGCAGACACGGTAATACAGACCGACATTTCTCAGACTCGACTACCCTGGGGATCGTGTTTAACTGCGGGTGGTGATTCAGCGGGTCTGGGACGAAGCCCGAGATTCTGCATTTCTGTAAAAAGCCCCCGGGTGAAACCGCTGGGTCAGGGCCGCTGTGCGGAAAGGCTGCAGGTAAAATTTAGCGCAAAGCAGCCCCACCTTGAGCGTTTGGGTAAGACGCACGTGGTTGGGCCCCACCCCCCGGGCTGCTGAGGCCGGAGGTCTGGAGTGAGTGATGCTGCTGCTGCTGTCTGAGGTCCACACTTAGCGAGCCAATGCTGAAGACTGTCTAAATACATGGCCAGAAACAAACAAAAAACACTAGTAATTAGCACTCTCAGAGCACCTGCCATCTTGAAACCACTGTGGTGGTTGCTGTTTCCACCGAATAACTGACTAGTTCCCCCAAGCAACTCTCGAGAGAGCTGAAGAACCTTGGACTATGTCTGACCTGACATGGGGAGGAGGAGATTTTATCATCGGAATTTTCGTCTGTTTCACACAGTTTGGGGAACTCCATGTTGTAGGTATCATACATATTAATGAGGGGGGAGGGGTCTGACCAGCCACGGGGAATTTCATAAAACACAGGGGTGTAGTCTGTGTTTTTGAGAATCAGTGTGTCATCATATTTACTTCTCTAATAACTTGTATGTTTAAATACAACAGTTGGCTGGTAAAATTCTGTACACATTCTATTGTATGTTTACTATACTTGAGTAAAAAAAAAAAAATTTTTTTTTTGACCAAAAATATCAGGTGTTCTGATCCTCACTGAAGATGGAGGAAATAAGGCAAGGAGATTCTGTGACCAGCAGCTAGAGAAAAATTCACGTTCCCTCTCCATGTAACATCCCCAGCATCCTTCTACACCAGTGAGCGCGTTTTACAGCCAGCCTTGTTTTTAGGGGGTGAGGAGTCCTAGGTATTCTGCTCAGCCACGGATGTGAGATCTGGGATTGAAAAAGGAGAGCTGTTACATCTCCAGTGTCTCTTTCTCTCTCAGAGATTTTTCTCTATCCTAGAAAAACTTCCACTTTCGCAGCCACTCTTCTTTCCCCTCCTCCCCATCGCTTCTCAGGCACTGTCACTGCCTGCTGCCTCAGACGTCACCAGTGACCTTCTAATGGCCAAATCCAATTGCCTGTTTGGAGCCCTGCCTTTCTACAGAGATGGCTCTGTAACCTTCCATTGGCTTCTCCCCCCACCTGGAAACTTTTTCAGGGATAATACTCCTGGGTCCGGTATGTGCTACAGTCTCCCCACTTCCCTTTCCGTGATGTAAGAGTTGCCCCGCGCTCACTCCTAAAAAGGTTAGTTTTCGCTAACATTTCCTTTCTCTCCCGTCTTTTCCCTTTCCCTCTCCTTCTCGAATCCCTCTGAAAGACAGCCATTTCCTCATGGTTCCTAAATCTCTCTCTCCTGCCCAGACAGATGTCTTTCTGAACTTCTAGACCCACATTTCCAATTGCCCCCTGGACGATCTCCCTGGATATTATCCAGGAATTTAGAATATGGCATCTCCCTACTCCTTATTCTCCTCCCACAAACTTATCTCTTATCTGGGTTCTCTCATTTTGCCACCAGAAACTTTGAAGTTGACTTTGACTGCCTGCCCCTCAGCCCCCATTTCCATTTTGTCAACCTCTGGCCTATTGGAACAAGGAAGTGCATCTGGAATTCTCTTCTCTGCATGTACCTTCCCAGACCCTCGCTGACTCTTCCTTGGACTGTTGAAAAAGCTTCTCTCTGGACTTTTGGCCTCAAGAGTTATCTCCCAAAGCCATCCTTGTTATCATCCCAAAACACAGAATTGACCACTTCACGCCCCTTCTGGAAATTCTTGAGGGCCTCCTGGTCTACAGAATAACCTGGTAAAAAGAAACAGAATATTTCCCAGGACAGCATTCAAGGCCTTTTGCCAGCTAGTCTCCAGCTGCTTCTTTTTTTCTGGACAAAGTACCACTTTTTGAAGCTAGCAGACGGGAGTTGGTATCAGGATGACCTTGACTTCAACCTTGTAGGGTTCTTGTGAGGATATAATGAGATCATTTATATAAAATGCTTATTCAGTGCTTGAATTTCTCATAAGTGTAGCTTACATAGTCAATATGTATCCATGTCCTTATTTTTATAAAACTATTTTTGGGGCGCCTGGGTGGCGCAGTCGGTTGAGCGTCCGACTTCAGCCAGGTCACGATCTCGCGGTCCGGGAGTTCGAGCCCCGCGTCGGGCTCTGGGCTGATGGCTCGGAGCCTGGAGCCTGTTTCCGATTCTGTGTCTCCCTCTCTCTCTGCCCCTCCCCCGTTCATGCTTTGTCTCTCTCTGTCCCAAAAATAAATAAAAAAAACGTTGAAAAAAAAAAAAATTAAAAAAAAAAAAAAAACTATTTTTATCCTCATCAATTCAAAAAATACATGAATAATTTCATATTCGTTTCATTTTCCTATTTCCTATTCATTTTCCTTTCCTATTACAGCAGATACAAACAGGGTTTTTTCTTCCTCCTTAACTTCTCTAAACTAAATCAGCAGAACGTTTTGTGACCTGGATAATTTGATTGAAATTTCTGTCATTTCCAGGCTGTGTTATTTTTGAGAGGTAATTGTAGCTTGAGGCTATTCCATCTTTATGCACTGCTTTTCTTTACAATATTTATTTCCGATAACTCTCCGGAGTCTAGAACTGAGATTGGCAAACTTTCCACAAAGGGCCCGATAGCGAATGTTTCAAGCTTTGTGGGCCAAGAGGCAAAATCAGGGATATTATATAGGTGGTTATAAAATGAGAGAAAATGAATTTGCACAAATTTTTTATTGATGAAATTCACAATATGACACTAGTCATTGAGTATAAGCTTTTTATAGTGCAGTCCTACTAATGAGAAGAATGGAATTTGGGGGGCCGAGGGGAATAAGATTTGGCTTAATTTGAGTTCAAAGTTAGCGTCTCCTATCATCAAATCAGTCACAAATGCGCATCTGTAAAAACCATTCGTAGCTGATACAAAAACCAGCCGTGTGGTGTAGTTTGCTGACCCTTCGCCTAATCCATAACTCCCCTCACTTTGTGTTGTCTCCTCAGGGTAGTGTAGAGCCAATATAATTTTTTTTTAATGTTTATTTACTTTGAGAGAGAGCGAGAGATCAGGGGAGAATCCCAAGCAGGCTCCGTGCTGTCAGCATAGAGACGGACACAGGGCTCCATCCCAGGAACTGTGAGATCATGACCTGAGCGGAAATCGAGAGTTGGACTCTTCACCGACTGAGCCACCCAGACGCTCCAGGCCAATATAATTTATAGTAGATCTTCAATGATAGAAGAAAGGAAAATGATGGTCATCTCAAGGACTTTTCTTCTAACTCTGAGAAAGCGCTTGGAGCAGAGGGTGAACGCCTAATCCGAACACCATCTCTTGTTGTCAGCGTAATGGACACTTTCTAAATCAGGCTCATATTGGGACATGCCCAGGTATGAGGCAGCATGGGGGAGCCCAAGACCTGCCTCAATAATCTCTCTCTTTCTGTTTTTTTTTTATTTTTTTAACGTTTTTATTTATTTTTGAGACAGAGAGAGACAGAGCGTGAACAGGGGAGGGTGAGAGAGAGAGGGAGACACAGAATCTGAAATAGGCTCCAGGCTCTGAGCTGTCAGCACAGAGCCCGATGCAGGGCTCGAACTCACGGACCGCAAGATCATGACCTGAGCCGAAGTCAACCGCTTAACTGACTAAGCCACCCAGGCGCCCCTCTTTCTGTTTTTTAAACATGTTCAATGATGTTCATTGCAGCGTTATTTCAAATAGAAAAAAAAAAAACAAACTGCAAAACAACCCGAATGTCCATCAACTGGGAGATGGCGGAATGAACTGTGGAATAAGCGCTGTATGGAATACCATATAGCCCTCTCACCACCCCCAGCCCCATGCTCTCTTTTTAAAATTGAGATGCAATCCACGTAACATAGTATTCACCATTTAAAGTGTTCAGTTCAGGGGCACCTGGGTGGCTCAGAGGGTTGAGCGTCTGACTCTTGATATCAGCTCAGGTCATGATCTCAGTCTGTGAGATTGAGCCCTGTATCAGACTCTGTGCTGGCAGTGCAGAGCCTGCTTGGGATTCTCTCTCTTTCTCTCTCTCTCTCTCTCTCTCTGCCCCTCCCCCACTCATGCTCTCTCTCAAAATAAATAAACCTAAAAAAAAAATAAAGCATACAGTTCAGTGGTTTTTAGTAAATTGGCAAAGCTGTACAGCCATTACCACGGTGTAATTTCAAAACATCTCATCACCCCAAAAAGAAACCCTGTACTTATTATTAACAGTTGCCCCCTATGTCCCCTCCCTCCAGCCCCTGGAAACCACTAATCTACACTCTATTTCTATGGATTTGCCTTTTCTATTTTTTTTTTAATTTTTTTTTAACATTTATTTATTTATTTTTGAGACAGAGAGAGACAGAGCATGAACGGGGGAGGGTCAGAGAGAGGGAGACACAGAATCTGAAACAGGCTCCAGGCTCTGAGCTGTCAGCACAGAGCCAGACGCGGGGCTCGAACTCATGGACCGCGAGATCATGACCTGGGCCGAAGTCGGCCACTTAACCGACTGAGCCACCCAGGCGCCCCTGCCTTTTCTATTTTTTTAAAAAAATTTTTTGAACGCTTATTTATTTTTGTAGGAGAGAGAGACAGAGCATGATCAAGGGAGGAGCAGAGAGAAGGGGAGACATGGAATCCGAAGCAGGCTCCAAGCTGTCAGCACAGAGCCCGACGTGGTGGTGCTTGAACTCACAAACCGTGAGATCATGACCCTAGCCCAAGTCAGACGCTTAACCGACTGAGCCACCCAGGCACCCCCGGATTTGCCTTTTCTAAACAGTTAATATAAATAAAATCGTATCACATGTGGTCCTTTGTGACTGGCTCGTTTCGCTTAAAACGAAGTTTTCACAGGGGTGCCTGGGTGGCTCAGTCAGTTGAGCATCTGACTTCAGCTCAGGTCATGATCTCCTGGTTCATGAGTTTGAGCCAGGCTTTGGGCTCCGTGCTGACAGCTCAGAGCCTGGAGCCTGCTTCAGATTCTGTGTCTCCCTCTCCCTCTGCCTCTCCCCCGCTCATGCTCTGTCTGTCTCTCTCTCAAAAATAAATAAACATTCAAAAAAATTATTTTTAAAACAAAGTTTTCACAGTTCATCCATGTTGTAACAGGTGTCAGTATTTCATTTCCTTTTTTAATTGTGGTAAAGTATCTACAACATAAAATTTACCATTTTACCCATTGAAGTATAGAGTTCAGTGGCATTAAGTGCATTCACACTGTTTTGTCGCCATCCTCCAGAACGTTTTCCTTATCCCAAACTGAAACTGTCCCCGTTGAACACTAACTCCCCATGGCCCCCTGGTAACCACTATTCTACTTCCGTCTCTATGAATTTGCCTACTCACACTAAGTGGAATCGTACAATATTTGTCTTTTTGTGTCCAATTTCTTTCACTTAGAATAATGTTTTCAAGGATCGTCCTGTTGTCTCAGAATCCCCTACCTTCTTAAGGAAGAAAAATATTCTGTTGTATGACGATACCATAAAATGCGACCCTGACCACCAGGCTGAGCGCCAGGAGAGACCTAGCTGTAAGTACCCCCATCGGGGGCACAGTGTCCCGAGGGTCCCAGCAGTGGCTGGGAGTGCAGGGGTGGGGAGAAAATCTTCAAGGAGGAAGGTGAGATGACCAGTCAAGGGCACCCTGCAGGAGGGGTCGTGACAGCACAGAGGGTCAGCCAGTCCGAGCAGGCAGGGCAGAGCTGGCCTGAGGCATGGGAGGGACTTGGGCTCAGTGGTTGAGGACTAGAGAATGCCACCCAGCCCTTCTCTGAGAGCTGGGGCCCCTCCTCCCCAAAAAGAGGCAGAAATGTAGTCATCCATGTATCATCTTTCCTCTTATCTGATTGGCAAAGATTAATAACATCCAAGGATGGTTAAAAGCACAGGGAAATAGGCTTTCCCAAAATCGGTGGGAAGGAGTCCGAATTGGTCTGCCTTTTGGGAACATAATTTGGCAATATTGATTGCAATGTTTCTATGCATGCGCTGTATCTGTTAAAATATCTATGTAAAGGGGCGCCTGGGTGGCTCAGTCGGTTGAGCGTCCGACTTTGGCTCAGGCCATGATCTCCCAGCTCGTGGGTTCAAGCCCCGTGTTGGGCTCTGTGCTGACAGCTCAGAGCCTAGAGCCTGCTTTGGATTCTGTGTCTCCCCCTCTCTCTCTCTCTCTGCTTCTCCCCTGCTCTTGCTGTCTCTTAAGAATAAATAAACATTTAAAAATATATATATCTATGTAAAATGTACACACCCTTAACCCAGAATGCCGATTCTGGGAATTTATCTGACACAAGCCCACACCGGAGGGATTTATGCACAGGGTGCTCAAGGAAGCAACATTCCCTGCCCCTTTGGCCTCTTCCACACCCCCTCCCCTCCCACCACCCCCCTCCCCCCACTGCTGGCCTCCTGGCCCTGGCTCCCCTGCCCTCTCCCTGTGCTCTACCTGAGCCCCATGCCCACCTGGTCCATTTGAAGCCCAGCCCCCATCAGCCATGGAAGCCTGTACCATGAGGCCTCCCCCCTGAACAGCCCTCTGCCCTTTATCTGTCCTTCCCAAGTGACCTCTCCTGCCCGCACTCTCCTACCCTGCAAATAACCTCAAATCCCCTACCTAACCATTTCCCCTGACTTTCAGCTTCCTGCTTCCCTCCTGGGAGACCATTTCTGAGAGGTGCTTCCTCAGCCCCACCTGTCCATGGGGGACCCCTCCCCCCTCCCAGCCTCTCTGGGGATCTCTCCGGAGACCACCTGCCCTCAGGTATCCTCTTTCTCTGCATCTCCACACTCACCACCCCCTTCTAAATCCTGTATCCTCCCCACTTCTTGCCCCTCTCTCCCCTTCTCAGCTCAGCTTCGGGAAAGAGCCATCTCCAGCCTCTGTCTCCATTCAGGCATCGTCCTCCCTTCTCCCCCTGGCAATCTGGCTTCTGTCCCTGTTTCCCTCTGAAGCCACCTAGGTAAATTGGCCATTTCCTCTAAATTGCACAATCTAGGGATCTTTTCTGTGTGCACCTTACTGGAACTTTCTGGAGGCGGTTGGCACAGCTGGTGCTGTGTTCTCTCAGGAAAATCTCTCCTTTGGGCTCTGTGGCTGCATTTCCCATTGGTTCTTCTATGTCTCTGACCATGTTTTTGCCATCTCCTTCTCAGATTCCTATTCCTTCTGTCCCTTCAAACACCCGTGTTGGGGGTGGGGCTAGTGTGTCCATTCCTATTTTCCCCTCAAAAATCCTTTAGGGGCTTCGCTGTTCCTTCTGCCTGGATCATCTTAACCTTTCCTCTGGATCATTGTGACTCATAGTTTAAGTCCTCCCTTGGTCTCTCCTGGAAACCTCCCCTAAACCCCTAGGCTGGTGTAAGCGTAGCCCTGCGTGCTTCCCAGGATTTTTTAATAAAATGATATTGAAGGGCGCCTGGGTGATTCAGTCGGTTAAGCGGCCGACTTCGGCTCAGGTCATGATCTCACGGTTTGTGAGTTTGAGCCCCGCGTCGGGAGCTCTGCTGTCAGTGCAGAGGCCACTTTGGGTCCTGTGTCTCCCTCTCTCTCTGCCCCTCCCCTGCTCGTACTCGTCTGCTCGCTCTCTCTCTCAAAAATAAAGAAAAAAAAAAATCAGAATGAAATTATATTGAAACAATTTGTTTTTCTTTTTCCTCTGCCTCACAAACTGTCAGCTCCTCCAGGGCAGAGATCTTGATTTATGTAACTCTGTGTGCTGACTGGTCACATGACGCCTGCCACACAGTGGATGCTCAGAAAGTAGTCAAGGATCTCAGCTGTTGGACTGAACCACTCCAGGGCCCAAGCACTGATGGAAGGTGCCGTATGAAGGGAGACGAAGACTCAGGATCAACTCCCAGGTTCCTGCAGAACTGGAAGCCAAGAGGGAAACATACATCAGAGGCAAAACACAAAAGGCCTCAAATGCCAGCAAATACTTTTTTTTATTCAGTCAAGGAGTCGTTTGAGCCTAGAATTTCATGGTCTTAGTCTTGGGGGGGAGGTGGGGGGGGAGTGGGGGAAGGGCCAAAATCCATCAGTAATTATATCAAGTAGAAAAGAGGTAAAATCAATCCAAGCTGTTGGAATTCAGGATGCTGTCACCCTGTGGGGGGGGGGGGGGGATAGTGACTAAGGAGAGGCCATGGGGTCTTCTGAGGAGCTGGTCATGTTCTATGATTTGATCTGGGTGCTAGGCATGCAAGCATGTTCACTTTGTGAGATTTCATCAGGCTGCATGCTGATGATACATATGTTTTTCTGTATGAAAGCTACAAAGCTGGGGAGCCTAAGTGGCCCGGTCGGTTAAGCGTCCGACTTCAGCTCAGGTCATGATCTCGCGGTTTGTGAGTTCGAGCCCTGCGTCAGGCTCTGTGCTGACAGCCTGGAGCCTGCTTCGGGTTCTGTGTCTCCCGCTGTCTCTGCCCCTCCCCGGCTGGTGCTCTCTTTCTCTCTCAAAAATACATAAACATTAAAAAAATTTTTAAGCAAACAAAAAAACATTTTTATTAAGTAAATGCCACTAGACTTGGAAAAAAAATTTGGTTAACAGATTTATATTCAGGAAATTGGGTGGTCCCTGTTTTAAATCACATGGCCCATCTCCAGAAGAAAGTGGAGATGAAGCCTACCTAGAATGAGTCCTGGGGCAGAAAGTCAGGCCCAGGGAGGTGACCTGGTCCAAGCTATTGTCTCCAGGAATGTGCATCTTAGGCAACAGTGTTTATATGTGCTTATATATTGCAGGACGTGAAAGTTTAATTTAGAATATTTGTTTGGTCTTAGAACAAATGTGTCATACACCGCATGCACCCTTGGGGAAAAGGCACAGGGTCCCTGCCCCACCTCTGCCTTGCTAGATGACCTTGGGGAAATCATTTTACCAACCTACATGTAGGTCTCCCAAATATGCAAACTCAAGATAATTCTGTCTGCTCCATCTACCACCTAGGCTGGTGTAAGCATTAAATGATACAATTGCTGTGAAAATGTTTTCTGCAAATGTTTTCTATAGCCCTTTACAGATACAAAGTATTAGTATAAGAGGCCTAATCTAGTCGTAGGACTGAGTCCACAATTGGTTTTGAGCCATAATCACACAGTCTTTCCCTAGACTATGTTTACACTTCATTCATATGAAATTTCATTCTCTTTGTTTTTGATAAGGTCTCCAGTTATGTAAGCTCACTTGGAACTCAGGTTCTTTGTGCCCAGACTGTTGGCTGCACCACTCACTCATCTGATACAAGTTAGTACAGCCACTCTTCGCTGATCACATGGTACCTGGCAGGCATGGGGCTAGACGCCATTGACAAAACGATAGATAAGTTCACCTCACCTGCCCCAAGTGAGCCTGTGTACTAGAACGTGAGAAATCGTTGCTTACTCAGTGTCTGGCTGGGTTTCTGGTGCTCGGTGGACTTTTTCTAAGACATAAACCATAAGCAACTAAAAAGGCATTATGTTTGTGGTAAGTGCTGAAAAAGATATCATAAAAACGGCTGACTATGATCCAGTTTGGGGAAGGGGTGGGCATCATAGGTAAGGTAGTAAAGAAACACTAAAGAGGGGACATGATTGGGGCACCTGGGTGGCCCAGTTGATTGAGCATCCAGCTTCCCCTTAGATCATGATCTCGTGGTTCACGGGTTCAAGCCCCACATCGGGCTCTCTGCTGTCAGGGCAGAGCATGCTTTGGATCCTCTGTCTTCCACTCTCTCTGCCCCTCCCCTGCTTGCACTCTCTCAAAATTAAATGAAAATATTTGAAAAAAAGAAAAAGAAGGAACGTTATTACTGAGCCTTGAAGAATTCAATCATGCAAAGAGCTGGGAAAAAAGGCCATTTCAGAAAGAGGGGATAGCAAGTCCAAAGGTCCTAGGGCAGGAAAGAACTTATCACATTTGAGAAGCTGAAAAGTGGTTGGTATGATTGGGATGTGGCCGGTAGGAGGAAGAATGAAATGAGATAAGACTGAAGAGAAGGTCATGGGGGGCTAGATGGCGTTCTGATAGGAAGTCATCAGAGGCTTCCAGCAAGGGAGTGACATGGCCTCATTTCGATTGCTCTGCCGCCCTGTGGAGAATGGATGGGAGGGCCAAGTATAGAGCAAATCGAACAGGGAAGAGTTAGAGCAGTTCACGTGGAAGACAGTGGCTTGGCCTGGGATGAGAGCAGTGGAGATGGAGATAAGGGGCAGATTCCAAATACTTTGGAGATAAAGTGACAGGGCTTTGCTAATGCATGTGGAGCATAGAGGAAAGAGGGGAATCAGGGTAGCTTCTGGTTTGGGAGCTCAGGAGCTGGGAGATGAGTGGCCACTCTGTCGATGGGGGATGGACAGAGGTGGGTTTGGGGTGGGGAGACTTCTTTCTGTGACATCCCCAGAGGAAACAATTGCATAGCTGCTTCCAGATTCCCTTACATGGGCTCAGGGAGGAGGACAGACTGGAGCTGTACACATGGGAGCCACCAGTGCGATGTGATATTTAAAGCCAATAGATTCAGTAGGACCATGGAGGGAGAGAGCATAGAGGGAGAGGAGCAAAGGCCCAGGAACGGGGTCCGGGGGCTCTTCCAGCATAGGAGACTGCATCTAAGCAAGAGAGGACAGTGGGTGAAGGGGACACAGAGCATCCACTCTTAGTTGATGGGACCCTCCAGCCATAACACATCCCTTAAAAATTTGCACTCAAGGGGCACCTGGGTGGCTCAGTCAGTTAAGCGTCTGACTCTTGGTTTCGCTCAGGTCATGATCTCATGGTTCATGACTTTGAGCTCCCACATCGGGCTCTGTACTGACAGTGCAGAGCCTGCTTGGGATTCTCTCTCTCTCTCTGCCTTTCCCCCACTAGCTCTCTCTCTCTCTCTCTCTCTCTCAAAAATAAACAAACTTAAAAAAAAATTGTACTCAGCCCAGATGGAGGGAGTAGAGAGGAAAATCATGGTGTGAAAATGGGTTGATGCTTGAAACTGGCCTAGAGAAAACCAGAGATCTTGGTCTCAGGGCAGGGGGTTAGACCTTTAAAAAAAAACAACAAAAAACAAAAAACGAAAACAGGGGCACCTGGGTGGTTCAGTCGGTTAAGTTTCTGACTTTGGCTCGGGTCATGATCTCACAGTTTGTGAGTTCGAGACCCTTGTCAGGCTCTGTGCTGACAGATCCGAGCCTAGAGCCTGCTTTGGATTCTGTATCTCCCTCTCTGTCTGCCCCTCCCTTGCTCACACTCTGTCTCTGTGTCTCTCTGTCTCTCTCTCAAAAATAAATAAACATTAAAAAAAATTTTTTTAGTAAAATAAACAAAACAAAAACCACTAAAACCTAATATACTTGAAATAAGACACACAGCTTAATGTGCTGGTTGATGAATTTTTACCTATGTGTGCACCTGTGTAAGTACTACCCAGATCAAAATTGAGGCTCTTTTCAGAAATCTAGAAGTTCCTTTATGCCCTCTCCTGGTCATTACCCATCTCTCCCATGAAACCACTATTCTATCCCCATCAACTGTTTGGCCCATTTTTGAACTTTGTATAAACAGAATCATCCAGCGTGTGCTCTTTTGTGTCCGGCTGGTTTTACTCAACGTAATGTCTGACACTCATTCGTGTTGTTACAAGTGACAAGAGTTCATTTTGTTTCACTGCCGCACAGAGTTCCGTTGCATGAAGACCACCATTTATTTACTTATTCTGCTGTGGATGGACATTGGGATTGTTCCCAGTTAGGAATATCACACGCTATGAACATGTTTACACAAGTCTCTTGTAACAGGTTTACATTTAAGTTTTCATGTGGGTGGTTTTTTTTTTTTTAAGTTTATTATTTTTGAGAGAGAGAGAGCACAAGCAAGGGAGGAGCAGAGAGAGAGGGAGACACAGAATCCGAGTCCGGCTCCAGGCTCTGAGCTGTCAGCACGGAGCCCAATGCGGGGCCCGAACCCACGAACCATGAGATCATGACCTGAGCCAAAGCCGGATGCTTCACTGACTGAACCACCCAGGTGGCCCTAGTTTTCATGTGGTTTTAAGAACAGCTTCACGTAAGTACCAACAGAGTTTCGTTAAAACTCACGGAGATAGAAAGAAGACGCAGGTGGCAATCCTCCCAGCTAGAGTTGCCGTATGTGTTTGGGACGTCCATATTCCAAAAAATATTTATTATAGAGCTGAAAGTCACTTTCAACTGGGCATCCTGTATTTTTATTTACTATACCTGGTAACCCTATCACACCTGGCCTCATTTTTGCACGTGGTAGGTTTTTAATAAAATATTTTTAATAAGCATGAATGTACCTGGATGTGTCTCTCCTTCGTCAATTCATGCCAACTAGCTCTCCGTGGGAAAAAAGACGCCTGGGTATTTACCCAGAGAAAACAAAAACAGTAATTCAAAATTCAAAAAGGTACACGCGCTCCTGTGTTGATTGCAGCATTATTTACCATAGCCAAGATACGGATGGATAAAGAAGGTAACTGTTACTCAGCCATGAGAAAGAATGAGATCTTCCCGACTGTGACAACGTGGATGGACCGAGGGTGGTACGCTAAGTGAAATGAGTCAGAGAACGATAAGTACCATGTGATTTCACTTATATGTGGAATCCGAAGAACAAAACAAGCAAAGCAGACTCGTAAATACAGAGAAAACCTGGTGGTTGTCGGAGGGGAGGGGTGTGGGGGATGGGCAAAATGGGCGAAGGGGAGAGGGAGGTGCAGGCTTCCAGTTACGGAATGAGTGAGTCACGGGGACGAAAGGTACAGCATAGGGAATACAGTCAGTAGTAGGGTAATAGCGTTGTAGGGTGACCCACAGCAGCTACGCTTGCGGTGAGCACAGCATAGCTCTAGACTTGCCAAATCACCGTGTTGTACACCCGAAACTCATGTAACATTGGGTGTCAACCGTACTTCAGTTAAAAACAAAAGAGAAAAACCCTTCCGAGGCATTTAGCACCATGTTCGTCATCCTCTGGTGAGGTGGGATCAATCTTCATGTGTTTGTTCTGATTTTCTTTGAATAACAAGCAAATTCTAGAATCTAAGCTCCAACATATAGAGGTGTGGAATTCTATGTTGGAAAGTGTTGATGGCTGCCTCAACATATACTTTAGAAATGGATTGTTTCTGGGGCGCCTGGGTGGCTCAGCTGGTTGAGCGTCCAACTTCGGCTCAGGTCATGATCTCACCGTTTGTGAGTTTGAGCCCCGCATCGGGCTCTGTGCTGACAGCTCAGAGCCTGGAGCCTGTTTCGGATTCTCTGTCTCCCTCTCTCTCTGCCCCTAACCCACTCACATTCTGTCTCTGTCTCTCTCAAAAATAAACAAACATTAAAAAAAAAATTGAAATGGATTGTTTCTTCTTCCAGTGTGTACGGGTGCTTGCCCCCTGGGGCTGCCTCACCACTGTTCTGCAGACACATTTTTGGACAAGTGGACAGCCTCTCAGGACAGCCTCTCCCGAGCGACCTCCTGTTGCCACACTTCAAAATACCACACCCGAGCTGCCACCTGCCATTTACTTCCAGTCATGTCTCCCCTGCCTGATTTCTTTAAACGGAAAATACTGCCTGATTTCTTTAAACAGAAAATAAGCTATTTGGAAACAGCTTATTCAGGGCATAAAAAGAGTCCATAATTTGATTTTTTAAATACAGATTTTAAGTGATATAGATAATTAACATACAACTTTTTTTATCTTTAATTTTATCATGACAAATGCCGGTTATAGAAAATGTAAATCAAAAACTGGAACCCCCCGAATGTCTAACAAGAGGGAAGTGTTGAATACATTACAGCCCAAGTGTTATACAACCATTTTCTTTGATGATGTTGAAAAATATCAAATATGGAATGTAAGTGAAAAGCAGATTAAAATGCATATAAATTAGATTGCTTTTGGCTGAAAATCACAAAGAATGCTGAGTCCTACTTACGCGTAAGAGATAATGAATATACGGAAGTAAGGAAAATATATTCTTCCTGATAACAAGCCCAGAGGTAAAGATGGGTTTGGGCTGATTAATGGCTTGATGACATCTACAAATCATGATGTCATCAAGGTTCTTTTCATCTGTCTATCCCATCTCATCAACATATCTGCCTACTTCCCCTCAGGGTTGCAAGATGGCTCCATGGTTCTAGGTATAACGTGCATTTGTAGTAATGTCTGAAGAAGAGGGACTATTTTTTTCCTATGGATCTTTTGGTTTTTTGGGGTTTTTTTTTCAGTTTGTTTAGAGAGAGAGACCGAGCACGAGTGGGGTAGGGGCAGAGAGAGAGGGAGAACAAATCCCGCACTATCAACACAGAGCCCAAACTCATGAACTGTGAGATCGTGACCTGAGCTGAGATCAAGAGTTGGATGCGTAACTGACTGAGCCTCCCAGGTGCCCCTCCTATGCAGCTTTCCAAGAGCAAGGAACTCTTTTCCAATGGCCATTATCAGAACCTCACATCTCAACTCAGCGGATCAGAAAGGCATGAAGCCCCCGCACCCCCGCGGGACCAATCACTGATGAGGTGTGCTTGTGCCCTGAGTGGTGTACAGGTGGGCCAAGTGACTGGTCCCCAGGGCCCTCGGACAGCCTGTCTCCTCCCAGGCGGCAGTGTCCATTTAGCTAGATGGGGCAGGGTGTGCAAAGGGTTTGGAGACAGTGGTTTCGGTAATCCTTATGCCATCAGCACCAACTGGGAATTTTTAAAAAATACAAACCCTCGGGCCCCAGCCCAGTATGTTCTAACTCTGAAACTCTGGCGGTGGGACCCAGGAATCTGTGTTTCAACAAACACTTAAGGTGATAATAATGTTTGAAAGCCATTGACCTAGACTCTTCGGGATTTGCTCTTGAATTGGGAATACCTGAAAAGCGATGCCTTTTGATGGCTGATGTTGGGGTTCCTTTTCTAGCACACCGTCCTGGACTGGAAAGGCTGGAAGCGAAAACTGCATTTCCTCCTGTCCAAATACTCGCGTGAGTTTCTGCATGAAGGCTGAATCACGTGGAGGAAAAGGCAAGACTCAGAGAAGGTTGACTTGCTCGTGTGAACTTGGCCCAGGGGTTGGGATTCTGCAGGTGGCAGATGTGGTGGCAGCTTCCTTATTTGCAACATGCCCCCTGCGGCAGGGACAACGGGACCCTTGGCATTCCAGTTCTCCGTGTGCTTGGGGGACTTGTTCTGTGACTTCTTTTTTCTGTGTGTGGTAAAAACAAAAACCAAAAAACAACAACAAAACCACATAACATTAAATTTACCATCTTTACCATTTAAAATTTTTTTTCAAGTTTATTTTGAGAGAGAGAGAGTACGAGTGGGGGGGGGGGACAGAAAAAGAGGGAGAGAGAGAATCCCAAGCAGCTTCTGCACCAGCAGTGCAGAGCTGGATGCGGGGCTCGAACCCACGAACCGTGAGATCATGACCTGAGCTGGAACCAAGAGTCAGATGCTTAACCGCCTGAGCCACCCAGGCACCCTCATCTTAACCATTTTTTTTTAATGTTTTGTTTTTTTGTTTTTTGAGACAGAGGGAGACAGAGCATGAGTGGGGGAGGGGCAGAGAGGGAGGGAGACACAGAATCCGAAGCAGGCTCCAGGCCGTGAGCCATCAGCACAAAGCCCAACGCGGGGCTTGAACTCACGGACCGTGAGATCATGATCTGAGCTGAAGTCAGACGCTCAACTGACTGAGCCACCCAGGTGCCCCACATCTTAACCATTTTTAAGTGTACAGTCCAGCCGTGTTATGTACATTCACATGGTCGTACAACAGATCTCTAGAATTTCTTTCATCTTGCAAAATGGAAACTCTACAGATTAAACACGAATTTCTCCTCCCTCCCCTGGCCCTTGGCAACCAACTTTCTACCTTATGTTTCTACGCTTTGGACTGCTTTCGAGACCTCCATGGAATCATACAGTATTTGTCCTTTTGTGGCTGGCTTATTTCACTTAACATAATGTCTTCAAGGTTCATCCATGTTGTAGCCTGTAACAGGATTCCCTTCTTTTTTTTTTTAAAATATATATTTTTTAACGTTTATTTATTTTTGAGACAGGGAGAGACAGCATGAACGGGGGAGGGTCAGAGAGAGAGGGAGACACAGAATCCGAAACAGGCTCCAGGCTCTGAGCTATCAGCACAGAGACGGATGCGGCGCTCGAACTCACGGACCGTGAGATTGTGACCTGAGCCAAAGTCGGATGCTTAACCGACTGAGCCACCCAGGCACCCCAGGATTCCCTTCTTTTTAAAGGCTGCATAATATTCCGTTGTGTGTGTATACCATGTTTTGTTTATCCCTTTATCTGTTGATGGACATTTAAGTTGCTTGCACATCTTGGCTCTTGTGATAATGCTGCAGTTCTGGGTGTGTAAAAATCTCTTCGAGATCCTGCTTTGGATGCTTTTGAATATATACCCAGACGTGGGATTGCTGGATCATATGCTAATTCTATATTTAAGTTTTTGAGGAACTTCTATATTGTTTTCCAGAATGGCTGCACCATTCTGACTTTTTCTTAAAGGGCCAGGTAGTAAATGTTTTAAGCTTTGTGGGGCATAAGGTCTCTGTCACAACTACTCAACTCTGCATTATAGTGTGAAAGCAGCCATAAGACAGTATGTAAACAAGTGGGTGTGGCTGTGTCCCGATAAAACTTTATAAAAATTGGCAGCAAGCTTGCTGGCCATAATTTGTCCATCGTTGATATAGATCATGTTTCGTCAGCCCTGCCAACGATTCTGGGGGCAGTGCACATCATTTTCTGCTAGAGTAGATTGTGTTGTCCAACACTAAGAATCCCGAATAATAAAACTTGAATGAATTGCTGCTCTGTTAACAGAGGGAATGGCAGTTGGGTTCGCAATCAGTACCAACTCCTACAAAAGGCAGTGTGTACAGTACAAGAGAGAAAGAGTAGATGAGAGAGAAGAATGGAAGGGGATTGTGATAGCCACCCTCCCAGACGGCCCCCAGTGATCTAACCTCCTGCTATTCACACATTTGGGAATGGTTTAGGGTAGGTCAATGGTTTACAGGGTAGTTTTCTCCCACAATGAATCGGGCTGAGCTATGTAACTCAAGGATGTTGCAGAAATGATAGCGTGCGACTTCCAAGGATAAGTTGTGCAAGATCGGCCACTGCACGAGTGAGAAGGCCTAGGTGAGTGACGTACAGAAATGGTCAATGGGACCCTTGGGCTCCGGGGTGGACCACTGAGAGCATCTACCCACACCCCATGTGGGTGTTTAAGACATTTGTTAAGAAGCTCACTGTCACTAAATGTGGAGAATGGGGAAGTAAGCAAAGAGATGGGTGGAAAGAAGGCTACTTAAAAGGTGATGAAAGTCTGGATAGGAAGTAACGAATGAGGAGCACATGGGTGGCTCAGTCAGTTAAGCGTCTGACTTCAGCTCAGGTCATGATCTCATAATTCGTGATTTCCAACCCCGCTTCAGGCTCTGTGCTATCAGCTTCTGAACCCCCTTCTCTCTGCCTCTTCCCCACTTGCTCTCTCTTAAAATTAAATAAACATCAAGGATGCCTGGGTGGCTCCGTCGGTTGAGCGCCGACTTTGGCTCAGGTCATGATCTCACAGTCCATGAGTTCCAGCCCCGCGTCCGGCTCTGTGCGGACAGCTCAGAGCCTGGAGCCTGCTTCAGATCCTGTGTCTCCCTTTCTCTCTCTGCCCCTCCCCCACTTGTGCTCTGTCTCTCTCTCTCTCAAAAATAAAATAAACATAAATTTAAAAATAAATAAACATTAAAAAATTAAAAAAAATAATAAAAACTGATGGATGAGCGTTTTGGCAATGGGGACACACATGGAGAGCCAGGCTGGAAAGCCCCAGCTCTGTGAGCTTAGAAGAGTTGCTTAACCTCTCTAGGTCAATTACAATAACAGTGAAAAAATGAGAGTAGTGGTAATAACACTTATTGAATGTTTTACTCTGATCAAGATACTGTTTGTCCAAAGATATTACAATTCTAACTCTTAGTTAGCCCTCCTAACAACCCTATGAGGTAGGCACAGTTATTGTCCCCGTGTGATGGATGAAGACAACAGAATTCAGACACATTAAGGAACTTGCCTGAGGTCCCACAACTAGTGCTTTCCTCAAGATTGGTGATGAGGGGCGCCTGGGCAGCTCAGTAGGTTGAGCATCTGACTCTTCATCTCATCTCAGGTATTGATCTCAGGGTCATGAGTTCAAGCCCCGAGTTGGGCTCCGCACTGAGCATGAAGCTTAGTTAATTAAAAAAAAAAAAAAAAAAAAAAAAGATTATTGATGAGATTAGTGGTGGCCCAGGGATGAAGGAGTTGGAGGGAAATGGGGAGTGGCTGCTAATGGGGGTGATAAAAGTGAGCAAACAATGACAGGTGTTGGTTGCACAACTCTGTGGAATACTAAAAACCATTACATTTTAAACTTCAGAAGACTGAAGTGTATGGTAGAGGAGTTATATCTCAATAAAGCTATTTTAAAAAAATTGTTTTTACATTTTATTTATTTTTGATACACAGAGAGACAGAGCTTGAGTGGGGGAGGGGCAGAGAGAGACGGAGACACAGAATCTGAAGCAGGCTCCAGGCTCCGAGCTGTCAGCACAGAGCCCCACGCAGGGATCGAACTCACAAACGGCGAGATCATGACCTGAGCCGAAGTCGGACGCTCAACCGACTGAGCCACCCAGGCGCCCCTGAAGCTATTTTTTTAAATGTGAAATACCCAACAGGTAAAGTTTATGAAAATGTGTGCCGTGTGCCTATAGAAGTAATAAGTGGCTTTCAATGGTAATAAAGAGCATTTCATTACGGCGAGAAAAAAAAAGAATTCTTCATATATCCTGGATACTCTGGATACAGACTCCTTTGACACATGGATGTACTGGCCTAAGGCAAAACTGTGAAACTGAAGTTCAAGTTAACATGTACTTGTGTCTAGCAGGTGCCAGGTGTCTTGTGCTGATTGTTTCTCGCCCTCACGCTGCAGGGAGGCATTATGTTCTCCATGTTGACGCTGAGATACGAGAGCTCAGAGAGGTTCAGTAACTTGCTCGATACTCTACAGCATTTCAGGGGAGGAGCCGAGATTCAAAGAAATCTAAATTCTGTGCACTGAAATTAATGAGCTCTCGGCTCTCCTTCTCTTCACTTTTAACAACCTCATCTCCCCTAACCCTCAGCCAACTTGTCTTACTCCCCAGTGTCCCCGGTCACTTCCTCTGCGGAGCTGCCTGACCCACGGGCATAGGAGCAGGGGCCTTTCCAAATCACTCATCACACCATTCCCTCATCTGGTCCAGACTGGACTCTGGGCTCTTGGAAGCAGAGGGACCATATCAGTCCTGCCCATTTTTATATCCCAGTAGTAGATGCCCAGTAGTTGGTTCCTGAATCAGTATGAGTTTATTGGGCGAGTAAAACAACACCTCTCTTACGGTAGACGTTTTGGCTTCGTGAAGGGGGTGGCACAGATGTGTTTGAGCAGGGGACCCCGGCCAAGCATCAAGCCCCCAAATCACACACTTGTGTTTCTTTCCTAGACTCGACCTCCCTGTCCATCAGCCATGGGCACAGCCCATTTCAGTGCCCCACCGGTGGCTTCTGGCTCACTCCCTGCTGGCTGGACGGCAACACCAAATAGGCCTGGCCTTTTTGCTCACCTCCGCTCCCTTGCGGAAACTCCAGAGGCAGGGTGCCTACGTCCTTGAGCCCAAGCCGGGTGCATTTGCAACTCCACAGGGCAGTTCCTTCCAACTCCCAACGTCTGGTTTTATTTTGTTTTTACTCCTAACATTTTTATTTTGAAAGTTTCGAATTTCCTGAACAGTTGCAAGAAAGATCCAATTAACCCTCCCTAATCCTTCCCCTACATTCTCCGTTGCACTTCCTCTCCCTCTCTCTCCTTTTTTGCCCCTGAACCATTTGGGAGTCACTGCAGACATTATATGACATTTCAGCTCTGAACCCTTCACCGCAAACCTCCCAGGGACTAAAGACTCTCCTACACAATCACAACTTCACACTTGGGAAAGCTAACATTGTTACTCTTTTTTTTATTCAGTCTATATTCAAATGTCCCCAGCTGTCCAATGATATCCTTTATTTTTTTCTTTTTGATCCCGAGTCCAATTAAGGATCACAAGTTGCATTTGGTTGTCATGCCCCTTTAATCTCTTTTTCATCTGGAGTTTCTTTGCCTCTTTTTATTTTTCATGATGTGGGTGTATACATTCGGAGAGTTCAAGTCACTTATTCTGTAGAGCGTCTCTCTATTTGGATTTGTTGATGTTTTCTCGTGCTTAGATTTGGATTCAACATTTTTGGCAAGAATCACACATGGATGTTGTATTCTTTTCAGTGCATTAGTGTATTCAGTGCATTCAGTGCATTCAGTATATCAGGAAGCATTATTGCTATTTTGTCCTATTGATGATGCAGGGCAATCGCTTTTTTTTTTTTTAATTTTGATAAAACTTACCATTTTGTTTATCTATCCATCCATCAATGGACACCTTGGGTGGCTTCCACTTTTTGGCTACTGTGAATAATGTTGCGATCAGCAGCAATTTCGTGAAGATTTTCCCCGATGTTCTCTACTGTTTGTTTTTATAGTTTTAGGTCATATGTTTAGGCCTTTGATCCATCTTGAGTAATTTTTTTGTGTCTGGTATAAGGTCAGGTCCAACTTCATTCTTTTACACATGGATATCCAGATTTCCCAACACCATTTGTTGAATAGTCTGTCCTTTCTCCATTCTATGGTCTTGGCACCTTTGTTGAAATTCTGTTGACCAGAGACATAACGGTGTATTTCTAGGCCTCTCTCCTATTCCATTGGTCTCTACCAGTAGTCTAACTATATGCCAGTTTCACACTAATTTTTTTTTGACGTTTATTTATTATTGAGAGACAGAGAGACACAGAGCATGAGCAGGGGAGGGGTAGAGAGAGGGGGAGACACAGAATCTGAAGCAGGCTCCAGACTCTGAGCTGTCAGCACGGAGCCCGATGCAGGTCTCGAACTCACAAACCGCGAGATCATGACCTGAGCCGCAAGTCAGTCGCTTAACCAACTGAGCCACCCAGACACCCCTCACACTATTTTCATTACTATAGCTTTGTAGTAAATTTTGAAATTGGGAAGTATCAGTTCTCCAACTTTGTTCTTTTTCAGGATTGTTTTGGCTGCCAAAGGAAGGCAGAGACTTTTCAAACAAGATTCCCGGAGATTCCACTTGGTATCATGGAAGAAATGATAGCTGATGCTTACGCACTTTAAGAAGAATGTTGGCAACTGTGTCCGGCCGCCTCGAATCCCATCTCGTGGGTTTGGTGACTTTAATATCTGTACCAAGAAGTAGAATGCATGGCCTGATAAAGATAAAGACATTACGTCCCATTTCACTATATGCTGTCCATGCTTCATTTATTCAAAATGTATAAAATAGTATGGGCTCAGAAGTATCTGAGCTGCCCAGTGTGTGCACCTGTGACACCTGTCTTCCCTCTAAGTGTTCCTTTCCTCTCCGCAGCCACCTCCTCCCTTATTTTCCCCACAGCCCAATGCCACATGGAAGTCATTTTTGTAATCTATTTTTATTCTTTCCCTTCCCTGCAGGCTACTTTGCTTGAACTGTACTGATGAAAAATAAGGAATACATTCACCGGGTTCTAAATTCAAGAGGTAAAAAACGTCCCTGCTAAAAGTCTCCCTGGCCTCCCTGCCATCCTCCTGCCCGGCAGCAACTGGTCTTGCTTTCTTGTACATATGTAACAAACACACTTTTGGGCCCAGGCAAGCACAAAGAACTTCCTGACCCAAACAGCTGCCTAGCAGATGCTCTCAGCCCTCCACTGTGCGCCTTGGGCCTGATCTTTTTCACGGTGCTCCCGCTCACTGACCCACCTGCCTGAGCATGGCTGTGTGCCTGTGCTTCAGTGGGAAAGCGAGACAGTGGACACAGCAGCAAGCTGTGCCTGGGGGAATTACTTCCATCTAGGAGTGCCCGCATCCAAGAGCCTTCCAGTGAGATAACTGGGCGGGGGCGGGGAGGGGGGGGAGTGAGTTGTGAGTTCTCCACTTCTCAGCAGGATTCAGCTCCACTTGCCCACATCAGTTGTTGGTTGGAAAAGCCACGCATCACAGGCCGCCCTTCCCTATCTCCCTTCTCCACTCTACCTTCCTAATGTTTCCCCAGCTCACTTCCCAAATAAACGGTTTACTCTCACATCCTCGTCTCAGAGTTTTCCTTGGCAGAAACCCAAACCAAGACCCACGATATACCATACACGCTGTTCCATTGCCTGCTTGGCTTGACGAACGTAACCGGGAGGTAGTCCTGTATCACCACGTGCGCAAAGCCTTCCTCATTCTTGCTCTGAAACCGGAATTCCTGGCAATGTCTCTGTTCTGGCGTGACCACAGTCTTCAGGGCTGCACCTGAGGGTCCCTCCCCCCGTGGGGGCAAGGGTTGAGGTCTTCCTGCCATTGGCCCGTCCCACACAATGGGCTCCTTATTCATTTATGGGACCTCTCTGGTCCTAGCAGGTGACTGAGGCTGAAATCCCCGGCTTGGGCCTGCAGTGATGCAGGCATGAAGTATTTCTAAAGCACCTAAAATTAAAATGCAAATTCTGGGGGCACCTGGGTGGCTCTGTCGGTTGAGCGTCCAGCTTCGGCTCAGGTCGTGATCTCACAGTTTGTGGGTTCGAGCCCTGCATCAGGCTCTGTGCTGACAGCTTAGAGTCTGGCGCCTGCTTCTGATTCTGTGTCTCCCTCTCTCTCTGCTCCTCCCTCGCTCATGCTCTGTCTCTCTCTCTCTCCTTCAAAAATAAATAAAAACCACATTAAAAAAATTTTTTTTTAAATGCAAATTCTGATTCAGTAGATCTGAGTCAGGGCTCGAGATGTTGCCTTTCTTATAAGTGTCCAAGTGATGCTGGTGTTTCCTGGTCTACAGTCCATTCCTTGAGGACCAAGGGTCTAGTCTCGCCCTTCCCCAATCCATTTTGCACATCATTGTGCGCACTCAAGGGGAGGGGACTCATAAGGAAGGACCTGTGTACCAGGAGGCGAGATCATTGGGGGATCACCTTAAGGACTACCTACCACAGTACATTTATTTTTTTGAACTCTGTTTCACTGTTAAAAAAAAAATCCCAGTGCTTGTCGAATATCCATGGCAGTTTCCTTTTTACTATATAATTTTTTTCAAGATCTATTTATTTTTGAGAGAAAGCACAAGTCAAGGAAGGGGTAGAGAGAGGGACAGAAGATCTGAAGCGGGCTCTGCACTGACAGCAGTAAGCCTGGAACTGGTGCTTGAACTCACAAACCATGAGATCATGACTCTGAGCCAAAGTCGGATGCTCAACTGACTGAGCCACGCAGGTGCCCCAGTTTTTTAAACCACAGAATCTTTTGGCTTCCTCAGCACAAAGCTCTTGCTTGATCCCGTATATAATATACCAGTGAGGTAGAATAGGGGTGCTACTGAGGTTGGAGAAGGGGCCTTGGGAAATAGGACCTTGAAGTTTCCACCCCCCACACAACCCCATGGATCTCCAGATCCCCACAACCAAGCCACAGGAATTTAAAATTGTAGGAAACTCAGTTGAAAATCAGACCTTCTAGTATTCCAAGGCTTTAGGAGTTAAGTAACTTGCCCGAGGTCACACAGCTGCAAAGCCTTGGATTTTCCCAGCCCGCTGTGCCTTCTTGTTACAAGGCCATTTTCACACCCTTTCCTCCCACCACCCGAGGCAAAATCAACCCACCTGATTGCAGGCTTTTCCTGCCCTTGCCACATCTGAGACTCAGCTCTTCTGGGGGCATTGCCCCCACCCTGATGCTCCAGGCTTTCCCCAACCTTATCTCTTCTCAGCTCTTCAGCTGTCTTTTAAAATAAGGGCTTAAATATTGTAAAAAAAAAAAAAAAAGGGTCTGTGTTCCCCACCCCTCCCCTGCAACTCTCTCCCTTCTTGACTTAGCTTCCAGGTCTCCATCACGTGGCCTTGGCCTCCATGCCAGATAAACCTCTGGCCTTATCTCGGTGTCCACCCCAGGAAAGCCTCCTCGCTGCCCAGGTGGTTCTCACCTTCACTTGAAATTACCTTTGGTGCTCCTGCCTAGCCTGTGGTCCCCACTGAAAACATCTGTGGTATTTAATGAGTTTTTAAAATTTTTTTTTTTCAACGTTTATTTATTTTTGGGACAGAGAGAGACAGAGCATGAACGGGGGAGGGGCAGAGAGAGAGGGAGACACAGAATCGGAAACAGGCTCCAGGCTCTGAGCCATCAGCCCAGAGCCCGACGCGGGGCTCGAACTCACGGACCGCGAGATCGTGACCTGGCTGAAGTCGGACGCTTAACCGACTGCGCCACCCAGGCGCCCCTTTAATGAGTTTTTTAAAAATTACAATGAGAAATCTTTAGAGAAATTATTGGCTCCTCCCTCATTTCTTTTAAGCATGTGGGCCATCAGAGGCCAACGAAAGCATCTTTTTCCTTGCTTCTGTCCGTGTCTGCCCAATTCTGTGGGGGCTGGGAGGAGACAAGCATTTGTCCTAAAACTCTGAACTCTGCATGTTAAACTACACATTTAAAAAATGAGATTAAAGTGGACAATTACCTGCAAAGATATCACTTACCAAAACTATTCAAAAAGTAGAAAATCCAGGGGCCCCTGGGTGGCTCAGTCGGGTAAGCATCCGACTTCCACTCAGGTCATGACCTCACAGTGCGTGGGTTCAAGTCCCACATCAGGCTCTGTGCTGACAGCTCAGAACCTGGAGCTGCTTCGAATTCTCCCCCTCTCTCTGCCCCTCCCTGCTCACATGCTCTCTCTCTCAAAAATAAATAAACATATACAAAATTTTTTTAAAAAGTAGAAAATCCAAATACACTTATACATTAAAGTTTGAATCCAAATAAAAATTTCTACAAAACACTGCCCCAAGCCCACATGTCCTCACAGTCACTTGTATTACCCTCAAGGAACAAAAAAATCTCTACCTTACTCGAGTTCCAAAACAAGCTTCACCAATTTGTACAAGGCTAGTCACTAGCCATGGCTAGTATAACCCTGATCCAAGCCAGAAAGAACGGCAGAAATAGGAAACCGACCGTCCAATTTCATGTATTTAGATGTGACAGTTTTATGAAACATCCATTAGCTAATCAAATGCAGCAATGTGGGGGAAAACATTACCAAGTAGCATTTATCCCAAGAGGAAAGGATGTCACGACCATTAGAAGATAGCAATAGAATATACACAGCTTAAAGAAGCAAAACCATATGGTCATCTCAATAGATTCAGGAAAAAACAAGTGGTTAATCCAACAACTATTTTATGAAAGTACAGTCTTCCCTTGGGTTCCTGACCCCCCACCCCCACCCCCGGAAACAGACCCTTGTAATTATCCCACCAGAGGGCAGAGGGGTGAGTGAGCTGGGGGATGTATACTCCAGTTCCCAAGAGAAAGTCATTGCTGGCAACTGACCCTGGAGCTTTGAGTCCTCAGCATGTTCAGCTTTCCCTTTGCTGGGCCAAAGTGGCCTTCCTAGGTTTGGGGAGGATCAGAGGAGGCCTCGGGCCCAGAGAAGATGATTCTGGCATTTGAATGTGGACCCAGGCAACCTGAAAGGTCTAAGATGGGGGGCGGGGGGCACACTGAGCACACTAGAAACAGAAGAGAATTACTTTACTCCGTTTTCTGTTGCAGTGGCACCTGCGTGGCTCAGTCGGTTAAACGTCCGACTACCTCCCAGGTCATGATCTCGAGGTGTGTGAGTATCAGCCCCATGTCAGGCTCTGTGCTGACAGCTCAGATCCTGGAGCCTACTTTGGATTCTGTGTCTCCCTCTCTCTCTGCCCCTCCCCTGCTTGCACTCTGTCTCTCTCTCTCCCTCTCTCTAAAAAATAAACTTGAAAAAAAATCTGTTTTCTGCTGTTAAGAAATTTACCAAACCAAACAAAAAAACATATCCTTCTTAGTGTGAGATGTTCGAAGAATTTCCTTTATTTCAACAACATGGATGGAACCAGAGTGTATTGTGCTAAGCGAAATAAGTCAGTCAGAGAAAGACAAATAGCATATGATTTCACTCATACGTGCAATTTAACAAAACAGATGAACATAAGGAAAGGGAAGCAAAAAAAGATAAATACAGAGAGAGAGAGACAAACTGTAAGAGACTCTTAAATGCAGAGAACAAACTGAAGGTTGCTGGTGGGGTGTTAGGTAGGGGGATGGGCTAACTGGGTGATGGGTATTAAGGAGGGCACTTGTTGAGATGCTATATGTAAGTGATATATAACACTGGGTGTTATATGTAAGTGATGAATCAATAAATTCTATTCCTGAAATCATTATTATGCTATATGTTAACTAACTTGGATTTAAAAAGAAATTCCCTTTAAAGTCAGAACCAAGGACAAGGATGTCCTCTATCAGTATTTTTTTTTCCAGAATAAAAAAGACAAAGAAAAAGAAGAAAAGTGAAAGAATTGGTAAGAAAACAAAAACCTTTCACTATCTACAGCTATATACGAGTAATGCTGTGTCGTCAAAAGTTGCCCCAAATTTTAGTAGGTTAAAACCACAAACATTCATGATCTCAGACACTTCCTGAAGATTAGCGGTCCAGAAGTGACAGGGTGGTCCTGGCTCAGGGTCTCTCCTGAGGTTGTAAGCAAGTCCGTGGCCAGGGCTGCGCTAATATGAAGGGAGGAAAATCCACTTCCAAGTTTATTCACAGATACTGGCAAGAGGCTCTGATTTTCACCATATGGGTCTTTCCATAGAGAGGGCTGCTCACACAACATGGCAGCTGGCTTCCTCCACAGTGAGTGATTTGAGAAACTGAGAAAGATAGAAAAGCCAAGATGGGAGCCACAATCATCATCTTCTTCTTCTTCTTCTTCTTCTTCTTCTTCTTTTTAAAATTAATTTATTTTGAGAGAGAGACAGCACAAGTGGGGGGGGGGGGAGAGAGAGAGAGAGAGAGAGAGAGAGAGAGAATCTCAAACAGACTCCACACTGTCAGCGCAGAGCGTGATGTGGGGCTCGAATTCACAAAACCATGAGATCGTGACCTAAGCCAAAACCAAGAGTCAGAGGCTTAACCGACAAAACCACCCAGGCGCCCCAGCCACAATGGTCTTAAAATAACCTCATCTGAAAAGTGACATACCCTCCTTAATGGCATATTCCACTCATTCCTAGTGAGTCACTATGTCCAGCTCACTCTCAAGGGGAAGGGACTAAAAAGGACCTGAGTAGCAGGAGGTGAGATCATGGGGGTCATCTTAGTGGCTCCCTGCCACAGTACATACAGGAAGTGGAATTACAAATACATGGAAAAGGGGGTGGGCTCTTTATTAAATGTGACTGGGAGGATTGGTTATTCACATAGAGAAAAGCACCAGTGAGATCCTTAGCTCAGACCACACTCAAAATAAATTCCAAGGGGATTAAAGACTTAAATATTAAAAGTAAAACTTGTGGAGGAAAATTCTGGAGAATTATCTTTATGCCTTCTGGATAGGAAAGAATGCCTAACAAGATTGAATATTGTCAAATTTAATTACATTAAAACATAAAGCTTTTGTACAGATATATTGAAAACTCATACAGTCATGGAAAGCCATAAATAAGGTGCAAAAGAAAAGCTACAAACTTAGATAATACTCGTAATGTATATAATTGAGAAAGAATTGGTACCCCAGATATTTCTTTAACCTACAAATAATAAGGACGAAAATCTAAAGGTAAACAAGCAAAGGAATGGTTTCTATGACCAATAAACACGTGAGACACATAAACAGAAAAACACTCAGTTTCTGGGACACCTGGGTGGCTCGGTCGGTTAAGCGTCCAATTTCCTCTCAGATCATGATCTCGTGGCTGTGGGTTCGAGCCCCGCGTCAGGCTCTATGCTGACAACTCAGAGTGTGGAGCCTGCTTCAGATTCTGTGTCTCCCTCTCTCTCTGCCCTCCCCTACTCATGCTCTGTCTTTCTCTCTCTCTCAAAAATAAATGAACGTCAAAAAAAAAATTTAAAGAGAAACACCCAGCTTCTTCAGTACATAAGGAAATGCATATTAAAACATAATGAGATACCATTTACATCCTTTAGACTGGCAAAAACTAACAAACCCGGCTATATTAATCAGGAACACATTAGACTACGAGTAACAGAAGATCTAACAGTAACTCAGACAATTATGAGATTCTTTTCCTCGCATAACAAGAAGTTTGGGGAAGTCTGGAGGTGACCAACTGTGGGCACCGGTTCCGTAGCTCAACCACACGATTGTAAGGTAGCTGGTGTGCCTCCCAGCATCTCACCCAGTTTTAAAGCCAGAATCAAAGAAGAAAGACCAAAGCTAAACCATTGATCCTCTTTGTCAGAAAAGCAAAAGCTTTAAAATCCGGCCAGCCAACTTTTGCCATATAAAGTATTTCAAACATCCACAAGAGAACCGAGAATGATGTAACAACACTTATGCGCCTGCAGTCAATTCGTAATGCTGACATTTGGCCAATGTTGCTTCTAATTATTCTTCTTTAATAAAGCATGGGAGGGGCGCCTGGGTGGCTCAGTCGGTTGAGCATCCGACTTCAGCTCAGGTCACGATCTCGCGGTCTGTGAGTTCGAGCCCCGCGTCAGGCTCTGGGCTGATGGCTCAGAGCCTGGAGCCTGCTTCCGATTCTGTGTCTCCCTCTCTCTCTGCCCCTCCCCCATTCATGCTCTGTCTCTCTCTGTCTCAAAAATAAATAAATGTTAAAAAAAAAATTTAAGGGGCGCCTGGGTGGCGCAGTCGGTTAAGCGTCTGACTTCAGCCAGGTCACGATCTCGCGGTCCGTGAGTTTGAGCCCCGCGTCGGGCTCTGGGCTGATGGCTCAGAGCCTGGAGCCTGTTTCCGATTCTGTGTCTCCCTCTCTCTCTGCTTCTCCCCCGTTCATGCTCTGTCTCTCTCTGTCCCAAAAATAAACAAACGTTGAAAAAAAAAAATTAAAAAAAAAAAAAATTTAATAAAGCATGGGAGGCACAGTGTCCAGAGCTATGTTCCATGGCTACAGATGAAAGGGAGACGAGAATGTTGGTATTTGGTTGTCCCATCCATCTCTGCGATACAGATAAGCTATGCAGAAAGGGCTAGAACGTTACCCGGTCAGCCAGCCCATGGTGTCTAAAACACCAACGCAGTGAAAGGTGGCGAGAACTCGAACACCGAAGAACACTTACACGTGTTTGTCAAAAGCATCAATTGGCCCCGAAAACCCTCTCCTCCGTATTTGCAAGATGTGAAATGCTCACACCTGTGCACAAAGACCTGCAAATGTTCATTTCAGCTTTTCTTTTGTGACAGCCAAAAATTGGAAACAGCCTAATTGTTACTCGGTGGGCAAACTAACAAATACATTTCACGATATGCCATCAAAGGAACACGACACAGCTATTTTTTTTTTTCAACGTTTATTTATTTTGGGGACAGAGAGAGACAGAGCATGAACGGGGGAGGGGCAGAGAGAGAGGGAGACACAGAATCGGAAACAGGCTCCAGGCTCTGAGCCATCAGCCCAGAGCCCGACGCGGGGCTGGAACTCACGGACCGCGAGATCGTGACCTGGCTGAAGTCGGACGCTTAACCGACTGCGCCACCCAGGCGCCCCACAGCTATTTTTTTTTTTAACATTTATTTATTTTTGAGACAGAGACAGAGCATGAACGGGGGAGGGGCAGAGAGAGAGGGAGACACAGAACCAGAAGCAGGCTCCAGTCTCTGAGCCGTCAGCCCAGACAGAGCCCGACGTGGGGCTCGAACTCACGGACCGCGAGATCGTGACCTGAGCTGAAGTCGGACGCTTAACCAACTGAGCCACCCAGGCGCCCCAACGACACAGCTATTAAAACGAGTGAACTCAGCTGGGGTAAGTCAACCCGCATCAGCCTGTGAAACTCGGCTAAGTTACAGAGGGGAGTTGCAGAAAGATACGTAGGGTGTGGTAGCATTTGTGTACAATCAAATGCCCATGAAATGATTGTGTGTTTGTGCATTCCTACCTTTGTAATAAAGGCGTAAATAGAATACAGGGGAGGAAACACCAACTTCATGGCAGCAGCTCTCCCCAGGAAAGGAAAGAGAACCGAAGCGGGAGGAAGAAACTATACCTTTTCTGTGTTAAGGACAAAAAGGAAGGAAAAAAAAGGATCTGCAGCGAATTTGTCAAAACGCTAGCATTTGTTATATCTGAGTTGTACATTCCTAAGTGCTGCATTATTTTTATACTTCTTTGGAGATTTAAAATACTTCATAAACTAAAAATCAAGGGAAGAAATGTGACATTTCTTGCAAAGTAGGACTGCTCAGTCTTTCATGGGCACACGAATCCTCCTCCCCCGGATCCTGCTAAAATGCAGATGGTGAACCATCGGGGCCTGGGGTGAGGCCTAAGGCTCTGCATTCCTAGCAAGCTCCGGTAATGGGGTTGCTGGTCAAGGGCCCCACTTTGAGAAGCAGTGTTCTAGAAAATTCTGCCCCAGGTCTCCCTAGGTGGGAACGAGGGGCCCAGTCCTGAGATCAGAGGCTGCAGATGCAGAGGGTGCCTGAGGCCTTCCTGCCTATTTTAGGATGAGCTAGAAGCTTGATGTGTCCTAAAAACCCTCTTTCAGTCTTTCCACAGCTGCCTCCAGTGAGATTTTTCCACCCTGCCTCCTTTTTAACCTCCTTGCTGATTATTTTTTCATGCACGGGTTTGGCTTCAGTTTCTTTTACATCTTTGTAAACCCCCCTTTCATTGTGCATTAGCTTTGTGTTTCTCCCTTGATTGTTCTTTTTAAAACTCCTAATCTTACTTTGCAGGATTTTAAGCTGTAGTCTTACCCTGCTTTGTCTTCTTCCTTGGCCTTAAATTTGCCTTCCATTTTAAACCATCACTGTTTCTTTGATCTACTTTATCCCTTTATTTTCACTGGCTCTCTGTCGCCCACTCCCAGCTTTATTTTTCCCGTGCTAATTTTCAGTTTCCCTTTTCTTTCTAGCTCTTCTGATTTAATCCTCGGTTTTTTGTTTTTTTTTTTTTTAATGCCCACCAACTGGTGCCCCACTGAGGCCGTGCCGTGTGCTGGTGACAGCCTGAATTCAATCTCCGCCTCCCTCCCCGTGGCCGTGAAGTGTTGGACCAGTAGCTGAACTTCTCTGTGCCTGTTTCCTCATACGCAAAATAAGACTGAGAACACACTTACCTTTAGGGCTATAGGGAGAATGAAACGTGTTAATACATTAGGACAGTGCCTTACTCAAGATAAACACTTACAGACATGTTACCGCCTATTCGCATTTATATAGTATGGTATTCAGCCTCCAAGATGGTCCCCAATGACCCTTACTCCAGGTATTCCACTCCTTGTGTGGTCCCCTTCCTAGCGAATGGAGTGGGCGGTGAGCTGTGTAACAAATAGGACATTATAGAAATGGGGGTGGATGGCTTCTGCGGCTTGGCTTATGTCATCGTGGACATCTTGTGTCACTCATTCTGGAGGAAGCCGGCTGCCACGTCCTGAGGGAACGAGGCCTTGTGCCAATGACCCTGTGAGCCATGAATTGGATTCTCCTGCTCTGTTAAGACTTCAGAGGGCCGCAACCCCCTGAGAGACTGAGGCAGAAATGCCCAGCTAAGCTGTCCCCAAATCCTGAACCCACGCATGAAACTATGTGAGATAATGAATGTTTTGTTTTCAAGTTGTTTAACATTTATTCATTTTTGAGAGACAGAGACTTGAGAGACAGAGCGTGAGTGGGGGAGGGGCAGAGAGAGAGGGAGACACAAAATCCGAAGCAGGCTCCAGACTCTGAGCTGTCAGCACAGAGCCCGACGGGGGGCTCGAACCCACGAACCGTGAGATCGTGACCTGAGCTGAAGTCAGATGCTTCACCAACTGAACCACCCAGGCTCCCCGAGATAATGAATATTGATAGTAGTGTTTAAATTTTGAGGTAACTTATTGTGTATTAATAGATAACCAATACACGTAGCTTTCGAATTTTCTCATTCGATTCATTTTTTTAAATTTATGTAATCCCTCAACTTTCATCATGATTTGAACCCCCTTTTCTTTTCAGGACTTACTTTCACAATGACTGGAAGAGACTGAGGCACAGAGACTTCTTTAGTCCCAGCTTCCCTGTGGCCCCCCGAACTCGACAGCCCTGAAAGATTCTCAGGTCTCTCAGAAGATGGAAAAATGACCACTTCAGTTCTCCACAGGACCACAGGCCCCAACACGCACATTTGTTTTGCAAGAACGGTGTTGGGGGCTTCTACCCCACAAGCATCGTGTGAAAAACTACACGTCATGAAATCATGGGCTTGGATTGGGGAGGCCGGTGATAAGAGTCCAGATAGGCTGGAGAGGAGCCAGGCGGCTTGGGGTCTCAGCTCAGATGTCTCTGGGAGGGAGGCCAGGGGTTTGGGGTCACATCCTGGGAGGGTCCATGCAGGAGCTGGCCTCAGGAGCTTAAAACAGACTCCTTGTTCCCTTTTGTAACCTCGGCTGCCAGACCGGACCAGTTTAGCAAGGGTGGGCATAGTCTTGCCTTTTAGATTATGGGCCATCTTTCCACCTGGAGGAATCTTAAGGCAGGGATCATGGCAGGTCACATGGTATGTGACCCCTGGCAGCACAGCACCGTGATAAGGGGCACCTGCTCTGGAGTTCAAGCAGAGACCCTATCACTTTTGATCTGTGTGTCCTTGGCAGGTACTTAACCTCTTTGTGACTCATTGGCCCCTCTATATATGGGAAAACGATAGATCAGTCTCATCAGGTTGCCATGTGAGGTTTCAAGGACGTAGAATGGGGCCCGGCTCAGTATAAGCACTCAGTCAATGTTAGCTCTTCATTACTCAACCTCGGAGGCACATTAGAAGCACCTGCAGAGGGGTGCCTGGGTGGCGCAGTCGGTTAAGTGTCCGACTTCAGCCAGGTCACTATCTTGCGGTCCGGGAGTTCGAGCCCCGCGTCGGGCTCTGGACTGATGGCTCAGAGCCTGGAGCCTGTTTCTGATTCTGTGTCTCCCTCTCTCTCTGCCCCTCCCCCGTTCATGCTTTGTCTCTGTCCCAAAAATAAATAAAAAACGTTGAAAAAAAATTTAAAAAAAAAAAAAAAAAGAAGCACCTGCAGATGGTTAAAAACTCTCCAGGCTCGGGCCGCGCTTACATCAGAATCCCTGGGTGGGGATTTTAAAGCTCCAGGGTGATTCCATTGAGAAGACAGAGCCCGAAAATGAACCTTCACATATATAGTCGAAGGTTTTGGTTTTTGTTTTTAATGTTTTATTGTTGAGAGAGACAGAGAGACAGAGCACAAGTGGGAGAAGAGCAGAAAGAGAGAGAGAGAAGGAGACACAGAGTCCGAAGCAGGCTCCAGACTCTGAGCTGTTGGCACAGAGCCCAACATGGGGCTGGAACTCACAAGGGGTGAGATCATGTCCTGAGCTGAAGTCAGACGCTCAACCGACTGAGCCACTCAGGCACCCCTCAAATGTTTTTTTTCTTTCCCTAAGTTTATTTATTTATTTTGAGAGCAAGAGGGAAGAAGGGGCAGAGAGAGGAAGAGAGAGCATCCCAATCAGGCTTTTCAATGCAGGATTTGAACTCACAACCTGGGAAATCATGACCTGAGCTGAAACCAAGAGTTGAACGCTTGACCAAGTGAGCCACCCAGGCACCCCTAGAGTCAAATAATTTTGACAAAGGTGCAAAGACTATTAAATGGGGGAAAGGAGAGTCTTTTTAAAATATGGTGCTGGGATCAGGTGCCTGGGTGGCTTAGTCGGTTAAGCGTCTGACTTCAGCTCAGGTCATGATCTCCCAGTTCATGAGTTCAAGCCCCATGTCAGGCTTTGTGCTGACAGCTCAGAGCCTGGAACCTGCTTTGGATTCTGTGTCTCCCTCTCTCTCTGCCTCTCCCCCACTCACGCTCTGTCTCTCTCTCTCAAACTGAAATAAACATGAAAAAAATTTTTTTAAGTATCATGCTAGGAAAATTGGATAGTCACATGCCAAAAAATGAAGTTAGACCCTTACCTAACACCATGTACAAAAAATTAATTCAAAATGGATTGGAGACCCAAATATAAGAGCTAAGACTATAATATTCTTCATAGAAAACATAGGAGGAAAGCGTCATGATATTGGATTTGGTAATGGTTTCTTGGATATGACACCAAAGGCACAGGCAGGAAAAGGAAAAATAGATAAATTTGGACCTCATCAAAATTAAATTTTGTGCAATATAGGACACTGTCAACAGAGGGAAAAGGTAACCCACAGAATGGGAGAAAATATTTGAAAATCACATATATGAAAAAGATTAATATCCAGAACGTATAGCAAACAACTCTACAACACAAAAACAACCATGATTCAAATACAGACAAGGGACTCGAACGGACATTTCTCCAAGAAAAATATACAAATGAGCATTAAGTGAAGCACATGAAAAGATCCTCCACATCACTAGGCACTAGGGAAACGAAAATCAAAACCACAGTGAGATACAACTTCCCACCCATTAGGATGGCTGTACTTAAACAAAAAGGAAACAAAACAGAAAACAAGTGTTGGTGACAATGTGGTGAAATTTGAACCCCTGTGCATTATTGACGGACATGTAAAATGGGGCAGCCGCCACAGAAAACATTATATCGGTTCCTCAAAAAACTAAAACATAGGGGCGCCTGGGTGGCGCAGTCGGTTAAGCGTCCGACTTCAGCCAGGTCACGATCTCGCGGTCCGTGAGTTCGAGCCCCGCGTCAGGCTCTGGGCTGATGGCTCAGAGCCTGGAGCCTGTTTCCGTTTCTGTGTCTCCCTCTCTCTCTGCTCCTCCCCCATTCATGCTCTGTCTCTCTGTCTCTCTCTGTCCCAAAAATAAATAAATGTTAAAAAAAAAAAAAAAAAAAACTAAAACATAAAATTACCATAGGATCCAGCCATTTCATGTCGGGCTGTATAACCAAAATAATTGAAAACAGGGTCTTGAAGAGATATCACACCCATGTTCGTAGCAGCATTATTCGTAATAGCTAAAACAGAAACGAAGTAGAGGCCACCCAAGGGTCCAAGAGATGAATAAACAGACTGGAAAAATGGAATATTGTTGAGCCTTAAAAAGGAAGCCAATTCTGTGACATGCTGGAACACAGATGAACTTGAGGACATTATGCTAAGAGAAACAAGCCAACGACAGCAGGACAGATACTGTACGTTCCTACTTTTTCGAGGCGCCTACAGCGGTCAAATTCATCGTAGAATGGTGGTTGCCAGGGTCTGAGGGGAGGAGGGAATGGGGAGTTGTTGTTAAACAGGTATAGACTTCCAGTTTTGTCAAATAAAAAGAATTTTGGAGGGGCGCCTGGGTGGCTCAGTTGGTTAAGCGGCCGACTTCGGCCCAGGTCACGATCTCGAGGTCCGTGAGTTGGAGCCCCGCGTTGGGCTCTGTGCTGACCGCTCAGAGCCTGGAGTCTGTTTCAAATTCTGTGTCTCCCTCTCTCTCTGACCCTCCCCCATTCATGCTCTGTCTCAAAAATAAATAAACGTTAAGAAAATTAAAAAAAAAAGAATTTTGGAGGTTAGATACACAATAATGTGTGTGTGTTTAACATTAGTAAACTATACGCTTAAAATGGTAAGTTAGTAAATTTTATGTATATTTTTTCCACAATTTTTAACTTAACCAATCAACCCTAGAGAGAACATGTAATATGCTGAAAATTGATTTTTGGTAAATTATGTGAAAGGAGAAATTAAATATATCCTCCTAATTACTAATCGGTTATCCTAATATGATTTACTGAACAGTTCTTCCCTGTTCTTTTGTGTTATTTTGTGGAACGTGTTATTTCCTTAATTTTTAAAGATTCTGTGAATCTGTGGGTTCTTTTATAAGCCCCCAGTATTTTAAATCCTTTAATGCTTAAAATCTTGGATATTCGTGTGATCGCTCCTTAATGATACACCTGCCAGAGACTTGTCTGTTCCATTAATCTTTTCAAATGATTCTTTTTTTAATGTTTATTTCTTTTTGAGAGAGAGACAGAGACAGACTGTGAGCGGGGGAGAGGCAGAGAGAAAGGGACACACAGAATCTGAAACAGGCTCCAGGCTCTGAGCTGTCATCACAGAGCCCAACGAGGGGCTCGAACTCATGGACCGCGATATGACCTGAGCCAAAGTCGGACGCTCCACTGACTAAGCCACCCAGGTGCCCCCAAATAATTCTTTTTTTAAAGTTTATTCATTTTTTAGTAATCTCAACACCCCACATGGCGTTCAAACTCACCACCCTGAGATGAAGAGTCACACATTCTTCTCAATGAGCCACCCAGGTGCCCCTCAAATAATTCATGTTTTTAGTTTAACAATCTTCATTTTTAAAAATTTTATTTTTTTTAATTTTTAACGTTTATTTATTTTAGAGAGAAACAGAGACAGTGAGTGGGGGGAGAGGCAGAGAGAGAGGGAGACACAGAATCTGAGGCAGGATCCAGACTCTGAGCCGTCAGCACAGAGCCCGATGGGGGGTTTGATGACCTCGCTGAACTAAGCCACCCAGGCACCCCCCAAAATTTTTTTTTTTCAGAGAGGAAGCAGGATTCATCGGTGGGCATGAATAGGGAGGGGTAGTGCTGAGTTTCCCATGAGTGCAGAGCCCGCCATTTGTCCAAGGGGCCACGATCAGGGATCTATTTCACCCCACAGCCGTCTGCGATGAGTCGCTTTTCATTCACCATGTCTTCAAATTCGTCGGCGTTAGACTCGGGAATGCCCCACTTCTTGGAAACGTGGATCTTCGGGCGGCCAGGGAACTTGAACTTGGCCCTACGTAGGGCCTCAGTCACCCGCTCCTGGTTTTGCAACTTGGTACGGATGGACACGATGACTTACTTGGCCAGTGTGGACCCCGGCCACTGTGCCCTGGGGCTTTCCAAGGCACCTGCATCCCTGTCCGGAGCCTGTCAGCTCCAGCAAGAAACGTCTTGTGGATACGGATGACGTGGAAGGGGTGGAGCCGACCCCCCATGTGAAAACCATCTTTGCCACAGCTTTTCACCGTGTACTTGTTGGCACAAATGCGGGCAGCCTCCAGGGCTTCAGAGGGGAGCTGCTCATATTCATCTGACACCACGTGGCCACATGGCGGGAACTCGTCCCCTTTGGCCTTCTTGCGCCCCATGTCAAAGATGCGGATCTTAGCATCAGGGACACCTCTGCAGACTTCTTTAGGAATAAACATGCCAATATTAATATAGATTCTTATTTTTCTACTTTAATCCCTAAGATAGCATACTATCATACTGTTCGGCAATTTCCTTCTTTCGTGTAACAATGGATCTTGACAGTCTTTCCACGTCACTCCTGAGAAAACGACCATGTTCTTTTTAAGAACATAATTGCATAGTGTTTCACTGTATGTTAGGCATGGTGTATTTTTGAGCTCTGGCGTGTCTGAGAATAAGCTTCTTTTCCCCTCATACATGTAAAATCCTTGGGTCCCAGGGTATTCCTCCTTAAAACCTTGCAGATGCTGTGATCAACACCAGGCTGATGTTTGTTTCTTTGTTGGTATCTCCATCTTTTCTACCTGCATCCTATCTTTTTCCTCAAAGTTTAGGTACTTTAATGGGATGTCTTTAGATCTTTTGTTGATTCTATTCCGAAGACAGTAAGCTCTTTTATCTGCATATTTTTAAATCTCAGGATAATTTTATTCTCACATAACTTCAATTATTAGGTCTAATTCACATGTTCTGCTCTCCTCTTCAGAAATACTAATCATATTTTTACTAGCACATCATACTAGGGTTTGGGGGTTCCTATTTCAGAAAAACAGATTATCAATGGCTTAAATAAAATAGAGGTTTATTTTGTTCACATAAAGAAAAGTCCAGGGATAAGCAGTTGCTAGTCTTGGTTCGGTATTTTAAGGATGTTGGAATCTAAAGCCCTGATTCCCTTGGCCTTTTCCCTCATGGTCAAAATATAGCTGCTACAGCACCAGCCATCACATCCCTGATCCAGTGAGAAGAAAGGTGAAAGAAGCCAGGAGGAGGAAAGGATGGTACCTGTATCAGGAAACCAAGGGGCCCCTGACAGGCTCAAAGAGTATGTGACTCTTGATCTTGGGGCTGTGAGTTTGAGTCCCACCTTGGGTGTTGAGATTACTTTCAAAAAAAAAAAAAAAAATCTTAAAAAAAAAAAAAAAAAAAAAAAAAAGCAAAACTGTCCCAGCAAACTTCAGCAGAGTTTAGCTTACTATCTCCTGGGCAGAACTGTGTCACAAATCCACATTTGAAGAATGTTTATTTTTTAATTTTTTTCATATTTATTTTTCTTTTGGGGGGGAGGGGCAGAGAGCAAGGGAGACACAGAATCTGAAGCAGGCTGCAGGCTTCAGGCTCCAAGCTGTCAGCACAGAGCCTGATGCGGGGCTCGAACTCATGAACCCCAAGATCATGACCTGAGCCAAAGTCAGACGCTTAACTGACTGAGCCACCCAGGTGCCCCTGGTGAGTGTTTTTTTAATGCCACCTCCAACAAAACTAGGATTATGTCAGTACAGGAAAGGAGAGTGTGGATAGTCCTATTGTGTCTCTGGCAGAACTATGTGTTCTCTGGCTTCTAATCCTTTGCAGCTATCATTTTCTCAGATCTTTTTCCCTCCCTTCTAGGTGAACTTTCAAAGGACATTCTCCAAAATGGATTTTAATTCTGTTCTTGGATTTTAGTTTTCCTGTAATATTTTCTGATCTCATTCATCTTTCCCCTTCTAACTTACCCTACTCTCTTTTCATCTTGTTTTTTTTCTGTGTGACTTTTTTTTTTTTAATTTTTAATGTTTATTTATTTTTGAGAGAGAGAGATACAGAGCATGAGTAAGGGGGAGAGGTACAGAGAAAGGGAGACACAGAATCGGAAGCAGGCTCCAGGCTCTGAGCTGTCAGCACAGAGCCCGACGTGGGGCTCAAACTCACAGACTGCGAGTCGGCCGCTTAACCAACTGAGCCACGCAGGCACCCCTCTCTGTGTGACTTTTTGCTTGCTTCTGACAGAAGCCGGAGTTTCTCCATGTCATGTTATAGTGGACACTTCTGTGGAATGCCTGCTCAGCCCATCACTCTCCCCTCCCCTTGAGGAATAGGCTTCAGGGCATTAGGAGGACCATTTTGATACTATGTTATCCTGCATCCTTAGACCGAGCTGAGTGGACCAATGGCAGTCAATTGACTCATCCTATCAGATTAGATGATCTCCCCCTGGGAGTACAAAATTGGAATTTAAAAGGACTATTTTAATCTGGTTGGAAATAGATGTTATTTCAGGAGTATGAGGCAGGCATCCAGTGGGATGCTGGTAGACGTTTAACAGCCAACTCTTTGTGAAAAATAAATGAGTATATATATAACAAAGCTTACTGATGTATAGCATATAATTTATATATAATAAAATATATAATACTCTATTGCAAATCCCACATAGCCAATTGATTCTAATGGAGAGCTTTCACTCTCCATGATTTTTGCTGAATTCTTGTATTTGTAGCAAAACTTTAGTCATAATTGTTGGATGAGGATAATTCCAACATGAATGTTATGAACATAAATTCTCATTTATGGTGTGTTATCTTAGGAAGGCAAAAATAAAACAACAAAGACCTATTTCAAAACTTTTCTTGTTAGTGATAGAAGGATTTCTTTGCTGCAAAGGGTAATAGTTTTGTAACATTCGCTCAAATTTTTGTGCTATTCCCAATGCAAAGGCTATGGTGCATTAAAAAAAAATTTTTTTTTAATGTTTATTTATTTTTTGAGAGAGAGATTGATAGAGTGAGCAGGTGAGGAGCAGAGAGAGAGAGAAGGAGACACAGAATCCGAAGCAGGCTCCAGGCTCCGAGCTGCCAGCACAGAGCCGGATGCGGGGCTTGAACCCACAAACCGTGAGATCATGACCTGAGCTGAAGTTGGAAGCTCAACCGACTGAGCCACTCGGGCGCCCCTATATAATTTAATATTTTTTTTTTATAAATTTTTTTTAACGTTTATTTAAAAAAAAAAAATTTTTTTTAACGTTTATTTATTTTTGAGACAGAGAGAGACAGAGCATGAAGGGGGGAGGGGCAGAGAGAGAAGGAGAGACAGAATCGGGAAGCAGGCTCCAGGCTCTGAGCCATCAGTCCAGAGCCCGACGCGGGGCTCGAACTCCCGGACCGCGAGATCGTGACCTGAGCTGAAGTCGGACGCTTAACCGACTGCGCCACCCAGGCGCCCCAACGTTTATTTATTTTTGAGACGAGAGAGACAGAGCATGAATGGGGGAGGGTCAGAGAGAGGGAGACACAGAATCCGAAACAGGCTCCAGGCTCTGAGCTGTCAGCACAGAGCCCGACGCGGGGCTTGAATTCACAGACCGCGAGATCATGACCTGAGCCGAAGCCGGCCGCTTAACCAACTGAGCCACCCAGGCGCCCCTATATAATTTAATTTTTAATAACAGGCATGCCTAACAGCCAGTCTACAAAATTCCTGCAAATAACAATGGGCTTTCAAGAGTCTATAAGAACCAGCTCCAGTGCACGGCTGCAGCCAAGCTGTGCGACAGGCCTAGGAAGCAGAGGAGGCCAGTGGGCAGAACCAGAGGGAGAGAGGAAGGGGTGGTGGGAGGAAGGGAAAGAGAAGGAGGAAGAGAAGAATGAGAACAAAGCAAGAATACAAAGAAAGGCAAAGAAGAGAGTGGTTGGGGGACCATGGCGTGCATTCCTTACTTGTCCAACTGCTTGGTTCCAGTCACTCCTTCAGCCTCATGCAATTCTGCATTTCTATATTATAAAGATGTACTTCATATCCTTATCACAAATTCTTCTTTTTCCTTGTGTTTTTTTTTTACACTTTATTAAGACCAAGTTGGTAAATCCAAACCAGCTTAAGATTAATATTTGCTGTTCATGTGGGACATCTGGGTGGCTCAGTCAGTTAAGCGTCCGACTTGGGCTCAGGTCATGATCTCACATTTCATGAGTTCAAGCCCCGCATCCGGCTCTGTGCTGGCAGCTCGGAGCCTGGAGCCTGCTTCAGATTCTGGGTCTCCCTCTTTTCTGCCCCTCCCCTGATCGTGCTCTGTTTCTCTCTCTCTCTCTCCCTCAAAGATAAATAAACATTAAAAAAAAGAAAAAACCTTGCTGTTCATACACTGAATTCTATGTTGAGGACTTTTAGGATACAATGACAAAAGATAAAATATTTATATCAATTAACATTTAGAGTCACAGTGCTAGCCACCCGACGTGTAAACTTCCCCAAATGTCTTTGACCCAAAGTTCTATATGACATGTATAGTGCTTCACCATAACACTGGTGCTTCCTCGCCATGTGCCTGCTTGATATTGAATTATGGAATTGTTTGTAAACGTGGCATTTAACTAAGCTTCTCTGTTTACGAATTCTTCTTGATTTCAACTGAAGTACAGAGCTGTGTGTGGGAGGGCAACGTAGAGTGAGGTTGAGTTTTCTGGTTTGTCGTTTACATATGTTTTGCAGTTGTGTTTAATGATGGTTATAATGTGGGTTACACTTGATTTTAGTCAAAATTATTTACAAATTACATTGTCAAAATTCCAGCCTTTCCTTTGAAGGAGCTGTTCCTTTTCGCGTGAAAAGATAACAATGGTGACGAGGTTTTGTTCTCAAGTGAGACATTAGATCAAAGATCACGCAAGTGGGGGAGAAGGGCAAAGGGAGAGAGGGAGGCGGAGGGGGGAGAGAGAGGGTGGGGGGGGGGAGAGAGAGAGAGAGAGAGAGAGAGAGAGAGAGGGAGAGGGAGAATCTCAAGCAGGCTCCATGCTCAGCACGGAGCCCGACGCGGGGCTTTATTCCACAATCCGGGGATGACGACCTGAGCTGATATTAAGAGTTGGACACTTAACCAAATGAGCCACCCAGGTGCCCCAAGTGAAAGATGATTGAATGAACCCCCACGTATGTATCATCTACCTTCAACAATTACTAACTCCTGGTCCATTTTGCTTCATATACAGACTCTTCTCCCACTGGATTACTGTAAAGGAAATGCCAGACATAATGTCATTTTCATCCACAAATAAAGAAATTTAAAAAAAAAAACGTATTCCCAGTCTTAATTTGGTTTATGCGATCGCACTTAATATTAGTGCCAAATTTTTTTCAAGTTCTATTTATTTTTTAGTGGTCTTTACACCCAACGTGGGGCTTAAACTCACAACCCCGAGATCGAGTTACTTGCTCCGCCCACTGAGCCAGCCAGGTGTCCTCAGTATAATAATCTTAAGCTTCCTCTATTGAGAAATCCTGGGGGCCCTCGGTGGTCACGAATGAATCAAGCCAGATGCCCAGGAAAGACCCCTTTCCTCGTTGAAGCTGTTTTAAGTTCGGAAGCACAACAATGTGTAACACAATTGCAGTTTTCTTTGTGTGGTGTGCCCAGTTTCCAGCCACGCGTCTGCTGAGTCCCCCAAAGCCATTCCTTTTCCTCGGTTTTATTTTTCTTTGGCCCCGCGGTTTTTCCTTTTTACCACTTGGAGCGCCAGATCCCAGGAATCTGTGTTTTTAAGAATCATCGGGGTAGGGGCGCCTGGGTGGCGCAGTCGGTTAAGCGTCCGACTTCAGCCAGGTCACGATCTCGCGGTCCGGGAGTTCGAGCCCCGCGTCAGGCTCTGGGCTGATGGCTCAGAGCCTGGAGCCTGTTTCCGATTCTGTGTCTCCCTCTCTCTCTGCCCCTCCCCCGTTCATGCTCTGTCTCTCTCTCTGTCCCAAAAATAAATAAACGTTGAAAAAAAAATTAAAAAAAAAAAAAAAAGATCATCGGGGTAAACCTTGCATCCGGTACATTTGAAAAAGACCAAGGTGGGAGATCCTTGGACCACACAGAGGCCTCCCCGCTCCACCAGCCCGTGGAGGGACTCTCAAGGATTTCTCTCTGTGTCACCCTCTAGGCCACCAGCGGAGCCTCTCAGCTCTCCCTTTGAAACACATTCAAGAGTCAGATCCCTCCTCACCAAATCCACGGCTACCACACCTCAGTGGAGACAACCATCTTCTGTCCTCTGGATTATTGCAGGAGCCCCCTGATGGGTGCCCCTCACCACCATTGCTTTCCTATAGTCTATTCTATTCTCCACACAACAGCCATACTGGGTCCTTGAAAAGAATCAGATACCATCTCTCTCCTGTTCGAAACCCTCTTTTATGGACTGAATTGCGTCCCCTCAAAATTCCTGTGTTGAAGCCCTAACCCCCCAGTGCCTCAGAATGTGACTGTATTTGGAGACAGGGCCTTTAAGACATAATTAAGTTAAAATTTGGTCATTAGGGCGGGCCCTAATCCAATTATGACTGGTGTCCTTAGAAGAGGGGATCCGGACATAGACACGCACAGAGGGAGGACCACGTGAAGTCACAGAGAGAAGACAGACGCCCCCCTGCAAGCCAAGGAGAGAGGCCTTGGGAGGAACCCACCTGTCCACCCCTTGATCTCAGACTCCCAGCCCCCATGTGAGAAAAGACATTTTTGTTGTTTAACCTCCCCCATCTGCGGAACTTGGTTATGGTACCTGTAGCAAACTAATACACGATTGGAGAATGGCTCCTGATCCCACCTCGAGAAAAAGCCAAAATTTGTACTCAAACCTACCAAGCCCTAAATGATAAATGTACCAGATTAGGTGCCCACTGTTTGGAAACTCACTGTTACCGCAAGTTGGAAGGCTGAGGAATTGCCATTGTTACCTGAAAATGGGATCAACACGGTTACTGTTGCCGCAGGAAAAATCCAGAGTAGGAAGGAAAATTAGTCATCAAAAAGTATTAACCTTGGGGCGCCTGGGTGGCGCAGTCGGTTAAGCGTCCGACTTCAGCCAGGTCACGATCTCGCGGTCCGTGAGTTCGAGCCCCGCGTCAGGCTCTGGGCTGATGGCTCAGAGCCTGGAGCCTGTTTCCGATTCTGTGTCTCCCTCTCTCTCTGCCCCTCCCCCGTTCATGCTCTGTCTCTCTCTGTCCCAAAAATAAATAAACGTTGAAAAAAAAATTAAAAAAAAAAAAAAAAGTATTAACCTTGGGTGCCTGGGTGGCTCAGTCGGTTAAGGTCTCAGGTCAAGATCTTGTGGTTCGTGAGTTCGAGCCCTGCACTGGGCTCTCTGCTGTTAGCACAGAGCCTGCTTCAGATCCTCCATCTCCCTCTCTCTCTCTGCCCCTCTCCCACTTGCTCTCTCTCTCTCTCTCAAAACTAAATAAGCATTTAGGGGCACCTGGGTGGCTCAGTCGGTTAAGCCTCTGACTTCAGCTCAGGTCATGATCTCACGGTTCATGGGTTCAAGCCCCACATCGGGCTCTGTGCTGTCAGCTCAGAGCCTGGAGCCCACTTCGGATTCTCTGTCTTCCTCTCTCTCTGCCCCTCCCCTGCTCACACACACACACTCTCTCTCTCCCTCAAAAGGAAGTAAACCTCAAACAATTTTTAAAAAAATTAAAAGTAAATAAATACAGATTAACCTTCACGGTGGTCACATAAATTAAAGTCTCATCTCAGAACGCTTAGCCAACTCTGCCTCCTCACCTTTCTGGTCAGCTCTTCAATGGAGATGTTGGGGACAATCCCTTGGCCCTTTGTAGACCCGGCAGGACCACACAAATCGCCCTTTGTCGTCCGAACTGGGTATTGACAGTGGGTGAAGGACTGAAATGCAGCGACAGGCCATTGCTCATTGGAACGGAAGGACCGTCCATCTGTAGCCCGGCTGCACTGTTCCGAGTGCCGAGATGTTCCAACTGCGGCACGTAGGCTGGGTGAGCCGGCTGGCTCCTGTCTGGGGCGGGCAGCTGATATTCCAGCCAGGAAATGAACTGCCTCTCCTAATTGGCGATGCTGCTCTTCATGAGGAGGGGGAAGGCAGATTTAAATGACCTGCTTCAGGCAGGGAGGTGGGGCAGGAAAGGAGAGACGGTTTGGGTGAAGAGCTTAAATGAAGACGGAGAGAATGTTGCAGGTGCCATCCGGGTCCCGCTTACCTGCTGATTAGGTTGCTTCGGTGGCCAAGACCCGGTGGCTTCGCTGACAGAAAATGTGTTTTCTCACCGTTCTGTAGGCTTGGATGTCCGACATCAAGGTGTCAGCAGGACTGGTTTCTTCTGAGGTCTTTTCCCCTTGGTTTGCAGATGGTGGCCTTGTCTCTGTGCACGTGCACATCCCTGGTGTCTCTCTGTGGGTCCTAATCTCCTCTTGGACACCGGTCAGACTGGATTAGGGTCCACCCTAATCGGCTTCCTTTTAATTTAATCACCTCTGGAAAGGCCCTGTGTCTAAATACAGCCACATTCTGAGGGCCTGCGGGTTAGTGCTTCAGCATATGAATTTGGGGGTGGAATATAATTCAGCCCCTAACACTTGCCTGGGACAACCCTCTCCCCGCTATTGAGTGCTTGTTGCTAGTGACTTTCAGCTGTCCCCTTCTCCAGAGACTTGTTCTGGGCCAACCAGGGTTCCCTTACCCGAGTGGTTCCTCTTAGACTATTGTGTAAAAGGCTGGCCCTCTTGCCTCAAGGTGAGACCAACGCATTGGGGCTATCTGCTACGGAGCTGTCTTTGGGGTCACGGTAAGGCCAGATTCCATATGAAACCACAGCCTCCTTAGCTTCTTCCTCTGCACCATTATGCTTCCCTCACTCCCCTCCCTCTGGGAGCACTCCTCCAGTGAGTCGCAGACACCTGGATCCCTGCCTCAGGCTCTGCTTCCAGGGGACCCGATTGAAGGCAGTGTTATCTTAGATCTTCTTTAGAACTACTCCAATTTTAACCCTAGAATCTAAGAATGGGAAATGGAAGTTTCTGTCACTGCATTTTGTCTTCTCCATCTTTGAAAGGGCCCTTGAATCTGTCCCCTCCTCTTCATTCCTTCAACCACTATCCTAACTCAGGGCATCATCACCTCTTGCCTAGACAATAGCTCACAACAAGGCTCCCTGCCTCAATTTCTCCACATTTTCTTCAGAGCGCCTTTCGGTAAAACTATTAGGATTAACTTTGATGTGGCTTAAAACCTTTTAATACCTACCCAGCTGCTCCTGATAACACCCTCCAGCACTCACCCTTCTCTGCCTGCAGCAGACAGTCCATATTCCTTAGCATGGCCTTCAAGGCCCTTTCCAGCAGGCCCCTCCTCATGTTTCCAGTCCCCAGGTGGGGTGTTAACTCATGTGGCCTGCATAAGGCAGTCTAAGAAGTGCAGGTGTAGACAGCCTCTGCTAGTCGTTGGATGAAGGATGTATGTCCTCCCTAGTCCAGAGGCACACGTCAAGGCTCTGTCCTTCGTCCTTCCCAAGCACTTATCTGTGCACGACAGGAGAACAGGGGGACAGGCTGCTCTCATCTGCCGACAGTAAGAATCCCAGAGGGGCAGCAGAAACACTGGATCGCAGAATCAGGACACGAACACGCTGAGAAGTCGAAGTGAAGGACTGACTCTAACCATTAGTCTAAATAAGATTTGATCAAGACAAGAGAGTTCATAGGAGTATATTTGAGAATAGGGCCTTGGGCAGTGTGGCCTACGGTACCTGTTCCGGAGCATTATCCCTGTGCCCCACAGAAGGGTTCCATTCCAGATGAGCTTGGGAAACACAACCATGCTTTTCCCTCCTGTTATAAAGTCAGTTAAACCCCCAGAAAATACAGAGGCTCTGAGATGCCATAGGAGCCCTTTCTCTTTGTTTAATCCACCAGTCCTCAAACAGACCCCTTTCTGTATATCATCTATTAATACCCACAGAATTGGTGTTCCATGGAACCCGGTGTGAGAAACTCTGGCGCGGGGCTTCCTTTCCTTTCCTTTCCTCTCTCAACACGTGTGGTGGGGTGGGGGACAGAAGGGCAGGCATCTGAATAGCTGAAGAAGACCCCAGAAGAGGAAAAAGACTCTGGGGGAATCCCCTCCCTCCACAGGTATCACCAAGTCACTGCTATCAAATTTTTACCGGAGCATCCGCGAAAAGAGGAACCAAAATGTCTTTGAGAGGGACCAGAGAACGGTTCAGAGACAGGTGGATTAGTTTCAGAAAAGTGAAAAGTAAAAAGTCAGACAAGCTGTGTCCTCGGATCCCTAGGCAATAGAACTACAAATTAATAAGAAGAATTTAACCCAAAATGGGTTAACGTGAAAAATTGTACAAAAGCTTTCTAAATGAGTCTTGGTTTCAAAAGGAAGTTGAAAAAACAAATTACATACTATTCAGAAATAACCACTAATTAGAGAGCTACATGTCAGAACCTGGGCGATGTGGCTAAAGCAGTACTTAGGACAATGCATACCCACAGGTGCATTGATAACAAAACAAGAAAGACGGATGATATTAGGTGAACAAAGTTTCCAACCTAAGAAGCCGGCAGGCGAAGAGCAAAATCAATCCAAAGGAAGTAGAAGCAGAAATCATTAAAGATAAAAGCAGAAATAAATAAAAGAAAAACAAATTAAACACAATAGTACATTTGATCAATCAAAGCCGATGGTAATTCACTGAAAGAAGAACAATAGACATTTTTTTTTCAACATTTATTTATTTTTGGGACAGAGAAAGACAGAGCATGAACGGGGGAGGGGCAGAGAGAGAGGGAGACACAGAATCGGAAACAAGCTCCAGGCTCTGAGCCATCAGCCCAGAGCCAGACGCGGGGCTCGAACTCACGGACCGCGAGATCGTGACCTGGCTGAAGTCGGACGCTTAACCGACTGCGCCACCCAGGTGCCCCGACATTTTTTTTTTTTAAAGAACATTCAGGGGCGCCTGGGTGGCTCAGTCATTTAAGAGTCTAGGCGCGCCTGGGTGGCTCAGTCGGTTGGGCGTCCGACTTCGGCTCAGGTCACGATCTCACAGCTCGTGAGTTCGAGCCCCGCGTCGGGCTCTGTGCTGACAGCTCAGAGCCTGGAGCCTGTTTCAGATTCTGTGTCTCCCTCTCTCTGACCCTCCCCCATTCATGCTCTGTCTCTCTCTGTCTCAAAAATAAATAAATGTTAAAAAAAAAAAAAAAAAAGAGAGTCTGACTTCAGCTCAGGTCATGATCTCACAGTTCGTGGGTTCGAGCCCCACATCGGGCTCTGTGCTATCAGCGCGGGGTCTGCTTTGGATTCTCCGTCCCCCTCTCTCTCTGCCCCTCCCTGCCTGCACTTCTTTCTGTCTCTCTCAAAATAAATAAATAAATAAATAAATAAATAAACATTCACTCTTTTTTTTTTATTAAGTTTATTTTTTAAATTTTTTTCCACAGAGATAGAGAGCAAACAGGGGAGGGACAGAGAGAGAGGGAGACAGAATCCCAAGCAGGCTCCGTGCCCGCAGTACAGAGCCTGATGCGGCCTTCGAACTCATGAACCTGGAGATCATGACCTGAGCCAAAATCAAGAGTCTGACACTTAACCAACTGAGCCACCCTGATGCTCCTAAAATAGACATTTTTGGAAAGTGCTATCAAAGAAAAAAAGGAGGCAGTAAGTACAAGAACAATAAAGCATAGATATTTGAACAGATAGAAAATATCACGTACAATTTGTAGCAATAAGTTTGAAAATTGAGACACAAGCTATGATTTTTGTGAGGGAAATATAAATATCCAGGAGACATATGCAAAGATGGAAAATATTATAGGAAAGCAGGTTTGATTTCATCATATGCAATGACTTCCTAACAAATTGGAATGGTCCGTGAATGATATCACCTATGCTTCTAGGCAGGGAGTATCATAGGCCCAGATGCTGGTTGACCAGTTGTCAGGAGCAACGAAATTGGTGCTGTCGAGGGGGACTGGAAAGAGAGAATTCTCCATTTCTTTGGTTTCTGTGATCCACCTCCCTTAGCTGTTTGTTGTTTTTGCCAATGGCCCTGGTTATGGGTAGCAAAGTTGCTCCGACAATCTCATAGGGAGCAGAGAGGCAGTGGGTATGATCAGGAGGCCAGAGCAGAGGCCCCTCACTACTACCAGCCTCCCAGGTTCCCAGGATACATGTAGAGATGCTTCTGGAATAATTGGGTTAAAGTCAGGTCAGGGCCCATCTAATGACTGCACTCTGGGGCAGGGCTCTGACACGAAGGACAGGAAGTGACCAGCCCACAGAATGGACCATAAAGGCTGTGACTCACTGGTGGTCATGGGACGCAGGTCATGCCCCCAGTAGGCCAGATACCACAACTATGGGTCCCATTGTGGAGATGGGCAGTCCCGGCATGGGAGGTAGGCTGCACTGGTGACGTCCATGCCTGTGAGCACCAGAGAAGCAGGAACTGCCCTGAGCAAGGGGGAGAGGGACCACCAGGCAGTGGAAGGAGCCCGCAAAGTGTCACAGTTTTGGCCTCTGCCCTCACCCCTTGTTTGGTTCTGCCCACACACCCACACTGACCCAGACTGGGAAACATCACAGCCTTGCCCAGTCATGGTCAAACCAGTCATGGCCAGGAAACCAAGGAGGTGACGCATCATTGCCACACTGGCAGGCCTCCTGGACTGGACTGGGACTGGCCAGCCAAGTCCCGGGTACTGGCCTTGGGCCATTTTGCCAGCCAGGCAGGGTGGAGTCACTCTCCCTTGAAGGACACTGCCTTCCCTGATGGAGGATGTGAAATGTTTCTCTGTCCTCCTAGAGTTTTGAAGGCATCTGAGAAGGGGCAAGACTGGGGAGCAGAGAAAGGAACATTTCTTTGTAAACAAAATCTGTCAAAACCCCAAACATACCCGAAGAACCTTCTTCCGGTGTTAGTCACACCTGTGATTCCCAGAATTTATGCCTGAATGTTTCTGGGATCAGACAGAACCTCCCCACTCAGGTCAGCTCGCAGACATGTGCGTGCTCATCTCCCCCACTGACTTCTTTATATCCCCCCCCCCCCCCCAGCCAGGTCCCCAGCTACCAACCCGTCCAGATCTGAGCCCCTATTTACAGGCGCTGGGTGTTCCCATTGACCTAAAACGAAGCTACTGTTTCAGCTGGTCTTGGCTTGAGTTCCAACAAAAGTACATTCTGGCTACGGGGAGTTTGGAAATGATTCCAGGAAGAGGTGGGGAAGTGATACAGAGAAGGAAGGAAATCCGAGGAAGAGAAGCCAGAAGAAGTTGTCTCGATCACCCGGAAATGTCACCGGTGAGGAAGCACAGTCCACCCACTCCGCCACAGTCTTGTCCCAGGTGAGCCGAGGGCTATGGCAGGTGGCGGGTGGCGTTCGCACAGCACCGTGATTCCACTCGTCCAGATGGAAATGCAAAGCAGTATTTCATTATTGAGTGGGAGAAAACTCAACAAATATTTGCGTAAGAGGATTTTTGCTCACCCTGGGCGAATAGCCCAGCAGGTTTTGTTGGTTGGTTGGGATTGGGGGTAGTGGTTGCTCTGGAGCAAATGTGGCAGAGAAAAAGAAAACAGGCTTCTCAGAAGATGTGGGGGATTTTTAAATTTGTGTTTGTTTTTCTTTGTTTGCTAGGAGCCGGCAATGCCCTGTTTCTAGGTGAATGACAATGGGATGGTTGTCAGGAGGTACTCAAAAGTCAGGTGATCATGTATCTGTAGAAGCCCCAGAAATGACAGTAAAACTTTGAAGTGGGAATGTATTTGACTCCGGCCATTAGGGAATGCCTTGGCTCAGGAAATACGCATCACTGGGCTACGTGTGGCTTTAATGCAGGGCTGGGGAAGTGAGAATACAGAAATACACTGATAGAAACGGGTGTGGAGAGGGGGGAGCTGGAGAAAGACGGGGAATTAACATACATATGAGGATATACAGATCTTTAATTACAGTGATACATATAACAAAGTGAACGTAGACACCAATATGTGCGCTTAGAGAAAGATATACAGAGATATACAAAGAGGTTCACATATGTAGAGGAGAGTTTATTTACCTGTGTGTGGTGAGATAGCTCCTGGATGTTTTCCCTTTCTGCTTATCTACTATAGTCTGCTTTTCCAGAATGGACTTGCATCATTTGTCCAAAAAGAAGGTTTAAAAAAAAAAAAGATTGAAGATATAGAAAAAGTACAAAACAGCTCGTAGGAAAGGCTTCAGACTGGCGGACACTTTGAATTAATCTCCTATCTAGTTAGTGTTGAGGCAAATAGAGGACTTTCTGCATCACGGAGGAGGGAATATTGGTTACCCCGAAAAAAAAAAGAGAAGTTATGTCCATGGTCCCAAACAGCTAATAACATACCTTGCTATGTTTCTGTCTGTGAAATAGTGGACTCCTGAAAAGCGGCAGTCTTCGACGAATGTCTAGTTTGCAATCCAGCTTTTCTAGGAGGACAGGAGCGATTCTTTGTGGGTATTCCTGATCCCAACAGCTTTCTACATGCACGTTGCTCTCAACGTCTGTGGCACATTTAAATAAATCAAACGAACAGGTCCATAATTAAATGGACTCATTTGATTATAAACAACTTCTCATCCTTTGAGAGAGGATTTGAAATATGAAGCATCAAAAGTTATCACTAACCATAAGTGGGGACTAAGATAGTTTAGAAAAGGCATTGTATTTGTTTGTTGCTGTGTAAAAATTATCATTAACTTAGCAGCTTAAAACCACATCTATGTAGGGGTGCCTGGCTGGCTCAGTCAGTAGAGCATGTGACTCTTGATCTGGGGGGTTGTGAGTTCAAGCCCCACGTTGAGGGTAGAGTTTACTTTAAAAACAAAACAAAACAAAACAACACCTATTTATTATCTCACACTTCTGTACATCAGACATCCAGGCAGGCCTGGCTGGGTCTTTATTTATTTATTTATTTATTTAAAAGTATTTTTGTTTATTTATTTGCTTGTTTATTTATTTAGAGAGAGCATGAGCAGGGGAAACACAGCGAGGGAGGGAGGGAGGGAGGGAGGGAGGGAGGGAGAGAGAATCCCAAGCAGGCTCCACAGTGTCAGCACAGAGCCCGACGCAGGGCTTGAACTCACGAACGGTGAGATCATGACCTGAGCCAAAACCAAGAGACTGATGCTCAGCCGACTGAGCCACCCACGCACCCCATTGGCTGGGTCTTCTGCTCAGGGTCTCACAAGGTTGAAATCAAAGGCTGCGTAGGGATACATTCCTCTCTGGACGCTCTCCTGGGACAGAATCCACTTCCAAGCTCCTTTAGGTACCGGCAAAATTCAGTTCCTTCCTGCTGCAGGGCTGAGGACCCCGTTCCTCATTGGCCGTCGATGGGGGGCCTCTCTCTCGGTTCCTTAATGCTGCCCACATACCTTCCCAGGTGGTTCTCCCAATCTTCAACCCAGGAATGACATATCAATTCATTCTCACGCTCCGAATCTCTTTTTCTTCTGCCTTCTGCTGCTGCTTTGTAAAAGACTCATTGCGATCAGATCAGCCCTACCCAGATAACCTCTGTGTGTTAACATCTGTGGATTGGGAACTTTAACTACAATTGCAAAATCCCTTGACAGCAGGGTCGAGGTTATTTGATTGACTGACTAGGGGATGAGAATGTGGAGTGGAGATGTGGAGTGGAGAGAATCCCATCTTTAGAATTCTGCCTACTGTAGGCATAAAATGGACCATGTAGGCATAAAGAGGGACCATATGCCCCACTTAAAAAAAATAACTCAAAGTGTCATTTTCAGCATATAGAGAACTTATTAAGATAATGTTAAGTGGTATTAGAATGTAACATAATGTATGTTATGGGGCTCCTGGGTGATTCAGTCCCGTTGGGCGTCTGACTCTTGATTTCTGCTCAGGTCACGATCTCACAGTTCTCCTGAGTTCAGGCCCCACAACAAGTTCTGCGCACGACCACACGGAGCCTGCTTGGAATTCTCCCCCCCCCTCTCTCTCTCTCTGCCCCTCCCTGGCTCGAGCTCTATCTTTCTCAAAATAAATAAATAAATAAATAAAAATTAAAAAATTTAAAAAATAATTATAATTTAAATATTAATATAAATTATAAATATTGTGTATAATTTAAGTATTATCATTTTAAGTAAGGTATTTGTCTGCCATTAGTTCAGCAGATACATTTTTTTTAAAGAGCTTAAGAAAGCGTTGTATATGGATGAACAAAATGTGATATATACGTAAGATGGATATTATGCAGCCTTAAAACGGAAGGACGTTCTGACACCTGTTGCAACGTGTTATAACACCTGAGGACAGTGTGCTAAGCGAAATAAGCCAGTCACAGAGAGACAAATATTGTTTGGTTCCTCTAATATGAAGTACTAGAGGCAGAAAGCAGAGTGGCTGCAGGGGGCGGGGTGGGGAAGGGGGGGGGAGGGGAGAGGGGGGGATGGGAAGTTGCTTAGCGGGTGCAGTTTCTGTTGTGCAAGATGAAGGGTTTTAGAGATGGACCGTGAGGATGGCAGCAGGGTAAATGTCCTCAGTGCCACTGAACAGCACACTTCAAAATGGTTAAGATCTGGGTGCCTGGGGGGCTCAGTCGGTTAAACGTCAGGCTTCAGCTCCGGTCATGACCTCCCAGTTCTGGAGCTCTAGCCCAGCCTGGGGTTCTGTGCTGACAGCTCAGAGCCTGGAGCCTGCTTCAGATTCTGTGTCCCTCTCTCTCTCTGCCCGTCCCCTGCTCGCAGGCTCTCTCTCAAAAATGAATAAACATTTAAAAACATTTTTTAAACTAAGTCTAAGTAATTCTTGTTTATAGTATTAGAAGACATTACTAATGTTATTAGAAGAATCAGAATTGATTTAATTAGTTATTTCATTAGAATAATTCAGTTATTAAAAGAATTAGAATTTATTATTATTTTTTTAAGAATTGGAATTTTTAAAATATTTATTTATTTTTGGGAGAGAGAGAGAGAGCAGGGGAGGGGCAGAGAGAGAGGGAGACACAGAATCCGAAGCAGGTTCCAGGCTCTGAGCTATCAGCACAGAGCCCGACGTGGGGCTCGAACTCACAAACCATGTGATGATGACCTGAACCAAAGCTCCTCCTCAACTAACTGAGCCACCCAGGCTCCCCGAGAATTAGGATTTTTTTGAAATGTTTATTCACCTATTTTGAAAGAGAGACAGAAAGAGGGAGGGGCGGGGGGGTGGGGTGGGTGGAGAGAGAATCCCAGTGCGTAGCTGAGCCCTACGCAGGGCTAGATCTCACGAACTGCGAGATCATGACCTGAGCTGAAATCAAGAGCTGGAGACGCTTAACCAACTGAGCCACCCAGGCGCCCCAAGAATTAGAATTTTAAAGTAACTCATGACAGGGGCGCCTGGCTGGCTCCGTCAGAAGAGCAAGCAACTCTTGATCTTGGGGTCATGAGCTCGAGTCCCACATGGGGTATAGAGATGACTTAAATACACGAACTTAATAAAAATAAAAATAACTCGTTACAAATAATAAGACCTACAAGTTCAAATGATTTAAATAGAAACTGGAAGGCGAGAGAAGAGAAAGAAAACTTGGGCTTTCGTGACCTTACGAAATAGAAGTCAATAGAGTCTGTTTCATTGGTGACGTCTGGCCTGGAAGGCGAATTCAAAGGTCTCTACATTTTAAAGGTGACACATAGAATCAAGATGAGAAATATAACTTCCAAATTACTGGATGGAGGGGAAAAAACTCAAGGGGGGCAGTACAAATCCCGCTGGTCAGCAAAAGGTGAACTGCTAAGCTTCAAATCTTGGCCCTCCCACTTTCAAAGAGTAACTGTGAAGAGCGCAAGAGAGAGAACGTACGTACAGCACGATCTCGGTGGGAACACAGCAGTACTCCACGATTGCTGCCACGCAGAAATGTATGGGTCCAAGAAGGAGAAAGGAAAGGAGCTAGCATTTCTGAAAGCCTGTTGTGACTAAGGCTTTGCCAGCTCTTTTAGGTCCGTTACCCTACCTCACCCCCCACGACAACCGTAATTTTATGCCAGTTTTACATCTGATGTCAAGTCATTGCCATACCTTCACACAAAGAGTTCAGCAGCGGATCCCGAATTTGAACCCCGGAATAATTGACTCTAGGGAAGAAATTCTTGAGCCTGGTGAGACAAGACTGGGACAGAATACGAAGAGGGCTGGTTATTTATTTATTTATTTTAATGTTTATTTATTTTTGAGAGAGTGCAAGCAGGGGAGGGGCAGAGAGAGAGGGAGACACAGACTCCGAAGCAGGCTCCAGGCTCAGAGCTGTCAGCACAGAGCCTGATGCGGGGCTTGAACTCACAAACCGCGAGATCATGACCTGAGCCGAAGTCGGATACTCCACCAACTGAGCCACCCACCAGGTGCCCCTATGTTTTTATTTTTGTTTTTTAGAGAGAGAGAGAACGAGAGCATGAATGGGGAGAGGGGCAGAGGGAGAAAGAGAACCTTAGGCAGGCTGCAAGCTCAGTGCACAGCCCAACGTGGGACTCGATCCCCTGACCCTGGGATCATGACCTGAGCCGAAATCAGACCCTCAACCGACTGAGCCACCCAGGTGCCTTGAGGGCTGGTAATTTTTAAATTTTTTTTTTCAACGTTTATTTATTTTTGGGACAGAGAGAGACAGAGCATGAACAGGGGAGGGGCAGAGAGAGAGGGAGACACAGAATCGGAAACAGGCTCCAGGCTCTGAGCCATCGGCCCAGAGCCTGACGCGGGGCTCGAACTCACGGACCGCGAGATCATGACCTGGCTGAAGTCGGACGCTTAACCGACTGCGCCACCCAGGCGCCCCTGAGGGCTGGTAATTTTTAAAGTATTCCTGTAAGTTTCTTTATCGTTGTTAGACTATCTTTTCCGTAAAAACTAGGGTCATTAAGCCTGTCAAACAACCTGTAAATTCATTATTGGCAAGTCTGAAAATTGGTATACAGAATAGCATGTGCACAATTATATACAAAACGCATTCACATGACAAAAACTGGAATGATGTGTGTGAGGGTCATGTTAAGGGAGTGGGTCGCCGGGGATTACTTTTATTTACAATGTTTTAATGTTATGTTTGTATCCTTTTTCTTTTTTTTGTATTATTTTTCAGTAACAACTTTTTTAAAGTTTTTTTTTTTGTAAATTTTTTTTAATGTGTTTTTTCTTTTTTTGAGACAGAGAGAGACAGAGCATGAGCGGGGTAGGGGCAGAGAGAGAGGGAGACACAGAATCAGAAGCAGGCTCCAGGCTCTGAGCTGTCAGCACAGAGCCTGATGCAGGGCTCGAACCCATGAATCGTGAGATCATGACCTGAGCTGAAGTCGGACACTCAACCGACTGAGCCACCCAGGTGCCCCCTAAATTTGTTTTTAATGTGTATTTATTTTTGAGAGAGAGAGGGACAGAGCATGAGGAGGGGAAGAGCAGAGAGAGAGGGAGACACAGAATTTGAAGCAGGCTCCAGGCTCCAAGCTGTCAGCACAGGGCCCCATGCGGGGCCCGAACTCACGAACTGTGAGATCATGACTTGAGCTGAAGTTGGACCCTCAACCAACTGAGCCACCCAGCCGCCCCTCAATAACAACATTTGAAAAGTAAAAGTCGAGGAGAAAAGAGAGGGGAACTTAAGCCATGGAGTTTAAAACCTGGCTCCCAAGCTGGGACAGTGGCCTGCCTCGATGCCATCTCTGTGGCATCTCGAGACCCAGCAGACACTAGGATTGGCCTCTAAATTCACTGGCACAACCTCCGCATCCTGATGGGGAGACGCTGGCCACGTGGAGGATTTCTGAGTCCTTCTGTAGGAAACCAGGCCAGAAAGTAAACACAAGAAAGAACGGACTCATTCATGCTCTCGCTCCCTCGTTTAAGGAGGCCTGACAGCCCCCGTGTCTGGGCTGCGCAAAGCCAGGAAGCCTTGGCCCTCTGTGGTCTATGCTGGGACCATCCACATGCCCAGGATACCCTTGGACTACCGGTCCCTATGGAGCTCTGTGATACTCTCAAAGGGCAGGTGAACCTTACCCAAGGTCCAGGGGTCAGGGTCAGGGATGTCAATAATCAAGGGGGACCCACAGAGACAGAGCTGTGAAGGGGAGCTGAGGCTAAGAACAGTGGGAGAAACAGTCCCGAGATGTGCCAAACTGCAGGCACCCCAAGTCTGCTTCATTGCAGAAGATAGAAGCTTACCGTCTGAGGCTGATCTTAAAGTGCTATGGATCTACCTGCTGAGTTGCACTGCCACCTGAGTTCAAGGTCCCCCCTAGCCCGCCCAATCTGCTGGACGGTACAGAGAAGCATTGGGCCTCTGCACCACTGGGACTTAGTTGGCTGCTAAGACGACTATCGTTGATTTTGTATGTCTTCTCGCGATCTCCAGTTTGTCATACCTACCACCATACAATAATCTTGCTAAAATGCAAATTTTACTTATTTATTTTTTAATGTTCATTTATTTTTGAGAGAGAGAGAGAGAGCGTGAACAGGGGAGGGGCAGAGAGTAAGGGAGACATAAAATCCGAAGCAGGCTCCAGACTCAGCTCAGAGCCCGATGTGGGGCTCAAACTCATGAACTGTGAGATCATGACCTGAGCCGAAGTTGGACACGTAACTGACTGAGCCACCCAGGTGCCCCAAGTGCAAATTTAATTATATCACCCCTCTCTCAAAAACCTTCAAGGACTCACTCCTCAGTGCCTGCTGGATAGTCAGCTTTCTTTTCCTAGTCTGTCATCACCAGCTTTCTAGCCACTTGACTTCAGTCAAATCAACCTTGTCGACTCGCCATAGAGGTGAACACAGATTCCTCCAGACCTTTGTGACCGTGTGCACACAGGTCCCTCCCCTTCCCCAGAGCTGACCCAGCATGGGTCCTACAACAGAAGTCTTGGTAGAAACAAACTGAAAAATGACAAAATATATAGTAGACATCTTTGCAAATGTAGGGGTTACAATAGAAAAATACCATCGAGAGAGCTAGAGGAAAACGTAACCCCTATTGAAGGTCATATTTCCAACCTGTTCCCTGAAAACACCCCTCCCAGAAGTGTCAGGAAGTGGGAAAGCAATCTGTGTCCTCCCCAGGAGGGTCCTAGTGTACATGAGCACATTTACAGTTCTGAGAAGTCCTGTCATTTAAAACAAAGGGACAGGGGCACCTCAGTGCCTCAGTGGCTCGGTGGATTAAGCGTCTGACTCTCGACTTTGGCTCAGGTCATGATCTCACGGGTTGTGAGTTGGAGCCCCGCACTGCCAGGGGGAAACTGCCTGAATTCTCTCTCTTCCCCTTTCCCGCTCACGTGTGCGTGCTTACTCCATCTCTAAATAAATACAATAATTTTTTTTTAAATTAAAAAAAAAAAAAAGAACAAACAAAAGCCAAGAACAAACTAGCGTTTAGCCCAGCATGTCCCAAATGCAGTTGATTGTGGAATCCTGACTTTCTGCGCCACCCATCAGCATCCCTTGGAAAAAGCATTTTGTAGAATATGACTGAGAAGAATTACGTGCAGTTGTTCCTTTTTCACTGTGGCCTGAGATTTTTTTGAAATCTCATCATTTTTTCCCTCTATGCCCATAATATAGTATTTGAAAGAAGTCTTGGAAGACCAGTGGTCTCCCAAAGATTCTTGTCTCCTTGTCCCAGAATAATAATTTCTTAGTTGCGCACGTGGCTACCAAGAATAAAGTTGGCTCTACCCAGCCTCCCATGCGGCTAGATGTGGCCATGTGATGAAATGCTGGTCTGTGGAACGTGAGAGAAAGGCTATAGGTTCTCGGTTATATTCACACACACACAAATGAATATGCTCACCCCTCTCCTTCCCCTTCCTCCACCACAGTGACTGCAGTGCAGAGGGGTGGGAAGCCGTCTTGAATCATGCAGTTAAAAGCAACACAGAGCAACAAAGGCAGAGCAAGAAGACAGAAGGAGCCCGAGCTGGCAACATCACAGAGCTGAGATGCCATACCACCGTGTCCCATTCTATGAGAGGAAAAAAAAAACTATTTCTATCGTGTGTAAGGTGGTATTATTTTTTTTATCTCTGTCACAAGCAACCAAACCTATATTGTCACAAATGCAATCACCGTTTATTACCTTGTCTGACTGGCATAGTAGGCCTACCATGTAGGACATGCTTCTCCACTTTCTAATTGTGTAGTTCTTGGGAAGTCTTCAGGACCCCATTTTCCTGTCCGTGGTGATGGTTGCAGGGGTGTACATGTGATCCATGTCGACCAAGCAGAACTCCCTCTGGGATCTTTCTATTCGGAGCTGACAGGGAAGAGCTTTTCTCTTTGCCGGTTATGACGCTGTAAGAATATGAGCTTGGAGCTTCCTAAGGATCTAGTTCCGGGCTCCTGTGGGGATTGATGACCTGAGAGACCTGGGCCAACCAGCATAGTCACGTAGGTCAGATTCCCCGGAAACAGACTGTGAAATGGTCTGTGTGCGAGAGATTACTGAGGAGGGTTTCTAGGGGTGCCAGGAAGGGAGTGGGGGGAAAAGAAGGAGGTGGGGAAAGGGAGGAAGCTGAGCCACGGTGGCATTTCAGGTGAAGTGTGAGCCCCACCTGGTCCCTTAAGAAGCTCTGAGTGTCGATCATACCCTAGGGCTATCCTTGCCTCGGGCAGGAAAGCAGGACCTGTCCTCTCTGGAACTCTCACTCACTGATTAAGGGCTGCCCTGGGGGATGCAAAATCCCAGTGCCTATGGAATAGCTCCAGGAACCCCAGGGCAGTCTTCCCTGGAAAGTCACAGATGCAGGTTGAGGAAGACCAGGGAGCCCCCAGGGTTGGGCGCCTAACCAGTGAGAGGGCTGCCAGAGGGTCTGGACAAGGTGCAGGTGGTAACTGCCACCAGAGCCCCCGATGGAGCCAGCCTGGAGAGCCCTTGTGTTTCCTTCCCCGGGTCTTGACTTCACTGGCTCGGGCCACAGGCTCCCGGGCACTATCAAGGCGCTACTGAGGGACAGAGATGGAACCAAGTTCAGGCTGAGGCCTGACACCACTGACTGTGCTGAGTGGGCAGCTCCGGGGCCTGGCGAGGAGCAGTTGGCAAACCCCCCACCCCTCCCCTACCCCACCCCCACCCCCCAGGGCAAGCGGGCGGCCAGCTCACAGCCAGGTGAGTCAAGGCCAATGTGAAGCTTGGGTTGGTGGGGGTTGACGCCCCACTGTGGGAGAAACTGGAAAAGGGTATGCTTGTCCCCCTCACTCTTGGACTGGCCCCCTCAACGCCACACTTTGTTCTCCTTTCTACAGCTACGCTCATCCTGTCCCGTTGTGGGGTGTTCCTTGGCCATACCTGCAGCTTACTCCTTTGTGTGGCCTCTCTGGGCCCTGCCCTCAGGCCGCCTGGGCCTGCCCATCCGGCATCATCGGCATTGGCTTTCACAGCAATCCGGCTCACGCCTGCTCTGCCTGTAAATTATATCCTGGTGAAACTGATTAAAAAAAAAAATCTTTTTCTTGCAGGGGTCCAACCTCATGACATCCTGTAAGCTTACAGGATTCTTATCAGGATATCTAGCAATGACTCAAGCACCCAACTCCATCACTGGACAGGGAGTGCTGTGGTTTGGCTGTTATCACACCCCCAGAAGATAATATGACGTAGTGATCAGAGAGGCTACCATTAAATACCATTGAATGGATGGACCCACCAATGCATGAATGCCTGTTACATACACTCTTATTGATATCCCTTAATTCATTTACTTGGTCAACAAATATTTACTAAGCAGTCACGATGTGACAGGTGCTGTCCATTTAGATGTTGAGGATACAATGGTGGCCAAAAACTGACAGAACACTGTGCCCTCATGGATTCCATTCTAGTAAAGGAGATACACATAAATAATATAAATGAGTGAACCCTGATGAATGGTGATAAGTATTAAAGAGAAAAATCAATCAGGATAAGGGGTAAGGAACATGGAGGACAGGGATTAGCATCACTGAGAAGGTGACATTTTTAAATAAGGGAACTGTTCCTTCTTTCTTTCAGGTTTTTTTTTTTAATGCTTTTTTTTTTTAAGTTTATTTATTTTGAGAGAGAGTGAGCGAGCGCACAAGTGGGGAAGGGGCAGAGAGACAGGGAAGGAGAGAGAATTCCAAGCAGGCTCTGCGCTGTCAGCACGGAGCCTGACACAGAGCTTGAACTCACAAACAGCGAGTTCATGACCTGGAGCCTGACACAGAGCTTGAACTCACAAACCGTGAGTTCATGCCTGAGCTGAAATCAAGAGTCAGACGCCTAACCTAACTGAGAGCCACCCAGGCGTCCCAAGATTTTGTTTTTAAGTAATCTCCACACCCAATGTGGGGCTCGAACTCACAACCCTGAGATTAAGAGTCACTTGCTCCGCCGACTGGGCCAGCCAGGTGCCCCTCGAGGGACCTGTATTTTATTAATTTTTTTTTAATTAAAAAAAAATTTATTTTGAGGGAGAGAGAAGCAGAGTGGGAGCAGGGAAGGGGCAGAGAGAGAGGGAGACACAGAATCTGAAGCAGGCTCCAGGCTGTCAGCACAGAGCCCCACACAGAGCTAGAACTCATGAGCCGTGAGATCATGACCTGAGCCGACTGAGCCTCCCAGGCGCCCCACGGGACCTGTATTTTCCTTTTGCAATGGGGCCCACCAATTCCGTGGCCGGTCCTGCATACAGCACTTTGTTCTTTTGGATAGGCAGTACCTTCTCTCAATACCCTCTTTGAAAGCATAGATATGGGGTGCCTGGGTTGCTCAGTCGGCTGAGCATCCGACTTCAGCTCAGGTCACGATCTCACGGTTCGTGGGTTGGAGCCCCGCGTCAGGCTCTGTGCTGACAGCTCGGAGCCTGGAACCTGCTTCGGATTCTGTGTCTCCCTCTCTCTCTGCCCCTCCCCTGCTCATGATCTGTCTCTCAAAAATAAATAAACGTTAAAAAAAAATTTTTTTTTAAAGATTGTTTAAAAAAAAAAAGCACAGATACTCCCAGTAAACAAGAATGATCTGTATTTCTGATACATGAGTGTGACTTGTTTTTCTTCTGACAGCTGTGAAGTATGAGCTATGACATAGCAATTGTACCAGTCAGGGTAGGCTGCATAACAGAACCCCCCAGGTCCTGTGGCTTAAAACCTCTCACACTGTGTGCTCATCATGGGTCAGCTGGGGATTCTGCTGTGCATCATCCTCACTCCGGGACTGAGGCAGAGGGAAATTGTGTAATGGCTCTTCCAGCTTCTTCTCAGAAGTGACACCCATCACTCTGACTCACTTTCTGTTGGCCAGTGCCCATCACGTGGTGACACCCAGCCTGAAGGAATGTGGAAGTATAATCCAAACAAGGGCCCAGGAGGATGGGGCAGATTTGTTAATCCGTTATTCTAACACCCTTTAGTAAATAATCCATCCTTTCTCTCTTAATTCTCATTGTCCCTTTATCCTACAGTAAATTTCTATTGACCTTCAGGCCTTTTTCGGGATAATCTTTCTGCTCCATTGATTTCCCTCTCGATGCCTATGCAGAGTTACTGTTTTAATTTCTGTAGCTTTATAATGTTATTTAATTTTTTTTTACATTTATTTATTTTTGATAGAGACAGAGCGTGTGTGGGGGAGGGGCAGAGAGAGAGGGAGACACAAAATCTGAAACAGGCTCCAGGCTCTGAGCTGTCAGCACAGAGCTGGATGCAGGGCTCCAACTCACAAACTGCAAGATCATGACCTGAGCCGAAGTCAGACGCCCAATCGACTGAGCCACCCAGGCGCCTCTATAATGCTGTTTAAGATCAAAGAGGACCATCGCTCCTGGGTGGCTCAGTCTGTTAAACATCCAACTCTTGATCTTGGCTCAGGTTATGATCTCACGGTTTGTGAGTTTAAGCCTCACATGGGGCTCTTTGCTGACAGCACAATGCCTGCTTGGGATTCTCTCTCTCCCTCTCTCTCTCTGTCCCTCCCCCACTTGCATTCACTCTCAAAAGTAAACATTAAAAAAAGAAAAAGAGTACTTTTACTTTTCTTTAAGTACTTTTACCAGATTCTTCTTTGACAAAATTTTCTGGCTATTATCGTCCTTGATCTCTAGACTGATTTGAAAATTACTTTGTCAAGTGTTCTCCCCCCTCTTGTGTGATTTTGATTAGAAGGGGATGGCATTGGAGACAAATTTGCGTCTCTTCACAATACAGAATTGCTAGTAAGAAAATTTTCTGAGTATTTCCCTCAGGTGGTATGATTTTCTCCAAATATATTCAGTAACTTCCTACTCATTTGATCTCCAAATATTTTGTTTCATGGTTACTGTGAGCGAGACCCTTCCTGTATTGTTTTCTAGGCATTATTCTAATACAGGAGAAGCGCTCTTGAGCTTGATATTCTTTGTAACCATTTATCCTACTGAACTTTCTTTAAAAAAAAAAAGTTTATTTATTTGGCGGGGGAGGGGCAGAGAGAGAGAGAGAGAGAGAGAGAGCATCCCAAGTAGGCTCTGTGCTATCAGCACAGAGCCTGACTTGGGGCTAGATCTCACAAACCTTGAGATCATGACCTGCGCCAAAATCCAGAGTCCGTTGCTTAACCAACTGAGCCACCCAGGTGCCCCAAATTAATGATATTTTCTTTTTTTTTTTAAGATTTTTTTTTTCTTTTTTTGAGAGTGAGAGAGGGAGGGAGGGTGGGACAGAGGAAGAGAGAGAGACAATCTCAGAGGGCTCCATGCTCAGAGGGGGCCCTACAACCCTGGGGTCATTACCCGAGGAAATCAAGAGTCTGACGCTTAACCGATTGAGCCAAACAGGCACCCCAAGTGTTTGGTAGGTTGTACATTGATTTACATTTACTTATTTACAAATTATGATTAATCTCTTGCTTTCACCATTAAAAAAAAAAAAACATCTTATACTTCTCATTTCTGTAGCAAGAGTGAAACTTGCTGTGTGAACCGATGCGATTTTCATTTCCACTATTTTCTGTGATCTCATGACCACTGCTCTCCAGCCTGGCAGCAGCTAGGGTGTTCGGTGCCTACTGGCTTAGGGAAGGGGTGACACAGCAAAATGCACAGGGAAAGGAAATCAAGTTCTTGGAATTTTTATTTTTGAATGTCTTTACCACATTTAGAAGAACAGATGAGGAGGTGACTGAGCCCTTATACCGGGTTCCTCAGTGTGGCCTCTGACCACTGCTGGCCCATGAGCTGTTTGTCACTGGGCCATGATGAGTTAGGTACATATCTGGAGAGGAATCATTTAAAAACTTTTATAGCAATTCGATGTTGCCACAATATCCAGACGCGTGAATGGCCGACTGGCTTCATCGAACAGTGTATAGACCAAAAATATTGATCCGTGACAACCGGAAGTAAAATGATTCTTCACCCCACCTTGTTTGATCTTTAGATTAACTTCTTTAGATTAACCAAAAGGTTCTGGATTGAGAGAAAAGAGGAGAGTTAGAAGGAAGCAAGTGGGTTCAAGACCTCAAATGTGTCCCAGCGTCCTGGCCCCGCCCCCAGATGCTCTGTAAATGGAGGGCGGGGGATGGGAGAGGAGAGCTGCCAGCGGAGAACAACAGATACCCTTGACAGACTGGGAAATTGGAATCGGAAGGGGCCCATGCCCTTTTCTAAGTAGAGCCTGGGAAGCAGCAAGTTTCGATCATTTCTTTGAGAGATGAAAAGGCCCTGGGCAGAGCTAGACGGCTGGATTGGAGACAGCCCACACACTTCCCACACACCCAGCATGCCTCTGGGAGCAGCAGAATAATTTGGTGTGTATCCAAAAGGAGCCCAAAGGCGGTGAAGAACCTTGGAAACTCCCACTATGTAGGCCCAAGGGCCACCTGATGTCCTCGCGTGCCCGGCTGGGGTGCAGAAGGAGCTCAGGGGCAGAGACTTTAGGGAAATGTGCAGTTGATACACTTCGTGGTGAGCACAGCATACTGTATAGACTTGTTGAATCACTACGATGTATACCTTATATACTTGCTTAATATTGGGTCAGCTATCCTTCAGTTGGAAGGGAGGAAGGAAGGAAGGAAGGAAGGATGAGAGAGAGGGAAAGAAAGAAAGAAAGAAAGAAAGAGAAAGAAAGAAAAAGGAAGAGAGAAAGAGAGAGAGAAAGTGGAAGGTAGGGAGGGAGGGGGGAAGGAAATGTGCAGCTGAGAACAAGGGACAACACCATGGGTACATGTATGGACCAATGCCTAAGGTCTCGACAAGACAAAGGACATCTCAGCAAATAATAGTGTGGAAACACAAGGGCCAGGTGCTTCCTCTCCCGAAGACCTTGACACCACTGGACACTCCCCTCCTGCCACTAAGATGGCTAACCTGGTGGCAAGGAGACCCTCCCATAATGACCAAGAGTAAATCTCAGGCACCTGGTGGAATGGTGACCCGTGGTTGAAATTCAGTGGAGTTAAAAGGCAGAAAAAAATCGAACACCATACGTCTTGCAAACTTGAGTCTATGAAATGAGATTCATGCCCACTTTTGCTTTGTGTAACCAGAATGAGAGGTGTTAATGGATACCATACCTTGTTTCTGATTTTAATGGGAATGCATCTGGCATTTTACTGTATGACATTTGCCATTGATTCTTATGCTTTTATGATGTCAAGGTTTATCTATTTGAAGCTGGTTAGAGAGTTTTGTTATTAAATCAGGAATAGATGTCGAATTTTGTCTAATGTCTTTGGCACCTATCAGGAGGGTCATATGATTTTTGTCTTCTAACCTATTAAAGGAATGTAGTACAGAAAAGATTTTAATACACTTTCGACTTTGCCTGTTTAACTCATAGCTGAATTTGAGCTTATAGCTTATTTACAATTAAAAATTTTTTTGTTAATGTTTATTTATTTTTGAAAGATAGAGCACGGGTCGGGGAGGGGCAGAAAGAGGGGGAGACACAGAATCCCAAGCAGGCTCCAGGCTCTGAGCTGTCAGCACAGAGCCTGACGTGGGGCCCGAACCCATGAGCCATGGGATCATGACCTGAGCTGAAGTCAGATGCTTAACCAACTGAGCCCCTATTTACAATTTTAAAAACAGTATTTATAAGTGAGTTTTGTGTGTACTTTTTAAAAAAATTCATTTAGACAAGATTTGATAAGGGGTTATACTAGGCTTATAAAATTTTCTCATGCTTAAGATTCTAGAATGTAACAATTATCGACAGCCTCTCTTGAAGATTTGCTAGAAAATTTCCACGCTATTGTCCATCTGGGTCCAAAATTTGGATGAATAAGACCTTTGGCGACCCCTTTCCTATCCCTTAGAGTTAGTGGGTCTATTCGGGTTTTCCATTTCTTACTGAGTCAATTTTAGGAATTTATATTTTATTCTAAAAGTACATTTCATTTTCATTTTTAAACTCTCACATCAAGTTGTGCTTAACATTCTCGGGGCACCTGGCTGGCTCAGTTGGAGGAGCATGCAACTCTTGATCTCGGGGTCATAAATTCAATCCCCATGTTGGGTATACAGATTACTAAAATAAATTTATGAGGCGCCTGGGTGGCTCAGTGTGCTGAACGTCTGACTGTTGATTTAGGCTCAGGTCATGATCTCGCAGTTCGTGAGGTCGAGCCCCATGTTGGGCTTGGCACTGACATGGCAGAGCCTGCTTGGGATTCTCTCTCTCTCTCTCTCTCTCTCTCTCTTTCTCTCTCTCTCACTGTCTCTCTGCCCCTCCCCTGCTTGTGTGCACTCTCCCTCTCTCTCTCAAAATAAATAAACCTTAAAAAATAATTACTAAGTAAATAAAATTAAGAAAGAAAAAAACGGTACCTAACATTCTCTTCTCTGAGTATCTACTCCTGAGTAGAAAGCAGTATTCATCTGAAAGCAGAATTCCCAGACTCTAGGTGGCCCCTCCAATGTCCTCTCCAATCTCACCACAAACATGAATCTCCTTTTGGGACACACTTCCCGTTACTGGAAGCAACGCTCCTCTCATTTCCTGCTCCATTTTCTTTTGTGTTCCTGAATCTTTTCATGTGACTCTTTTCATCTTTACCCACAAGAGTCTGTTTTTATCCAGTGTCAGGAGTTTCATGGGCTGATCAAAGACCAGGATTTTCTGTTCTAATCTTCTAGCCTCAAAGGAAAGTCATACTTTCTCTGGGTTATTTGCCAGATTTAGAGGATGAGCTGGGAGTGAAGAGAAGGGCTGGGCGCCCAGCTGGGGTAGGGGACGGGAGGCTAGCCTCTTCCCTATGGCACAGAGGGCTCTCCAAGATCTCACCTGCCTGCGCTCTCTCCAAGGCCCCTCCTGTTAGAATATCTTGGCAATAAGGAGCCGGCAGCTCTCAGGCCACATCTGCTTTGTCGCCTCTTACCTGCTTGTCAGCCCTGCCCCATCTGCCCGGGACGCCCTTGTGGTGCTTCTTGACTTGACAGGTGCTTCCTTGAGTTTTCACTTTACAATTATTTAAGCTATACATTTATGTTTTGTGCACTTTTCTGTATATGTATTATATTTCACAATGAAAAGGGTTTAAAAAGAATCTACATATTTTTATATTATACTTTTTTTTTTCCTGAAAGAGTATACTAGCTTTGGAGGTGAGTGGGTAATTTTAATACAGTTCCATATTTAAATAAATTATGATTTTCCAAAGCCTGGAAAATGACCAGGTAGCAGGGAAACCCCAGGCTGATCCCAGATGACCAGAGACACTCTCGCAGTCTTGGCTGCGTCCAGAGATATTTCAACACGCATCTGTCTCCTTCCTGGACCACAGACAACCACGCCTTTGACCTGCTGCCTTCTACCCTCATTGCAGACTGTCAATCAGGGTTTTGGGCCTCAGGACCTGATCTTTGCCAGATCTGGCTCTTCAAGGCTTTCTAAGGATCTCAAAGAGCAACAGGACGTTTTTAAAAAAACAAAACAAACAAAACTTCAAACACAATGAATTCTTTTTTTTTTTTTAAGTTTTTATTTATTGGGGCGCCTGGGTGGCTCAGTCAGTTAAGTGTCCGACTTCGCCTCAGATCATGATCTCACCGTTGGTGGGTTCAAGCCCCATGTCAGGCTCTGTGCTGACAGCTCAGAGTGTGGAGCCTGCTTCAGATTCTGTGCCTCCTTCTCTCTCTTCCCTTCCCCCCACTCGTGCTCACTCGCTCTTTCTCCTTCAAAAATAAACAAACATTAAAAAAAATTTGTATTTTAAGTTTTTATTTATTTTGAAGGAGAGAGAGAGAGAGGGAGGGAGAGAGTGTGAGCAGGGGAGGGGCAGAGAGAGAGAGAGAGAGGGAGAGAGAGAATTCCAGGCAGGCTCTGCACTGTCAGCACAGAGCCCAACGTAGGGCTTGAACTCATCAACCGTGAGATCATGACCTGAGCCGAAACCAAGAGCCAGACGCTCAATCGGGCTACCTAGGTGCCCCAAACACAATGAGTTCTAGTTCAATTTCCCTTAAAGAAAAGAAACAAGAGTCCTTTCCAGGGTAGAGATTGAAAAGGAAGGAAGCTAGTCCTGTTTTGAGAGTGGCATAACATATATTTATTGAGCAGTTGTGGTAAATAAGTTAATGAGTGCAGTGGTGCCCATGTCTTTTAACTTGGCTAGGCCAGCAGAAGCGAGAGCAAAGGCCTAGCAACTGGGTTGAATGACAGAGAGGCCACTGGTGATTGGAGGTCCAAGCAGCAAGTATAATGTTGATGACACAAGCTTCTCTGCGCGTGGGTGGTGGGAACACAGCAGAATCCAGGCCCTGCAAGGGTTTGGGGGAAGAAGGAAACATGGTAGAGCAAAGAGCCCGTGGTAAGGATCCGTGCAGGAGAGCAGGAAGTGGGGGAGATAAGAAAACGGGCCCACATACAAGAACGGGGGGAGGCAAGAGGAAGAAAATCAGGGCTCAGTTACTGAAATCATCGCTCACTTTCCCTCTCATCTGTGGCACAGAGAGCAAAGAGAAAAAACGTTCGTGTGTAGCTTTGCTGGGACACCGACAGCTAGATTCCTTTCACCCAGGGCCAACACAGACCTTAGGACCCCGGGCAGTCCTAGGAGAGCGGTTCAGCTTCTCAGGGACAAGCAGGCTGTGCAGACTGACCCACTCTGACCTTTGTCCCATTTGCTAGAGAATGAGGAATCCTGATTGCAGAAGAGAAAGTGAAAAAGCAGAGAAGCAGCATGAGTTTATAATAGGACCCCCCTGCCCCCCGCCAAACTCAGGGAGTTGATGATGCCAAGTGCCTCTGAAAGTGGAGTTGAGGTCAAGCATACATGAATGGATTGGCTAAAACGTCTAGTTAAAAATTAGACTTTATGTGTTTATGAAAATACAACAAGCTTTTGATTTGTGTACTTTTATGTATGCTATACTTCAATAAAAAGTGAAAAATAAAATGAGTTAAACCCGACCTCTCCTCCCCAACTCTAAGAAACAGGGCAAAGATCACTCCAATACCCTTGCAGAAATCTGGAAGCTTGCTCTTTGCAGAGGGTTTGTGAAATCAGGGTTTTTGACCGAGAGGCTGGGAGATACCATTTACAGGTGAGGTGAGAGCAGCATACTGAGAACAGGGAGTTAAGTAAGTAAAAGTCTACAGACCGAACGTCGAGACTCCCAACTCTTGTTGCCAACTTTGTTCTGAGGCACTGGTGGCCAGCCCTGTCTGGGAAAGACCAGCCTCAAGGAAAGATCGAAAGTTACTGACCACGAGTATTCCCCAATGAATGGTCCCTGCAGAAGGTCCCACAGCCAACAAGGCCCTTCCCCAGGCACAGAAGCTGCACTGGGTTTTGTATCCTGCCTCTGTAACATGAGCTGACAGTCATGGATCACCTGAGAGATAGACACTGAAGTGAAGAAATAGAAAAAGCAACCTAGAGAAAAGAAAGGCATGCAGGGAGAAGGAAACTCCGAAAACAAACCATGAATATCCTCAAAGACATTCATTCATTCATTCAACAAATCTTTTCACTCAACAAAGACTACCAGTGCCCCTTGTGCCAAGCATGGTTCTGAGGTGCTGAGAACATCAGTGAACAAAACAGGTGTTTGCCCTTCTCAGTGGCGTGGGGTGAGGGAGTGGAACAGGACAGAAAGCAATGAAGAACACACACAATAAGTAAAATTAAATAGTGAGCTAGAAAGTGACAATTGCTATGGGTAGCATAGAGTCGGGCAGGAGAAGGGAGCCCGGGAGTGCTGATGCTGTAGGCAGGGGTGGGATGCGAGTGTGGGCAGGTTGCAGTATTATCATGGAGGCCAAGGCATGCCTTACCGAGAAGATGCAATCTGGGCAAAACCTTGAAGGAGTGAGGGATTCTGGGCAGAAGGAATAGGTAAGGCCAAGGTGCCAAGGTGGGAACACTGAGGAGGCTGGTATGGCTGGAACAGAGTGAGCAGGAGGTGGAACAGCCCATGACAGGGAGGCCAGGGGGAGGAGAGATCATGTCAGACCACATCAGCCACTACAGGGACACAGGATTTTTCTGTGAGTCAGATGCAGAGCCACCGAGGTATTTTGAGAGGAATGACATGATAGGACATATTTTCAAAGGACCATTCTGACTGCCATGCTGATAAGTGAATCTTTATGTCTTTTTTTTTTTTTTCTTAAATAAGATCTATACCCAACGTGGGGCTTGAACCCACAACCCCAAGGTCAAGAGTCGCATGCTCTACTGACTAAGTCAGCCAGGTGCCCTGACTCATTCACCTGATTCAGGTGTCCAGAATGTTTATGTTGCTAATATATTGAGATAAGAAAAGATGTTATGACCACAAAATAAAATTTTGTTGCCATAAAAAGAACACCCAGAACACTGAAGAAAGTCTTTGGACATTAAAACCACGATAGCAAAAAAACAGAAGGTATGACAAAAGAGTTGGAAGATAGAGCTAAGTAAACCTTCCATAAAGGATATCAAAAAGACAAACTATGGAAAAAAGGCAAAAATGTGAAAAATAGGAGAGAAAAGGTAAGGACCAATGGCTAAAGAAACAATCCCAGAAACAGAAAACAGAGGCCTTTGAGTGAAGGAGCTTATCAAAGAAATTGATTTCAGAAAATCCCCTAACACTAAAACATGTGAGCTTCCAGAGTGCCTGTGCTGGAGAAAAACAGGCCATCAACAAGACATGTCATTGTGAAATGTCAGAACACTGAATGCCATCCTACAGGCATCCGGGGAGAAAAACAGTAACAAAAGGAAGAACCGAGAATCGGAGAGGCACCAGACATCTCCACAGAAGTCACATGAGAAGTCACATTGCAGTCACATCCTTACCTCTGGGGGACAATAAGCAGGCAGAGAACAGGGCAGCAGGCTCCGGAGAGAGTTCAAGATGACACGGATAGAATTCCAGGGGATGCACATGGAAATGGTGGGATCAAATGGCTTGAATTAGTGACAGTTACGTAGAAAGTAAACAAACAACAGGATTGTTAACTCCAGGGAAAACTAAAGGTTGTGCCAGAGGGGAGAAGTAAGTCATAATACGTGTCCTGGCTAAGCTGCAAATAGGGTTTATATATTCTTAGTCATGTCAACATTTAATGTTGATCCGATCTGAGTCACGCCATTATGCAGAGGAAAGGGACGACTGCAAGGATGTGAGTATGATGGGAGACAAGGAGGGAACAGAGCAAAATCTCCATTTTCTACCAGATAAAGTCAATTGATTAGGCCTAGTACTGAAAAATTGCGAAGGGGTAATATAAACACTTTTTGTTGAACTCTCAAAGTCAATACAAAGAGATTCAGGCGGAAGAACAGAAGGAGGGTGGTTTGTCCCTTGGAGGACGAGGCAGAAGGGGTTGCTTAGAACTGCTGATTTTCATAACGAGCCTGGTGTAACTATTTAACTTCGTAAGATATGTGCGCTGATCGTTTTGAGAAAAAGAAAACAAAATTTGAAAAGAAAACTCCATAGCTTCTCATTCCTTAGCTGGTCACAACCTAGTCCCACTCAATCTAGGCAACCTAATCCCCACTCTCCCAGTGCCCTGCCTGGACACAGCACACCCATTGCCAGTTGGGGTTCAGCCCAAGTTCCTTCCCACCTGCCCGGGGTCTAGCTCAAGTCCCGTCTCCACCAGGCCCTTCAGAGCCTGCTGAACCTCCTTTCCTTTCTAATCCACTTAGCAGAGCAACACTTTTCTAAATTAGCATGTATTAATATTACTTATTACATTTGGTTAGCTAGATCAGGTATGGATCTCTTCTCCCTAAGTAAGTTGCAAACTTCTGGAGGAAGTCCACGATTCTTTTTTTGATGCCTGGCAAATGTCTACAGTAGGTGCCCAAAAAACATTCCATGAATCAACTTAAAAGTATTCAGGGGGTGCCTGGGTGGCTCAGTTGATTAAGCATCTGACTCTTGATTTCAGCTCAGGTCATGATCTTGCAGTTCGTGAGTTCGAGTCTCACACTGGGCTCTGCGCTGACAGTGCTGAACCTGCACAGGATTCTCTCTTTCTCCCTCTCTCTCTCTGCCCACCACCCCCCCCCCCTCCCTGCCTCTATCTCTCTCTCAAAATCAACTTTTAAAAAAAGTAGAATTCAAGGTGAATTAACAGACAGATTTAAAACAAAGTCTGGAGATAAAATAAGATTAGATTAAGGCTGGGACTGAAAACAGAGCTGCCTTCTAAGCTTTGTGGTCTACTTTTTTTGGTTAATGTTTCCAAGTTGACTTGTTTTAATAAGGAGATATTTTGCTCCCAATGTACTCTCAGGTTTCAAGTTTTGGTGACCCGGGCCTTGGAAAGTAAATGCAATCTGCTCTGCCCCAAACCTATGTGACTCTAGAGACTTTGTGCCTGCCTTGTTCTTCTACATTGCAAGACCCCGATCTCTGTGCTTTGAGAAGTTAACTTTTTTTAGGGCCAATCGATGAGATAAGACTGGAGGAGAGAGACTCCCCGGCCCCTTGCTGGAGGCGGGGCATAAACACCGGGAGAGCAATACAGAGGAAGACCATCTTGAGTCAATGTTCAGAATGAGCAGGAGTCCTTGATCTTGGGCCAGCATCATTCCGTGCTCTTTTGGTGTCACTGTGGCTGCCCTCCGCCATTAAATGGGGAAATACTTGGCATTATTCTGACATGCCCAAGAAGGGGAAACTTGGAACTCTCAGCAAGTACCCTGTCAATATGTTCTTAAGTCTTAAAAGGCTCACATCATGGCTCAGGGGACAGGAGCCTGCAGTTATATCCAGAGACGTGACTCAGCCCCAGCTCCTCATGGTTACAACTCTTGCCCGGTGCCAGTCACCTTCCCAACTCTGCCAGGCCACAAACCCTGCTAGCAGTGTTGGTGATTCCACCGTTGTCACCTTTTCAGTTGGGGGGGGGGGGGGAATGGTCCCGAGGGTGCTGGTCTAAGTGCAAACTCTGTGGATACTAATCCCAGGGAAAACCCTCTCAAAAGATGAGCACGTGAGCCAGGACTGGAGCATTTTCTAGCTGGCTCTTCTCCAGTTAGTGAGAGGGATGAAAGAATGGAGGCACTGGAGACCCACCCAGCCAGGGAGGAAAGCCAGCACCTCCAGTGTTCAGGGTAAACTAAGCCACCAGGCCTGGCTTCCATTGAAACTGCCAGAAAACAGATCCTGCCTCTCACGGGGTCCTAAATTACACTACCTCTGGAACACTAGAGTGTGCTTCCCCTCCTGCCATGGCCCTTCCCCATCTGCGGGACTTCCATTTTGATTTCTCACAGCTCACACAAAGGATCTTCACAAAACCTTCTTGCGTCGTGTCCAGGCCATTTCTAGGAAACTTCCTCAAGACACCGGGAGTTACTGTTTCAGCTGGAGAGTAATGGTGGATCAAGGAGAAGGAGCTACAAATTCTGGGTGCCCCCCCCCCCTCAGCCATTGGTGCTAAGGGGAGGTCTAGCCCCAAAGGGAGGAAACAGATTAGGAGGCACAGGGCACCAAATCATTGCTTCTCAGGCACTGACACGCAGTGCACCCCCTGAACGTCTTGTTTAAATGCAGGTTTGGATTTGGCAGGGGTGGGGCAGGCCCAAGCTTCTGCATATCTAACTCCTGGTCCACAGGCCACACTTTGAATAGCAAGGGGCAAGACTGAGGAGGGACAGTGGAGAGGGAGGTGAAACTAGGGACCACGGGAAGAAAGGCGAGGGAAGGCCAAGCTCCAGGGTGACACGGTCCGATGGCACTACAGCTGCACCACCTCTGGTCTCCAGGGCCCTCTCTGCAGGGCCTTCCTGGGCAGGGCCTCCGTTGGCCGCACTGCGGTGCTTTGGTCCTTTCCCTTTGCCTCTCGTTCCACGGGACTGGAGCACACAGCCTCCCAGCTGCATGCTGGAGAGGGGCCAGGGTCCGGAGACCTCGTCACACCTCCGGTTCCGTCAGGGGAGCCCTGCCTCAGCTGGGGCTGACCACCACGCCAGCTCTGCCCAACGCCAGCCAGGGCAGTTCGGCCACGGAACAGAAGATTCTTCAGGTTGGCCCCAGGGATACGGATGGGCTTTCTCCCCTCCCGAGCCTCACCCCAGGCACTGCTCCCTGAAGCCAAAGGGGTGATTGTCTTCACCTTCTCATACCGCAGCCTCCATTTACTGAGTGCTTACTACGTGCCAGACTCTGGTTGAAGCCCCCTCCCACATTAACCTAATCTTCACAACTACCCTAGGAGACAGGACTTGGTTTATCCCCCACTAGATAAGGACACTGAAGCTCGAGACGTAATTTGTCCAATAGCTCCCAGCTAACAGGATTCGGTCTACCCCTCCTACCCTTGGCATTAAACCATAATGTGAGGCCAGGAGCCTGTGGGACTCTAGGAGAGAGGCCTCAGGATAGTTTAGAGGACACAAGACAACCCAGGTGAGTTTAGTTTAGGGCACTTGGAAGGTCAGCAGAAAGTCAAAACTGTTATTGTCCCCCTACCAGCTTCCCTCATTGCACCAGGAACAGCAGGCTCTTCTGTGCCAGCTGGCAGGGGACACGGCAGGACCCTGGAGGGAACACAGGATGCCTGGGAACTGGGTTCAATGGCCTGAGCAGAGGGTGCCAGGCGGAGACTCGGCTCACCAGGCGGCACCCAATCTTTCTGAAGAGCAGCTGGCCTGCCAGGCAGCCGATGGGAGGGTCATTTGGGAACGTCTGAGTCAAACGGTACCAGCCCAACTGTCCACACCTCAGAGGAGCGGCACATAGCATCCTGATGTGCAAATGCGCTCTCAACGTTGGTTCTCCATTTATTTTATTTTGTTAATGTTTTTTTAATGCTTATTTACTTTTGAGAGAGAGACAGAGTGCGAGAGGCAGAAGGGCAGAGGGGGAAGTCACAGAATCCAAAGTGGGCTCCAGGCTCTGAGCTGTCAGCACAGAGCCTGACGCGGGGCTCGAACTCACGGAGTGTAAGATCATGACCTGAGCTGAAGTCAAACACTTGAGTCACCCAGGTGCCCCGTGGTTCTCCATTTAATAAACCAAAGTGCCCACAAACACTGGGCTGGACTTGGTGGGTCCCTAAGACACTCTCAGCCTTTAGTGAAGAAAATTAACAGGTTGGGTATAAAGGTAACCAAGCAACGGTGGGGACTTTGGTGAACTGGAGAACGCTGCTCAGATGAAGCTGCTTTACTACCTTGCTGCAGTTGGTTGGGGCCTCTCATAAGGAAGAACAATCTGTTGATTTTTCAAGAAGAGCCCCAAAGCAAGGTAGTGTGAACCTTCCCATTTTTGAAAACAAAACGCAGGCCAACACCTGCGGCCACTAGTTTGCAACCTCTGCTCCGCTGCCTCCACCGTCTAACAAACCCTGGCAGAAAGCAAGCAGTCAATATGCGTCTGCCACGTGCCCAGGTGAAGCTCATCCAGAGGCAATGGGTCTGAACCTGCATTAGACGTAGAACAGCTGATCCAATCGGGGAGGATTTTTAGCCTTGGAAGTGACTAAAGAGAGAGGCCTAACAGTTGTTGCAGATAAGAAAATCCTCATAAAGCTAGAGCACATGGTTTGGCCAACACTGTAAGCGGGGAGACGGGGAGAGGAAGGCTGCTTTCGTAAAGTGTACAATTGACCTCGGTCCCCACTGCTGCTGTCTATAGCTCTGCCCACCCCCCATACCCCACTTCTTTACTTGTCCAGGCCTTGAAGGCATCTATCTGGCTTTCACACTTGGTAAGGGGAATTCAGACTTTGCCTTCATAGGAGTACCAAATGTCCAACCTATTAGCTAAGAACATTATCCAACGCAAGTGTTTTTTCCAAGGATTAAAATGAAACAGAGTATGTAATAAAAGTGCTTGGCACAACATCTGGCAAAGTGTTCAAGAAACATTCATATTGGGGCGCCTGGGTGGTGCAGTCGGTTAAGCATCCGACTTCAGCCAGGTCACAATCTCGCGGTTCGGGAGTTCGAGCCCCGCGTCGGGCTCTGGGCTGATGGCTCAGAGCCTGGAGCCTGTTTCCGATTCTGTGTCTCCCTCTCTCTCTGCCTCTCCCCCGTTCATGCTCTGTCTCTCTGTGTCCCCAAAATAAATAAACGTTGAAAAAAAAAATTTAAGAAACATTCATATTATGAAGGTTTAGATGTTTTCTTTTTTATGAGATTTTTTTTAATGTTTATTTATTTCCGAGACAGAGAGAGACAGCATGAGTGGGGGAGGGGCAGAGAGAGAGGGAGACACAGAATCTGAAACAGGCTCCAGGCTCTGAACTGTCAGCACAGAGCCTGATGCGGGGCTCGAACTCACAAACCGTGAGATCATGACCTGAGCTGAAGTCGGTCGCTCAACCGACTGAACCACCCAGGCGCCCCGATGTTTTCTTTTTTAACTTTGAGAGAGTGAGCGCGCAAATGAGGGAGCACAAGCGAGGGGAGAGAATCCTAAACAGGCTCCGTGCTGTCAGCACAGAGCCTGACTTGGGGCTCGATCTCATGAACCTGACCTGAGCCAAAGATCATGACCTGAGCCAAAGTCGGACATGAACTGAATGAGCCACCCAGGCGCCCCTAGTGTAGATTTTTTAAAAGAGCATGGCTGATCTCCATGGATATGGAAATAACTGCCAAACAAAGTAAGTGGGGGGGGGGGGGGGGGAGCAGGTGGGGGGGAGGAAATTATAGACCTATACAACGGGAACTTGACTTTTAAAAAAGGATATGTACGTTCATGTGCTTAGAACACTTCTGGAAAGGTGTGTTAGACAACCTTACAGACTGAGTCTGGGGAACAAATATTTACCTTCTACCACAAAATGCTTAGTTCTCATTTTATACCCTTCTGTTCCATTTTGAGTGTTTTCCCCTTACTAGCAGCATCATTGCCCTTATTAAAAGGACCAAATAATTTGGTCTGCCCAAAACCTTCTGGTCTGAGCTTTGCTTTGCAAACAGTTCCCAGGATAAAGTGTAATAGATCTCAAAGTCTCCAGTGTCAAGGCCCAGGAACTTCAATTAGAGTACTGGGCTCCCCAGCCTCCTCTCCTATTACCAAATGCATCTAACTTTGGAGGCTGCTTCAGGCCACCCCTGCTTTGTCCGTTTTCTGTGCCCTAGGTTTTTTTTTCTTCTTCCTTCCCCATGTGCACTTTGCTCTGTGGATAGTATCACCTAGCTTTTAGATACTGTTCCAACAGTGACTACCCACTTTCTGTCTCTGGCCTAGTCTCCCTCCTGAACTCCAGATCCATGCTTTGCAATTGCATATTCAACAGTTCCATGTGGATGGAAAGTACACATGTAAAATTGAACACATCCCAAACTGAATTCATCTTCCCCAATAGACCTGTTCCACCCACAGCCCTCCAAATCTGTTGATGGCACTTCCAGGCTGCTAGTCACCCACGTTCATAAGCTTATGGTAAAAGGACAACTGAGCAGCAGTCCGACCCACAATGCCAGTTATCTAAAAATGAAGATGGCCCTGGGTACTGGGATCAAAAATATATAATCACTGAACTAAAGGGTATTATGCTAAGCAAAATCAGTCAGAGAAAGGCAAATATCAGATGATTTCACTCATGTAGGATTTAAGAAAAAAAACAGATGAAGATGGGGGAAGGGGAAAATAAGATAAAGACAGACAGGGAGGCAAACCGTAAGAGACTCTTAAATATAGAGAACAAACTGAGGGTTGCTGGAGGGGAGGTAGTTGGGGGGATGGGCTAAATGGGTGATGGCCATTAAGGAGGGTACTTGCTGGGATGAGCACTGGTTGTTATATATAAGTGATGAATCACTAAATTTTACACGTGAAAGAAAGAAAGAAAGAAAGAAAGAAAGAAAGAAAGAAAGAAAAAAGGGGGACATACAATCATTAAACTGTTTTCTGAAGTAAGGGGTGCCTGGGTGGCTCCGTCAGTTGGGTGTCAGACTTCAGCTCAGGTCATGATCTCAAGGCTGGTGGGTCTGAGCCCTGCGTCAGGCTCTGTGCTGACAGCTCAGAGCCTGGAGCCTGCTTTGGATTCTGGGTCTCCCTTTCTCTCTGCCCCTCCCCTGGTTGCACTCACTGTCTCTTTCTCAGGAAATAAACATTAAAAACAATTTTTTTTTAAATGTTTTCTGAAATACACTTAAAAGTAACATGTTTTAAGTCTAGGATTTAGATATTGGCATTTTAATTTCTTTTGATTATGTCACTTTTTGCAAGCTAGGAAACAGAATCAAACTAAGGCAGTCTATAGTCCTCTAGGGATCCAGGTCGAGTCTTGGGATCTTCAGCAGAATGATATCATAATATAAGGTGCTAACAACAGGCTTATAATCTCTAAATGATAACCACTTATCTGTACCTCTTCCTTAGGAAACAGCCAAAAGTTCAGTCCTTAAAGGCATGGTATACAGAACACCTTGATCTACAAAGAACAGAATGACCCAAATGATATGCTGGCCAGCTTACTGGTAGGCCAAATCAGAGCTAAGGATGGATGAACAGAGCAAGTGTCTACCTTTTGGAAACTTGATCTGAGATTTTAAAAAGTCCTGGCTGCTGCTAATAAGAAACCAAGTAAAACTGCACCCACGCTGACACTTGATTTTGCCAAGATCTTCCACTAGAACACAAAGTTAGAGATGAGTGTAGGGATAAGATACTTCAATGTTTTCAAAATAAATTACTAGTAACAGGAAGTCTGAGACACTGAATTCTTAAAAGGAAATTCTTCTAAAAAGGATGGTAGCAGTAACTCTTCCCACTACAGAATAACCTCCTGCTTTCCCACACCACGAACACTGCCACCCTTCCAAGATACATATTCGTGTGGGCAAACTTGTCAGCTTTTGCTAGGGCCAGGAGACGAAAAACAGAGCATGCCCTAATTAGTTAATTGGTAACTGTAAGCTCAGTTGACATCCTGAGGATGGACCCATAAAATCTGGCCATTCTTTTGTTGAACGTCTGCAACTTGCAGAATTCTTTAGCCCTTAACCACAGTTTCTGCTCAGTATCTTAAAGCTGGTCTCAGTCCCATCTGTGACTTCTCCTCAGGGTTGAGGGCAGGTGCTAGTCATCAAAATCTGGAATGTCATCGTAGGAGTAACCCCGGTAGCCTTTGGATGCATAGTAGGCGATGCGCAGGTGGTAAAATCCTGGCAGGAACACCAGGATGCCAATGATCAGGACGGGAACGGCCCGGTCTGCCCCCTGGTGGCAGAAGGAGGCAAACACATTAGCACCACACAAATCGTAAATTTTAAATAAAGCCATGGGTTCAATCCACATATCAGTATTTTACTCTTCAGGATATTTCCTTTGGGTAGAATACCCAAATATACCAAAGGGAACAGGTTTACATCTCTTTTCCTCCTTATTATAAAATGTAGAAAAACTGCAAAGCACTAAATATTATAAAGAAAGAACTTATTTCTAGTTCTCCATTCTAGTTTTTAGTTGTAAACACACCATACCCTGTGCCCTATTTTCACAAGCAATTGCCAAAATATTATGAAAAGCTCTTCATTGGGAGATATGCAAAACGGTGAAAACAGTCAGAAGGTACAAACTTCCAGTTACAAAATAAGTAAGTTCTGGAGATGCAATGTAGAGCATGTGATCACAATTAACAATACTGTGTTTTATGTTAGAAAGTTGCTGACACAGATCTTAAAAGTTCTTATCACAAAAAAAAACCTGTAACTATGTGTGGTGATGATTATCTCCCAATCTATACATATATTGAATCATGTCGTACACCTGAAGCTGATACATTATATGTCAACTAATGGTGTCTATCATTCCACTGTAATGGATACACCGCAATTTTACTCAACCACACCTCTCTCTCTCTCTCTCTCTCTCACACACACACACACACACACACACGGCCGACTGTACAGAATACCACAATAAACTTCATCTGCATTTTTCAGAGTATTTCTTTAGTGTATATTCCCATGAGCACAATTCCCAGGTCAAAGAGGAAGGAATGATGTTTAGTCTCTTTATCAGCAGGGCTTCAAATATTTGGGGAGTTCCCTGAAGGCAAGGACTTTGTTCATCCCTGTATTCCCAGCTGCACCCAACATATAAGTGTACTGAATGAATCCACCTTTATAAAACTGCTCTGTGTCTTGTCTTTATGTATAGTTTTAAACGTTTATACAGTTAAACCTATCCTCTTTTTCTTTTGTGATTTTTCCCATTATTTGTAGGCTTTCCCTCATCTAAAGATTTAAACCCAATCTAAAAATCTCATTTAAACAGGGCTACTTACACAATGTACACTGATAGGTTAGCTACTCTGTATAATTTCGGTTGCTTCATTCAAAAACAGCAACAGGAGTATTTACCTCCTATGGTTACAGAAAAACGAGAGGAGGTAATACATGTAAGGTAAGCAGCCTCAGCTGCACACAATGACTCAACAAGCTTAAAACCCAGGAAGGAAAAAAACAAAACAAAACAAGAAAAGAGAAGTTGAAGGGGCTCTCTCAGGCCAAAGATGGGACTATGTGAACATCAACACAACACAATTGATATACTTGGTGCTACTTTTGTTTTCTTGTTTTTCCTGCTTCTTTTATCTTTTGCAGGATATTGACTGTACATCCCTAAAAGGACATATCCTAAGGATTAAAAGAATTACAAAGAAAACTTACATCGCATTCAGCCTTTTTTTTACTTAGCATTAACATTCACACTTATTTTAAAGCTATTATATGTGTAACATACACTAAGCTAAGGAAGGCAAGATATCGCGATCATCAGGACAGGCATACATATAAAAATCAAAGAAATTGAGTTCAACTCTGATCTTAAATTTTTTACTTGAAATTGTCGTCTAAAAAGTATCTATTTCCTGGGGCGCCTGGGTGGCTCAGTCAGTCAAGCGTCTGACTTCGGCTCAGGAACTCGCAGTTCCTGAGTTCAAGCCCTATGCCGGGCTCTGCTGTCAGCGTGGAGCCTGCTTGGGATCCTCAGTCTCCCTCTCTTCTGCCCCTCTCCCATGTGTACTCAGGCTCGCTCTCTCTCTCTCTCAAATACAAATAAACACGAAAAAAAAAGGTATCACGGTGCCTGGGTGGCTCGGTCGATTAAGCATCTGATTTCAGCTCAGGTCATGACCTGAGTTTGAGAGTTTGAGCCACACTGGGCTCAGTGCTGATACCTCAGAGTATGGAGCCTGCCTCAGATTCTGTGTCTCCCTCTCTCTCTGCCCCTGCCCCATTTGCATTCTGCCTCTCTCTCAAAAATAAACATTGGGGCGACTGGGTGGCTCAGTCGGTTAAGCATCCGAATTCGGCTCAGGTCATGATCTCATGGTTCGTGGGTTCAAGCCCCACATTGGGCTCTGTGCTTACAGCTCAGAGCCTGGAGCCTGTTTCAGATTCTGTGTCTCCCTCTTTCTCTGACCCTCCCTGTTCATGCTCTCTCTGTCTCAAAAATAAATGAATGTTAAAAAAAATAATAATAATTAAAAAGAATAAATAAACATTGAAAAATTTTTTTAAAAAATCTATTTCCTAATTCTGTCACTGAAAAGGCCCAGAAACTATGAAAACCAAAGCATGAGTACCATTAATGACCAATTTGTGACCTCTCTAAATGTACCTCCTATAAAGAAACCAGGGCTCCTCAGAGAACTGGTTGTTTATTAGTTGGGGGACAGGCAATGTACAGATGGGCCTAGGATAACCTGCTGTGCCAGAAAGCAAAAAAGCTATTAAAGACTACGTGGGTCAGGTTTAAAAGACACAAGAGTAACACACAGAGGTCCTACTGGCAAAATACGGGACAGTTTAGATATTAAAAAGAATAGGGACTAGGACTGAGACAAATATGTAAAAAACATGAGTTTTATAATGATTCTAACCATTTGATCACCTATTGACCTTGCAAGGTATGTTTTTATAAAAGTTGTGAAAGAGGAATAAACATTCTTCCTACCTTCACTACACATATTATATTCTGGGGTAATCAGATAGATTTGAAAAGTTCTTTATAGCAGAATTTCAGCTGATAAATGCAGAAAATGACCGAACTGGATTCATTAGTATAAAGGGTGATGGAGAAGTTTATAATAAATGAATTAGGCTGAAGACATTCAAACACAACAATTTATCTTAACAGCAACTGAAAATCAGGATAACCATTATGTGCTTCCTAATGCAACGCAATGGTTCTCAAAATGAGGTTGATGCAATACCAGCAATACTGGGAACTTGTTAGAAATGCAGATTCTGACAACCTACCTACAGAACTGGAATCTCTGGGAGTGGAACCAAGGAATCCATGTGTTAACAAGTCTGCCAGTTGATTCTGATTAACACTGAAGTTTCAGAACCAATCTGCCATAGTAAATACACAGCACCTCCTTACAAAATAGTCTTCCTCAAACAAAACTAAACACGAATCTGTGTACACAAACCCCAAAAGCTAACAAAAATATGAAGAAGAACAAGGTCAAAGATAATAAGATAGCGCCCTTGGATTTATGTAAAAACTGTTACAGATGTATACTGAAGATGCACACTCAGGAATACCAGCAAAATGTGGGGTGCCTGGTTGGCTCAGTCAGTTAAGACTTCAACTCTTGATTTCAGCTTAGGTCATGATCTCATGATTCACGAGATCGAGCCCCAGGTTGGGCTCTGTGCAGACAGTGTGGAGCCTGCTTGCGATCCTCTCTCTTTTCCTCTCTATCCGCTCCTTCCCCACTTTCTCTCTTGCTCTCCCTCTCTCGAAATAAATGAATAAACTTGAAAAAGAAACCAAACCCATTTTTACCCTTACTTACAAAGCAGTCTTTTGAAAAACCACACAAGGCAAACAAATTATCCAAGGTAAAATGATATTTGCTGCATGTGGATCTCACCTGCAATCTCAAATTTTATAATTAAACTGATACTGCATGTTGCAATGAAAGTTAACTGAAGGCACAGTCTTGAAGTGAAGTGTTCAAACGCAGATTGCAGCAAGTAAGCATCTGGTGGCCATTTAATAATTTTAAATAGATTAAGAACCAAAAGCAGATCAGATACATTTATTTTTCTTTAATTTTAGAGAGAGAGAGAGCACACAAGGAAGGGAGAAGGGCAGAGACGGGGGGAGAGGGAGAGAGAGGAGGAGGGAGAGAGGGAGAGGAGGGAGAGAGGGAGAGACAGAGAAGGACAGAGAGAGAGAGAGAGAGAGAGAGAGAGAGAGAGAATGAATCTTAAGCAGGCTCCATGCTCATTGTAGAGCCTGACTGGGGCTTGATCTCACAAATCATGAGACCATGACCTGAGGTGAAATCAAGAGTCAGCTGCTTAACCAACTGAGCCACCCAGGCACTCCAGATACATTTTTTAAAAGCCACATGCAGGGGCTCAGGTCATGATCCCAGGATCATGGGATCAAGCCCTGAATCGGGCTCTGTGCTGAGTATGAGTGTGGAGCCTGCTTATGATTCTGTCTCCTTCTGCCCCTCCCCCTTGCTGTCTCCAAAAAAAAAAAAAAAAAAAAAAAGCCACATGCAGCCACTTTATTGCAACATGCTATTCCTCATTTCTCTAATGCCCACAGTTTCAGCTCTTGACTATGTTCCCTCTGCAGAGTAATAGGACCATCATCCCCTGGCCTGGTGCGTGTTGAAGAACAGACATAGGGGCGCCTGGGTGGCTCAGTCGGTTAAGCGTCTGACTTCAGCTCTGGTCACGATCTCGCGATCCGTGAGTTCGAGACCCGCATCAGGCTCTGGGCTCATGGCTCAGAGCCTGGAGCCTGCTTCCTATTCTGTGTCTCCCTCTCTCTCTGCCCCTCCCCAATTCATGCTCTGTCTCTCTCTGTCTCAAAAATAAATAAACGTTAAAAAAGAAAAAAATGAAGAACAGACAACCCGGAGCATCTGGCTCTTGGTTTCAGCTCAGATCAGGGGTTTGTGAGTTCAAGCCGTGCATCGGGCTCTGTCAATACAGGCTCAGTATTGACAGTGCGGAGCCTGCTTGGAATTCTCTCTCTCCCTCGCTCTCTGCCCCTCCCCTACTCACACACACGCTCTCTCAAAGTAAATAAATAAATTCTTAAAAAAAAAAGTAGACATAACTTATGATCACTATTACTTCAGAACAACCTGGACACTCTGTATTAGTGTTTGTATGTAGCCTGAGAGAAAGAAACACCAAATATCACTTTAGGTTTTGAAGATAAAATACTGAATCGTAACAGGAACTCCAACCAAACCCAGTGTAAGAAGGATAAGACTCATGAGTCGCAAGTCCTGGCTTGGTCAGTGGCCCCAGACCTATACAAGCCTCACTGCTTCTCCCCAAACCCTGGCATGCAAAATTATAATAACACATTCTACTCCAGTTACAGCCTTTATCCATCAGGAGTCCTCAATGCCAGGCTTGGCTTTGCTGTCCCAAATTATGACAGTCGGAAAACTGCCCAACATCTCAAAGGGAAAATTTGCCTACCTGCTCCCACCCACCTCATAGAAACCGTGGGACAAGCTTGTTGTTGCTCAAAACAAAGATACACGTGTTTTGTGGTCAGAGAACAAAATCTAGAAGAAAATAGTTTTCTTCTTACCGCTGGAATCTGCTGTACTAGATATGAATATAAAACAGAGCCCAGACTCACACTTTAAAGATTTTACGGCACATTCCCACAAATGCTTCTGCTTACCCCTTTGCTGATATAGCCTGCCAACAGGAGGGAGCCTATGATAATGAGAAAAGCGCCAATCAAAAACAGCACCGTAGCAAGTGCAATGGCCTTATATGGGATCTTAGGAGGGCTCTTCTTAAACTGGAAGAGAAACAAAAAAAGGCAGAGCATTATGAAAACACCAGGACTCAGACACTGTAAAACAGGGAAGATAATAAGAACCAATCTGGATGCTTTGTGTGCCTTGAAGGAAGTCCTACTACTCAGTACAGCTCTGGGACAGAAAGGAAAGGGACAAGCAGGAGGTGTTATTGCTCTAACAGTCACTCAAAGGAATCCCGGCAAAATGTTACTCTTTCTACTTCTAATCTCATTCCACATACCATTCACTGTACCATAAGAAAATATTTTCTTACAAAAACAAAAGACACTTCATGGTCATTCACTGGTTAGACATAGGTTTATTAGATGCCTGGCACATGGAAGGCTGTACTAATCTACAGGGATTGGAGAGTGAACATCATGCTCTGGAGAAGTTAAAAAAAAAAAGAAAAAAAAGTAATGTCTGGCATTCAAAGTTAAGTCAGCATATAGTCAAAAGGTTTTAAAAATAGCTTTTTCTCAAGCATTACTTGCCTGCCCCATGAAGTAACCTGACTTGTATTTAATAAGTTTGATTCAAAGTTAAGATCAGAGAAAAGCTTTCTAAGGTGTGCCTCATCTGACCTAACTGGCTGGAAGCTTCCCAGATGTATACTTTAAAACAAAACAAAACAAAACAAAACAAAAAAAAACAAAACAAAACAAAACAAAATCTCTCTCCTCCAAGTGTGGGTCCAAAGAATGCCAAGAATAATTGATTTTTTTATATTTAAAGGGATGGGTTCCTGCTACTTCCTCCTTGGCCCTGGTCCCACCTAAGGTATTCTGAGGGGAAGTGGACAAAAGAAGATGTTACACCATTAAGTATTTTATAAACAACGATCAGGGTAGGATACAAACTTAATAAATATTCTGTTTTACTTAGTTTGCCACAAAAAATACCTTTAATAAATTGGATCTCATGACATCAGGAAAGAAGGAAGATTCCCACAATCTGCTGGCTTTAGCAGTGAGTTTCTCCCTTAAAAGATGAACTGGCTTTGACTAAAGTGTAAATGAACCAATGACATAGTCCTTAGAAAAATTCTACTTAACAAAACATAATCTGAGTATTTTCCAGATACACTAGATAAAATTTGCAACTACTGGGCTCTGGTGTCATGTGTCACAACTAAAAATTCTTAGAAATGAACAATATTTATATTGGTTTGAAACTGCTCTACTAAGGTCCTTCCTTCTGCAAACTATGGCTGAAAGGATCTCAGGGCTTAGTTTCTTTCTTGCTGCTCCTTCTAATCCCCAAGGGCTTAGCAAAACCTCCACCTGCAAGGCCTTCCTGCTAACTCAACAGAAACAGAGCCAGCTGGTCTGATCAGCTCCCTTCTGCATTTACCTGAAGGTCAATGTAGCCATCGTCTGTGCTGGAGAGCCTTGAGTATTTCACTTTACTACTGGGGATTCCAGTAGCCAGGTTGGTACGAGACGGCATCATAACACACTGACACAGCTACAGTCTGAAAACAAAGAAAACTGTTATTGTCTGCAAATGACAACACTGTGTTACGTATACTGGATATACCGGCGTTTGGGGCTGTGATGTCACACAAAGCAACTGGCAATTTCTGCTCCGCTGCACTTAAAATCTGATATTCCTTTGACAAAGTGAAAACATTCTCATTATGCATCTACTTTGGTTTGTCCTGGTGGAATGAGAGCCAAGACATTTACCAAGAAGCAGACCTCATGTTTACCTTGTCACCAATGTCCCCCTGACTCCTAATTTTTCCAAATTCACAGAGAGTAGGTGGAAGAGTGGTGACTTCAATCTAAATCTGACACCAAAGTCCACATTTTCAGTCATTCTGCTATTGTACTGCCTGGCCCTGTCCCTGCTTCAGGAAAAAGCAAGAGGAGCATATATTCTAGGGATACTCCTATTTGCCAGGAAGGGAGAGAGGGTGGAATGTGGAATATGGAATACACTCACATTAGCATTTTGCTGATTCCCCCTGATGGGTATCATTCTTTTTTTTTTTTTTTAAGTTTATTTATTTTGAGAAGGGGGACACAGTGCATGTACAAGTGAGGGAGGGGCAGAGAGAGAGAGGGAGAGAGAGAGAGAGACTCCCAAGCAGGCTCCGCATTGTCCGCACAGAGCCGACTTTGGGGCTGAACTTACAAACCATGAGATCATGACCTGAGCTGAAGTCCACGTTTAACCCAATGGGCCACCCAGGAGCCCCGGATATTATTCTTTTAATGCAAAGATCTGTAGAGCTTCTTGTAAATGTGGCTATCAGCACTATGGGTTCTGGTTATCAGCACTGTACCAGTGCCTTCTGATTTGCCTGTCTTTCTGCCCCACCCCTAGCACTAAAAGTAGTGATTTCATTTTCCAAATTACTTCTCTAGCTCCCTGAAACAAACAAAAACTTGTTTTTTTCCAAAATATTCAAAACCAACTTCAGTAATGAAATGACTATTTTGTCACTAGTTTAAGAGATAGCAGATAAGATTAAAAACAATGACACTTTAATTGGAAAACGTCTGTAATTTGTGCACTTTTCCTCCATAAAATCAAATTTATATGAATAAAACAAGTAAATCTATTTTGACTGTGAAGCTATTTCTAAAGGGGAAATGTATCTGTAAAAAGAGAAAGCGAAGTATTTCACAATAAGGGCAACAACAACAAAAAACCCCCAGAAACCATAAAGACTTTGCATTCCTCTGGTATGACACTTTGCAAATAACCATCATCATTATAATAATATCAATTAATAATTACCCAGTGTTGGTTAGGTGCCAAGTACTATTCTGAGTGCTTTCTATATACTTAATCCCAAATTTTTTTTTTTTAATTTTTTTTTTTTCAACGTTTATTTATTTTTGGGACAGAGAGAGACAGAGCATGAACGGGGGAGGGGCAGAGAGAGAGGGAGACACAGAATCAGAAACAGGCTCCAGGCTCTGAGCCATCAGCCCAGAGCCTGACGTGGGGCTCAAACTCACGGACCGCGAGATCGTGACCTGGCTGAAGTCGGACGCTTAACCGACTGCGCCACCCAGGCGCCCCCTTAATCCCAAATATTGATGATCTGTTTTAAGAGGTCCACAGTCAACCTAAAACAACCAGCATTATGATGGAATTGGTGGCGCTAACTGCAAATGTCACTTTTTAACAATTACATACCAGTGCAGAAATCAAGTACTGATACAAGTATGCTAATTTATATGCTTTTCTAAAATGAGCTCACAAAGTTTCAAGTGTTGCGATCCCGATTACACGAAAACCTAAACTTAATTCTATGAAATTTAAAGTCCAAACTACGGGTTTGGGGTGGGGGTTGAGGGCATTTAATCACCTCTGATTTGTATTGTCTTCTTGAAAAAAGTTTACGTACTCTGCCAATACCTATTCATACACCTGCATCGAAACATAAAAGAGAGCAGGAAGCGAGGAAGAGGGACACGAATGCTCACTGATGCAAAGGGTAAGAGGAAGGAAAAACGTAACCCGAGGCTTTCAAAGTACCAGTTCAAGTTCCCAACAGGCTCTTTTTAACGGGCTGCACCGAGACCCCCAACCTCCGTCAGCATCCGAAGGCTGCGAGACTTGAAAAGCACCAGCAAAGCCCTTTGCGCAGTGCCTGGCACTACGCACATCCACACACGCTACCTTCCTGCCCGTCTCCAGACCTAGGCGGGAGGAGAACTAAAAGCCGACGCGAATTTAGACGGTGAACACACAAAACCGGTTTCTGGAAAGAGGCCGGCCGTGGCCGCGGCGGGCGAACGCTGCACACCCAGGGCGCGAAGCTAGGTTTCGGCGGGGAGCGCAGTCTCGGCCCCACCGAGCGCCTGAGGGGGGGCGTTTTCTGCTCCCGTCCCGCCGCACGCACGCCTTACCGGAGCGTCGCGCCAGGCCGCCCGCGCGCCGACAGCTCGCTCACGGTTGGCAGCGGAGGCGCCCGAGGCCTCATGGCACGCCTCACCCAACGGCCACCCGCCCCTCCCGTCCAGCTCGGCGGCGGAAGTGGCGCGACGAGAGGCTGCGCGCCGGAAGTAGCGTCACCGAGAGCGACGCCTTCTCATCCCAAGCTCGGGAACGTCCCGCGTTAGCTTTACGCTGGTGGGGGTGTGCTGCAGGCGGAACTCTCCGGCGGCAAGTACCTCTCTGTGGGTTAGCGGCAGTCGCTGCGGCCTGGGCTTGCTGCTGGCCACCTCCACAGGGTTGTGCGGGTGCCTAGGGTGACCGGCCGCCTGGGTCACAGTCAGACCCGGGTAAGCAGGCTACGTGTTTCTTTCCGTGATCCCTCGGGCGGTGGTGGTGGCGCCCCCGGCAGACGAAAGCCGAGCCGGTGAGGCACCGGATAACCGGAACTGTTTGGTCTCCTATCCACTGCCCAGGGCTGCGGGTCTTCCTTCAGGGCGCGTAGCGGTCTTGCTAGTCTAGTCAGTACCCCAACACTACTCGAGTGCCCCCACATTCTTGTGCTTCAGTTTCCCTCTCCTCGCCTATCAGGTCTTGCCCAGGTAAGAAGCCCGCCGACAAGGGACATTTTGCAGCACATGAAGCTTTTCAAAGGTCAGATTTATTAAAGTATAATTTACATACAATAAAGTACAATTGGAGGAGTTTGACAAGTGCATAGGCTTGGAATCATCACCACATTCTAGATAAGTTAGTTACATCACTCCCAACTCCCATCAGGCCCCTTTTCCGTCTTCTTCCCCACCCCCCAGGCACACAGAAGGTAATGAACAGTAACCTACTGGACTGTGAGTTCTTCCAGGTATTACACCAAAGATATCAGTCATTTAAACCGCCAAGCCCAAAATACGCCGGGAAAAAGGACTTTAGTGAAACAATTCTCAATATGTAGAATGCCAGTTTGTGGCCTTGTGGCACCATTAGTAGGTACATTTCAACAGTCTGTTTCGCAAGTGCTGGGATTAAGTCCCCCAAAAGGCTACTTATACTAGAAAAATTATTTTTGCACAAACACACTCCTTGGGCCTTAACTCATATCTACTAAATCTTTCAAGATTCTTTCAAAAGGCTCCATAGGCTAAAGAAACACTGCCCTATAGCACTGCTAGTCTTCTAAAGCACACACGGCTTTGGGTTCATAAAGCTTCTTAAAGTGTTAGTTTTGCTAACAAAATTGGCAAAATAACTAAATATATAGGATTTGGTCTATACTTCTGTTCATTTCTTGAGTTAAAGGTAGAAGAATACCAAAGTAATTTTGACAAATAAATCCTCTCCCCCCAAATATCTTGTCAGCTACTGTACTTGGAATACTTTTATTGCTGTATCAATGTATTATTTATCAGGCTCCCCTGGACTGAAAAAATAAACACATTTCTAGAAAACAGTAGCTTGAAGTGAATTCCCTAGGATACCTGCAACAGTCATGGTCCAAATGAAGGCACTGTCTTGTGATGTTTGAAATTCAAATAACGTTTATTTAAATTGAAAAAATTAAAACTGCATTTATAGTCAAAACCCTTTTGTTATGAAAATCATGGGTATTTCTAGGTTAAGGCAGAGATATTTCTAGGTTAACAAGACCAGATTTGACTTTGGACTTTATTCTTTAAACAAATTGTAAAGAATGGAGGAAAAAATAGGTTATTTACATAAAATATCTACATATGTACTGAGAGGTACAGATTTGGTGACAGAAGAGACTTAAGTACATGCTGGCATCTCAGAAGCAGTTCTCGAAGAGCTTAATTTTATTTTCTTGGATTTTAAGAATGCCTAAGATCCTTCTTCATCCTCGATCTTGGGAGCCAAATAGTACTTTAAATGTCCCATATCTGCAATTTTATACTCTACAACTGAAAGAAGACAGGAACATAGTTAATTATTGGGAAGGACTACATATACTACCTACAAAACAAGGTACCTTGTTTTACCTACAAAAAAACTTATCTTACCAAGGGGTACATCTGCAGACATACTGAGTGTTACTGTAGGAGAGAGTGGAGTGGCTTTTGTAAAGAAGTTCAGGTATCTCAGTGCAAAAGTTAGCTGAACAGGCTCATTCATCTCTATGGTAACCTAAGAGAAAACAAAAGATTAATCCTATTGAAAAACATCAAGAAAAATTGCACGCATGTTTAGAATATACATTTAAAAACAAACCAAAACCAAAACTTTAAAAAAAAATTTTTTTTTAACATTTATTTATTTTTGAGACAGAGAGAGAGAAAGCATGAACAGGGGAGGGTCAGAAAAAGAGGGAGACACAGAATCTGAAACAGGCTCCAGGCTCTGAGCTGTCAGCACAGAGCCCGATGCAGGGCTCGAACCCGCGGACAGTGAGATCATGACCTGAGCCAAAGTCCGATGCCCAACCAACTGAGCCACCCAGGCACCCCCAAAACTTTTTTTTTTTTAATGTTGATTTATTTTTGAGAGAGAGAGTGAGAATGAGCAGGGGAGGGGCAGAGAGAGAGGGAGACAGAATCAGAAGCAGGCTCCAGGCTCTAAGCTGTCAGCACAGAGCCCGACTTGGGGCTTGAACTCACAACCCAAGAGATCATGACCTGAGCCAAAGTCAGATGCTCAACCGGCTGAGCCACCCAGGTGCCCCCAAAACCAAAACTTTTATTGGTTACTTTGGAGAGTGGTATGAAACTAATTTTGAAGACTGATAAATAAAGCAAAAGAATCAAGTATTTAGTCTGCCTTTCTCATATTAACTGTACCTCAGGTAATCCAATTATGTGTTAAGAGAAAGCTGCTCTTCATGGGAATATTTCTAATAAATGAAGAATGGAATGTGTTAATACATTACAACCCTAATGACAAGGATTCTAAACACTACTAGAAGGAGGCACACCACCATCTATAAAGTATTCTTACTCCCAAACACTGAATATCAAGCCTCTAGAGCTGGATCTACCAGTTTATAGGAAATACAGGTTAGAGGAGCATATTAATTGACATAAGGGATACAATGGGCAAAATCCAGAGTTTGGGGAAACTCAATGACAAAGGACTTGCTTCAACAAATTGTAATGGGGGGGGGGGGTGCACAGAGACTGAATGGAGAACCGACAGATTAAAATAAATTTGAGGGCCCATCAACCAAACTATAATGTGTACAGCCTATTAAAATCTTGATTCAAACAAACTTCTAGGGGCACCTGGATGGCTCAATTGGTTAAGTGGTCGACTCTTGATTTCAGCTTGATCTCACAGTTCAAGAGATAGAGCTGATGTACTGAACATGGATGGATCCTGCTTGGGATTCCACCCCCCCCCCACCTTTCCCCCACACCACACACTTTCTGGCATGCTTGCACTCTCAAAACAAACACACACACACACACACACACACACACACACACACACCCTGAAATAATCAAGGAAATAGGAAACACTGAAAAATTCCTTAATATCAAAGAATGTCATAAAATGTTTATGCTTCAGATATAAAAAATATTTATAGAAGAACTAATGTTTGAGATTAAAACAAAAAAAATCCAGATTGGCAGGGGAGTTATTAATTCAGAATTAGCCCCTGGACTTTTGTTAGTAATAGTTTTAAGTCTTCATTTAAACTTGAGTTTTACCTTCATTTAAACTGAAGGTTGACTACTCATGCAAGGGACTAGAAAATAATATCTAATAGTTACTATAAACTTACATTGTCAGACACTGTGTTAACCACTTTGAATATGTTACCATATTTAATCCTAATAATCCTACGGAGATTTCTAGAACCTTCGATGGTCCTTTCATTTACAGAGTTAACTGATGCTTTGGTTCAAAGGCTAGCAAGTTTTTTTTAGTAAATTACAAAATATTAGTTTATAAATACTCTAAGGATCTTAAAAAAGCACCCAATTTATAGGAAAACCTTAATTTAAGGATATTTAGTAATTAGAGTGTTATTGCTAAATGGGGGGAGTTCTCTAGGCCCCCTATTGGGCCTTCCATGCAGAAAGTTAATATAAAGATCACATAAAGAGCTCCTAAAAGGTAAATTTTTACCTCCAAGTAGATACTTCTGTTGATTTACAATTACCTTGTTATAGACTGAATGTTTGTGTGCCCCCCCTCCTCATTCATGTTAAAACCAAATCACCAATGTGTTGGAACTTGGAGGTGGGGCCTTTAGGAGGTGCTTTGTGCTAGTACCCTCATATAAGAGGCCAGCTCCTCTGACCCTTCCGTGAACCAAGAAGCAGGTCCTCACCAGACACTGAATCTGCCAGTTTCCCAGCCTCCAGAACTGTGAGAAATCAATTTCAGTTGTTTATAAGCCATTGTCAATGTATTTGCTATAGCAGCCCAAACCGACTAATGTTAAGCAGGGTTATAATTCTCTTCAAAGTATTTTGTTTACTTAAAAACTTACAGCTTCCTCCTCTTTATCGACATTACTTGTTTGTGACAACTTAATATTTCCATTTCCTAGTTCTCCACTTGCAGAAAACTTCACTCCATCTTTTGCACAGGAAATTACAACAGCATCTCCAATATGACTGAGATCTCGGCATATACGTGCAAATTCACCAGAAGGCATCTTTACTACACAGCTATACTCTTGTTCCTATTAAAAAAACAAACAAACAAACTTAAAGGTCAGTTGCTGGAAATTAAAGATTTGGCATCCTCACTTTCTGAAGACTCAGCATGTAGACAAGAATTCAGAATTTAAGATTTCCTGATTACTTTGAAATATCACTCATTGTGTGATTTCTTAACACTCTAACACTCAAAAAAATAAATGCAGATATAAAACAAGTATATAGTAAGAATAATCATAAGAAAACTAAAATTAGAGTTTAGATCTGTAATAATAAATGCGCTATCCAGGGAAAAGAGCCTCCCCTAATCACCCTCCAAGGCTAAATCAAGAGGGCATTAGCCCATGACATATAAACAATGATGGATGTTGTAAGCAGGCCCAACTACTTTCCAAAACAAGACAAAAAATATTAAGCATTTTAAACATCCCAACATCTCTTCTCTCTTTTGATTTTGATAAACCTAACCTTAATGAATTTGTTAGTATAGCCTTAAAGTATACTCTTTAAAATAGGGGGGTGGTGCAGGGGCACCTGGATCACCCAGTTGGTAACCGTCTGACTTCAGCTCAGGTGATAATCTTATGGTTCCTGAGCTTGAGCCCCACATCAAGCTCACTGCGGTCAGCCAGTCAGCACAGAGCCCACTTCGGTTCCTCTACCCAACCCAGCCCCTCCCCTGCTTTCTCTCTCAAAAAAAAAAAATAAAATATTTTTTAAAAAGTCTTTAAAAAAGGGGGGACAGGTGCTTGGGTGGCTCAGCTGGTTAACTGTCCCACTTTGGCTCATGGGGTTCTTTCCTTCTCTCTCTGTCCCGCGCCCCCATTTTCTCTCTCTCAAATTAAATAAACTTAAAAAAAAAAAAAAGCACGGAGGTTAATGCAAATATTCATTTAGCGGGAATGAAATGATCCATTTTAGAGTACTGTAGTTTAATGAAATTACAAATGACTAAGTACTAAAAACCCCACTTTGGAACATGTATCAGCAGACATAGTTGTTGGGAACTGGGCTTTAAATTGTATTAACATATATAACTATCATGACTTGTGTACAGTTCACTCAGAAAATTTCATACTCACTGGAATTCCAAGTTGTTCAACATCTAAATCCATTAACTTCATTTCATAGTCTGAAACCTTTTCTTGGTCTACCGAAAGAAAGCAGATTGAAGAAAAGCATGTAAGTTTATAGCAGTGATGTAAAGTTTTACAAACATTACCTTAAATTTCTCACAACTTTGAGAAATACTTAACACTGCATTTAAGTTTCCTCTAACTTTGTAGAAGAGTATGACTTACTTGGAGCTTCGAATACAAGTGCCAGGGTGTCTGCATTATCTTCCGCCCTTAGTGTAATGATGTCTTCATTGCCAGCACATTTTAGTATTTTGGACATGCTAGAGCACAGAAGACACAGGATTTAAAACTGACACCACGTTCTCAAGATCGTTAATTTCTGACGCAATTAAAACAAGGAGTTGCCATTTATACCCATTAGGCCGTCCAGCCATTTTGGAGTGCAATTTGGCAGTATTTATACTTTAACAAGCACACACCCTACCAGTAGCAATTTCAATTCTGGATATAAACAAAAGAGCAGTATTTCATGAACTGCAAATCCTTTTGGTAGGTGAAGCAAATTATTGGGTCGTTACGATCATTAAAAATCTAACATACCCATTAAAACACACTGCATGTAGTCCGGGTATTTCTCATAAGCCTTAAGATTTAAACATGGTTATGTACTAGACAGGTAGCGACCAAAAAGTTGCAAGCCACTGCCCTGGAGAAATTTTAAGTCCAGAAACTTAGGGTGCTCACTGAAACTTTGTAAGAATAAAAGACCGGAACCAACCGATTGTCCCTAGGTAGAGTGACAGAACTAGGGCACGCTCTAAGTCAATCAAGCCATAGATTTCTCATCCAAGGCCGCCAGGACCAAATGGCCAAAGAACTGTGCAAGTCTCTTCCTGCCACCGCAGAGAAGCCGTCATTTTCCCGCCACCACCCGCTTTGTGACTTTGGCGCGGAAAGAGCCGGTTCGCGCTGCTGCCAGCGCGGGCTTTCCGAACCGCGCGCTCTGCTAGATCCCGCCCCTCGGTGTCGCAGGCCAATGAGATGGCGCAGATGGTCCATGTGGGCCAATGAAGGTCCGACTCACGCAGGCGCTCCCGCCAAGAGCAGGAGATGGGGGTGCACCAGAGCCCGGCTCTCGGCAACCCCAGGGCTCACCTGGTGAGGTTCACACCCATGGCCAAGTTGCGATCGCAGCGGTATGTGTCGAAGCCCTCGGAACGCAGGGTGAGCTGCACCAGGGAGACATGGGAGGAGTCCATGCTCTGCAGGTTTACGCCGCTCGAGCTTATGTCCCAGCAGGCCTCGTTGATGAGATCCTTAAGTGCCTCCAACACCTTCTTCAGGATGGAGCCCTGGACCAGGCGCGCCTCGAACATGGTGGCAGAGTCGCAACGACGCGGCTACAGGAGAAAATAAGGAGGAAGTTGTAGCCTGCTTGGGCGTCACAGGGTAAGAGCGAGCCTGCAAACGCACAAGCGAAAGCCCGAGACCCAGGAAGATAACAACCAGCCTGCTGCGCCAGCAACCGTTTAATACAGCCGCGTCTGCGAGCGCGCGGTCTCCGCCTCGGCGCCCGTATGGACACGTCACCACGCTGCTCCGCCCACTGCCCGGGCGGAGAGACTCCAGGGCCAATAGTGCCCCAAGTCTGCAGGTAGCCCGCCCTCCCCGAACACCCATTGGAGGATTGGGTGCGGGGTCGGGGCAGGAGCGCGGCTCCTCCACCTCCTCTAGAACCACTTGCGTTTTTTGCTCTGTTCTGGAAACTCGGACGCTTGGCTAGTGTAGGCCTCTGTGAAGGCCAGGCCCAATTCGGGGGTGGGGGGTGGGCTTTGAGTTAGTTTTATGTTGCCTCCTCGACCTCCCGCTTCAGGAGTAGAAAGAATTTAGCCGCGAAAGTGAAAGCAAGACGCAAATCCAGCCTACCAGGAGTAAAGGGCGCCTTGCAGCCTGAGGAATTACAGTTGTTTTAAATGTGCATTTTATTTTTGCTATTATCGAGGTGATGTGCTCCTAAAAGTCAGTAAAGAGGTATACAGTTATGACTACAAAATCATCTCGCTCCCCCCGCCCCGTACACACGCACACCAAGCTCGTGTCGTTTACTGTATACAACTTTTCTAAGCTTTTTTTTTCTCTACAAATACACATTTTTAAAAAACAAAAGTGGATTCATACAGGAAACTTCTGCAATGTACTTGGTAAGATAGATTTAATTTTATGCCACGAACATCTTTATATCAGCATTTCTTAAAAAGATGGCATAATATCCTATGCATGTAACCTAATTTACCAATTTCTTGTAATTACAAACACCTTTGAGCATTTAGCTGATTTTTATGAGATCGACTCCTTGAAGTAGCATACACATTAAAGTTTTGATAAATGTTACTAAATTGACCACTGAAAGACTGCAGTTTACCTTCCAACCAAGACTGTGAGCATGCTCATTTCTCCATATTTTCCTAACAGTGGATATTAGCAATCTTGTTTTTGAAGTCTATGCTCATTTTTGTGAAAATTCCAATTTCCAAATTAAAAATTTGTTATAGAGTGGACATCTTTCATATATATTTCTTGACCATTGTATGTTTATATCTTTTCTATTAAACTCTTTTTCCTGGGGCACCTGGGTGGCTCAGTGGGTTAAGCGTCTGACTTTAGCTCAGGTCCTAATGTCAGAGTTTGTGGGTTTGAACCCTACCTGGGCTCGCGTGCTGAGCGCTCAGAGCCTGTGCCTGGAGCTGTTGCAGATTCTGCCTCTCCCTCTCCCTCCCTCCCCTCCCCTGCTTGTTTTCTCTCTCTCTTTCAAAAATAAATAAATATTTTAAAAAATAAGTTCTTTTTCCTATTGATTACAGGGACCGCTTTATATATTAATCATTTCCCCATTTCATATATTCTCCCCCATTTTGTCATGTTTCTTTTGCTTTGCTTATAGCATTTCTCTTTAGTTGTGTTTGCTATCTTGGTCTGTAGAATATTTTTCTACTACATATCTTGATGTGGATTTAGTTTTATTTATGCTGTCCAGGGAGTTTTGTGTCCTGAATCAGAAGATTTATGTATTGCATCATATCTAGAACATTCTCAACTCTTAGGGCTTCACATATTGCCTTTCCCTACACTATTCTCTCCCTCTGGCAATTCTATTGGATGAATCTATTTCATGGAAAGTAAGATACCTCGAAGTATAATGCACCATTATTTTGTGTAGCACAAGAAAAAAATATAAAATGTTAAATGGTCACACAATACTTTATCATTTAGAATTTCTATTTTGCAATTGTTGAAAGAAATTTTAGTTTCTTTAAAATATTTGTGTTGTATATTACTCCGTGCATACATAAAAATACAAAATAAATTAAGACATTCTTAGTATTTCTCCACATTTAGTTTCTCACAGTTGCTAATACTGCTGTTTTTCCATATGCTAGCATACTCTGTTATCACAGGTGGTGATGACGCAGCATTCTCAAGAGTGCTACTCTCTGGTCTCTGGAATCTCTTTCAAGTCTCTGCCACCCGTTTGTAAATTAAAGAAAAAATGTTTTAAAGTTTTTAATATATATATATTTAAATTTTTTTTTAATGTTTATTTTGGAGAGAGACAGAGACAGAATGCAAGTGGGTTAGGGGCAGAGAGAGGAAGACACAGAATCTGAAGCAGGCCTCGGGCTCCGAGCTGTCAGCACAGAGCCGGACGTGGGGCTGGAACTCACCAGCTGTGAGATCATGACCTGAGCCAAAGTTGGTGCTCAACCGACTGAGCCACCCAGGTGCCCCAATATATATATATTTTAATGTTTCTTTATTTTTGAGAGAGCACGCACGTAGGTGAGCATGCGTGGGAGAGGGGCAGAGAGAGAGAGGGTGACAGAGGATTCCAGGCAGGCTCTGTGCTGATAGCGGAGAGCTTGATGTGGGGCTCAAACTCAAGAACCACAAGATCATGACCTGAGCCAAAGTCAGATGCTTAACCAACTGAGCCACTCAGGCACCCCATAAAAATGTTTAAGTCAATTTATTTAAAGTAAAACAAATAAGGAAACAGTTCACCCATTTCTCCCACCCCCACCCCCGCCCTCTAGCAACCACCAATCTGTTCTCTATTTGTGAGCTTGGTTTTGTTTTTGTTTTAGGTTCCATGCAGAGATCATATGGTATTTGTCTTTCTCTGTCTGACTTATTCACTTAGCATAAAAGCCCTCAAGATCCAACCATACTGTTGCAAACGGCAAGATTCCATTCTTTTCTATGGGTGAATAATATTCCATTGTGTAAATACACATATATATGTATCATAATTTCTATATAAATTCATCAATGAATACTTAGGTTGTCTCCATCTTTTCAAATTAATATTTTCATTTTCTTTGGATTAATATCCAGAAGTGGACTTGCTAGATTATATGGTAGTTCTATTTATATTTTTTATTATTTTTTAATATTTATATTTTGAGAGAGAGACACAGGGAGACAGAGACATAGTGCGAGCAGGGGAGGGGCAGGAAGAGAGGGAGACAGTATCTGAAGCAGGCTCCAGGCTCTGAGCTGTCAGTGGAGCTTGAACCTACGAGCCATGAGATCATGACCTGTGCCAAAGTCAGACACTTAACCGACTAAGCCACCCAGGTACCCCTGGCAATTCTATTTTTAATATTTTGAGGAACGCCCATACTGTTTTCCATTGTGGCTGCACCAATTTACATTCTCTCCAACAATGTGCAAGGGTTCCTTTTATTCATATCCTTGCCAATACTTGTTATTTTTTCTTTTTGATAATAGGTGTGAGATGATATCTCATTGTAGTTTTGATTTGCATTTCCCTGATGGTTAATGATGTTGAGCATCTTTTCATATGCCTGTTGGCCATCTGTATGTCTTCTTTGGGAAAATGTCTATTCAGATTTTCTGCCCAATTTTTAAATTGGATTGTTTTTGCTATTGAGTTGTGTAAGATAGTCCCTTATCTGTTACATGATTTGCAAGTATTTTCTCCCATTCAGTAGGTTGCCTTTTCATTTTTTTGATGGTTTCGCATTTGTAAATTTTGATACTGGCACCTTCTTGCTTTATGTATGATCAACTATTCTTTTGCATATATTTTAATATCAAAACGTAATGGTTTCATTCATTTGTATTTTCCTTTCTTATTCTGTTTGCAAAATGGGGAATTCTTTGCAAAATGGGGAATGTGTTCCCTCCAGGAACTCGGCTACTCTGTTTCTTTGCCTTTTGCTTACATAATAACATTTTGGTTTAATGCCAGATCTAAGTGTAATGGATTTGAAGGCATTTTAAATGGCAATTAAATTCCACCCATGTCGCACCCACAGTGCAGGTGATCAGTTGAAATGAAGACCTATGAATGACTATGATCTGTGGTCAGAGAAGGCCCTCCAAGGTAGTAGAATTTTACACAAAATCTAGCTGTTTGGAGAGTAGAAGAAAGAGTATATTCGGCTGGGACGCCTGGGTGGCTAAGCGACTTCAGCTCAGGTCATAATCTTGGGGTTTGTGGGTTTGAGGCCCCCGTTGGGCTCTGTGCTGACAGCTCAGAACCTGGAGCTTGCTTCAGATTCTGTGTCTCCCTCTCTCTCTGCCCTTCCCCCACTCACACACACACACTCTCTCTCTCTCTCTCTCTCAAAAAATAAACATTAAAAAAAAAAAAGCATTCTAGGCTGAAAGAATAGTACGTTGAAAAAGGACAGCATACTTAGAAGATGTTCACATAGTAGTTTGTTTTAGAATTCAAAGATTTTTTTTTTTATGGGCAATTTCCCCCAGTTTTATTGAGATATAATTGACATATAATAGAACTCAAAGATTGATATGTCTAGAACACATTGAGAAAAGGGGAGTGTGGTACAAGATGAAGCTGCAAAGGGAAGCAGAAATGAGAGCTTGGAGACTTTGCAAGTGCAAGGGAAAATTATCAGAAGGTCACTGACAAGATCTAATTTGTTTTTAGAGGATCACTTCAACATCTGGTAAAGATGCTATTCCAATCAGCGAGAGAAACAATGTATTGATTATCAAACTCATTAAATGTCTAGGAAATAATAAAGCTATAGACTCTTCCTAATAACTCTTCACCAAAATAGATTCCAAAATAAATAGATTAAAGAATTAAAATTCAAATGAATGGAGGTGCCTGTCTGGTGAGTTGGTACAGCATGTGACTCCTGACCTCAGGGTTGTAAAGTCTGAGCCCCACATTGGGTGTAGAGATTACTTAAAAATAAAATCTAAAAAAAAAAAAAAAAAAAAAAATTCAAATAAATGTAAACCCAGAAAGATGTGTAGAAGTCTTCTGGTGATTATTTATGAGACCCTGCTATGGGTTTCTAAATATAAAAGGAAAAACCTCATAAAACATAAGAAATGGCTACATAAATTTAAAAACAATTTTTTTAAATGTTTATTTATTTTTGAGACATAGAGAGACAGAGCATGAGTGGGAGAGGGGCAGAGAGAGAGAGGGAGACACAAAATCTGAAGCAGGCCCCAGGCTCCGAGCTGTCAGCAGAGCCCGATGCGGGACTTGAACTCATGGATCATGAGATCATGACCTGAGCCGAAGTCAGATGCTTAACCAACTGAGCCCCCCATGTGCCCCCTTTTTAAAAAAATTTTTTAATGTTTGTAATGTTTTTTTTTAATTTTTTAAAATGTTTTTTTAAAACATAAGTTTTAGGGGCACCTGGGTGGCGCAGTCGGTTAAGCGTCCGACTTCAGCCAGGTCACGATCTCTCGGTCCGTGAGTTCGAGCCCCGCGTCGGGCTCTGGGCTGATGGCTCAGAGCCTGGAGCCTGTTTCTGATTCTGTGTCTCCCTCTCTCTCTGCCCCTCCCCCGTTCATGCTCTGTCTCTCTCTGTCCCAAAAATAAATAAACGTTGAAAAAAAAATTTTTTTTAAATAAAAAAAAAACATAAGTTTTAAAAACTTCAGTATGCGTGAGAGCACTGTGGTTGGTTAGCACATTTTAAGTTCCACGCAGAGAACCTAATTCAAACTTTTCACTTTTCAAGAGAAAAGGTGACTTTATCAATCTAAACAAAAGCCGAAGTAGGTAGTTTCCAGTGTCCAAGTCTCAGTCTTAGTAAGTGTATGGAAAAAATGGTTACCCACATTAATAAACAAAGAAAAGTAAATTAAAGGGAGACAGAATTATAACCTACCAATTAATGAAAATTGTGTTAATATTTGTTGATAGGAAGAAATCAAGGAAGTGGGAACTTTCATGCATTGAAAATAGGAGTATAAATGGTTTACTTTTTCTCGTAGGAATTAGGTAATGTGTACAGAAAGCCTTCAAATTTTATTTATTCTTTGACACACAAATTCAAACTCCAGGATTTTTTCCTAAAGAAGTAATGGGGGTACTTACCAAGATGAAGCATGTTTATTTCTTGTAGAACTATTAAAAATTCCTCTGAGGGGTGCCTGGGTGGCTCAGTAGGTTGAACATCAGACATGGGCTCAGGTCATGATATCACATTGATGAGTTTGAGCCCCACATCTGGCTTTGCGCTATGGGGAGCCTGCTTCCGATTCTGTCTCCCTCTCTCTCTGCCCGTCCCCTGCTCACTCTCGCTCAAAAATAAACAAACATTAAAAACAAATTATAAAAAAAAATTCCTCTGAAAGTGGAAATAACCTTGAGGTCTAACAAAATACGGTTAAGTAACAAAATGCTGTTATGGTAAATCTGTAAGAATACTAAACGGTCTTTGAAATACCATTCTCAAAGGGCATATAATGATAAAGAGAAAAGTCAGATTATGAAATGGTATAAATAGTAGTATTCCAATTTTCTAAAATTGTTATATCGAGGTATAAGTGCACAGAAAATAGAATGAAAATGCAATAATGTAAATGATAACAATAATTATGTGTGGCTGGTGATACCATAAATGATTGTAATGTTTTCCATTATATTTTTCTGCATTTTCCATTTTATTTTTCTGCATTCTTCATCAGATATGTATTGTTGATCAGAAAATGTTAATGAATGTTGGGAGAGAAAAATGCTGTAAACTATTTTATATAATTTCTGGCAAATTTCTTTACAAGGTGGTATCATGTATGAGTGATTCTCGATTCTAGCTGCCCATTAGAAACACCTGGGGAGCTTAACAACAACAAAAAAGCTTATTTCCTCTAGGCTCCATCTCAGAGATTCTTATTTAGTTGGTCCAGGGTGGGTCCTCCATTAGTACCTTTTAGAAGCTCTCCAGGTAATTCTAATAAATAATGAGGCCTGAGTAGTACTGTCTCTCACCATGTGTGATCAATAGATGAATATTTGCTTACAGCTTAAAGCACCTCCATCTAGACTATTGGTTTGAAAAAAATCAGACCTACAATTTGCCAAAAGGAAACTGACATTATAGTTTAAACGGACTGTCTAATGATTGACTAAGTTTGTGGGAGGGCAGGATTTGCATTTTTGAAGCTTTAAGAAGTTTGACAATTCTGCAGAGTGCACTCGTAATTCCATTTTGCATGTTGCCTCATTAAACTGAGTAAGGTTTCCCTGAAAACACTTGTCAGGCTAAGAACTAGAAAGGCGATATGGAGGGCAAGATAAAAAGCAGATAAAGCCTGTATTTGTTTATTGACAATTTTTAAAAGAAGTTACTGTTTAAAGAATTATTAATTCTTCCGATGTAATAGAAGAAAATTCTTCAGGTAACTGAAGAATTATCTTGCTGTACCAATGTAGTTTTCAAATATCAGAAAGGGGGGAGTTGTTTTTATTGTAGAATAATAATTATAGCAATAGCTGTCCACTTACACTGAGTTCACAGTCAGCCTGAATATTCCGGGGGGTTTAAGACTCTCTTGTTAGTTACCTCAACTGATCTAAGTAACATCTAAAAATAATGGAACTAATGCAGGAATGCAATGAAAAAAATCACTGTAAACAAGATATGCTACAAGCCCAGAAGAAATGATCCTAGGGAAAGAGCTATTATGAGGATTAGAAAAGAAAAATCAGGAATAGAGGAGGAGGTGTAAGGTAATGTAAAGGAACAAAATCTTTCTTCAGGCTGGAGATAAGGGGAGATTTTTAAAAATTTCTTTCTACAGTTGAGAGAGAGCTAGACCCTAAAGCTTGCCTAAAGGCCTATTAGTATGGCTTTCAGAGGTCTGAGTACCTGTTCCCTGTTCTCTACAGCACTGATTTCAGTAATGTACTTGGTCTAAGCTCAGTTAGCTTGGCAGGGCTGAGAGGAATGGCTGAGAAGTTTGTTCAGGCCAAACTGTAGGGGCTTAACTACCCTAGTAATCATACTGTCCATTCTGAAACTCTGATTTGTATGCACAGCTCTCCAGCCTCCTTTATATTAGGCTGGGTTTGAAAGGCAACAGCTGAGCTGGAAGGACTACTGTGATGCTTACTTCTCAGTTGTGACCTTTCACAATTATGTAAGTACCCTAACAGTAATGATCTGGATACAAACACCTTCTCTCTCAGAGGATGACCTTGTTGGCTCTCTGTGTTGACATCCTTCTACATCCTTTAGGTAATAAACCTTGGTTAGTTTACTCAATACGTGTCTGGTCTTTAGATGAAGAAGTAACCGCTGACATTGGTCAAAATGGTGGTCACACAGTCCTCAACAGATTAAAAGAGCTTTAAAATTACCATTAGTATGTTATTTACTTTTATAATAAAATACAAAATACAAAAGCAAAGGTTTTTTTTTTTTTATGTTTTTATTTTATTTTTTTGAGACAGAGAGAGACAGAGTATGAGCAGGGGAGGGGCAGAGAGAGAGGGAGACACAGAATCCGAAGCAGGCTCCAGGCTCTGAGCTGTCAGCACAGAGCCCGACGCGGGGTTCGAATCCACGGACCGTGAGATCATGATCTGAGCTGAAGTCGGACAATCATGACCTGAGCTGAAGTCAGATGCTTAACCGACTGAGCCACCCAGGCGCCCCAAGCAAAGCTTTCTATAAATAAAGTATGGCTTAAAAGGAGTGATCTGTTTCTCCCCCCCCCCCCCCAAAAAAACCCCACCAAGTATTTGTGCAACATTGTTGGTAGAAAACAAAGCACACCTAGGAGCGCCTGGGTGGCTCAGTGGGTTAAGCGACCAACTTCAGTTCAGGTCATGATCTCGTGGTTGGTGAGCTCGAGCCCGAGTTGGGTCCTGTGCTGACAGCTCAGAGCCTAGAGCCTGCTTCGGATTCTGTGTCTCTCTCTGCCTCTCCCCTGCTCACGCTGTCTCTCAAAAATAAATATTAAAAAAAAAAGCACACCCGGATTCAGTATTCCTCCATGCCTATTTTACTGTCACTCTCAAGCACTGTTAACAGGAGCTTGGGAATATACTTATACAAATTAAGGAAACAAGCCTTTCTCAGAATTCTGACTACTTCATCCAAAACTAAGGTCAAAATTGCTAATACGAAATTGCAACTCCTACGTGTGCAAGTTTCTCTCGCTAAATTACAGTATATTTATGGGAAGGCATCCCATTTCATACTTGTTTTACATCACTTACAAAGCAGAGAATAGGAACCGCTGAAAGAAATGTTTGAACCACACAGGTATGAATGAATTTACGAAGGCAGGCAGTATGTACAATGGTTATCGTGGACTTTGGTAACAAATAGATCTATGTTCTAATTCCTAGTGGGCACTTTCTAGCTGTTGAGACCTTGGTTAAATCATTTTTCTTTAGGAGAACTTTTAAATCCATTCAAGTACCAAGGATGTGTCAGGTACTTCGGGGATCCACTGTGAACGAAGAAGGCAGCATTCCCGTCCAAGAAAAGGTCTTTCAACAGTCCAGAAGACAGAAATTTGAAAAGCCGTGTAAGAACTCTGTAAAACGAAAATCATATCCACTTCCAAGCAGATTAAGTGAGATAGATAAGGCGATTACTTAGTTCAGTGCCTAGCATAATTAACACTCAATAAGTACTAGAGACAGCTTGGAGAGGCAAAGCCGACTTAAGTTTGGGTTTCACTTCCTTATCACGTGAGTCTCTCCTACACAGGTGGGCTCCGCAGGCCTTTCCACTCAGGGCCTAACAAGTATCTGCTTATACGTGTGAGGGACGCGCCCCGGTTACAGAGGACGCGAAGCTAAGATCAGCAAAACACCACCCAGACAAGAACCTCAAGGCTCCCACCTCTACCCCCGGCTACCAGTTTTACCTTTAGGATCCTGGGCGCCAGCGCCAGCCGACCAAGGTCAGGCCCGAGCTGCCATTGGCTAGTCTCCTTCGGAAACACACGCCTTTTCCCGCCTCCTCACGTTGATAGTCCAATGCACGCCTCTCCGCTCCTCTCCGGTCCTCTCGGCCCCGCCCCTACCGCCCCGCCTCCCTGGCGGATTCGCGCCATTGGTGGGTCTCTGGGGCCGTGATGGCGGCTGTGCGCGTGCGCGATCGCTCCAGGGCCGCCCTCTCGAGAGGAGCTAGCGGGCGGGTGGTGGAGCAAGCTGACCGTGCTTCGCCTGGGTGAAAGGGCGGCGGCAGCACTGGGCGGGGCAGAGTTCCACGGCGGGCGGCCGGGCTGCGGTGGGTCCTGCAAGCGGCTCAGGCGGGGCGGGGCCGGCCCAGCGGAGTCCGCGCGCGCCCGCACTGAGCTGCCCGCTCCGGCGGCTGCGCTGCTCGCCTGCTGCGGCGTCGCGCCGGGGTCTCCAAGCATGACCGAGCTGAGGCAGAGAGCGGTCCGCGAACCGGACGCACCGCCAGAGGGCAAGGTAGCGGCGGCGTCGGAGTGGGCGCGGATGGGCAGCGGCGTTCCCCGCAGGTTCGCGGGGCGGGGGTGCGCGCTGGGGGTCGTCTGGTTCTCTGACCCTTTGTCGTGGCCCACTGCGGCCCCGGGCCTGGGTAGCGCCCAGGGTCTTTGGGTGGGGGCCCCGGCGGAGCGCGCATCAGGGGGCGGAAGGTCCGGGCCCCGGGATCTGGTTGCGGGGTGGCATCTCCCGGGCGCAGGAGGGAGCGCGCGGGAGGTTGCGCGCGGCCACCTGCCTCGCAGGGTTGGTTGGTGTCCCCTTCCATTCTCTCACCTCCCCGAGGCCTTCCTGGTGTGGAGACGTCAAGACCCCGTAAAGCCTTCTTTGGCAGGAGACTCCCCTGAGTTCGTCTGAGGCTCTCTGCTCTCCTTTAAAATGTTATTTGGGCAGGGAGGCGGCTATCAAGACAAGGCCATGGGCTTTGCTTCTTAGGAGATTTAAATCCTTTCTTGAAAGTTGAATCCCGTGGCTTTCAATTAAGCAGAGAAGTCTCTTGACTCACGTCGTCAGCAGGTGATGGAAGGTATACTCCCCGTATATCTTCCTTCCTTCGAGAGTGAGCATTGATGGGTTAGAGCAGGAAGGTAAAAAGAGGCCATCTTGGTGGGGATGCAGCTGGTTGGGGGGTGAGGGATGAGGGGAGTCGACACCTCCGACTGAAGTGCAAGATTTGTGTAGGGGAGCTGAGGAAGGTGGAGAGTGGTTTGTTCTGTGGAGGTGGAATGACAGCCTAAGGATTGGGACTTCGCGGTAGTATTTCAAGCTTCAGGAGCAGTGTATTTGGTAAATTCATCTGCCAGTGATGTGTAGAATGGACTGAGGGAGCCTGGGCCGGAATCGAAGACACTGGTTAACTTGGAGGTTGTCAGTGTGTGACCTGCACATGTTTGCTTTGGTTGACGTGCTATTTTAAAAACCAGAAGGTTTCTCCCAACTGTCTGAACTTCGGGCCTGTGTGGGGAGTTGGAGGGTCTGCCGTCATATTCCCACCTGATTAACGGGCTGGAGCTGAGGAACAGCAGTTCCCACCAATCCCTGTTGCCCTACACCCAGGCCTACAGCACCCACTTATGTATGTTGCTTGCATGGTAACTGGAGGAAAGGGGCATTAGGGAGACGCCAGGAAGGAGGAAGAAAACACAAGATTTGGTGACAGTGTCAACAGAGCAGTTACACTAGGAGCAGTGTTTTGGGTGAAAGATAATAGGGTGTTAAACAAGTTTTTTGTTCTTGACAGTGGATCGTCCAAGGGCAAATTTTGGAGAAAATTTAGGGCTTCAGCGGAAGTTTAGGAGTCACTTGCAGGGAAACGGTACTTTGAAGTCTCTTTATCTTCCTATTAAATGTTCTGGTTGGGCCTAAAAGAGCTCTGTGTTACCCTGCATGTACTAGTTGGTGAATATTCAAATGTTTGTAGGTGTGTAGCCCTGTTTAAGGGTGAGAGATCAGACCTCATGTTAATGGGACTTTGTGGCCTAAAAGGTGGGAAGAGAGGGAGATAAAAAGAAGGCATGATAGCCAGTGGGCTATAATTTTTGAAAAGCTATTTGTAATAGACGTACTTACTGGTGAAAACAAAACCGCCTACCCACGACCCTTGGGATTATGAGGTGAAAGTTTTTAGCCTCCCCACCCAACTCCTTGGGTCCACCTCCCAGAGAAAAAGTGCTGGTTGAGTCTTAATTACTTTCTCCTTCCTTGTTTTTAGGTAGGGAGGACAGGAGGAGCTGTCCAGCTAAAGATACCTTAAATTTTCACAGCTGCACTTAAGCCACTTACACAATGACAATGCCTGGGGTGGTGAGCTCCACTAAGTGCTTGTTCCTAAATCACAGAGGCTACTGCATTCAGTTAAAAGCTGATTGATGTAGTCCATTAGTCCAGAACAGGGCACTCAGCTCCTCACCCAGTCGCTCAGTATTTCTGAACTATCACGTATGGTATTTTTAATAATAAAGGTACAGTTTAACAACCGTGAAATGTTTTCTTTGCCTTTGATGAATGCATATAGTAGAGTCTTTAATAATATTTACTCTATTTCAGAGTTTGAAACACCTATTTCCGTGACTTTGGCTTTGTTGATATTCTTGTGTTAAAACAAAATTAGAAGTAATAAAACAAGTATATCTCTTTAAAAAAAAAATGAATTGTGAAATGAGGACTTTCTTATTTCATGGTAGAAGAATCCAGAAAATAATACCAGGTCAATTCATTAAAAGAACTGGAACAAATTTAAAAGGCTCTTTAAAATGTTCCAGTTGCTTAACGGTTGTGGCAAAATTGTTTTGTAAATAAGCAATCATTAGTTTCAAAATAATCTGGAGAATGTGTTTATTAGAAGTCAGAAGGTATTTTGTTATATTTAGCATCCTAGAATGGAATTTTCAAAGCCAATTGCTAATAAAGGAAATGTTTTCCTCTGGGAGCCGTGCTTATAATTTTAAAGTCCCCAAAGCACAGTATTGTTGCCAAATTTAAGAAACTTGGAATTTAAGCTTTGGGAATGATCCTCTTTCCGCCCAACCACGTTTTTCCAATGGAGGTTAGAAAAGAAAAGGATGAAACGTGGGCCAAAAGATTGGCATCTTAAAATTTATGTTTGGGTTGACATTTCAGGAGACTTTGTTTTGAAGGTTAGAGTGAAGGCTGCTGTATTTAGGTGCTAGAGTGCTACTTAAATTAGAGCTTTACTTGTTTCAAAGCTTCCTTTGATGGATGAAACCAGAATGGGGAGGAAACAGTGACATCATTTGGAAAGGGGCTGTGCCACTTTGAGCACAGCAGGGTAACTCTGAGCAAGGCACTTGTATAAACACCTCAGTTTGTCCATTCCTAAAATGGGGGTGATAAAATTAGTATGTGCTTCATAGGATATTCCTGTGGATTAAATGAATATGCATGTTACGTAGGGCAGGGCAGGAATTGTCACATTGTGATAATGGGTTAGCTAATGTCTTTGGCTAAAATACAGTTTTATAGAAAAAATAATCTTCACCTTCCACTCTTGTAAGATAATTAAATCATCAAGTTATGAGTTTTTGGAGTAGTCTTTCCCTATTCATCACTTTTTAAGGAAAGTGTTACAGATAGGGCTTGGCCTTCCTTGACCTATCTTTTGACTTCATTTTCTTGCTGAATTTTTCAGTGCTCAGAAACACAGGCTGTAGAAGCAGCATCGCTATATGCAGTTATCTTCCCTTTACTGCACTAACTATAATATGTTTTAGGACAGTGGTTAGTAATTAAAAATGTTTTTCTGATTTTTATTTTATTTTTTATTTATTTTATTTTATTTTTTTTTAAATTTTTTTTTTTTAACGTTTATTTATTTTTGAGACAGAGAGAGACAGAGATGAACGGGGGAGGGTCAGAGAGAGGGAGACACAGAATCAGAAACAGGCTCCAGGCTCTGAGCCGTCAGCCCAGAGCCCGACGCGGGGCTCGAACTCACGGACCGCGAGATCGTGACCTGGCTGAAGTCGGACGCTTAACCGACTGCGCCACCCAGGCGCCCCAGTTTTTCTGATTTTTAAAAAAATGTTTATTTATTTTGAGCGAGAGAGCACGCAAGCGCCCTTGAGTGGGGGTGGGGGTGAAGGAAGGAGGGTCAGAGAGAGGGAGAGAGAGAGAATCCCAAGCAGGCTCTGCGTTGTCAGCACAGTTCCTGATACTGGGCTCGATCCTACAAACCGTGAGATCGTGACCTGAACAAAATCAAGAGTCAGATGCTTAGCTGGCATGCAGGCTCCCCTGTTTTTCTGATTTTTAAGAGTGAACTACTGAAATAACATCTTATTTTAAGAGCTATAAAACTACAGATGTAGGAGAAATGCTGTATTTCAACTTTTTTTTTTTTTAACATTGAGAAATACTTTGGTATTGAAAAAAATCAGTAAACTTTAACTATGGTTCTTCTTTTTTTGTTTTTTTTTACGTTCATTTCTGAGAGAGACAGAGAGCACAAGTGGGGGAGGGGCAGAGAGGGAAGGGGAGACACAGAACCTAAGCAGGTTCCAGGCTCTGAGCTGTCAGCACAGAGCCCAATGCGGGGCTTGAACTCACAAGCCGTGAGATCACGACCTGAGCCGAAGTCAGACACTTAACTGACTAAGCCACCAAGGTGCCCCTCGACTATGGCTCTTAAACAGGGAGAGAAGGTGCAAGATTTGTCATATAACCTGCCATTTTAAGTTTCTTATTTATGTTGATCAAACTGTAATTTTAAAAGCTCAATTACCTCCCATTTTATGACTACTCAATATTAATTTTTTTAAAAAGCTAATTTTGAGGCACTTAGCTGGCTCAGTAGGTAGAGTGTGTGACTCTTGATCTCAGAGTTGTTAAGTTTGAGCCCTACTCTTGGTGTAGAAATTTACTTAAAATCTTTTTTTGTTCAAAAAGCTAATTTTGGGGGCACCTGGGTGGCTCAGTCGGTTAAGTGTCTGACTTTGGCTCAGGTCATGATCTCACCATTGGTGGGTTCGAGCCCCAAGTCGGGCTCTGTGCTGACAGCTCAGATTCTGGACCCTGCTTTGGATTCTCTCGCTGCTCCTCCCCCACTCACACTCTCTCTCTCTGCTCCTCCCCCACTCACGCTCTGTCTCTCTCTTTCAAAAATAAACATTTAAAAAAATAGCTAATTTTGTTTGAAATGTTTTGTGTTTGCACACATTTGTGATATTTCATTAGAAGAATTTATATCTTTTAAAAAGTTTAAATTATTCTCATTGGGTATTAGAACTAGAAGGATCTTAGGGGTCATTATTTTATACAAGAGGATACCACATCCCAGGGGGTTTACTTGCTGAAGAGCACACTGCTCGTTAGAGGCAGAATGGGTCCTAGTATAAAGGTTTTCTAATTTCTGTTTTTTTCTCATGTTGCATATGCTGCCTTCACAGGTATAGACTTAATTTACAGACTTTAAAAGCTCCAGTACAGATTGGCTTTGATATAAAACATGCCCAGATATCACCTGTTTTTCTTATGTGGCTATAAAAATCAGAAAAATAGCAACATTTTTCAATGTGTGTGTGTATATGTATATATATGTATGAAAATTCTCAAATGTGGAGATTCTGAGGGAAAAAAATTGGCAGAAAAAGTTGATTAGGCCTAGTTTTCCCCGTTACTGGATGACTGGTGATTTCTAGATTTTGAAGCCCATCCTTTGGGGGAGCCATTTGGGTATCCTTGGAAGGAGCTCCCGGCATGGTGCGGGCTTCTCTCTCTGAGCTGTCTATGAGCCTGCTTTCCGGATGATGACTCATAGTATCGGAACTGTCTGTTCCAGCAGTAATCAGTCACTCAGTATTCAACATACCTTCTCCTTAGAACATCCCCTGAATCCAGGGTCTGCTGTGTTCAGTCTTTGTTGTCTCTGAGGGAGGAGGGCTGGTGTCTGTGTTCGTGAAGAAAATGTTCAGGATTTTATACCGGTTTGGGCTCCAAATATTTGGAGAAATCTAACTTTGCCCCTAAATGAATCTTGTAACTAATTTCACAGTTGCAAAAGGTTGCAAATGATCCTCCTTTAAACTGTTTGAAAGAATGTGAGCATCAATACAGTAGCCCCCCACCCCCCCATCTGCAGGGGACGTGTTTCAGGACCCTAGTGGATGCCCACAACTACAGATCTCACCGAACCCTGTATATACTGTGTTTTTTACTATACGTACATACCTATGCTAAAGCTTAATTTGTACATTAGGTGCAGTAAGAGATTAACAACAGTGTTAAAATAGAATAATTATAGCCATGTACTATAATAAAAGTTACATGTGTTCTTTCTCTCAAAATACTGTTCTGTACTTGCCCTTCTTGTGACAATGTGAGATGATAAAACGTCAACGTGATGAGGTGCAGTGAGGTAAATGATGTAGGCACTGTGACTTGGCAGTTGGCTACTGTTGACCTTTTGACGATACCTCAGGAGGATCGCCTGCTTCCAGACCCTGGTTGACTGCGGTTAACTGGGACCTCGGAAGGCAAAACTGCAGACTAGGGGCTACCGTGTTTCTGATTTGTGCGCCCTTCCATCCGTTCTCGGATCCACCCAGGTGGAGTATGTTGAACTTGTTTGCAGACTTGCAGAGTAACTCTCCTGCACACAGCTTCTTGTTCCCTGTGCTCTGACAGCCTCCCTGACTTTCCTGACTGGTGCTGGAGGCTGCTGGGTCTGAGAAAGCATGGCCTTTCATGTGCTGTACTGCCTCTGGTTTGTGAAAGAGACATAGAGACCCTGACTCTTGACTGGTATTTTTGCCAGGGTCTTTTTGGAAAAATACAAATTTGTTCCCGACATTGGGCAGAGTTCTTGCCTTCCAAGCCTTGTCGCGTGGTGGTGCAGTGCCAGTGATGGTAGGCTGGTTCCACTAGGCAGCTCGCCCTGCTGGTCCCTGATCTTTGTTCTTCTGCTGTTTGCCCCAGCAGTGGGGATGGCATAGGGCCCATTCAGTTGAGTGACCTTTTCAAGACCTTATTGTGTCATTTTGACTAGACAGTGCATGGTTCAGAATTCAAAAGGTGCAAAGGGTACACTTGGAGCTTTGCTCCTACCCAGTTCTCCGCAGAGGCAGCCTCTCAAGCCAGGTTGTGGGGCTCCTGAATGCCTGCTGTTGGTGCGGGACCTGAGAGGTCTTTCCAAAGTCGGATGTCCTTTGTATTAGTGTCACAACAGGGCCAGACTGGGGCTTCTCTGGAGACTCCACTGTGTTTTTGAAAGAGCCCTTGAGACTAGGATTTCCTGACAATGCTCTCTGCTCCTGGGTCTCTGATGTTGAGAGGATCTCTGTCATTGACCCCAGATTCCTCAGTGGGTGATTCTCAGAGCCTCCTCCCCACAATCTGTGTCCTGCTAGTCCTGGTGGTTCCAGTGGCTTGGAGGACATTCCCCAGTGCATATCCCTTAATCAGTGACTATCTCAAATCTGACTTGTCTTGTTCTAGACATTGAGCCTCTTTCTGTCTCCTGTGCAAGTAGAATCCTATCTCTGAGTTGCTCCAGCTTAAAATCCGTTGGTCCCAGTGTCTCTGCTCCCTCACCGCATCTAGGTCACAGGTTCTACCCAGGTGTTACCCAGATTCCTTACCTGTTGCTCTTGTGTATTTCACATAGTTCAGCAGTATTGTGAACCCTTCTAATTGAGCTCCGTTCTTTCAGAATTTGCATGGTCGGTTCTAGTCCATCTGTCCTTTCTGTCCTCTGACAGCTCTGAAACCATCCTGTAAATTACAGGGGAAAAAAGAATTTTTTTGGCCCCTTTTTCAGATCTCTTAAACTTGGTCCTTCATAGCCTTCTCTCTTAACTGGTCCCTCCTCTTGCTTGGTGACCCTGTGGTATCAGTCTTGGCTCTTGCTGTCTCCAACCCCTGAATTGTGCTCTTTCTCTACACTCTACCTATTTAAATCTTATTTTCTCAAAATCCATTTTGGATCTTCTCCATCTCAATACTTTACCAGGCATATATTTATTGTAGAAATCACAGAAATGTATACATAGGAGAACAAAATCCATCTGTAATCCTGTAATGCAGAGAAACAACCATTGTTCAAATGCATGTTGCTACACATGTCTGTAATTGTAGTTACCATGTATGATCTGATAGCTTCCTTTTTTATGCTGTCAGAAGCATTTTCCCACATCGTTAAGGTTCATTAAGTTCTTTGTAAACAATATATCAAACTTTTTCTCATTATGAAAGAAACAGATGGAAATAAAAGATATTCATTGTAGAAGCACCAAAAAGAAAAGAAATCACCTTCAGCCTGCCATTCAGAGATAACCAACCACTGTTGGTGTTTTGGTGTATAGCCTTTCTTTTTATACACATTGCACCTTCCTGTATTATATATACTACTGTTTTATAACTCCGTTTTACTTAAGAATATGCCGTAAACATTGTTCAAGTCTTTAAACAATGAACCAGTGTCCTTTCTTTGGCCATGTGTCATTTCATTGTGTGGCTGTACCTTAACTTATCGAACCAATCAGGCTCTTAAGTTGTTTTAAGTGTTTTTGCTATTGTAAGCATGCTGCAGGAAGTACCCTTGTTAAAACAAAACAACACAAAAAACCCTTTCTGCACTTGCATAAAACCCTTTCTGCACTTAGATAAGTTCTATGTTTAGAACTGCTGATTCAAAAAGGGATGTACGTTGTCTAAGCTTTTGACACAATTAATATGTTTCCTTCCTGCAGTAAATTTGTAGCACCCTAACTTCATGAGAGTGTCTATCTCTGTGGTCTCTCCTCTCCCACAGAGACGTATGGAGTATTTATTTGTTTCCTGATCTTAGAAGAGGCATTATAACCTAGTGATTATAAGCACTGACTCCTAGTTGGACTGCTTGGTTTATAACTTGGCTCCCCCAATAATTTGCCTCAGTTTTCTCATCTGGATAATGGGGCTTAGAATGGGGTTTGAGGCATTATCATGCTTCTCCCATAGGAACTGTACCTTAGAGTAACCAAATAGTTGATTAGAAGTTTCTCTTTACAGCCCCCCCCCCCCCTCCCCCCGGTGGCTCAGTTAAGCCTCCGACTTGGCTCAGGTCATGATCTCATTGCTTTGTGAGTTGAAGCCCTGTGTCAGGCTCTGTGCTGACAGCTCAGAGCCTAGAGCCTGCTTCAGATTCTGTCTTCCTCTCTCTGTGCCCCTTCCCTGTTGGCGCGTGCTCTCTCTCAAAAATAAATAAGCATTAAAAAAAAGTTTCTTTTTATAGGGTAAATAAATGGAAAAGGAGTTATAGAATATTAATATATTCAACTCCCCATTGAATTGATAGAATGAGACCATAACCATCCATGCTGCTACCATGACAGAGACAGCCAGACACTGTGGATCTCCTGATGGAAGTACACAGTACTACTGTTGGAGGAATCTTGTCCAAAAATCATACCTGAGCCTGATCAAGACTTTAGTTCTAAGTGCTAGTTGACAGGAAATTCAAAGGACAGGAGAACACGTTGAAAAACACCACTGGACAAATGACCTGGTTACTTTAAAAAATACATGGCAAGAGACATCTTGACCCACTTAAAAAAAGGGTGTGTGTGTGAGCAATAGATATGATATTAAAAGACTTAAGGCATGTTAATGATTTCTGGACCTCATTTGGATCTTGATTTAATGAAACTGCTATGAAAAGAAAAGAATTGAAAATTTTGTGTAAATTTGAATATTGGAGATTTAATATAAAGGAATTATGAATTTTTATAGGCATGATAATGGTATAGTGATATTTAAAAGTCCCTAATGAAAACACAAACTATAAAAGAAACAATCTATAAATAGAGCTACCTTAAAATTAAGAACTTCTGTTTATTAAACTAAATGAAAAGGAAGTCTACAGATGAGAAGATATTTATAAAAAAAAAAATACTTGACACAAGACTCATATCCAGAATCTACATAAATAATTTCAACAAAATGAACATATAAAAAAGACAACTCAGTTTTAAAAAGGCTCTTTAGACGGTCAATAAATATATGAAAATGTGCCCAACATCATTAGCCACAATGAGATTTCCACTGCACACCCACCAGCATGGCTGGGATTAAGAAGACTGAAAATACTAAGGGACGGCACATACGTGGAGTTCATATACTGTTTGGGATAGTATAAACTGGTACAATTACTCTGGGAAACTGTTTGGCAGATACTTACTAATGCCTATTTTATACACAAATCTTACGACCTAGGATAGATCCTAGGTGATTACCTGGTAGAAATCTGTATATAATGTTCACTAAAAGATAAGTTCTAGAATATTGAAAGCAGTGTTCTTGGTAGTAGCCCCAGCCTGCAAACCACCCAAATTGGGAATAATGCTGCCATAAACATGGGTGTACAAGTATCTGTTGGGATCTCTGCTTTCAGTTATTTTGGGCAGAGACCCCAAAGTGGAATTGCCAGATCATACTGTAATTCTGTGTTTAATATTTTTAGGAACCGCCACATTGGTGTATTCTTGTATATTAGGGATTTCTGTTTTAATTTCCAATAATGGCAAATATTGATGCATATAACCTACATAGAGAACTATTGAGGTCCTCAGTAATTAAGAGTGTAAAGAGGTCTTGAGAATTAAAAAAAAGCAAAAAAAATCAAGAACTGCAGCTTTAATGAACTGCATTATTACTCACCAAGGAAGAGAAGGATTGAAGCAGTCTTTGCTAATGGATGTAGATGAGGTGGGTGACATTCTCCTTTGCCCTCCAGTGTCCCAGTTTGGAGGATACGTTATATGGTCACCCTAATGACAGGATCCATTATTAGGTGGATGGTCAAACTGGGGAACCCACTCACCTTTGCCTGGTGTTGTAGCAGAGCTTCCTAAACTGGCCAGCTTTCATCTTCTTGTGGACCGTGCTTTAGGATGAAAAAACTACAGAATGTAGCTACATTACGTTCCTGGTTGTTACATTAAAAATTTCTTTGTATGATGCTGTAAGACATCATGTCATTTTTTTTTTCTAAAGGAAAACCTCTTATATATTCACAAAGCATATGTTGCCAGTGTGACTCTCAAAATTCCAGTAATTCTGGAGACTGTACATTCCTTTTGAATTTTGACTAATGACTTGAAATTTATCTAATGATTCTGACGTCCTCCCAGTGTTATTTGGAATGTAACTTGAAAATTTTCCCATGCATTGTTTTGTTAAAAATGCAAAATCGGGGCACCTGGGTGGCTCAGTCAGTTAAGCTTCCTACTTCAGCTCAGGTCATGATCTTGCAGTTCGTGGGTTTGGGCCCCATGTTCGGCTCTGTGCTGACAGCTCAGAGCCTGGAGCCTCCTTTGGATTCTGTGTCTCCCTCTCTCTCTCTGCCCCTCTCCTGCTTGTGCACTCTCTCTCTCTCTCTCTCCCTCTCTCTCAAGAATAAATAAACATTAAAATTTTTTTTTTAAATGCCAAATGGATTTTTGAGACATAAATATACATTTGTTTCTTACATAAACATTGACTGAAAACCTCATGTTGAAGATCATGTGCATTGTTTGAAGTTTGCATATTAACAATCTGTGCCTATGTTCCCAGGCAAACACGAACTGGGGAGGGTTCGCAGGGTGTGCTTACTTAATACAGTCTCTTCTTCCGGCCTGCAGAACACCTCACTTCCTCCCAAGGCAGGCGGCACCAAGCCCATCCAGTTGCTAGTCCTTCTATGCAGCCCAGAGTTCTGTGTCACCATTTGATGTCCAGTGGTCTCACTGGGTCTGGTGACTACGAACTAAAAGTTATCTTCCATCCTTCTCTTCTTCAAGGACAGTTGGGACAGGAGGAAGGAGGCAGGATAATCCAAATAAGTTTTCCCATTTGGACAAGGAGAGGATGAGGAAGACACATAGCAATGTCTTGGCTCACCTCTCTCCAGACTGGGAATTTGTCTGAGACTCTGTTGTGCTTAGATGGGGCCTGTTGCGCGATAGACTTCATTTTAGGTTGAGCGGTTAGGGAGTGGGACCTCCTAAATGCCATCCACCATCCCATATGTCAGATCTCAATCCAGAACCCTCCAGGGTGGTGGAGGGCAGAGGGGTTCTACTTTCTCTGCAGCCTTCCGAAGTGTATACTCTTGTCTACACTTTGTTTCATTTCCTCCATCTTAGTTCTTCAGTCTACTTTGTTATCCAGAAATTTGTTAAAATCTCACATCCATGGATGGTCCCAGTTCCCTACTATTTCTGCCTAAAAGGCCATGGTTTTATTCCTTACTGTGCTTAATGACATTCATTTCAGTGGGATATTGAGGTCAAAAGGCATGCGCTCTGTCTGCTTTTACCAACAGGAAGTTTTCAGTTTTGAGAGACTGAGTTGATCTTACATTAGAAGCAGGCTGTTGCAACCCTTTGTTGTTCTGTGTTGGGGGCGAAGGATAAAAATGGTTGCTCTTGACTGATGACACCTATGAATTCCGGGCTTCTGCTCTTGACGTTAAGAAGGGCAAGAGCTGACGAGCGACCCTAGGAAGGGCCTGTGTTTGACTGGAGTTGGCTGGTGGAGGAGATGAGACTGGGCAGGGGACCAAGGAAGAGTCAGGAGAGAGGTGTGCTACCAGATCCTGAAAGAACAAGTTTTTGAGAAAAAAGAAACACAGCTTTTCAAGTAGATCAAGTAGAATGAGTAGTAGACAAGGTTTTACCTTGCCACCATTGTTTCCCACAATGGTCCAAGAATCCTTTCATGGAAGATGGTATCTCAGAAGGTGATGGGGCCTAAATTTTTCTGAACTGCAAACTTGTATACATGTATACAAATATAAAAGCTTTATACGTGGCCCATTTAATGGATTTTGTTAAACTCTTATAATATTTATTAGCTTCTATTATCTTATGAAATAACCAGTACTGTGTGTGTTTATAACCTATTTCTTTAAGCATTACCAGAAAGTCTCTGGCTTCTGTACCAAAAAGTAGTTGCTGCCCTGTTAAGCTACATGTGACTGAAAACCAAAAATGATAGTGGCTTAAACAAGACAGAAGTATAGATACACTTCTTCCTTACACAAAAGAAGTCTGGAGGTGGGCATTCCAGCAGCTTCACAGTGTCAAGGATTCAGGTTTCTTCTCATCTTGCTGTTTACCATCATGAGTCGGGTGACTTCCACCCCCTGGTACAGGATGGCTGCTGGAATTGCAGCCATCACTTTCATATTCCAAGAGGAAGAAGGGAAGGAGAGAGTCCTTTCCTGTAAGGACTCTTTCTAGGAAATGCACTATTTCTGCATCTATCCCATTGGCCAGAACTCTCACATGTCCTTGTCTGGCTGCAAGGGAAGCTGGGAAATGCTCTCTCTTGGTGGTTGTGTGCTTGACTAAACCTTGGGGTTCCTATTACGATGGAAGGAAAGGAGAATGGATGTTGGGACAAACGGAGAACTGTGAGCACTTCCATGGGCCTGAAGATGCCTATGAAAAGTTGGCAGGCATTCTACATAGCAGTGAAGAAGCAAAGCTGTGGGAAGACGAAGGTAGAGAGTAGAAAAGCCCAGTTTTGGTGGCTCAGGGTCTCCTCTGGTGGTGGTAGACAGCCGAGTCACTGACAGCCAGGCAAGGAGAAAAGAGGGGCTGTTTCACAGGTGTGGGAATAGGAAAGAAGGGCCACGGGATCAAGCACAAGGAGCTGCCTGCTGCTTAGTGGGAGAACCGTCCGGGCACAGGCCTTGGGGATCTATTGGTGAGTGGTCCATAAATGTCTGGCAAACAAGAGTAATATCCAGAAAACTCCCTGCATCCCAGTAGTTCCCAACTATGTCCAGCAACATTTTTCTAAAGGTAGAGAAAAAAAACCAGGCTCTCAGTTTCATACCCCTCCTCTAATTTATATCTTGTGATCTCTCTATAGGGCAGAGCAGTAAGTGTTACCTAAAATGACAGTCTTCTTGTTCTTTTTTTAAGTTATCTCTATCCTCAACGTGAGGCTTGACCTCACGACCCCAGATCAAGAGTTGCATGCTCTACCGACTGAGCCAGCCAGGTGCCCCTAAAATGATGATCTTAATTCTTAAGAAATTGTACCTGTTCAAGATAGCCAGCGGTGGTGCTGCTTTAACAAGATGGTTTCAGATAAAAATGATTATCGCACATGTAGCCTCTTTCCACCAATGCAGCGGAAATGTATGTTCCCTAGATGTTGGAACAGTCAATTGCTGAAAATCCTGGCAGGGCTGTCTTGCTACCTGAAGGGCCTAACAAGCATGCCATGGTTAGGGTCTTAGTGCGACATGGCAGTTTTCTTTGGAGAAATAAATCAGTTACTAATAAGTTCAGTCTTCAAAATAATAATAGTCTTCTAAATAAGAGGTCATTGGTGGAAAAATAATCAGTTGAGAAGGGGTACCATTATGTCACATGTGTAAGCAGGCTCAGGGGGACTGACGAGCCAGCCTGCATTCTGATTGTCTGTAGCCAGTTTTTTCCAGGGGCTTACCTCCGAAGGCATAAATCATGAATCTTTTCTGTTCCCTTCCACTGTAGGTGTATAGTGTCCCATCCTACTTTGAGTATGAGGGTAGTTGTAGAAGCCCAAGGACATTCTTCCCTGGCTAGTTTAAATAGAATCTCCCACTACAATCTGCTCTGTGCCGTGTTGAGACTGATGTCTGTCATCTCCTATAGTGTTGGGCGAACAAGAGCCACATGGGCTTTGTTTTCTTACAGGGATGTCAGCCAGACTCTCAGTTTTCCAGAACAGTTGCCATTTCTATCTTCTGTCTGTTCCATAGAGTTCTCTGTACAGAGAATTTTCAGTTTTCACATAGTGGTCTGCTGAAAACACGCCATGGCAGAGTAGCTATTTTGAGCACTTCTGACAAAGGGCCATTTCTTCCAGAGATATTCGCCTTTCCTAGAGGCTTTTTATCAGACAGGTGGCATCTCATCGTTCTGCTTGAGGGTCCTGCTTGAGTCCTAGGAGAAATGGTTAGACATCCTGTTTCCTGGATCTCAGGAAGAATTATCTGGAGTGTTGGGTTTGGCATTCTAACACGACTCTTACATTTCTCATTGGTCTTAAAGTATCTAAAATAGGAGCTCTCTGTCTTCTCTGCACTGGGCACAGCTCTCCTGCCACAGCCCCTCGTCCCCTGAAAATGTACACCTGGGCAGAGTTTGTCTCCACCCCTTCTTTGTCAGGAGCACTTCTCAGCTGTTGAGCAGCGGTGTTAAAACCACTGAAAGTTGAGAGCCTTAGCAGCTTTGGCAGTCCCATGCCTTACTTATTCCCAGCCACAGCTTCCAAACCAGTGCCATTTCAAGGGACGTCCACACAGCAGCCAAGTTCATTGGGGCTGGGGCTGCCGCGGGAGGGGTGGCTGGCTCTGGGGCTGGAATTGGGACAGTGTTTGGTACTTCCATCGTTGGTTATGTCAGGAACCCTTCTCTGAAGCAACAGCTCTTCTTCTGTGTCGTCCTGGGCTTTGCCTTCTTGGAGGCCATGGGGCTCTTTTTCCTGATGGTGGGCTTTCTCACCTCCTTTGCCGTGTGAAGTAGCTGTCTCCACCTCCCATAGATCTTTTTCCTGAGTCTCATCTGCCCTGTATGTTCCTTTTCCTATACCTCCCCAGGCAGCCTGTGGAAAGTGGTTGGCTCAGGGTTTGACAGAAGAAAGACAAATAAATACTGTATTAATAAGATTTAAAAAAATGTCCAAAGTACGAGAATGAGCCACTATTTGAAGTTGAAAACAAAGACTTTTAGTGTCCAGGGGACCAAAAAGGGGATGGGAAACCAGGATGGGTTGAGATTTTTTCAGGGCTCCCCTTTTTTCCAGGGAAATTTGGCCTGGGATGTCCATCTTCATTCATCACAGATCTCTCTTAGCTTTGATGAGTTCAGTATAGGTGATGTGGTTGTGGAAGCTGACCTCGGGGGCTGGTTGTTTTGGTTACTTTTGAAGAATCTCATGTTGCCTCCTATGGTCATCCGTGTGGGATTCTAGGCCTTGCTCATCATTCTGAAGTGTTCAGCACTGCCAGGGCGGGGGCGGAGGAAAGTCTTGTGGGGTGGTGACATTTGAGCTGGAGGAGCAGGAATGTGTCTGGAAAGATGGACCAAGAATGAGTCAGGGGTCCCAATGGGAAGGCCTTGAGGGCCAGACCAGAGAGTTTAGGGGGAAGCCAGTAGAGATGTCAGCACAGAGGAATTGAGAGGCTTAGATGTATCCATTTAGTACTTTTTTTTAAATTATGGAAGCAATACTTGTTTGGTGGAAAATGTGAGGTGATGAGAAAATATTAAAAAATTTAAATTACCTTTAATTTTACTACCCAGAATGTAGCTGCTGCTAACATTTTTATCACGTCCTGCTAATCTTTTTTCTCTGGCTGCTTGGTGTTTTTCCCTATTTTCGTTAAGTAGATCATATAAATTGGTTCTTCTTATAATGGTGTGATGCACATCCTCGTGTAAATGATACATTTCTCCAGATACTCATTTTGGATATAGTTCTCATCAAGGAATGGCTAGATCAGAGGAGATGTGAATCATTTAAAGGCTCTTAATACGTCTTTCCAAATTGCCTTTCAGAAAGGTGGTACTAATTTATATTTGTGTGAGCCCTATGTGAGTGTACTGGTTTTCTCCAAGCCTCGTTCACAGTGAATATTCTCTTTATCTATTTATTCACCCTGATGTGAGAAGATGGCTTCTATGGCCATTTTCTTTTTTAAGTCATTGATTATTAGTGAGGTTAAATAAGTATACAGGTTATTTGTATTTGGCAAATTGTCTCTCCTGATTTTTTTCTGTTGGCATGGCCGTATTATAAGAGGTTTTTTTTTAATAGTTAAGGGAGCTGAAAGAGCTAAAGTGATATTGTTCCTAAAGGATTTTTTTTTTTTTTACAATGATGATTTGTTTTCCATAGACATGGTGCAGTGATCACCTGGCAGGTATTTGAGGGCCAGGGGGCGCTGTTCAGTAGGGCTATGATGTTATTATACGGCCTGACTGATCATGCAGCGACCAGCTGGCCACTTGTATGTATATCTAAAGGCAGGCTTCCTGGATTATAAGTATTGGTTGCAGGATGCCTGGGTGGCTCAGTTGGTTAAGTGTCTGATTCTTGATTTCGGCTCAGGTCATGATCTCACAGTTCGTGGAATCAAGCCCTGCATCCCGCTCTGTACTGACAGCGTGGAGCCTGCTTGGGACTCTCTCTCTCCCACTCTCTCTGCCCCTCCCCTGCTCACACACACGCACTCTCTCTCCCTCTCTCAAAATAAATAAATAAACTTAAAAAAAAAAAAGTATCGGCTCCGATTTTACAAGGATGAGCTAAAAGGCCCGAAATTCAAGTGAGAATTTGAACCCAGGGAGGCTGAATCTGAGTTCCATGCACTTTGTTTTGCCATTCTGCCTTCCTGGTCTCCTGGTCTCCCCAGTCATTTTCTTCCATGGTTTGGCCAAATTGGCCCTAACACAGGAAGACCTGTGAGGGTCTCAGCATTGGCCAACAGGGCCCCATGGGGGTGGGAGAGTACTTGCCTCACTCTGCAACAGTCTTGGAGAGAGGAAGTGGGGGCAGTGGCCCCAGAGTTCCTTGGGGCCTGCATGCTGGAAGCAGGGGCATCTCAGCACAGGCCCTGCAGGCTGCAAGGAGGCTCGAGGCTACAGCAATGTGAAGCACACGTGGCATAGAGCCCTCATCCCCTGATGCCCACCTCAGCCCTAGCTCCTCTGTGGCACCCTCTCTATTCCTGCACCCCATTTCTTCATCTTCCTTCCTTCTCCAGTCTCCTATGGAGATTGTTCAAGTTCTGGGTAGGTGCTGTCTCATCAGTAAAGAAAGTCTCTGGAGTTGGACTCCTTGTCTTAGATTTGTGCAGGTCCCATGAGATTCAGTAAAGGCATGTTGATCTGTCATGATGTTCCTGGCAGGGAGGCAAAACTGACTGTCCCTGGGAGAAGAAAGCTTGAGAGCACAGCTCTCCTGCCGACTTGGTCATAAGCTCCTTGGTTGCTGTCAGACTTAGCTGTCCCTAGCGCATATGGTTGTCAGAAGGTGGAGTGGTGTTAAGTCAGCTGTGAAGATTAGCAGCTGGCCAGGCAGTGAGAACCAGGGCTCTGGTTGCAGGAAGAATTTGTTGAGCGTAGTGACTAGAGTTGTTGTAGAGCAAAAAGAAAATATTGGCATGTCAGGATTTATTTCTAATACTGAAGTGCCACATTATGTTAACATGACATGTACCCCTTTCAGGAGTAGCTTGACTTCTGGCGCCATATTTGATTTTATTTTTTGCTAGTTGTGATCCACTGAACTGATTTTAAGACCCAGTAAGTTTCAATCCACAGTCTGAAAAACACCTATCTTATTTTATCTCCCCAATACCCCTGAGACAAGAATTGTTTCTTTCTTATAGGTGAAAAAGCTGAGGTCCAGAAGGTGACGTTATTTCTTCTAAGATCACACAGCGTATACTGGTTCCCCCTTTCCCCATGCCTCTGAGATCTCTTCTTGAGATAGACTTGTTTCTTTGGAAAGTCGGTTGCAGCCTTTTTGTTTTTGTCTAGTTTATCACTCCCTCTTACTTGTGTTTACAGGATTGATATTCATTATTAATGTAGCCTTAGTGAATTCCAGTATTCTTAAGTACCGCAAATGTTTTTGTGAATATGCATGGTATACATTTGCTCACTGTTTTGGAGGTTGTGTGGTTTGGAGGCTCTCATGGCATTCATCCTCTGCCTCCCCCTAATAGAATGAAACTCTGCTGGTGTATAGATAGCATGCAGGAATGACAGATGAGTTGGACTGGGTGTAGACAGCTCCTCCCTGTCACCTGCCACAAAGCACTGTGCTGACCTGCATTTCCTTCTCTCTGTGTAGAAGCCTACAGATAGATAATTCTTCTCACCCCATGTCTCCCTCAGGCTGCAGGAAACTTACCTGCAGGGCCTAAGTGTCATGTGGTCTTGTCATTCTCAAGCCTTTCTGATTGAGAGATTATTGCTCCCAGCCACGACCTCTTGGAGTAAATGCTCTGAGAGCAGCAGGGGCTGGTGTCTAACAGCGCATGCCTAGAAGTCCTTGATTGGGCACTGAGCCTGAGGACCCTCTTGAGCTGTGAATTACTCACGCACTGTGTCCATTCTCAGGTCAGGCCTAGTTCTAAGAACCTGGGCCATCTGAGTTCTCCATCCTTGATAGAGTTCTCTGGGAGAGAGGCAGCTTGGAAACACTCTCAAGACAGGTCTGCAGCTAGCCAGTGGCCTGATAATGAGGGAGGATACTCTGGGATTCAAACTTAAGCATGAAGCACGGGGTCTGTACTATTGGGGCAGGCGGCATCTTTATTCATTAGCCCCTGAGTCCTGCCCAGCCAGAAGAACAGTAGAGATTTCAGGTGTTGAAAACAACATAGCTGGCCCAAAAATGGAGTCACTTTCGCTAAGCATTACATCACCAAACTGAAACTTAGTTTTGGCTCTCGCAGAAATGGAATCTTAAACCAGTCAGAAGTCATCTGATAGCACCAGTTAGGTAATCTGCCTTATAGACCCCTGTTGTCCCCTAAAGGAAAACGATCTCACAGTAACCAATCTGCTTGGGCCTAGCGTGACTTCCTTATTCCTACTCCCTTCTGCCTATAAAAGTCTTTCATTTTGTACAGCTTGTCAGAGCTCCTTTCTGTCTTCTAGAGGGATGCCGCCCTATTCAAGAATCATTCAAAAAAGCCAATGAGAGCTTTAAAATTTACTCAGCTGAATTTTTTTTTTTTTTAACGAAGGAAACCTAGAATGATGCCCTGTTAAATAAGTGTCCTCCTTGCAGAAGTGCATAATAATCTTTGGGTAGAAGATTTACAATCCTGAACATTAAGAGCCATTTTTTTGTTGATGAAATAGGTACATTTTGGTTATTGAGAAGTTTCACTGTGGATTCGCAGATTTCTCCTTAATGCCAGATTACTGAGGTGTTAGAGTTTATTCATCAAACCTCAACTGTCAGCTGAGACAGAATTGGGTGGGCACAAGAGCCAGCCTGTCCACAGTGCAGAGACTGGAGTGGCCGCCACAGCTGCACCTGTTGCAAAGATGGTGAGTGATTTTCTTGGTTGTTGCATCTGTCTGGGGCAACAACAAGTTGGACAGGGGCTTAGCTTCTAGAAGCCCGAGCTGCAGGAAGCAGGTATTTCCCTTTTGCAAGATTGCTGGACAGGAAAGCAGTCAGTAGCTGCTGGAGATTCTTTTCTCATTCTCCTACCACCTTTATTCTCTTGGATGTTTGATGCCTCATCCTTAGGACATTCTTAAAAATTTCCCATTCCTTCTACTTAGGGAATGTGCAAATCTGGGGGAACACAGTGAGACAGGACCATTTCGTGCAGAGCAACTGGTTATGTGAGAAGTTATGCTTGCTGTTTTAACCTACAGAGTCAGAAACGGAGAACTGTTTAATTGTTCCTTAACTTGTCATCTTCCCACTCTTCCTCCCTTTCTGAAGAAACCTGTACTACTGGGGACCTCAGATATATCAGACAGTGTTGTAGGCCATGGGGATGTAGCAGTGAATAACCAACGTCCCTTCTTTTTTTTTTTTTTTTTAATGTTTATTTTAACTTTTGTTTTTTGGGGGGGAGAGTGAATGGGGGAAGGGCAGAGAGAGAGGGAGACAGGATTTGAAGCAGGCTCTGTGCTGAGAGCAGAGAGCCCTATGAGAGGCTCGAACCCATGAACCATGAGATCGTGACCTGAGCTGAAGTCGGAGGCTTAACCGATTGAGCCCCCCAGGCGCCCCCCAAAGTCCCTTCTACATGGAGTTTGTGCTCCAGCGGAGGCAGACAAATGTGTAATAATTTCAGGTGGTAGTAGTGTTATGAAGAACAAAGTGGGTGTTTTTTTAATATGAGGGTAGCATTTTGAAGTGTTAGTGTTGGAAGGGCCCTTCCACTAATTAGTCCGATCAGCTCAAAGGACAAATGTGTTCGTACTCTTCCTGGAGCATTTCCCATTGTTCAAGGGAAATGTGCACAGACCTACCTTTTGTAGGGCAGGTCTGAACCATTCAGGGCTCTAAAAGGTTTTACTCTGCCCACTTATTCATTATTCCTGGCAACATTATGACTGTCTGGAAATATAGCTCATTGCCACCCTGGGTTTTATGGGCGCCCCCTGGGGCCTTCCAGTCATTTTAACCTTTGGGAAGGATGAAAATGCAACCCTTTTAGTCACCAGTTGGATTTGTAGCGCTGTAGCTCTAGGGTGGTCTTCCCCAGAGAAATGCTGGCCTGCCATGATTCTAGGCTTTATAGATAAAGGTTGATGAATTTGATTAAAATTCAGTGAGTTTTTAAAGAAACACTTATGTAGCTTTTACCAAATTCAAGGCAAGGAGCACTCAAGATAAAGATGAATAGTGCAGTCCCGATTTTTGAGGAGTTCGAAATCAAATCAGATTATGGAAAGTTCCCTCTTGACATAAATACACTTGGGCAACAAATGGTGTGAGAGAGGTGTAAGTAACATCCTGTGGGAACTTTATTTGTAGGAGGTAAAGCTGGTGGGAAGGATGGGCTGTTTATTTCCTGGGGCTCTTCTAACAAATTACCACGAACTGGGTGATCTGAAACAACAGAAGTTTATTCTCTCACTTCTGGAGGCCAGCAGGCTGAAATGAAAGTGTTGGCCGGCCTGTACCCCTTTCAGATCCAGGGGGGATCCTGTGCCTTGCCTCTGCCCTGCTTCTGGTGACTATTGGCATTCCTTGGCTTTTGGCCACATTGCCCCTCCTCTCTCAGATTTTTCTCTGCCCCCCTCTTATAAGGGTACAAGTGACTGCATTTAGGGGCCAGAATACACCTCCTTTCAAGATCCTTAATTCAGTCACGCCGTTTGCCATATGAGGGAATATTTACTCTTCTGCAATGTAAGGTAATATCCACAGGTTCCTAAGAAGTCAATTTATATTGAGGGAGGGAGCATTTTTTTTTAATTCCTACTACAGATGAGAATCAGGAAAGACCTTCCTGGAGTCTCGGTGGCTTCTAGGATGGGATTTAAGGGATGAGCAGGGAGGAGAAAAGGCAAGGAGCAAGGGAGAGAAGGAAGAGTGGGATGTAATCAGGGCCAAAGTGTAGTTAGTTGTGTTTGGTGGGAGCATGTGGTGTGTGCAGAGTGTGGAGGCCCCAGAAAGGGAGGCAGTTGGTCTTTAATTCACTAGGCAAAGATGAGTGGAGGCGGGGTGTGATCAGAACTGTGCTTCATGAAGATTAATCTGGGAGTGTGTGCAGAATAAATTAGAGAAAGGAGGAATTGGTGGAGAAAGCAATTGAGAGACCAGCATAGTAGAGAGAGGTTGATGTGCAGACTTCAGCAAGGGTACTAGCAGTGGGAATGGGAATAAGGGAAGACCCTGGTCACATGGTTTGAGAACTGATGAGGTGAAGGGTGGGTGGGGGGTGTTACACAACAACAGTTCAACTAAGTGAATTTTAAAGACTGAATTGGCTTTTCTTAAATGATTCATGAATCAGGCAGCATCCCATCTAGCAAATAGAGGGGAGCTCTGAGGAGTTGTATAGAATGGAAGGTTTTTTTTGGGAGGGGGTGCGGGGGAGAAAGTTACTAGCTAAAGGATTGTTCCAGGCAAGTGGGGAGAAGCTGAAGGTCTTCTCATGCAGATTACTTTTCTTCATTTGGGGGATGAAGAGGGCCATGTGGCATACTTACTGCCATTGACCAGAACTTCTGACTGCACAGTTAAGACTACATTTCTGGGGGAGGTTGAAACTGCAATTAGATTAGGTACTAAGCTCTGGTATTGGAACTTGGTGTAAGTGACACCATTTGGGGTCTGTAGTTTTCAACAGGGGGTTGGAGACAGTGATGAGGATGTGCTTCCCATGGAGTACATCTCAGGTTGATTAGGGTATTGAAGGAAGACAGAAGAGCTTGTGTGGGTTGGAAAGGAGGTGATAAGTTTGGACCTACTGAGTTTGGGGTGCTGGTCAGACATGAAGGCTGAAGTGTAGTGCTGTAGCTTGGGGGAGGGGACACAACTAGTGTTATGGAGGATGAGTCCATAGAAGAGAGGCTGATGGCAGTGGAGTGATCATTAAGGATATGGTGTAGAAATACAACCCGCATTTAGGAAGTGTGGGGAGGAAGAACAGAAAAGGTGTGATTGGAGAGGAAGAAAACTAAGATGGTTTTAGTTATAAATGCAGGAAGCTGCTCACATTTGATTAAAATGGAAAAAGGAATCCATTGGCTCATGTAAACTTAAAGACCAAGGGAATTCTAGCTTCAGGTCTAATTTAATCTGGGGTCTCAGATGTCACCAAACCTTGGTTGCTGTCTTTCACATTACTTTTGTTTTGAGGCTTCACATGATTGCAAGATTTCCCAGCAGGTGGAAGTCCCATGGACAAAGTCATGCCTTCTTCCTTGGGGCTCCAGAAGAAGTACAGGAAATCACTGTGATTAGTTTGTGTGTCCAGTGAAAAACATACAAACCATGACCCAAACATATTTATCAATATTATCAAAACATACTGGCTCTTGAATGAGATCATTTTGTCAGTAGACTAATGGTTTAAGGCACGTACAGTGGTAAGTAGTAGGAATTTGAGAATTGCTGGTAGGGATGGATGATTATTTTGTCCAAACCAGGGTTCTCTTTGTATTGAGCCAACAATTATTAGATTTCCAATATTGTTTTTCCCTCTCTGGGGCCAATTGTTGGGTATCTCTGGTCACTTTTCCCAAATTATCGTTTGGGAGAACATCCTTTTGGAACATGACAGAGGTTAGGCCATTAGTTTCCTTGAGAACAGTGTTTTTTGGTGGAAATACCAGCAAGGTGTTTAATTTGGCCTTCAGGGAGTGAATCTGGAATGCACAGTAATCTTAACAGTAGCCAGAGCAACCAGCAGAAGTATGGCATCTGATAAATTTTGGACATAGGAACCATACTTGATTTTGTTCCCATTGCAGGTAGGGACACCTGGTTATTTCCGTAACATTCCAAAGTCACGAGTTACCCCAAAGGCATAGCAACTATCAATATAAACATTTACTGTTTTACCTTGGGCTAAGGTATAAGCTCAAGTAAGGGCTTATAACTCTGCCCTTTGGGCTAAAGTAGCTAAAGGTGAAGGTGCTGCTTCAGTGGCTTCAGAAGGAGTCGCACTAGCATTCCCAGCACAGGATTTACCATTTTCACCCTATAAATAAAAACTATCAGCGAGCCATGAAAAATTTGCATTGGTTAGAGGAGTTTCCTGTAAATTTCACGGAAATCAAAAGGTAATCTGTCAGTGTTAAGCTGTCATGAGGAGTTTCATCTGAATGCAAAATGTAGTTTTGGAATGGAACCGGAGTTTGAGCAAACCGAAAAAAAAAAAAAGAGTCTTTATGTCTCTTTAAGACCAAAGTGTTTTTTGTTTTTTTTTTTTTGTATTTTTTAAAAGATATTATTATTTTTAAGTAATTGCTACACCTAGTGTGGGGCTTGGACACAACCCCGAGATCAAGAGCCACATGCTCCACCGACTGAGCCAGCCAGGTGCCCCTAAGGCCAAAAGTTTGAACAGGTGAATGCTGTCTCCTGTGAAGAGGTTTGAGAAAGGGAGGAGAGAAGCAAATCATCTCCATGTTGTAACCAACCAGAGCCTGCAGAAGATTTTATATCTTCCAAATCAGCTTTTAAGGTTTGTAAAAAGTTAAGAAGGATTATCTGTATAACCCTGGAGCATTACTGTCCAGGTATAGTACTGTTCTTCCCAAATGAAAACAAGAAGATACTGGCTGTCCTTATCAACTGGAGACTAAAAATGCACTGTATAGAACAGTTATAGTAAAGAATTTGCTTTCAGTGTAAACAGATGTCAGTGTGTGGGGGTTAGGAACAACAGGGCACCGAGGGATAATGTTGTTATTTATTGCTCTGAGGTCCTGGACTAACCTCCATTCTTGGCTACTGGGTCTTCTGACAGATAAAATTGGGGTATCACAGGGACTAGCGCAGGGGATAATAAGGCCCTGAGTCCATGGTGCTGTATTATGGGCTTGATGCCTTAAAGGGTTTCTTTTATTTATTTATTTATTTGTTTATTTATTTATATATATATATATTTTTTTTTTTTAACGTTTATTTATTTTTGAGACAGAGACAGACAGAGCATGAATGGGGGAGGGGCAGAGAGAGAGGGAGACACAGAATCTGAAACAGGCTCCAGGCTCTGAGCTGTCAGCACAGAGCCCGACGCGGGGCTCGAACTCACGGACCGTGAGATCATGACCTGAGCCGAAGTCAGACACTTAACCGACCGAGCCACCCAGGCGCCCCAAAGGGTTTCTTTTTTTAATATACTTTTGGGGAGAGGTGTTGAGGGATCTGTTTGAATATTGATGGGAGGTGCACTGTGAATTCTGCCAGTATCAGTTGAGGAATCTGCCCATAAAGGAATCTATCCCTACTGGTCCAATAGGGATAAGTGCTCAGCGTCCCCAGACTCCTTTATTAGAGATGGAGCATGGAGCAAATAAAAGATGTTGAAGGGTCATCTAATTCACCTGGTTGGCAATTTGTTTTTAAGTTTATTTATTTTTAAAGAGAGAGAGGGTGAGAAGGTGAGAGACGGGGAGGGAGAGAGAGAGAGAGAGAGAGAGAGAGAGAGAGAGAGACAGAGAGAGAGACCGACCGAAGCAGGCTCCACGCTATCAGTGCAGACCCCAGTGTGGGGCTCAGTCCCACAAACCATGAGATCATGAGTTGAAATCAAGAGTCAGTTCCTTAACCTACTGAGCCACATAGGTGCCCCGTGGTGATTTTGATTCTAGAATTATTTTTCTTTTGGGAGAAATTCTGGCATGATACTTTCCTAAGAAATCTTGGCCTAGTAAATGAATGGGGTAGAGAAATTAAGGAAAAAAGGATGGGAATCTCAAAGGGCCTAAACGGGAACAGGTGCAGAGACAGGGACCTGTTGAGGTTTATGAGAGACCCCCACTATTTGAACTGTTTTCATGCTGTGAGACAGGACCTACTTTATAGCAGTGCTGTTGAGCCCCGAGAACGCAGCTCTGGGGCCACTAAGACAAAGAGATTCATTCTTAGTCTGGAGAGTGGTTTTTCTAAGCTGATTAAGAGGGAGAACTGGGGGGGAAAAAAAAAAAAGAGGGAGGACTGGGAGGAGCCCCTGTAGGTCCTCAGAGCCCCGTCACTGGGAATTAAGAAGACATTGGAAAAGCTGGCTAGCGGGCTGAAGGCTTCTGAAATCCTTATGTTTGTAACGATCTTTTTTTTTTTTTTTTTTTAATTTTTTTTTTTAACATTTTATTTATTTTTGAGACAGTGAGAGACAGAGCATGAACAGGGGAGGGTCAGAGAGAGGGAGACACAGAATCCGAAACAGGCTCCAGGCTCTGAGCTGTCAGCCCAGAGCCCGACGCGGGGCTCGAACTCACAGACTGCAAGATCATGACCTGAGCCGAAGTCGGCCGCTTAACTGACTGAGCCACCCAGGCGCCCCTGTAACGATCTTTTTTCCAGTACCCTGGCCCTTTGCAGTGATAGCAGAAAACCAGGGGGTTTTGGTCTGTTAGGGCCCTTCATTTGCCAGAGTAGAAAATTGAGACGGGGCGCCTGGGTGGCTCAGTCGGTTAAACATCCAGCTTCAGCTCAGGTCATGATCTCACACTTCGTGAGTTTGAGCCCCACGTCGGGCTCTGTGCTGACAGCTCAGAGCCTGGAGCCTGCTTCAGATTCTCTGTCTCCCTCTCTCTCTCTGCCCCTCCCCTGCGCATGCTCTGTCTCTCTCTGTCTCAAAAATAAATAAAAACATTTAAAAAAAAATTAAAAAAAAGAAAATTGAGAAAATTAGTGGTTATTTTTTTTTAATTTTTTTAACGTTTATTTATTTTTGAGACAGAGAAAGACAGAGCACGAATGGGGGAGGGGCAGAGAGAGAGGGAGACACAGAATTGGAAGCAGGCTCCAGGCTCTGAGCCATCAGCCCAGAGCCCGACGCGGGGCTCGAACTCATGGACCGCGAGATTGTGACCTGAGCTGAAGTCGGTCGCTTAACCGACTGAGCCGCCCAGGCGCCTCTAGTGGTAATTCTTTGAGGTGACTCCTCTAGCGTGTGAGAGAGCTGGTTTGCCAAGCTAGCTAATTCTGGAGTGGACACAATTTCCCATTTCATGCTGGTCCTTTAAAAGATCTCAGTAAACAGAGTTAAACTACCCAGGTGGATTCAGCCTCTAAAGGAAGACCAGAATCTTCTTTATAGACAAGCTGATTATAATGGTCATGAATAGGTTCATCAGGCTTTCGTGTGCAAGCCTGAGTTTTGTTCCTCAATCAGCAGGCTTGGAAAAAGCTACTGTAATTGCCCAGTGAAGATTTCCAGTGACTGTTCTAGCATCTTGCCAAAAGTTAGGGGTTTATTTCTCTAAATCCTTTAGGATGTTCTCATGGGGTTAGTTTCATCCCACACTAGGCCTGGTTCTCACCAACAAGCACATGGCCTGACTGATAGAAATCTGAGAAAGCAGGGTGGTAAGTTGGAGTAACTATGTTAAATTCTCTCGCAAACGTGGGTCCTGAGTCACTTTAGGAAACTCTAACTCTGGCTTGCAGTTTGGCCTTGGTCCAGGCAGCATAAGAAATCTGGGGTTTATTCAGATCTTCAGAAGACTTAACTTTAAATTTTAATCTTTTTTAATGTTTGTTTATTTTTGAGAGACAGAGTGTGAGTGAGAGAGGGGCAGAGAGAGGGGAAGACACGGAATTCGAAGGAGGCTCCAGGCTCTGAGCTGTTAGCACAGAGCCCCATGTAGGGCTTGAACTCACCAAGGGTAAGATCATGACCTGAGCCAAAGTTAGGCACTCAACCAACTGAGCCACCCAGGTGCCCTGTTTTTTAAATTTTAATTTTTTTAATGTTTATTTATTTTCGAGAGAGAGACAGAGACAGTATGAGCATGGGAAGGGCAGCGAGGGGAAAACACAGAATCCAAAGCAAGAAGACCTAACTTTAAAGAAGCAGGTTTTATTAGGTTCAGAAAAGGAGAGAGTGGGGAGAAGTTCAGAGGAAAAGGGAAGTTCAGTGAAAGGGTTAGTATGGGAGGGGGGTGATATAGAGAAGGTAGGGACTGAACACAAGACACATCCTGAGACACAAAAGACAGGAAGGGAAAAAGGAAGCCACAGAAGCCCTTCCCCTCCACCCCCTTTGCTTTCTTCCACTAGTCTAGAAATTGTATTTTGCAGAGCAGCAATTTGGGATTCCTGGTAATGTTTGGAAGCTTCAAAATCCCAAAAGCCTATTCAGTTTTGACAATTTTAGAGCCATGGCTATCCAATTCAGTTTTGAGAAAGTAAGTTTAGGGAGATTGAAAGTTCTCTATGATGGCCATTGAAGTTCTAAATTACTTTTAAGTTGGTCCATTTAGTTAGAAAAAGAAGCCTCAGAAATCATTTTGACTTCTTTAGATGATTTGGTTGCCTCAGTTAATTTAGAAATAGTGTTTTTGCAGAAAGGCAAACTTAGACTCTTGAAAATGTTTGGGGATCTCAAGAATCTTGAAAATGTTTGGGGGATGCCAAATAAAATAGGCATCCCAGGGTGCCTGGGTAGCTCAGTCGGTTAAGCATCCCACTCTTGATCTCAGCTCCAGTCTTGACCTCAGAGTCATGAGTTCAAGCCTCATGTTAGGCTCTGTGCTGGGTATGAAGCCTACTTAAAAATAAAAAAAAAATAAAATAAAATAAGCATCCCATTGAGTTCTGTCTCTCAGGAGCCACAGTTTTCTTCTTTTTTTAATATCTAAATATCTTTTTTTTAAGATTTTTAAATTTTATTTTATTTTTTTTAATTTATATCCAAGTTAGCATATAGTGCAACAGTGATTTCAGGAGTAGATTCCTTAATGCCCCTTACCCATTTAGCCCACCCCCCGTCCCACAACCCCTCCAGTAACCCTCTGTTCTTCATATTTAAGAGTCTCTTCTGTTTTGTCCCCCTCCCTGTTTTTATAGTACTTTTGCTTCCCTTCCCTTATGTTCATCTGTTTTGTATCTTAAAGTCCTCATAGGAGTGAAGTCATATGATATTTGTCTTTCTCTGACTAATTTCGCTTAGCATAATACCCTCTAGTTCCATCCACGTAGTTGCAAATGGCAAGATTTCATTCTTTTTGATTGCCGAGTAATATTCCATTGTGTGTATATGTATGTGTGTGTGTGTGTGTATATGTATGTGTACACACACACACACACACACACACACACACACACACCACATCTTCTTTATCCATTCATCCATCGATGGACATTTGGGCTCTTTCCATACTTTGGTTATTGTTGATAGTGCTGCTATAAACATGGGGGTTCATGTGCCCCTTTGAAACAGCACACTTGTATCTCTTGGATAAATAACTAGTAGTGCAATGGCTGGGTCGTAGGGTAGTTATATTTTCAATTTTTTGAGGAACCTCCATACTGTTTTCCAGAGTGGTTGTATCAGTTTGCATTCCCACCAGCAGTGCAAAAGAGATCTCTTTCTTCACATCCTTGCCAACATCTGTTGTTGCCTGAGTTGTTAATGTTAGCATTTTGATAGGTGTGAGTTGGTATCTCATTGTTGTTTTGATTTGTATTTCCCTGATGATGAGTGATGTTGAGCATTTTTTCATGTTTCAGTTGGCCATCTGGATGTCTTCCTTGGAGAAGTGTCTATTCATATCTTTTGCCCATTTCTTCACTGGATTATTTGTTTTTTGCATGTTGAGTCTGATAGGTTCTTTATAGATTTTGGATACTAACCCTTTATCTGATAGGTCGTTTGCAAAGATCTTTTCCCATTCTGTCGGTGGCCTTTTAGTTTTGCTGATTGTTTCCTTTGCTGTGCAGAAGCTTTTTATCTTGATGAGTTCACTTTTGCTTTTGTTTCCCTTGTCTCCAGAGATGTGTTGAGTAAGAAGTTGCTGTGGCCAAGGTCAAAGAGGTTTTTGCCTGCTTTCTCCTCGAGGATTTTGATAGCTTCCTGTCTTACTTTTAGATCTTTCATCCATTTGGGGTTTATTTTTGTGTATAAGAAAGTGGTCCAGGTTCATTTTTCTGCATGTTGCTGTCCAGTTTTCCCAGCACCACTTGCTGAAGAGACTGTCTTTATTCCATTGGATATTCTTTCCTGCTTTGTCAAAGATTAGTTGGCCATATGTTTGTGGGTCCATTTCTGGGTTCTCTATTCTGTTCCATTGATCTGAGTGTCTGTTTTTGTGCCAGGGAGCCACAGTTTTCTAATTTAATTCAAGAAAAACAAGTTTGGGGAGATTGGAAGTTCCTCATAGTGGCCATTGGTGCCCTAAATTACTTCTCATTAAGTCAGTCCATTTGGTTATAAATGTGCATATGCAGGGACCATAGTTTTTAAATATGAAACTCACTGGGGTCCCAGAAAGGGGGCACCCTCAAAGCGTTCTGATGACTGGAATCCCATTTCTTAGAGGTTTTTCTCTAGAGCACAGAAAAAAATTCCTAAAAGCACAGTTTCAACAGGAACAGCTTTGTTCCAGAAGGAATCAGACCAGAGGCCAGCACAGTTCCAACAAGAAGTCTGACTCTGAAAAGGAGTCAGACTGAAGGCTAAGAGTATTCTCATAAGAAACAGGCCTTAAAACTGATCTCAAATAAAGCCTGGAGAGCTTGGACACAAAGTGGAACTTGAAATCTAGGAGAAAACTTACCTTCACACTCCAGAGTGAGCAAGAGAGCAGTGAGCCCCTTTGGCTCTGTGGGTACCGGCATCTTCTACCCACCAGCCTTGGAGTTTTGGGGGATCTTTTCTGGATCCCACTTCTTACCACCAAGTAATGTTAACATTAAAAATAAAAGTCATTTTACCAGTAGAAATGGGTTTACTTGGGAATAACAGAGACATGCAGTCAGACATAAGCAAGCTACTGGCAAAACCACAGACAAGTCCACAGAACAAACCAGAGGAATGGTCTCTTATAGAGGAGACGGAGGGAAGGTGGGAAGGCTGTTACAAACAAAAAGGCCATTGGAGTAAACGGGGAATTCAAAATATGGTGGCTTTTCATGGACTGAGTTGGGACTTTTTCTCATTGGCTGGGCTGTTGCCGGGGAGGAAGAGAACCTTTCTTCCTCCTGCTGAGGTAGTAAAGTAGTAGTGATTTGACTTGCTGACTTGCAAAGTAGTCTCTTCTTATTGGGTCTGCCCTTGACTAGGAGTGGTAGGGCATGAGAGCTTCTCCTGCTGGCCTCCTGACTTCCTTGTGAACAAGGTTTCCTTTCATTAGTTTTCGCAAACTGATAGGCATCTTAGAAAGATCCCTGGCTCTGAGTGACTGCTGAGATATGAAGGATAGCTTTGAGATCTGTTTTGGCTGTGGAGTCAGCAGGATTTGGGTTCATTGTCTTTTAGTTGCAAATAATCATGAAATTCATTAGCTTAAATCATTCTCTGTCCTCGCTTCTCTGTGCCTTTCAGGTGTATGGTCATCCCAAGGCTCTTACGGAGATGCAAGCCAGTGCTGGTAGCACCTGATTTCCTTTTTCCTCAGGCTAGGGAGGGAAAGAAAGCTCAAGTGGCTCTCCATGGTCTTCTTACCAGATTCTGGAGCTATAATTCGACTGTACCATCTGAGGCCAAGTGCCCAATCTAATAAAAATAGCCATGGCTTAGGCTGGGGGTAAAAATGCCTCTTCAGGAACCTGTCACTGTGAAAAGGGGGGTGCAATTAAAATAATTAGCTTGTACAGGCTACTGTGTGCCATCGAGGAGGAGTGGAATGGATTTTCAGAGGGAGCCAACTGCTGTGTCCAGTACTGGGGGAGGCTGAGGAGAGAGAAATTAGGCATGACTCCCAAGTTTCTGGCTTATGCAGGATACAGATTGTGGTGTCATCAACTTGTCAGCAAGGTGAGGCCTCAGGATCAACAGTTTTGAGGACAACATCTGTAGTTCTGTTCAGGTAGTTACGTTTGAGATGCTTATGAGAACTTTTTGGTGGAAATGCCATGAAGTATTTGGAAACAATAGTTGGGTCTGGCAGTGGGGGAGGGGTTGAGGTTGGCAATATAAATGTCAGAATCTTTGGCATGGAATTAGTAATTAAAGCTAAGGGGGTGGATGGTAATATTTAGGGAGAGAATGTAATGGGTCTAGAATTGGACCAGAATTGGTCCAACATGTAGAGGTCATGTGGAGGGAAAATAGCACAGAGACTGAGAAAGAGCAGCCAGTCAGATGGAATGAGAACCCAGAAGGTAATGCTCGTGGAAGCTAAGAGAGAAATGTTTCAAGGAGGAAATGGTCAACTAGATCTAATATTTAAAATTGCCAAGAGGTACAGCAAGATGAATACTGGAAAGTCCATCCAGTTTGGCAGCATAGAGGCTATTTACTTCATGTGTTAGAAATTGAGGCTGTGTTGCTTTTCTCTGCTGAGGTACTGGATATCTCAAAGTCACTTGCAGTTCAGCGGTGACCTTTTTTTTTTTTTAATTTAATTTAATTAAAAAAACTTGAGGGAGACACAGAATCTGAAGCAGGCTCCAGGCTCCGAGCTGTCAGCACAGAGCCTGATGAGGAGCTCGAACCCACCAGTGCAAGATCATGACCTGAGCTGAAGTGGGACGTTTGACCGACTGAGCCACGCAGGTGCCCCTAGCCTGTCTGCATTCTAGCCAGCATGACGGAAGAATAGTAGAAGTGCACACAACTGCTAATGACTCATTGGCCAGAATTGGAAAATGTAGTCCTGGTTCTAAGCCCAGCTAAAAATCAGGGCCTCTGTTACAATGTCTTAGGAAAGAAGAGAAGATGGACAGCGGGGCTACAACCCGGTGATACTTCATGTAGTGCTTGTTAAGAGCACAGGAAATGAGTTGCTGAGTCACCCAGCTATTTGCCAATTCAGTAAACCCCAGATCCTCTCTGACACCTTATGCAGATGTGGTAAGACCTGCTTACTGTCTTCTCTGTTGTGGGCCCCATGCCAGATGTTGGCGTACTGTGTTGAGGAAGTCAACAGGAGACCACGCTGTGTGGTGTGCTCTTGAGAAATGACAGGGGGCCACTGGGGCACATAGGCAGTTAGGGAAGGTTTGGAGAGAAAGGGATCTCTTAGCCGAGATTCAAAGGCTAAGTTATAATTGACCAAAAAGAAGAGAAATAGGTGTCCATAGAAGTGATTTGCAGACTGCTCTGGGTAGGAGCAGAATGAACAAAAGACCTAAAGGTGACAAAGTACAGCTGACTGTACTTCAGAATGGCCGAAAGGAATGAGGCTAGAAGGGTGGATAAGACTCGGATCTCAAAGTGGCTGGTACAACCATCTCAAAAAAGTGTAGATCTGTTCCATAGTTCAGTCTACCTTTAGATTACCGGAAGTGGAAATTGCTCCATTTACACCGGTGCTCCAGAGGGAGTTCACAATAGGGAGCGACATTGATCAGATTTTCTTGGTGCAGCGTAAAGAGTAGAGGGGAGGTAGGAGTGGACTAAAGACTGAGGGTGAGGTGGCCAGTTGAGCTGCTGCAGGTACTCAGCAGAGATGGTACTGGCTTGAATTAAGGGAGTGCCAGAGGCGACAGGAAGTAGATGCAGCAGAAAGCCTTTTTGGAGCTGGCACACAGACTGGGTGATAGATAGTTCTAGGGGCTGAGGGGGGAGCCACGAAGGATGAACGTCGCATTTCTCACTTGAGAATTCAGGAGAAAGGAAGTAGTTTGGCTTTGGACACGTGGAGGATTTTAGGTGTGGTGGGGACATCCAAGGGGAGACATCTAGTACATTTGGATGAATGAATGTGAAGCCCAAGGAGAGGCAGTTGGAGGCATCAGAGTGAACGAGGCTACTCATGGAGAGTGGGTAGTACAAGAACGAGAGCCTCAGAAGAAACCTGGCAGAACCCCCAAATTAAGAGCCAGGAAGAGGAAGCTGCCAAGGAGAAGACTGCCTAAAGGAGGCCTGGCTAGAGAGGCAGCTGGGAAACAGGAAGGATGTGCTCCTTGGAAGCAAAGAAGGGGTGTGTCTCTTGTTTGGCTGATGGAAGGGAGGGACTGGGCAGAGGACAGAGAGTGCAGGGTTTAGTGATTAGGTCATTGGTGAGGGGAGAGCGCTTCAGCAGAGTGGCTGGGCAGGCAAGGTAGGTGGCTTGCCATGGTTGAAGAATCATGTGGTCAGAGAGGGGGATGGGGTGTCCGCAGCTCTTGCCAAAGGTTCGTTTGTGAACTAGGAAAGAGAGTGCATTGGGTGGATGAGCTGTCAAAAGCTTTTTATTGTTGAGCCTGCTCACCTGGTTGTAAGTAAGGGCCTGTGATGAGGGGGAGGAGAGGACTCCAGAGGGAGGGAGAGAGGTCAGTGTTGTGAGGTCTCAGAGGAGGCCGTAGCAAAAGGGATGTTGCATACTTGGGCGTGTGTGCAGCTGTCCTGGGAACGACTGTCCTTCAAGGGATGTGTTCTCAGCAAAGGTCCCTGGAGCTCCTTGTAAGAAGTGTTGTCTGGAGGTGAAATGGTTCATAGCCAGAGTCAGGTTTTAAAAAGCTGAGTCTCCCACGTACACGTTGTTCCATGTCCTTTCTCTGAGGTCTTTGGTCTGGGGTGCAGTCACCTGTAGAGGTAGTTTAGGTGAAGCAGTCCATCTGGAGTAGCTGAGTGCATTTTCTGTAGATCATATTATTGATAGGCTTTTGGAGGACAGGGGATAGCCATATTGGGGATGATTGTGAACTTGCAGAGTAGGACTTCTCTTTCTCGACCTTTTGTTCAAACAATTGAACTTGTCAAATAGGATTAACATTAGAAAAAGCTAGAAATATTTGCTCTTCCTAACACCACACACACACACACACACACACACACACACACACACAGCTACTTGGCTTTCTCAGTGAGAGGGACACTTAGGTCTCTGATATTAAGGATAAACCTGTCTCTGATAGTTTCTTTCCTGGGGATGGGTCTGTAAGTGGGGGAGTGGATTGCCCTGGCAGCTGCCACAGGGTTGAAAGCGATGGCAAGCCCAATATTTAGCAGAAAAGTTAGGCTCAGCCTGATGACTTTCTTCTAGGGCAAAGTTTGTGATTTGCATCTAAAGCAGTGCAAAACATAGTTTGTGTGAGTTTGGAGTCACCTAGTAAATGAAACTTATGAATCTGAATGCATTGCCAGTGGAAAGGGCAGGGTTGTTGGAAGCATAACCAGCCAGTGCACTGAGCACTACCTTTTAATGAAATTTCTCTGAAAATGAAAGAGAGGAGAAAGGGCCTAGTGGATGGTACCACTTATTTTCTTTCCTTAGTTTTTTGCTCCTCATGGGCAAACGTGAACAGAATATTAATATATTTTCTTTAGCAAGGTACAAAACTGAGTTGGCATCTGGTAAAGAAATGGGGTATGAGGTGGGGTGACTACCCTCTGCCTGGAGCCTGGTCGATACAATGCCAAGGGCTCCTGTTTAGCTTGGCCACAGCCACACTTTTTTTTTTTTTTTTGGTCAAGCTCTGACCATCACCACTTGTGGGTGTCACTGTGGAGTCTTGAGGAATAGCAACATCAGAGGGTGGGCCCTGACACTAACTGACCACCAAAAAGGAGCCTCAAAAGGACACTGCCTAGTAAGCTTTTGTAAGCCCAAGGCAGGCCTTCAGGAAATACTGGGAATTAGGAGGGAGTGGGAAGAGGTAGTGTTGTCTACTTAGAGAATAACAATGAGAATGCGTTTTTTGAGTGCTGGTCCCTCCCCAGGCCAGGAAACACCAGGCCTCCGCCCCAAGGAGCTTCACCTCCCACCCCGCAGCTCCCCACAGGCCCTCCTCACTGCCTTGTCCTTTGTTGAAAGAAGGTTCTGTGCTGTGCTGTTTTGAGCCTTAGGTCAGGGCTGGGGTTGCTTTTGAGCAGTTGTGGGCGCTGGAAGGCTGGTAGGGGAAGCCTTTTGAGTGTCTATTTCTTCAAAAATGTCAACAGGTCTTAGCTGAGCCCTTGGTACCCAGGGCATTACTTCTGTCCGTCATTAGACAGACTTTCTGCTTTCCCTTCAGGGTCTAAGTGAATCAGAAGGGCCTAAGAGGGAGCTTTTTTCTTTCCTTTTGAAACATTCTTTTGCTTCCTGTTTACATCAGCATCATAGGCCCCTTGGGGAATGGCTAAGGGACTGTGGAGGATGGCTGTTGATTGAGATCAAATTGGAGAGATAGGCTATCCTCCACTTAGCCTTTGTTCTGGGCCCTTGGGTTGAAAAGGAAGGAGAGGCCGCCTGGGAGCTGGGCTGAGACAGTCTGAAGCAACAAAGCGGTCTCCCCCTGCTGCCCTCCTTGCAGGGAGAAGGCCAGAATGGGACTGGGCAAGTCTGGTCCTGCTGTGAGGGCATTGGGAGGCAGGGGGGTTCTTTCACACTCTCGGTCCAGTCCGGATGCCTTGGCCTGTGGTGGGTCAAGTAGACTTCATTAGCTCACTGGGTCAACAAATCTTTGGGTGCCTGCTATGATCCAGGCACTTTTCAGCACAGTGGGAAACGAGCCTGTGGCCGCTGAGACACTTTTGTCTGACAGTGTGTGAGGTTTTAGCCACGTGTGCCATCTTGCACGGACTTACTGAGTTACATACGTGTGCTGCTGGGTCCATCATAAAGCATGCACAAGAAAGAAAAATACAAAGGAGGTAGAAGGAAGTCCTAATATTTCTTCTCACGCTTCAGTGGATTGTGTCGCACACATCCCACCCACTTCAGAGAGCACTAGTATATACTGCTGCCTCCATGTGCCAGGCCACCCCCTTCCACGGTAGCTTTGGGAAGTGGATCATTTTTGAGTTGAGGGGCCACCTATTGGATGAGTGGAGGGTGAGAAAGAGGAAGCAAGGCAGGCTGGTGCTGAGCTCACGTAATTGGTCACACACAGGCCCCAGCACGGCCTGATGGCTCTTGTGCTTTCCACTCTACCCTCCTCGGGCAGGGTACCCAGGTCGCCTGAGTTAGGTGTTTAAGGTTCTTGTGCTCCTGTCCTGTAAGCCATGGTCAGGATACTGTGGGGTGGGGTGGGGGTGGTGTTGCTCTTCAGTCCCTTTATAGTTTTCATGACTTTCATCGGTACGACATTGATCATTCCAAGTTGTTCAGGATAAGGGATCCTCTCTCCACTGGAAGACCAGAGATCTGAGGAGTGTAATGAGCATTGCAGCTAGGTCCTGGGCCCCTTCTCCCTGACTGGCTGCCGCCTCCTCCTGCAGAAAGTCTTCCTCTCCATCTGCCTATCTTGCCATCTCCTGGAGGAGCAAGGCAGTGTACCTCTCAGCACCTCTGACTCTTGGTCCAACATGTGCCACTTTTCTCCTGGGCAAGAACTCGAGCTCCGGGTTCCTGCCTCCTCGGCCTCCCTGTCCACTATGGGAGTCACCACCAGCACTGGGCTTCTTTGACTTAGAGGCATAAGCAGCCAAAGAGGTGGTCTTAGCAGTTCAAGCAAAAGGCTTTTGCCCATTGAGTGGGGAGGAGCCAGACACTGTAACCTCCAAGTTGTCTTAAGCTTCTGTTCCCTTGGCCTGCTCTCTTGTGACATCTATACCTCAGGGAGTGGGGGGGGATGGGGACTAGGGTTCAGGAACCCCCAGAGCCGGCTCTCTTGCTCCCTCTCTGTCCGTGTCTTTCTGGGTTGTGCCCTTGCCCCTTGCACAGGATTTGCCCTTCTTGTCCTGACAGTTAACAGCTATCTCGTGTTCTACTTCCCATCTCAGGGTATCTCTCTGCACCTCACCCCTTCTAGCAAGGAAGGAGGGGAGTCAGGGCTATATTGCAGCACACAGTGCTGGGCTGATGCTCATAAAAGGGCATGGAAGGTCCAGAGAGACTCGGCACCCAAGTCTCTCTACCCTCCCCTGCAGAGGATCTGCCTAGGCTCCTTCCTGCCCTTCCTCGCCTGGGGAGACCAGCAGCCTTTGTGAGTCTCCTTGACAACAGGATGGATAAGTTAAAAATAGCCTTGCGCTGGGTCACGTGTGTTTGCACATGCGCTTGCGCCTGGATACATGCCCTTTCCCATGCTGGGCTCCAGCTCAGTCCCCGTGGCTTCCGGATGCTCCTGGTGAGCATCTGTGGGAGGCCTTGGTAGAGCCCAGGTGGTCACGTGCTGAAGCTCCTGGGCTTGGGGGTCAGATCTAGATGTTACTTCGTATCATTGATGGTTGCTGCTGGGACGTGGGTGTTAATGTTAACATAAAGAATGGGAAGCTTTTCTGAATGCCTCGGTCTTCAGTCTAACTGGAGAGGGGTAATCCCGGAGGCACTGCCCTGTTTCGGAACCTCAGATGGTGGAATAGGACATAGCCCTGGGTGGAGTTTGGCTGGATCTCTTTAGGGAACCCTCACAAGGAGGACCTTTCCTGGCCCCCTTTTACAAGGTGAGGACACTGAAGTACAGAGGTACCAGTGTGACTTACTGAGCGCCACCAGGCTCAGCTGTGGCAGAGTAAGGAACAGTGACCCTGTCATCAGAAGCTGTGGCTCTTTCCCTCACATCCTACTGAGGAGACCATCTCTACATCCTTTACCAAAGCCAGCTGTCTTTTTTTTTTTTTTTAAGTTAAAAATTTTTTGTCCAGGAAAATCCCCTGAGATGGGTGATTCTTGTCCATCCCAGTTTCCCCCATCCCCAAACCAAGGCTCCTCACCCATAAAGTGTCGGGTGTCAGGAAAAAAACGGATTCCAAGATACTTAAGTAAAAGGAAGTCTAGCGGGATGAACACCTAGAAGTCAGAAGACCAGGATTAATAGGGGATTTGGGGCCAGCCATTGGACTTCTCAGAGCTCCTGTTTCTTCATTTGTAAGTAGGGATCTTCCTGTCTCCTTTCCCTTCCTTCCAGAACTCTGAGGTTCGCAGGTATGGGAAACATTCTTACAACTGTTGAGGGCCCTGCAAATACAGAGCAGTGTTGTTAGACTCTGTCTAATTCGAAGTGATTTGATTTCTCTTCCATCTCTCCTCACGGCAATGATTCTAAATTTCTGTAAGAGAGAAATGCTCTGAGTAGCAGTAGGGTCCCTAGGATTCAGAGCAACCTGCTCCTTGGTACTTCGGATAGAGAGCCTATTGCTGGCATGGCTCTGGTCCCCTCACAGGGGCTGGCGAGCAGGGTGACTGCCTGACTTGGCCGGAGCCTGGATGGCAACTCTGTGAGTGACATCGCAGGGTCTGCTGATGCCCAGGACCGGGTGACAGGGAAAAGACAGCAACACGCCCGTCCTGGTGAGCAATACTGTGCAGCCTCTACACTCGTTGGGGCTGGCCTCCTCATGGGGTGCTCTTGTGAAGTCTGGAAGTAACACTGTGGACTTGGGGGAGTCCAGCGGGGAGCAACAGCCTGCGCATCCAGCCTTTCTCTGAGACAGCCTGGTTCTGGGGCCACTCCGGTGGCTCTGAGAGTTCACGGCATGTTGTGGCAGAGCAGGGACTGTTCCCTGCATGATTCAGGTGTTGGGGGAGAGGGGTTTTCAGAGGTGGATATGTTTTCCTGGGTGCCAGCAGCCAAGCCCTTATAGGTAATGAGCCTGGCATTAAGGGCAGGGTCAGGAATGAGGTCCTGATGAAATTCAGGCCTGACTCCCGTTTGCCTTCTGTGGATGCAAAAGAACCCCTTTCTCCCTGTTCTGGACTGTTCCCTCCCCTGCCCCCAGTAAGGCAAGGGAAATTGAGCAGGTTGTGGCTGTCACTCATCCCCCACCCCGTGGTGCAGGCGCATGCCTTACTTCCAGCAGAGCTGGCCACCTCAGCACATGCCGGAACAGTGTTGGGATCGCTGTGAGTCCCATCTGTTCTGTCACCTGACTGTGCTATGTCCCTGAGCCCTGTTGGGGGTCTTTTCCCACAGATCTCCTATGATATGCATGTACTTCTCGGCGTGCTACTAGGCATTTTTTTTCTTTTTTTAACCTTTCATCTGTTTTTCTGCCACGTAGGAATCGGAGTCAGAAGTAAAGGTAGATGGAGAGACTGCATCGGACACTGAGAGCCGAGCGGAAGCTGTTCCTTTATCCACCTCTGCAGACGATACCCCAGAGGTCCTCAACAGGGCCCTTTCCAACTTGTCTTCAAGGTAACCTGGCTTAATGTTGCAGATGCCCATGGGGGCCTCGCATCAGGTCCAAATGCCGTGGAAGACCCGGAGCCCTCAGACAGCCTGCAGTCATATGGCACGAGCCCACTTCTGTTAAAATGTGCAGGGTGGGCCTGTTCACTTGCATTGGCCACAGTCTCCCTGCTTCTGCTCAGGGCTCCACTGAGTGTAATCTAGGGCTTAACAGCAACTACATCTGGCCCTTGAAGGGTGCTGCAGTCTGGGCTGGGAGGTGCAGTAGTCCAAGGAGGAGGAAAGTGTGGACAAAGGGGTGGTGGTGGTGGGAATGCAATCTGGCGCAGCCACTCTGGAAAACAGTATGGAGGGTCCTCAAAAAGCTAAAATAGAACTACCCTACAACCCAGCAATTGCACTGCTAGGCATTTATCCAAGGGATACAGCTGTGCTGTTTCGAAGGGACACATGCACCCCCATATTTATAGCAGCACTATCGACAATAGCCAAAGTATGGAAAGAGCCCAGATGTCCCTCGATGGATGAATGGATAAAGAAGATGTGGTATATATATATATATACAATGGAGTGTTACTTGGCAATCAAAAAGAATGAAATCTTGCCATTTGCAACTACGTGGATGGAACTGGAGGGTATTAGGCTAAGTAAAATTAGTCAGAGAAAGACAAAAATCATATGACTTAACTCATATAAGGATTTTAAGAGACAAAACAGATGAACAAAAGGGAAGGGAAGCAAAAATAATATAAAAACAGGGAGGGGGACAAAACAGAAGAGACTCATAAATATGGAGAACAAACTGAGGGTTGCTGGAGGGGTTGTGGGGGGGGATGGGCTAAATGGGTCAGGGGCACTAAGGAATCTACTCCTGAAATTGTTGTACTACATGCTAACTAATTTGAATGTAAACTGTAAAAAATAAAAAATAAAATAAGATGGAAAAAAAATAAAATAAGATGTCCAAAAAACAAAGGGGTGGTGGTGGGCAAGATTGCTGACGTAGCATGTGAAGGGCTTTGTGACTGATGGGCAGACTGCTTTCCACAGAGGAGCCCAAGTTTCATGGTCCAAGTTTAGTTTTCCCTCTCCCACACATCCATTGTGGACATTCCTGAGATTCTTCTGGAAGAATTAAGAAATCTCAACTTGAGTGAATCCAGGGTTAATGTGTTGGTCCCTTGAGACTCTGGTCCTCCAACACCAGCTATGTGTGTAGACTAAAAACACAAACTATAAGACCCCAAGACATTATCTAAAAGTGTTTCTATGTGTGTGTCCCATGCACGTCTCTCTTTGAAAGGTTCTGTTGTGGTCAAGGGCATGGGTTCTAGAGCTACACTCCCAGGATTCAGATATCAGTTTAACCACATCACAACTATATGATTTGTCCAATTCTTCCACTGTCAAGGCTAGTAGTGTTGAGTGTTAAATGAATTAATATATGCAAAATCCTTATAAGTGTGCCAGATGCATATTTGTGATAGCTATTAATCACTGGTTAATATTGTTATCACCATAATGATGCGGGGACAGAGTGATGTAGGATTGTGCTGCAGGATAAATATGCAGTTTTTTCTTTGGATAGAAGCCATCCGAGTAGATACAGAAGTAGGCACCACATTTCCCTCAGGATTTTTGCCTGATTCCTTCGTTAAGATAGAAGCTGGGTGTATTTTTCTGTAGGCTGTGGAGCACCTGCTGAGTCTGGTGGGAGTGAGGTTAGCCCTGCTTCTGCTAGCCTGTGGCTAGTACCTCTGTCAAGGTGAAGGAGGTGTTCCTAGAAGGGATTGACCTCTCCTGCCAGAAAGAGCCCTCCCCCTTGGGTTTGTGCTTTGCTTCTTTCTGGGCTGCTAACATGTTTTCTCCTTTCTCTCTTCTCTAACTTAGATGGAAGAACTGGTGGGTGAGAGGCATCCTGACTTTGGCCATGATTGCATTTTTCTTCATCATCATTTACTTGGGACCAATGGTTTTAATGATCATTGTAAGTGCCATTTGCATGCTGTTTTAATTTTGTCTAATTTAATCTTGAGTATGGGGTTTGTGGTTGGTTCTGGGAATCAGCGGCGGGCCTGGCTCCTCAGACCACATCTGCCTTCCAGTATCTGTGACTTCTCCCTTGTCAGGAGCCAACCAGAGGGGCACTGGGATAGGCCAGTAGTATGTGGTTAAAGATCTCCCTTCACTTAAAAATTTGATGATATTATTTCAGCCATTTGATGAAACTGTGACCCCAGCTATGACTCTGTGTGACTCTCGGGTTTGTTTCTGGTTTTCCTAGGGCCTCACTCTGGGGCTTAGGACTTTCATTTAAAAATCCCAGTCCACAGCACTGCTCTTGCAGTCTTCCCACTGTCATGGACAGGGTCAGATGACTAGCAGCTGACTGCTGAGCAAAGCAGTTGGGGCTTTTCAGGTATTCCTATTCAAAGTCAAAGGGAAGGGATTGAATCCAGGGAGGTGCAACAATAAAAAGTTAATTGAAGCTTCAGGGGTTTGTTTCTATTGCATCTACTCTATGTGACATAAAGGACTACATTGCCAAGTTCTGTGGTGTGAGTGAGAGTGAGGAGGAGAGTGGAGTCCCTGTAGGACTGACATTCTTTTTTAAAAAATTTTTTTTTTAATGTTTATTTATTTTTGACAGAGAGACAGAGCATGAGTGGGGGACGGGCAGAGAGGGAGGGAGACAGAGAATCCGAAGCAGGCTCCAGGCTCTGAGCTGTCAGCACAGAGCCTGACGCAGGGCTCGAACTCACAGACCTCGAGATCATGACCTGAGCCAAAGTCACACGCTTAACTGACTGAGCCACCCAGGCGCCACCCAGGCGCCCTACAGCCACTACAGGGCCTGTAGGACGGACATTCTTAAATGTGATAGTTTTTCTTGAAGGCCCATGACCTGTGTGTGGGTTTCTGTTTCCAAAGATGGTAAGAACTGGGGAATGAGCAAGTATTTGGATTCTTTTGTGTCTTGCAGGTGATGTGTGTTCAGATTAAGTGTTTCCATGAGATTATCACTATTGGCTACAACGTCTACCACTCCTATGACCTGCCCTGGTTTAGAACCCTCAGCTGGTAAGCCATCTAGCCCCACAGGGGCCCCACAGATTTGGATGAAAAGTGTTTTGTAGTGGGTATTTACAGGCATGGTGGTTGGGTGGGCGGGGAGGGATGGCCACCAGCTCACACAGTACCTTTGAGACCCAGGTATTTTATGTGGTTGGCCTATGAGGAGTGTTTATAATAGTTACCTGGGATCTGGAAACTTCCGCACTGGCTGTATCCATGAACACGTTGGCCTTGGTATGTGGATCTGTCAGACTTTGCACAGTGACCCCCACTTTTAGACTAGCATATATTTTTTTAAATCTTTATTTATTCTGAGATAGAGCTTACACACGTGCACACGAGTGGGGGAGGGGCAGAGAGAGAAGGAGAGAGAATCCCAAGCAGGCTCAGAGCCCAACCAGGGGCCGGAGGAAGGTTCTGAGACAGAGCGTAATTAATTGCTTAGTGAAATGATGAAATACTATATACTATGGAAATAAATGTGGGGGAGACAGATACATGTTAGGTTATATAAAGGTTTTATGAAGAAAATGGTATTTGAGCAACAAGTGAAAAAAATGGGTAAGCAAAGAGGATATTCCAGGCTGGGAAAGACAGGAACAAAGCAGACGGGTGGCAAAGCCAGAGTCAACCATTGTGATAGGTGCACAGGGTTCCTGGAAGAGTGGAAATAGGATGGGGAGGCAGGCTGAGGCACACTCTGGAAGGTCGTGTTATGGTTTGAGTGTTCTTACATTAGGCGTGGAAACCGGACAAAAAGAGCAAAAACTGAGCCCCCAATTTGTGATACATGGAGAGGGAGTGAAAACTGCCACAAATTCCCAGATAAACTTCTCACCTACAGGGTCACCAGTAAACAGGGAACCCTGGTCTGCTTGTCCCTCTGCAAGCTGCCACCAGGGTCTCGAGGGGCAGGTGGACTGCCGCTCTGATCCCTGGAACTTTTTCACGGCCTCACTGTAAAGGAGCGGACACATGTGCCCCTCACAGCAGTGACCTGTCTTCCTTTACAGGTACTTTCTACTGTGTGTGAATTATTTCTTCTATGGTGAAACCGTGACGGATTATTTCTTCACTCTGGTCCAGAGAGAGGAGCCTTTGCGGATTCTCAGTAAATACCACCGGTTCATTTCCTTTACTCTCTATCTAATAGGTAGGCATTCAGCGGTTTACCAGTTCTTGTGTTTGTCTTGTGTTTGTATGTCTGTGGAGGAGAGGTTGGGGAATTTCTTGGTTCACGCAGTTTCGATGGTGTTAACTCTGTTCAGGGCAGCAGAGCTGAGGGCCCTGTAGCAGCTCTTGCCTAAGAAATGGGACCGAGGGCCTTGTGTAGTTGTGGGGACTTCAGTCTGTGCCATCTGACCTTGTGTCCCAGCCTCCGTCAGAGGACAGCATAACACGGTCCTGTCCTGACTCTCTTGTTGGCAGAGATTCTGCAGTGCGATCAAAACAAAAACTGTCCAGGAAGTTGGGTATAAAAACAAGCTGCTATCGCTAGGGGCGTGGCCGCATGGGGGACATTGCAGTGTAGTGGAAATTTTACCGACCTGGGTTTAAAAAGACTCTGTGACTTCACAGGAGCTGGGAGCTTAATCTTTGAATCCCTTTCATAATCTGGAGCTAAAACAGCAGGGGTACTGTGAGGGTTTAGTCAGATACATTAGAAGTTGACAAACAGTCAAACACTGTGTCCATCTAACCTCAGTCTTATCTGAGTGTTAAGTGTTCATGCTCCTGTTTTTTCATAGTTGCCCTCAAAGCCAGTTTGAGGCACATGAGAAATTTGTTCTGACCTAAATTTCCGTCTGATCTATTTTTGATCAGCTTATAGCAATACTTGTCTCTGTGAATGACACCTGGCTGTAAAATAGAAAATCCACTGCCAAGAGGTCTGCTGGGATTGAGCACAGTCAGAGAGCATGCCTCAGACCCTGAGAGTGAGCCCTCACAGAGCCAGGTCAGGGGTCTAGAATAGCCACATGCTTTCTTCTGGGCAGGGCTGTGTTTGAGGGGCCCAGCACTCTCGTGGGTAAAAGTCTCTTTCCTTCCTGAAGGAGGTGGGGGAAGGGCGGCTGTAGACTGTTTTGCCACCATTTGGGTCAGTGTGAGAGATGCAGGGGTGGCCTTGACTCCACACCAGGTGGGTCTCCCTTAGCCAGACCTATAACTTTGGACAGGAGGAGTCAGCAAATTTTTTCTCTTTTTTAAAAAAAATTTTGTTTTAATATTTATTTATTTTTGAGAGAGAGAGAGAGAGAGAGAGAGAGAGAGAGCGCGCGCGCACACACACACGAGTGAGCGTGAGTGGGGGAGGGGCAGAGAGAGAGAGGGAGACACAGAATCTGAAACAGGTTCCAGGCTCCAAGCTGTCAGCACCGAGCCCGACGCGGGGCTCGAACCCACAAGCTGTGAGATCATGACCTGAGCCGAAATCAGACGCTTAACCAACTGAGCCACCCAGGCTCCCTTCAGCAAACCTTTTCTTAAAGGTCCAGATAATATTTTAGGCTTTGGAGGCCAAAGGGTCTTCATTGCACCTCCTCTGTTCTGGCCTTGAGCATGAAAGGAGAAGCCCAGACGACATGTAAACAAATGGGCATGACTGTGTTCCAAAAAAATTTGATTTGTAAAAACAGGCAGCTGGCTTGACCTTTGTTTGTTGACCCTTGCTCTAGGATCAAAACATTCCTATCTGGTGAGCAGTGTTCTAAATTGAGTGTAGTCTGCAAGATTTAAAAATATTGCCTTCCTCTGACTGTCTTGAGGGAGTCCATTATCCCTGCTGTCATTGGAATGACTAGGATTATCCCCCTAGGCTTTGGAGTTGTACCCGGGTTAACCAACCGCTGCCAGGGGATTGGCCAGAGGACCACTTCATGCGTCTAAAGGAAATGAGTAGGACAAAGATAATGCAGAGTGTGATTCATTTTGCCCCTTCTTCTCTTCCTGCTCCTCAAACTAGGATTCTGCATGTTTGTACTGAGTCTGGTCAAGAAGCATTATCGACTGCAGTTCTACATGGTAAGGAAAATGTATATGTGTGTCAGAATTCTTGGCTTAAGGGAAGTTCTGCAGAAACTCGGCAGGCCTTTTATGCTTTCTGTGACAAATCAACAGTCTGGAATGCAGGCTGTTGTGTTTGCATCTAGAACCTAGAGCACGAAGGAGTGTCCCCATTTAAGTTAGGTGGCTCTGCTTCTACCTGGACCCAATCACTGTTACTTAATACACCCCAAGCAACCTCTCCACCAGGACCTGAAGGTGGCCTCCAAGTAAGGCTCAGGGTGAAGCTTCAGGCAATGCTCACGAATATCCTACCAGCTACATCGCTCCCTCAACTTGAAAACATCCCCTCACTGAGTGTCCCAAGCACCTAGTAAACACTTATTGAGAAAACGAGACATACCCAGGCTTTTGGAGCGTAGAAAGACTTGCTCACTAAGTGGGCCCTGTGGTTTCTACTTTTGGTGGGGACTGTAGCTGGGGGACAAAGTTACTCCCAAATGCCTGTTCTGTATCTTTTTACTTCCAATAAGACAGGTACAGAAGCAGACATTTTTTTCTACGTGTTTGTGTTATTGTTGCTGGCAGTTTTCTATTTGTTACTGGCAGTTATTTGAAGTTCCTTTCAAGGTAAACATACAGGTAAAATGTAATCTATATCTTCTTTTGCAGTTTGGCTGGACGCATGTGACATTACTGATTGTTGTAACCCAGTCACACCTTGTTATCCACAACCTGTTTGAAGGAATGATCTGGTGAGTGATGTCAGTGAGGGAGGTTTTCCCTTTTATTTTGTGGGTTTTCTCATGTACAGGTAGGCTGAGAACCCCCGCTTACAGTCTAAGCCAGGGGTTCTCAACCTTGAGCTACATCAAAATCCCCTGCCGGGCTGAGTACAGCACAGATCACTTGGGCCTCACTTCTGAGTTTCTGCTTCAGTAGATTCAGTACTAAGAATTTGATTTCTAATACACTCCCAGGTGATGCTGATACTGTTGGTCAGGATCTATATTTTGAGAACTAATGTTCTATTTAAAAAAAAATTTTTTTTAATGTTTATTTACATTTGAGAGAGAGAGAGCAAGTGCAAGCAGGGGAGGGCAGAGAGAGATGGAGACAGAATCTGAAGCAGGCTCTAGGCTCCAAGCTGCCAGCACAGAGCCCAATGCGGGGCTCAAATTCATGAGCTGTGAGATCATGACCTGAGCTGAAGTCAGATGCTCAACCGACGGAGCCACTCAGGTTCCCCCAAAACTAATGTTGTAGACATTAGACATGTGCTTGTTAGCATATGGATATTTTTAATTAATTAATTTTTAAAAGTTTTCTTTTTTTAAAGTTTATTTATTTTGAGATGGAGTGTACGTGAGTAGGGGAGGGGCAGAGAGAGAGAAAGAGAGAGGGAGAGAGAGTGAATCCCAAGCAGGTTCCACACTGTCAGTACAGAGCCCAATGCCAGGCTTGAACCCACAAATCATGAGATCATGACCTGAGCCGAAATCAAGAGTTAGACACTCAACCAACTGAGCCACCCAGGTGCCCCTATACATGGATATTTAAAGAATAAAAGATAATGCAATTGTATAGCAACAGGTTTGAAAACAAAAGGAAACTTTCATGATATGGCAAAATGGAAGCTACCAAAAGTCATGAAGAAGAAAACCTGAAAAGATCAATAACTATAGAAGAATTTTGGATTGCCTAAGAATCCACACCTGAAAGGAAAAAAAAATAACCAATGATAATCTCAGAGTTTTATCTAACCCTTCATACTAAAGCTAATAGGCATGGGGAGGTAGAAAGAATGTTAAGCTGATTTCTTTAATGATTACAGATAAGCCATTGTTAAATAAACTATTAGCACATAGAATCTGGCAATGTGTCAAAAGAATGATATAGTTGTTACTTAGTAGACATTACTCTGGAAATGCAGTGGTTTCAGCAGGAAATCTATCAGTATTTATAGAAGTCTGCAGGCTGGCTAAGGAAACTGGATGATCTTAGTGAAAAGGTAAGGCATATCCTAGTTTATATTAGAAGTGTTGAGGAGTTGTGGTTAAGATCCCAGACTGTGTCTGTTTCCAGATCTCAGAATGAGGGTATAATAGTACCCACCTCCAAGTTAGTAAATATATGTAAAGTGCTTAGACCAGAGACTAGCTCAGATAATTGGCAGCCTTAGGCATTATTACGTTTAAAACAATGATAGCAATGGCCTGGGGAGACACACAATCTTTCCTTTTCAGAGTTTCAGGTAATTTCGAGGAATGGCTCATGATAAGTCCTTATCTTTAGGGCCAAACGTGCCACTCAGTTCTACAGTGAATTATATTAAAATCTCTGGTTGTTGGTTTTCACACTCAAACTACAAGATTTAATTGTAGATGTAGAAAATATGTTGAGCAGAGAATATGTGCTAGAAGCCTCGACAAAGTAAATAATATCGCGTGGTGTTGAGAGGATACAGACGCTCCCTTAACAAACAGGAAGTCAGAAAATACTGCCTGTAGTTTAGGGGCCAGGAAGTCAGAGATTTCTGTATGTGAAATTCAGAAATTTAAATAGGGGAAATTTTAAAAAAGTGCTGGCCAGAGAGTGGAGAGTGAGGAGGGCAGAAAGATGTTACAAGTGTGGGAACAGCCTCCTGTTTCATGGTGGGGCTCGTGGGAGGGGGGGCGAGAAGGTAGCCAGCTATATGGGGTGTGGTTGTGCACTCAGCCGAGCACTAGGAAATGTAGGCCTCATCAGAGCTAGTCATAAATAGTTAAAAAAAAAAAATAGGTAAATTATGAAACATATTGCATAGAATTATGGAGATGACCTCTAGAAGAAGGGAAGTCAGAAGTCATTAAAAGCAGTTATTTTGGGGAATGGAGATAGGGATGGGAGAAACAAGGAAAACTTTCTTTTCTTACAGTTTAAATTTGTAGTATTGTGTGCCTATATTACTTTGTAAGGATAAAAAGAACAAATGGCATTTTAGAGAACACCACCTCCGTTTACTCGGGAGTCGTTCAGTAAACACTTGAATGTCTGCTGTGTGCCAGGTACTAGGTATGGCTTGTCTGCTATTTAATTTCTTTTACTTATTAGTTAGTGGAGAACAAGTACTTAGGGGTTATTTTGGTGCCGGAAGTGATGAATGGCAGTGTTTTATAGACATCTGAGGTATTGTCATCTTAGGAGAGTTGATTGCTACTTTGGTTTATTCCCTAGGTTCATTGTCCCCATCTCTTGCGTCATCTGTAATGACATTATGGCCTACATGTTTGGCTTCTTCTTTGGTCGGACCCCACTCATTAAGGTAAGTGGGTCACCCTAACACGAAACACCACTGTGAGGCAACGGTGAGGATCAGCTTGGCACAGAAGAAATCTCACTAGCGTCTATGTCTTCGTGTCATCTTGGAGAAAGTCTTGCAACAGTTTAGTCTTAAGAGAAAAGCCAGACTAAGACATTTGACAACTATTCAGAAAGGAAGAACAAGTTCCTAGAGAAGATAATTGTATAGACTATACAGGCACACTTTGGGGGCTCTGATCTGAATTTGAGTGTTGTTATTTAATTAGTATACTATTTGATAATATAATTAAATTATTTGAATGACTAATTGGGACAGAAAGGAAACTGAGGGATATCAGGCTGGGAACAAGGAAACCAAGCATGGGGTTATTTTTAGAAAGGGAGGTGGTTAACAGAATGAAGGTTTTTTTGTTTATTTTCTGTTTGTTTGTTTTAACAGTAGGAAGGTTTTAAACAAGTAATCATTGTTCCAAAGCCACTTATCAAAATGACCTTTGTTAAGATTTGCTCTCTGTCCGTAGCTGTCCCCGAAGAAGACCTGGGAAGGCTTCATTGGGGGCTTCTTTGCTACAGTGGTGTTTGGCCTTCTGGTAGGTGGTGGTTTCCCGCTGGGTGGGAGAGGGCACAGAGACCTCAGCCCACCTTCAAAGCTTGTCCAGGGCTAGAGAGCTTGTCTCCCGAGGCCAAGGACCCTGTCCCACTGAATGGTAACCTTGCCCTGCAAGGGGCATGAGCCTGGCATGCTCCGGAAGTGGCCCGGGCAGATCCAGCTGTCCTTTATCTGCCAGATTCTAAACAGGGTCTTGGCAGTTGAGCAGGGCCGTGTGAACCTGTACTCCCCCCATGTCGAGGCACGGTGACACTCAGCAGGTAGCGTTCTTGTCCACGCATTTGATGTTTCAAGATCAAGTGATTGGCAGCTAAGAGTGGGAGGTGAGGCGAGCCATGCCACTCTGGCCAAGGTTCTCTCCCATTTGTGCCCTGCCTGTGGGTGGTTGATCTTCCCACCCTTTCTGGAGCATTCCCTGCTTCTGACCGTCAGGCCAGCCTCTCTCCTTTCTTCAGAGGTGTCCAGCCATCCTCTAGTACTGATTCCCTTACTTCATTGTTCTTCTTCCTTTTTCCTCTGGACTGGCTGTCTCTCACTATATCACTCCCTGCCAACCTGCCTCCCATCTGAATTAAATTAAGAGATGCTGAGAAAAAGGGACCGTAGCTTCCCTGAATGGGGGGAATCTTTTTGTAGTTCTTTGCCCAGATTCCTTCAGGTCTGTCCTGGATTTTGGCCTGGATGTTGGGGTAAGTATGTGTGAAGCCTCAGCAGGCCATGAACCTCTTTTAAAAATTTTTCCCAGATTCTGGCAAAATACTCACGTGGGGAAATATGAACCTTTGATTTAGTGCACAGCTTGCAGCGAGCAGGCTAGGCGCTGTGAGGCACACAGCCAGGCCCCGTGTCTGCCACCCAGGCAGGATGACTGGGACTGGTCTCCTCTGCCCGTCTCTGCTCTTCATCCTCAGCTGTCCTATGTGATGTCCGGGTACAGATGCTTTGTCTGCCCCGTGGAGTACAACAATGACACCAACAGCTTCACTGTGGACTGTGAGCCCTCGGACCTCTTCCGTCTGCAGGAGTACAACATTCCTGAGGTGATCCGGTCGGTCATTGGCTTGGTACGTGCCATTCACATGGGGCAAGCTATCCCTGGTTAGATAGTGACCACTCCCTCAAAACAGCAACAACAACAACAGCAACAACAACCACCTAGCTTCCTCCCTCCACAACGCTGCAAGCCCCAGGACAGAGAATTGTTCAGGTCAGTTCAGGCTGAAAGCAGAAGGAGACACTTCATCTCACTTCTATTCATTTAGACCAGTGGTTCTCAAACTGTGCTCTGTGGATCCTTGGGGGACCCTGAGATCCTTTCAGGGGGCCTGTGAAGTCACGATTATTTCCATAACAATATAATGACATTATTTGCCTGTTTACGTTGTTGAAATTTGCTGTGAATGGTAGGGTAGACAAGCAGTGATGGGTAAACTCGCCTGGTGCGTTCGTATGAGTGGGGGCTCTGGCCCCGAACTGGACTGAGTCATTGGATTCTTCGTGCCACACACACGCAGTGAGAATAAGAGAGTTCCTCCGAAGAGTGTCTTTGATGAAACAGTAAAACTATTCATTTTATTAAATCCTGACCCTTGAATACATATCTTTCTAATACTCTTGTGTATGAAAAGGATGCATAAAAGATTTCTGGTAAATACTGAAGTACAGCGTTTACCTAAAGGAAACACGCGTGCGCCTGTTTGAGATATGAGCTGAACTAGCTGCTGTTTTATAGGGACATCATTTTTACTTGAAAAGTACCGACAAGCTATGGTTTTTCAGGCCTGTGTATTTGACGAACATTTTCCTTGAAGATGACGAAAGTGAGTCTGTCACTCGAAGGAAAACACCTAACGGTGATTGTTACCAACGATAAAATTCACCTGCCAAGTGAAAATTAGTAATTTGGAAAGTGTAATAGGGTTTCCACCAGAGCTCTTAATACTTCATAGCTTTGCTGATGAGAGTTGTGGTGATTCTTTGTAAGATTTTTATAGTGATTTTAACATATGATGACTTTAACATAATGATGTTTTGACATTATATATAGCAAAATGTGTCCACGTTTAGAAGATTTACATAACTTAGTGAACTATTATTTCCTAAATAGTCAGTGCATGGTATTACAGCAGTCACGTGTGGGTAAAAGGTCCGTTCAAAGTTCAAGACAGACCAATGGATTTTAATGCTAAGAGTACAAAAATTTCATTCCTGGATCTCAAATTCGACAAATTTTTAAGAAACTACCATTTGTCAAGTTCTGGTGCAGTATCAGAGCAGAATACCCGTAAGCATCTGAAAGACAGTGCTAAAATACTCTTCCTTTTTTCCTTTTTTTTTTCTTATTTAAAAAAAAATTTAATGTCTTTATTTTTGAGAGAGAGAGAGAGAGAGAGACAGAGTGTGAGTGGGGGAGGGCAGAGAGAGAGGGAGACAGAATCCGAAGCAGGCTCCAGGCTCTGAGCTGTTGGCACAGAGCCTGACATGGGGTTCAAACTCACAAACTGTGACATCATGACCTGAGCCAAAGTTGGACGCTCAACCAACTGAGCCACCCAGGCGCCCCTACTCTTCCTTTTTTTCAACTACCTAATTTGTGTAAGGCTGGACTTTCTCCGCATACGTCAGCCAAAACATACTGCAACAGACTGAATGTATGATGCTTAATGTCCTCCATTAAGTCAGATATTCGAGATTTACAAACATAAAATCCACTTTTCCTACTCATTTTGATTTTGGAGGGAAAATATAGTTCATTTGATAAAGAGTTATTTATGTCAACAAGGCATCTTGACTGATTTTCCCTTGTTCTTCTCAGACAACAGTCTGGATGTACCCCTTCCAGATCCACAGCATCGCCCTGTCCACTTTTGCCTCGCTCATCGGCCCCTTTGGAGGATTCTTTGCAAGTGGATTCAAACGAGCCTTTAAAATCAAAGTAGGAAAATCGTCTTCCCTATTCTTCTGTCTCCCAGCCCAGTCTCCTGTCCCACCCCATCAACCACTGCCCCCTTCAAAATTCCAGGCTATAAACCCTGACTGTTAATGTGTGCTTTCCTTCACTCGTGCATGAGATTTAGGTAGGTTAAATAAAAATACATTGCTTTCCAAGAAAATTCAGTATAGTTTTGACCCTTGAATAATGCAGGGGTTAGAGGCACTGACATTCCCCCCTACTGCATCCTCCCATGTACTAGAAAACTCACATGTGACTGTTGACCAGAAGAATTATTGGTTGATTCACACCTATTTTGTATGTTATATGTATTATATGCTGTATTCGTACAATAAAGCAAGCCAGAGAAAAGAAAATGTGATTAAGAAAATCATAAGGAAGAGAGAATACATTTATATTCCTGTACTATATTTACTGAAGAAAATGACGTTTAAGTGGACCCTTGTAGTTCAGACCCCTGTTGTTCAAGAGTCAACTGTAGTTGGATTTTCAGTTTATTTGTTAATATACCTTGTATCTTTCTTCAAAAGAAACATTTTATAATATGATTGTGTGGTATTATACCCTCAGCATTTGGGTCCATACTTCTTACTTTCTGTTGCCCTCAGCTACTCAGGATAGTAGCTGGACACTGAGGTGGGACCATAGGGCAGGGTTTGATCTTGGCCTAGCCCAGGCTTACCAGTCCTTCCCCTGCCTCTAACAGGACTTTGCCAATACCATTCCCGGCCATGGCGGCATCATGGATCGCTTTGACTGCCAGTATCTGATGGCCACCTTTGTCAACGTGTACATTGCCAGTTTTATCAGGTACGATGCCTTTCCATCTGAAGCCAGTTGTTGGATTTTTGAGTGTGGTGAACATCTGGGATTTTAGCTACACCTCAGTTGAAGTGAAAAGCATCCCAAATATGAATGCAGTTTTCAGTTGCTGCTCTTAATGGATTCTTTGAGGCCCCCTGCCCTCCAAGAGTAGAGAATCCACAGGGAATAGCAGCTATTTGGATAGTCAGGCCCTAGAAGCTGCTGAGTCCCCCCACTCAGAGCTGTTTCCTCACGTTCTCCTCCAGGGGCCCGAACCCAAGCAAGCTGATTCAGCAGTTCCTGACCTTGCGTCCAGATCAACAACTGCACATCTTCAACACCCTCAGATCTCACCTGGCTGACAAGGGGATGCTGACAGCCGGCACGGAGGATGAGTAGGGGCCCCAGGGCCGAGAGAGCAAGAGTGAGCAGAGCGAGGGGCAGGGCCCCAAGGCAAGCCCCACTGGTGTGTCTCAGACTATGACAAGGCTTCAACTCACTGGTGTTTTGTTTTTGTTTTTTTTTTGGTTTTTTTTTTTTGTTTTTTTTGTAGAGTGTTTTTTATTTGTGGGATTTAAAAACAATCTGTATATATACAGTCTATGTGCTTATGATTTGGGTTGTGGGTAAACCATAGCTTTGAGTTGGAAAGAAGTCACAGGGGTAAGACCATTTGGGTCTTTTATACAAAAGTTTTAACCTGGAAGGCAGTGTTGTGCCCACCTGGGGTGGGTCTGCTGGGTACTTCTAGCTCCCAAGCCAGAGCTTCTGTTTCGGTGCTCCATCAGAGAGTGGAGACGTTCGTCTGTGTCTGACCGGTTCAGAGGACCCCCTGCCTGCCTTGTAGCTGCCCCCCAGCAGGGAAGAGGTGCACAGCTTGGATGCCTTTGCTCCCCAAGAGCTTTCACACGGGCCTCCTGAGAACACCTGCGCTGGAGTGACAGGACGGTTGCCTTCTGTAGGCTGGAGGGACACAAGCTTATTAATCAGAGGAGCATTCTGCCCACGAAGCCCTGGGGAGCCTGAGCTGTGCTTTACGAGAAGGGTTCACCTTAACTTCATCACAGACTGAATGAAAGAAGGCTTCGTTTGATTTTTTTTTTTTCCAGAAAGCACGAGAAATTATTTATAATAGTCTGAAAAAATACACTGTAATATCTCAAGTGTACGCAGTAGAATGGACTGTAACCGAGCCCTCCCACAGGCTGTAGGCTCTGGTGGCTCCGACTAACTGTGTCTGTTCAGGGACGATGCTGTTCACGTTTGGGCTGTAGACTTGTTGCTGCTGAATCCTTTCTGGGGGCTTTCCTGTTAGGGAGCAGGGGGCTTCTTGTTCACGCACCCTTAGCCTGACCGACCACCCACGTAGCTGCTGTGTTGTGTATATACTCCTCTTAAGGCAAGTGTGTATCTGTGTGTGTGTGTGGTTTAAAAATCACTTATCCCTTGCAGTGATTTCAGTTGTACCATGACTTCTCCACTGAAACCACAGAATCCTGCTTACAGCTCTGGAAACCTAATCCGATTAGAGGTTTGACTCTTCTGAAGATTCAGTGCACATTTTTTTTTTTTTTAATATAATGTGACCAGTTTAAATGTAGTGTGTATTTCGTCGAGGGACCTTTTTCCTTTTAAACTGTGATTTATTTTTTTTTCCCCTGCCTGATTATAGGAGTGAGGTTGACTTTGGGAAGACAAGTTCTTTGTCAGGACAGCAAGCAGGGGAGAATGGGAGAGAGAACTTGGTGCCCAAATGTGTTTGCTTATTCTGTGCCACGGCTGTTCTCATTGCCAAATGCAGTGCAGAGACCCGCTTCAGCACCTTGGTCTGCGGCCAGTTCATTCTGTTTCTGTTTAAATCAGCCCTCCTGCTTCCCTGAAAGCTCACAGTCCGCCCAGATGGCTGCCATGTGCAGCACAGGGCAGGCCTCCCTCAACATTACAGCTCTCAGTCACTACGTGACTTTTTCTTCTGAGCGTGTACTTCTGTTTCAGCACATGGCTTTTCTTTTTCAGATCCAAGGCCCCCTTAAAAACAAAATGTGTTTTTGCTTGGGGTTTCTGTTGTGGCTCTGTGACCCTGGGCAGGACATAGCACTCTCCGGGGCCTCGTTTTCGGAGCTCTCTCCTAAGTCCAGTATTCTGTGATTTCCGGCTGAGCAAGTTCTTGTCACCAGAGGCTACTTATGGGTATCGAGTGATGTCCTGGGCACCCAAAAAGCAACAGCTTTCAGGCCATTTCTAAATGCTGGTCCTTGAGATGAGTCAGTATCTCACCCACAAATCTTAGTGGAGGTAATTAGTAACAAGTCTAGTTTTCACATTGAAGAATGACCTTGGTTCCTGAGACCAGAGACAGAAGGGGTTGTCTCTGTTACCTTATTGTGGGCATATGGCGGGGTGCTTGGTGGCTGGGGCCCAGCAACTCCTGAATAAGGCCGTCTTTGGGATTGAGGTGACTGGCACATTCCTTTGTGGAAGTGGTCACCAAGTGGGGAAGGTCCTGGCGTCCCAGGAAGCTGAAGCTGGGTGCTCATGAGAGCTCTCAGCAAGAAGCCCAGAGGGTCAGCTCGGGTTTTATCTTCTGATTTCCCCACATGCTTTCAGGTCAAATAAGAGGAGCTTCCTAGCCTAGTAGCTGGGAAAGCGACACCACCTCGTGTCTATTTATCTATATCTATATATATGCACAGTGTTTTTCTTTCTCCCATTTATTGAAGATATTTCACTGTACAGATGAGATTCAAAAGACTATTTTAACATATACCTGTGCATTCTTAATGAATGGTATAACTTGCTTCAGATCCATTTTTTGTGTGAGAAATAAAATGTGGCTGAAACTGTATGCTCTCCCTTGTGACTTCAGTTTCTCACTTCGTGTGTGGATGTGTTTCCCACTTGTTTTGCTTCATAAATATCATGCAGTCCTGATGTCAAGATTTTTCTTTTCTTTTCTTTTCTTTTCTTTCTTTCTTTCTTTCTTTCTTTCTTTCTTTCTTTCTTCTTTTTTAATGTTTATTTAATTTTGAGAGCGAGAAAGAGAGAAACAGAGCATGAGCAGGGGAGGGGCAGAGAGAGAGAGGGAGACAGAATCCAAAGCAGGCTCCAGGCTCTGAGGTGTCAGCACAGAGCCTGATGCAGGGCTCAAACTCACAAACCATGAGATCACAACCTGAGCCAAAGTCAGATGCTCAACCGACTGAACCGCCCGGGTGCCCCAAGATTTTTGTTTTCTGCTCTGAATCTTATAGGTTCTCACAGCAGCCTCCTGAGGGGCCTCAGGCAAGAGTCCTGAGCGCCTTGCCTGTGAGGACGCTGAGGGCAAGAGCACGTGGAGTGCTTCCCCAGGGTCGTGGGGCAGAGGCAGACCTCACTCCAGCTTGCCAGGACAGGAATCAGCCCTAGTTCCACTTACTTTTGTGAAAGTGGTGTAGGTGTGCCTGAAATTCCAAGAATTCTGGAATATTCGTTCCTCAAGCCGAGGAGGTCAGCCTGTGCACCAAGTTGGAGCTTCCCCAGGGAGCTGACGGACACGCTGTCAAGGAGAGCAGGGCGAATCTGCAGAGGGCCGGGCCTGAGCCGCCTCCCTGTGAGCCCTACTTGTGACCGCTCACGGGACACCTGGGTCTTTCCCCTTTACGAGCTGGCACACCTAACTGCCCTCAGCACGGGGAAAGTCCACGGCAGCCTGGGTCCTGTTTATGTTTATTATTATTTGCCTGTTTCATGTTCTGAGCATACTAGTAGCTATTGTGTAATCATATTTAAAACATATTACTCTTAGTGTTTTCCATAGTGTTTTCTGGGTTTCTAATTCTACAGTGTATGTTCGAAATTAGTGTCTGTTTTACTTGTAGAAGGGGTGAAATGTAACATTTAACTTTGCCCAGGTGGACTTTGAAGTCACTCTTATGGTATTTATTTTTCCCCACTGGGCTTCTTCTCCTGTAACTTGATTCATATTTTTGGAATCTTCCTTTATGATATATTTTAAAGGCGATTAAACAGACCCTGTGATTTGAGTCTAAGCGAGTTGCTGAGTTGGCCAGAGGCTGATCCGAATGGATCCTTGAATTCAGATCTTCAGTGTGTCCATGAGGTCCCAGCAGGCTCAGAAGCACCCTGGATGTTGATGGCAGTGGGCAGGGGAGGATGTGAATGGCTCAGGGCAAAGAGCGGCACTGCTTGGAAAATTAACAATGGCCTTGCTCCATAAGGAGCCTGCCCTAGGTCAGTTTCTAGGCAAGTAGATTTTTGTTTCTCTGCCAGATGTGACCCATCCTTGCTGGAACCTCTTCCTGTGCTCATCATATCTTAGGCACTGTCAGTCTTTCGGAGTAGCAGTCTGTGTGCCCACCTTGCTTGCGCATTGTGATGATGTGCTGGGTAAGGGTGGAGTGGGGAGGGGTTTGGTTTCACCTGGTCCCAGGGTTCCTGTTCCTCCAAAGTCAGGGTGGGGGGGAAAGGCTAGAGGAGGATGTCCAGGCGGCTGTCTAGACACATCACAAGAAAATAAGCGTGGACCCACTCACTGTGCTTGTCTGCAGCAGGGGCTGTGACAGCAGCTAGAACAGACCTCCCACTCCCTGCAGAGAGGGGCTGATTCTTGGGCAGTCTCGTTATTCTGTCCTTGTCTTGGTGAAAACAAACTTCCCTTTCCCTGGATCGATCTCCAGTTGACCAGTTTCCAGTTTTTGAAGAGATTTGCCACTCCCACTGCCTGACGTGGTTTCCCTTGTTGAGAGAGGGCCTGATGGCCTAATCTACAGAGGGTGCTGCAGTTTGGACCAAGTGGTGGTGAGTGAAAGGTCTCTTCTGGGCCCATCTCCTCTTGGTCCTGGACTCTGCTCACTCACATCCCTGCAGGAGGTGGCCCCTTCTCAGGAACGGAGTCACGGCTGCTGACTGCTTGTACCATTGGAGAGTGGCCCGTCTTTCTGTTCCTCCTGGCTCCGCCCTGCCACCCTCCCCCTCTCAGGGTGACCAGCAATGACCATATTTACCTGGGCTCCCAGGTGGGTAGAGGCTATTCTTGCCTCTTGATTAAGACTTTCCCCTGTTTGTATGTTCATGATGTTTTCGAGGGCGAAGAGATCACAGCCGTGAGGGCAGTTTGGGGAGTATACTTTGGATGCTGAAGTATTGGGGTTTGTAGAACATGTGGGTGATTTATGAGAATAGGGGGCAGAAATGTGGCATCCAGGAATTTATAGTCAGTGGATTTCAAACCTATGGGCCATTTGAAAACCCTGACCCATCCCTTGTCCTCTCCACCGAATGCCTGTCTGCTGAGGCTCCATTTTATTCTTGAGCCAACAAGATACCAGTGGTATGTTTATTACTAATAATTGCAAGAACACTGATAGTGCTTAATATGTGCCAGGCATAGTGCTAAGGGTTTACAGACATTATTCCTTTTGATCCAGAAAACAACTATTGATTAGGGATTATTCCCATTTTGTAGATAAAGAGACTGAGAGACCATGACAGGCTGATCTCTGTGGTTAGGAAGATGGCCTTTGGGCTCAAATAGCCCTAGGTTTGGGCAGGTTACCGTGTGTAACTCCAACCTGCCGGGGTCTGATAGTGGTACCACCTTCGCAGGATGGTTGTGAGAATTTTATGAGATAATGCATGTAAGCGTTGAGCACCGTGCCTGGCACATAGTAAGCGCTCAATAAATGGTAGTTATTTTTGTTGAACTCAAGTGAGTTATTTGAACCCAAGTTGTTGTAATGCGAGAGACTGGGTCCTTCCATACTACACTGTCACTTGCCCTGCACACAGCCCCAGAGTTCACCGTCGAGAAGATTTTGAGAGAAGCAGTCCATCCTTAATGCCCACCTACAGCCTCTAGGTGCTTCATACTGCATTTAGAAGATCAGCCTGACAAAAGGAAAGAGGACAAGAGGATAGTCAGGGATTCTCCCCTCTTAATTGGAATGGTTTCCTTGAGGTCTTGCCCATTTCCTGCTGCCCCTGGTCTAGACTTTCCATGGAGAAGAAGGCCCTTACCTCTTGCTGATGGCACCTCCACTCCATGAGACGTGAGGGTCTGTAACTCTGGACCCCGTTTTCCTCTGCTCATTTTCCTCTGTGTGCTCTTTGCACACAGCTCAGGGGCCTACAGCTGTTTTCGGTATGGATGGACCTCTCCGGGGCCAAGAAGAGTGGGGAAAAGAGAAATCTGTGATTATGGGACCAGTGGAAAGCCTAAAAATGCTGCCCACACCCTCACAATATAGCCAGTTAGGAGGCTCATGTTTCATGCTTTCTTAAAAGTATTAATGGGCTAGAAGCAGGTGACCTCTTGAGGATAGATGGTGTGGGATGTTTCTGCTGGAGTCTAGGTTAGCTAGAATCTAGGTTGAAGGATCAAATGGGTGTGTGATGAATGAAGGGGAAAGGGGCACTGGATTGTGTGAAAAATACTTCCTCCGCTTAGTTTCCCAAATGGAGATGGGGACTTGGGAAGGGCCCGTGTGAAGAGTTCTTTGCTTTGAAGGAATCTTGTTGTCCAAGGATCCGTGAAATTCTCGAGCCAAGGGAATGATGGTAACAGGACTACCAATTGACCTTTGTCTGTTTCCTGGGTGTTGGTGGGGAATGGAGACCAGACTCAAAGGCCCATTGTATTTAAATAATGGCCTCTCCCCTTCAGTTACCCAAAGAAGGAGTGATTATGACAGGAATCAGGAGAACAAGGTTGTGGAAGTGTTTAGTAAGCAGCTGCTGTGACAGGCTGATCCTGGCTTGCCCTCATGCCCTCCCGGACCTGTGTTTGCCAGACCTGGCACTTCCTCCCTCATTGTTGCATTGGATGGACCCAGGCTGCTTTTTTCTGTAGAGAAGTGGGGTCTAAACTGGGGAGAAGGGCCCTCTGGACATTAGGCTGAAGATGCCTCTGTGTTGGTCTCCAGGCATTAGGCAGGGCCTAGCTCCTTACAGCCTCCTGGGGACTTTACCTATACGTAGTGCTCAGACGGCTTAGCTGGGCTTAGTCCCCTGGTGGTTCTGTTCCGGGTGAAATTGTGTCTGATACCGTCCGCATCGCTGTCTTTGCCCTTGGCTCCTGGAACACGTCTATTTCTCACCTCCATTAGGTTCACGTACTGGGCTTGCCACCTTTGTGCCTAGAAACGCCAGAATAGGAAGGGAGTTCTAGCAGGCAGAACGTGCATACCTGTTCTTAAAAGACGCCCTTCGTGTGCTGTTTCGTTTAAATCCTCCATACACAGAGCACCGTGTTCCTGCCTTAAGTCACACTAGCTGGGTGCCTGGGGACTGGTTAGAAAGGGGAAGAGCTGAGCAGACATCAGGGCCAATAAAACCAGAGGACTTGGAGCCAAGAGAACAGGTGAGGGACAGGACACAGAGAGCTGCTGTTGTCCAGCCAGAGGACAGCCGAGAGACCACAGGAGCCAAGGAGAGGCCAGGAGTCCTGCAGCTGAGGGCAGACTGACAGAGGCCGGCTGTGTGTTTTGTGGGTGCAGGGGTCAGGAACAGGGCTCAGAAGCCCATCCGGGGAGAGGCAAAGCTCATGGATTGTGGACTACCTTCTGGAGCTGATGCTGATACAAAATTTTAATTTTTATTGGTGTTTATACTTTCCAGGAGAGGAGGGGAAGATCAAAGTGGTAGAGAAAAGAGTCCCCTCTGTTGAAGCCCTGGGAACCCTGTGCCGTTGGGTGAGTTGGGCACAGCTGTGGGCCTCCTCCTCAATTCTGTCTATTCTGAGGATCTGTTTAAGGGTAAAGTTCCCCCAAACAGAAGGTGCCTCCCTTGGGGAGTGCCAGGCAGTCACATGTTGCCTATCACTGCCTGTGTCTGAGCCATGCAGAGGTTAGCCGGTATATACCCTGCCCCCTCAGGGTCACTTTCTCTGCTCCTCCTCTTGTGTGGGTGAGATTTGGTATTCTTGCATGGATATACAGGGTATTGACATTCGGTTTTCTTGACCTCAAACACGGGTGACCTTGGAGCAGCTCTTGGGCGTGTGTGGAGCCCACCTGACAGTCCTAGGGCCTCCCCCAATAGGTGTGAGCCCATGTGCTGCCGCCGTGCCCTTTACCCAACTTAGTGGTTCACAGTCCATGTGTGTTAGCCACCGCTGACCTTTCTCCGCGCGCTGTCTGATCCCTGTTGAACAATACGCGTAGATTCTTTTCCAGCACGGTTCCACAACATGACGTATTGTCCATTGGGAAGTATTTACCTTATTTATATACCTGAGTGTTCCTGTTACACAAATAAACATCTATTAAATTCTGTGTCACTTGTGGTTTCTGTTGGGGGAGGAGTGCCTGTTGAAGACCAGGGGTGCAGCAGGGGCGGACGCACTTGGCTCGAGCTTGGGGGGGGCGCTGGTTGTGTGGAACCAGCGTCCCTTCCCAGGATGCTGCCAACAACTGCCTGCTTCTAGAGACACTCTGCCCTTGGCCTTCACAACCTGCTCTCCTGGCTTTCCTCGGGCTTCCTCAGCTTCTCCTCCATGCCACCTTTTTTTTTTTTTTTTAATGTATGTTTATTTCGAGAGAGAAACAGTGAACAGGGGAGAGGCAAAAAGAGAAGGAGAGAGAGAATCCCAAACGGGCTTGTCGGCGCAGAGCCCAACGCGGGGCCTGATCCCATGAACTGTGGGGGTTATGACAGCCGAAACCAAGAGTCAGTCGCCTAACCAACAGAGCCACCCAGGCGCCCCTCCTCAGCCACTTTTCTGAGTACCTTCTTCCGCCCGTCCCTCAGATGGTGGCATTCTGCCCCAGGCCCTCTTCCCCTCCAACTGAACTCCGTCCTGGGTATTCTCCCCCACTCCCACGGCTCCCATTACCACACTCATCTCCACGATTCCCAAGTCCACATCGCTAGCCCACACGGGCTCTGAGGCCCCTTCATGTGGACTTTGCACGACCAAACCCAGACCCTGGCCCCTTTCCCACACCTGCCCCAGTCCAGTGTTCTGTTCCCCAGCCGGTAACTAGTGTTCTGTTTTCAGTAACCACAGCTGCCCATCCTGCCTTCACCCTGCCTGCCAGCCAGCTTCCTGCGGTCTGGCCACCTCCACCAGGCAGGCTCTACCAGCCCACTCCAGCAGGGACAAGCTTTCTCAGGTGGGTGCTTTCCTGCGGCCTTAGGTTCAAGTTGAGGCTTGTTGGTGTGTTCCCAAGGCCATGCCCTCTGACCCCACACCTGGGCTCTGCTCTCTCCTAACCGTGCTCCGTGCACGTCCCCGCTTTGTCCCAGGCACTCACCTCCTTGCCTCCATGCTGTATCCTCTGCCAGATTTCTCTTCCTCCTCCCCCGGCTCCCCCTGCCTGCCTGCCTAACCCCTACTTACCGTCCCACCCTAAGATTCTGCTGTCTCAGCAAGACTGTGGGCCTGGTGGGAGGGTGGAGGACACCCCGAGTCTGTAGCCCTGGGAGCGTGTGGGCCAGCGCCCCCCACCCCCAGGCTAGCACCTCGGCCCTGCGGGAGGGACCATCAGTGTTTGCATTTTGCAAGGGGCCTCTGATTTTCTTGCCCACAGGGACCCTCAGTGGGGATCTTCTGGTAGGAATTGCTGCCCAATAGTCAAGGTGCAAAATAGCCCGTATTTACTTACTTTTCTTAATCCAACAAAATCTCACTGCAAGCTGTGGGTTTCCAAGGTTCATGAGAAGCCCAGCGTTGGTTGTTTTCCCTGGCTACCTGCCCCCCTGTTGTACTGGGAGCCAAGGCTCATGTGGTGCTGGAGAAATGGTGGGGCCCCCGGTCCCCAGTCCATGTGCTGAAGGCTCTTGTCATCCAGGCCCACGAGGTCCTTCTGCTTGCTCTGAGGAGGTCCCCAGTCAGTGGTATCAGGGCCCATCCCCCATGACACCCCCTGCAGTTGTCTGCACCTGGTGTCCTTCGACCTCAGAGCCCCTGTGCTCTGGTCTTGATGATCTCCACGCATTCAGCACACGCTCATGGGATCTCTGCTCTGTGGTTGGCCCGTCCGGACACTGGGGATGCAGCCACAGAGCCAACAAAGTCCCTGTCCTTGTGGAGTTCATTTTAGGAGTGGGTGGCAGACACCTGGAAAAGGTGGTATGTTAGTTGGAGAAAACATAGCCAGGAGAGGGGAGGGCTGGTGGGGAGAGATTACAGCTTTAAATAGGGCCCTCGGGAAGACCTTGCTATCAAAGGGATGTTTGGGCAACTGGACGCACTGAAGGGTGTGGGGGGCGTGTTTGGGCAGGTGCACAGCAACACGTCCTCGAGGAGCTGCAGTGGGGGTGGAGCAGGGTGAATGGGGAGGGGGCGGTTGTGGGAAATGAGGTCCCAGAGATAGGGGGTAATTATGGAGGCCAAGGCCACGGGCTTTTACTCTGTGAGAGATGAGAAGTTGTTGGAGGGCTTGGAGCCAAGGAGTAACCTGATCGGATGTTTTCAAAGTCATTCAGCTGCTGTGCTGAGAACAGATTTCAGAGGGGTTGGAAGGAGGACGACCAGAGAGGGGGACCCAGTGGCAGTCCAGGCAGGAGACGGTGGCTCAGCGTGGGTGGTGTGGTGGGACTGAAGGATTCTATGTGGCATGGGAGAGAAGAGAGGAGTGAAGGGTGGCTATGATGCTGTTGGCCTGGGCAACCAGAAGGATGGTGCTGCCATTTTGGGGGGCTAAAGAAGGCTGAGGGAGAACAGATTTGGGGTGGGGGTGGAGCAGGGAGGGAAGATCAGGCGTTTGGTTTTGGACACAATAGGACTGATGTGCCTGTGAAATACCCATGTGGGGTTGTCCAGTCCAGGGGGGTGGCCAAGATGTAGATAATATTCTGCGCCAGGAGCCAGGATGAGACCATTGATGGGGAAGAGTTGAAGTCCAAAACTAAGCCCTCTGTTCGTTGTTCTGGACTTGGGGATCCACTTTTCACCTAGGGCCTCTCCCCTCATCCCTTCAATGAGACAGTGTTTCCTTTCTCAGGGAGCCTCAGACCATCCAGCTGTTGGGACGGGACAAAGGCCTGGATGGAGTTTGTCTTCAGGTGGCCCCATTCCCACCCAAAAGCCACAGCAGCCGTGGCTGCTAACTTCCTTCTGGAGAAGGGGGCCAGAATTTTGTAGGCTTGGGTGCCCCTTCCTTGAGAAGGAAGGGTGCCATTACCTTTTTGGTCTCCCGGGGGAAGGTGGCAGAGGGAAACAAAGCCAGAGTGACTTCCGTATTTGGATGTTCAGAGGACTGGCAGTTGGAGTAGAAAGCCCCAGAGAATGGACTGATGGCCTCACGGTGACATAACCACAAGCCATTACTTCCCCATATTTGCCAGAAGACAGTACCAGTTCCAAAATCAACCCAAACCCAGGTTGCTCTCAAATGCAATAAAACCATGCCGCCCTTCCCTTAATGTCTCTTCTCAACTTTAACAAGACACCTAAGCGCATTTTCAGGCTCAGGTGCACATCCATCAGAGACTAGGTTCAGGGTTCATTCTGATTTCTCTTTGAGGTGATTGAAGCTGTTATTCCTACAGCAAAGATGGGCCCTCTGATCTTGTTCATGTGGTCCTGATTTCTCTGAGATTCAAAGAGCCTTGGAAGGTAGTGCCTTCTAAGCCAGTGATTCTCAAGCTTGCCTGCACATTAGAATCACCTGCAGAACTTAAAAAACAAAAAAACAAAAACTCAATGCCCAGGCAGCACCTTGGACCAATTACATCAGAATCTCTGGGGGTGGGACTCAGGCATGGGTGGTTTAAAGAAATTCCCGGGTGATTCCAATGTATGGCCAAGGTTGAAAAGCAGTGGTTGGAACTCCCTGCAGTGAGTCCTTCCCCTCTCAGACACCCCTCCCCCTGTAGGTGGTCAGCACCCTCTTGGGGGAGCGTCCCCAGTGGGCACCCCAGGGTGCCCTGAGGTGAGCTTTCTGGATTAATCATTGGATGGCATTCTGCACCATGGCCCCGGTGTAGAGTGACCTGTGCCTCCCAGCACCTCCACTCAGTGCTCATAGTGTCTTCTCACATCTCACAGACTGAGTCTGCTTCTATTTTGCTGGACAGAGATCCATAGTGTTCCCTATGTGCCCCCAGGTAGCTCCTTTCCTTGTCACCCAGCTCTACTCTTCCCAAGCGCCCCATCTTATGCCCTTCATTCTACCTCACGAGAAATGCCTTCTGGCCCCTTCACTATGCTGACCGGTATCCGGACACACACAGGCTTATCCTTTTTGAGGGTCTCCCCTTGTTGCCTACAGTGACAAATTCGCGTGTGCCTTAGTAGGGCTGCACATGGGGTCCTGTGGGAAGTGAAGACCCCTAGTAGCTACTGCCCAAGAGGTAGCTTCTTCCTCCTCTCAAGGGTCCCTGTACTCCGGACCTACCATGGTGGTTGTGCTTATTGTCATGAAGAAGGGCCGAGGAGGGAGCCCCATGGCTCAGAAATTTGTAGTCTCCTACAGGCTCCATCAGTAGCCAGAGACTACTCTCAGGGGAGCTGTGGTGGGTGGTTTCCTGAAAGTACAGTTTATTTGAAATAATTACAGACTAACAGAAGAGAAAGAATAGTAAAGAATTCCCTACATACTTCCCCCAAGTCCCCCAAATGCTAACATTTTCCCAAGTCTTCTCTCTCTCTCCGCACACACACTTTTCCAAATTGCTTGAAAATTATAGACGTGATGTCCCTTTTATGTAACCTTATTCAAACGTGACCAATTATCCTAATACTGTTCTTCATAGCAAAATAATAGTTTCTACTGATGTGATTTGAGGAGCGTTGCCCGTGGCTTTGAGAATGAGAAATATCATCCCTGTTCCCGCCCCCCACCCCTCAACGTCCTCCTCAGGTGGGATCACTCTGGACACCGTGTTCTGGAAGCGTAGGTAACACGTGGTTACAGCACATCAGGGAGGTGCTCTCATGAGCCCAGCAGAGGGCAGCAGTGGGGCACGAGTGAGGCACAGGGCTGTGGTGTGAGAGAGAGATCTGAGCGGAAATCTGGTCCAGAGGTCGCTAGCTTCATGGCTTGAACAAAACACTCAACCACTCAGCTTCCTCCTCTACAAAATAGCGATTCTCGAGGAAATGTGCAAAGCACCTCCTAATCCCCCATCAGAAACTTATTTGTGCTATTCCCACCTTGGTCTGAGAAGTGAATTTCTGGGGGATGCTGGGGAAGGAAGGAGCTAGCACCATGCTCCAGGGAAGGCGGGAGCAGGGCCGGACACTGAGGCTGGTGCACAGACTAGGAGGGACACTGCTGGGGAGGGAGGCAGGGGGAACTGAGGTTAGCGGCTGGATCACTTACCTTGGGCATCCCAAGGTCAGTTAGGTAGAAAACTCTCACTGGATGCTGACTGCGCAGATTCCCACGTGCGCTGCAACCCCCCACCCTCCCTCCACAGAATCCTTAACGATCCACAAAGGAGGAGTGCTGGTCTTCTTTTCCATTTTGGTTGGGAGAGTGCCCCTGACTTTGTCTCCTGGCTCCATCATTTTCTGGCATGACCTGATATGACCTGGTAGCTTCCGCCTAGTTATTTAACCTTTCCGTGCTTCCGTTTCCTCATCTGTGAAATGGGGGTAACGACAGTGCCCACCCCGCGGTGTCGTTATGAGCGTTAAATGAGTTAGGACTTGGAGAGACATTAGACCAGCTTCTGGCACACAGTAAGTTTTCATAAATATTAACTATTGTTATTTTAGTGTTTCCCTCCCCCCCCCCCCTTGCTTCCTGATCTGTATGCTTGGCCTTTTCATATCACCCTGGAGACGACCCTGTGGGAGTGGAGGAGTTAGTGTTGGGTCTGGGCCACCCTCTCTCGAACATACCTGTTGTATGTAAATGGCTGCTCACACGGAACTCCCCATAGCCCCCAGTCAGGCTTGTGAGATTTTAAGCTGCCCAAGGGCTCCCTACCTGCCCATTACCTATTGCTGCAAATGTATTAGAGAGCAAGGAAGCTATACAAAACAATAGGGCCACGTCCAAATGACTCAACAAGAAGAGGCTCCCAAAGATAGGACATTCTGAACATCGGTTGGGATTAATAACTGCAGTTGACTGAAATGTATCAATTAGGTTTAAATACATGAATTCTGGATGATACTTAAAGTCAATGGATCACCACTGAAGGATGCTGGTAAATTAAAACTATTTCTAAAACTTATAAACAGTGGTGCCTGGGTGGCTCAATCGGTTAAGCGTCTGACTTCGGCACAGATTATGATCTCACGATTCATGAGTTCGAGTCCCGCATCGGGCTCTGTGCTGACAGCTCAGAGCCTGCAGCCTGCTTTGGGTTCTGCATCTCCCTCTCTGTCTGCCTCTCCCCTGCTTGCGCTCTGTCTCCCTCTTTCTCAAAAATAAATAAAAACATTTAAAAACATTTTTTTAATGTTTATTTATTTTTGAGAGAGAGAGAGAGTGTGAGAGAGGGGCAGAGAGAGAGGGAGACACAGAATCTGAAGCAGGCTCCAGGCTCTGAGCCGTCAGCACAGAGCCCGATGCGGGGCTTGAACTCATGAACCTTTGAGATCATGATCTGAGGCCAAGTTGGCCACTTAACTGACTGAGCCACCCAGGCGCCCCATAAATAAACACATTTTTTAAAAAATTAAAAATAAATGAAACTTATAAACAAAGGGGCAAAATCAAGCATTCATCCTGCCTTTTCTAAATAAACTGTAGCAAATTTTTTGTACCTGAATAAATACTTGCTGCATGAAGACGAACCAACTAGCAGCCTAGGTAGAAACTGGTGAATAAACAGAAAGAATTAAGAGCAGGGAAACAGACCTGCACATATATGACCACTTGGTTTATGACCAAGGTTAGTGCAGCAGGGAAAGGATGGGCTTGTCCGTAATTGTGGACAGGGTCCCACTGTTTCCTGGTAAGAGTCTCACTACTTAGTGTAGGACAGAGGTGGTTATGGAGATGGGGAGAGATCCGAGGGAGTGGGAACATAACTGGGTAATGGTTGTGAAGGATGTTTCCTAGGAGAAACACCTGAAACACTTTCCAAATCGGGACTTCTCATGGTGAAGTCGCGTTCACCTGGGAGTCGATGGCGCTAGCCAGGGCTGACTGCTTTGGTGCGTTCGTATCCGTTATCTTTGTTTTGACAGCCTCTCTCTTTCTGGCATTTTGCGGGCGTCAGCATATTTAGGTTTGCAGAAATAACAGCGGTTCTTATTCTGCCCACTGAGCGGGATTGATTTGACTGTCATTGCGTACGTTCCATTCCTCTGTGAAAATTACTCCCCGTCTACACTGGAGTCTGAAAGAATTAGAAGAGCTGAAGGAAGAATCAATGTACTTAGTCCTTTAAGCAGCTCTTTGCAACTGGGCTTCTCCAGGAGCAGACCCCGAGACCAGGAGGTTGTTTGGAAGTACGTTCAGGACAAGCCTGCAGGGTGGTGTGGAGAACAGATCGAGAGGTGTGTATTAATGAGAAGCTCCTGCCAGGGGGCATCTGGGGCTCAGTCCTCCTGCAGGAACTTGTGACACTATGAAAAGCACATTCTTCAGAGTTGTCACCCCCAAGAGGTGAGGAAGGGCCTCCAACCTGCTTTGTCACCAGTCGAGGAGAGCTTCGGGGGACATCAAATCCTCCAGCAGACCGTACCCGTGGTGCAGTGGACCAAGGACATTTCTGCAGCCAGAGGGACCTCTCAGGCGATGAGTCTCCAGCACTTGCTATCGGGAGCCACTGCACGCTTGGGGACGGTGAGGGCCAAGGGGACATGGGTGGGTACTGATGTCCTTGGCTGCTGCAGCTTTCAGGGAAAAGCTGGCTGTTGGACCTCAAGCCCTGGCCAGGAGGGCAGGCAGACAGTCTTCCCAAGCATAACACAAAGGATGCCATGGGTGCCTGTGGCACTTCCATAGTTGGAGAACCTCACAACAAATTATAAGCAACAGCAAAATAATTTCCATGATAGTTCCATCCCAAAATATTCCACCCATGTTTGATACTTCCTCCAACGATTTTGTTCTTTAAAATAGCCAGCTTGCATGGAGCCCATGCAACTGGCAGAAAGTATGGGCTGGTCATGGCAGATCTTTTCCAGGAATTCATGCATACAATACCTAGGTAATTAGCTGGCTTCGATGTTTGGAGGCCTCGCTCACGTGGGCTCAGTCTGGATACTGTAGGGCGGACCCCTGCTGCACAAGGGTGCTGGGTGAGGGGGGCCAAAATGCACAACAGCTACACTCACCTAGTCTCCAATATCCAGTAAGGAGTTGTATCCAGTCCGGATACATCTGGACACAAGGAATCTGCAACCTGCCTGGAGGATGTATCTTGTTCTAATTTGTACAAATTTGCCATATGAGTCAACGTTAATGGAAGTACTATCCGGGAAAAGTGAGTTTAGAAAAGAATGATTTATATCCAGGATGTGTCATTAAGTCAACTGTTGGGCATGATGAAGGCACAGTATTGATGTTCCGTGTGGACATGAAGACGGGTCATAATTAGTTCGGGGAGCTGCCACATTTCTTCCTACGTCAGTCCAAACACACACTGACCCTTCTGAGGACATTTAACTTGAAAAGGGTTAAGTGGAAAGTCACATCAGCTGTCTTTAAGAACAGCTTTTACTTCCAAACAGTAGCAAGGGAAGGCTGGGTAGCTCAGTTGGTTAAGCATCCAACTCTTGATTTTGGCTCAGGTCATGATCTCACGGTGGTGAGATCGAGCCCTGCATGGGTGTGCGGCCTGCTTGGGATTCTCTCTCTCCCCACCTCTCCCGGGCTTCATGCTCGCTCTCTAAACAAACAAACGTTAACACATACCAAATAACCACTCATCCCCACTTTCCAAAAAAGGGCAGAAAGAAACACAGGAGCCTACCAGTTTGGGCCTCACAAAGCCCACAATATTAACCAGCTTCAGGAGGTGTGTGGCAGTAACAAGACCATGCTGACTTCAGAGTCCCCTGCAATTCAATATCTGGTGACAAGAGTGAGTTAGTTGCCTTAAATAATGAAATAGGAAAGTTGCAGCCCGAACTCCTCCTTTGGGCCCCTTATGGGACAGACCTTCCATGGAGAAAGTAGGGAAAGTTCAAAGAGGGTCTTTGCCATAAGGAAAGGAACAAGGAGGAAGGAGGGGGGTGCTGGCCAAGTCACTGGATGCCACCCTTCGCCTCTCTAAGCCCACACCGCACACAGGCAGTGTCCATGTCTGGCCTTCTTCTTGGCCTCTTAGGTTTGTATGGCATGGATATCTGGGACATCACTTCTGGCACAAATGTGTATTTTCCTTATACTTTCCCTTAAAAATGATGCACTTCTGATACAATCACTTCTTGCCCCTTGCTATTACCTTGGAGTGAGTCACTGTCATGTCATACCTAGATTAGCCACCCTCCTAACTGGTACTGGTCTCTCTTTCTCTGTCCCTTCCTTCACTCTAGTATCAACACAGCTTCCAGAGTGATCCAGCCCACTCAGATCCTCTCCCTCCTCTGCCCAGAAGTCTACAGGAACTTTCTTCTCACTCAGTAAAAGCCAGAGCCCTTATGATCTGTACCAACCACACTGGCCCCTTGGGAAAGCACAACCCACCTCAGGGCCTTTGCAGTTGCTGTTCCCTCTGTTTTGTTTTGTTTTTAAAAATTTTTTAATGTTTATTTATTTTTGAGAGACAGTGAGTGGCGAAGGAACAGAGAGAGAAGGAGACATAGAATCCAAAGCAGGCTCCAGGCCTAGCTTTCAGTGCAGAGCCTGATGCGGGGCTCGAACTCACAAACCATGAGATCATGACCTGAGCCAAAGTCAGTCACTTAACCCACTGAGCCACCCAGGCGCCCCTACTGTTCCCTCTGTTTTGGATTGCCCTTACCCCAGATGTCCACATGGCTCCTTCAGATCTTTACATGAATGTCTCCTCCTTAGTGGGTTTTCATCAGGCCACCCATCTAACAGCACACACACTTACACCC